>NC_044042.1:84693094-85293094 GCF_901765095.1 Microcaecilia unicolor | reverse complement strand
AGAGCCAGACTGTGTGTGTGCACTGATGTGTGCTAAGACATGAGCTAAAACTTAGTTTTTAGTACGTTAAGCTGGATCTTCTGAGGCTCTATGGCTAATAAAGCTCTCCCCGCCATCCTGTCCTGTAGCTGCTTCAAGGACCTTGGCCTCATTGGCGACTGGCTCCTGTTCTTGCTGCAGTATTTTCAGAGTAACATCTAGTTCAGCCTTTTTACATGCTTCTTCACCTCCTACTCTGATTTTTTCCAGCTTTAAGGCAACCTCTGGTTTACTAAAAGCAATGTGTGCCTTTGTTCCTGTTTCAAAACTTCAGGCAGAAGATCTCAAAAACCACTATAAAGGCTCAACACTGCTAAAATATTAAGTTCACAGATGCAGCCAAGTTTTCAATGCAGATTACCCCCTATTATCGACCTTTAAGAGACCCCAGAGATGACTCGTTTCACATCAGCACATACACTCATGACTTGCCTTTATCATCATAGGTCAGGTCTCAACTTTTTATTCTCTTTATTATTTTAAAATGTTCAGGTATTCCAAATTATATAGCAATCCTCTTCCGTAATCCACACTTTAAAATGTCACACTTATCATAGTCAACGTTCATCAGAACACAGTTGTCTCGAGAATAGGATCCCCAAAGCCGACATGGGTCATGTTTCACAAAAGCTGCTTCTAAGGCTGGTCCTTTAAAAAAAAAAATCAATTTATAAAACAAATTATGAATCAAGTCACTTACAATGTACTGCATTACTAACATAAGAGTAGTCATACTGGGTCAGATCAATAGTCCATCTAGCCCAGTATCCTGTTTGCAACAGTGGCCAAGCCAGGTCACAAGTACCTGGCAGAAACCCAAATGTGGCATCATTCCATGCTACAAATCCCAGGCCAAGCTGTTGCTTCCCATGTCTGTCTCAATAGCAGACAATGGACCTTTCCGCCAGGAATTTGTCCAAACCATTTTTAAACTGCTGTTTCCACATCCTCCGGCAAAGAGTTCCAGAGCTTCACTATTCGTTGAGTGAAAAAATATTTTCTCCTATTTGTTTTAAAAGTATTTCCATGTAACTTCCTCGAGTGTCCCCCAGGCTTTGTACTTTTGGAACGAGTAAAAAAAAATCGATTTACTTCTACTCGTTCTACACCACTCAGGATTTTGTAGACCTCAATCATATCTCCACTCATCTGTCTCTTTTCCAAGCTGAAGAGACCTAGACTTTCCTCATACAAGAGGAGTTCCATCCCCTTTATCATTTTGGTCGCTCTTCTTTGAACCTTTTCTAATTCCGCTATATCTTTTTTGAGATATGCCAACCAGAACTGAATGCAATACTCACCATGGAGCAATACAAAACAATTATAGTATTTTCAGTCTTATTCATCATCTCTTTCCTAATAATCCCTAGCATCCCGTTTGCTTCTTTGGCCGCCACTGCAAACTGAGCAGATTTCAGCATATTATCTACAACTACACCTAGATCTTTCTCTTGAATGCTGACCCCCAAGGTGGACCCTAACATCAGGTAACTTTGATTTGGATTATTCTTTCCAATGTGCATCACCTTGCATTTGTCCAGATTAAATTTCATCTGCCATTTGGATGCCAGTCTTCCTGCAATATTTCACAGTCCGCTCGTGTTTTAACAACCTTGAAAAGTTTTGTGCCATCTGCAAATTTAATCACCTCACTTGTCATTCTCATTTCCAGATCATTTATAAATATGTTAAAAAACACCAGTCCCAGTAATGATCCCTGTGGCACTCCACTGTTCACTCTCCTCCTTTATAGTGGTTTGCTCCTGTTCCAGCACATGCTCTAGCAGCTGCTCCACTTGTACTTGAACCTGTGGATCATATTTACAAGGCTGGCAAAACAGGTATTGGTGGCACGATATTCATGTTTCAAATCCTATTTTCTAGGCCAACAACAATTGGTTCTATTCAGCAATAACACATTATCACCTTATGTACGAAACTGTGGGTACCAAAGAGATCCACAGTCACCTATCTTACTTGATATCTATCTCATGTGTATCTAAGCTGCTCTGGTTGAGGGACACAAAATTCTGTGCAGCTACTCATACCCACTGAGCCAGATCTACCCACAGCTTTGAATAAACTGATTGCCTAACTACAATCAGAAATGAGGGGAGGGGTAGACAAAATACACTGCCAAAACCCAAGACAGAGATTCTGTGGCTTCCTAACACAAATGGACAGGAACCCAACTTGAAAATATCATTTTAGAAGTATGAACTCCCCTAAACTCACAGATCAGGAATCTTGGGATACTGCTAGGCTCATCACCTACTTTGAACCCACATATTCCCACAACCTTTACAAAATGTTTCTATCACCTGTGGCATCAAAAATCTCTCTCCATATATTGAAAAGTTGAGTCTAACTACAATGATAATGTGATGACTGGTCTACTTTAATGCCCTGTACATTGGCCAAACCAAAAACAGTTTGCACAAGCTCCAAAATCTATACTAGCTACTAGTATAATTTCCTGGATCTCCTTTGAGCCTTTTAAAAAAATTGGAGTTACATTGGCCACCCTCCAATCTTCCGGTACCCGCTCGATTTTAAAGATAAATTATATATTACTAACAATAGTACTGCAAGTTCATTTTTGAATTCTATCAGTACTCTGGGATGAATACCATCTGGTCCAGGAGATTTGCTACTCTTCAATTTGTCAAATTGCCCATTACATCCTCCAGGTTTATAGAGATTTCATTTAGTTTCTCTGACTCGTCAGCTTTGAATACCATTTCTGGCACCGGTATCTCTCCCAAATCTTCCTCGCTGAAGACTGAAGCAAAGAATTTATTTAATCTCTCCGCTATGGCTTTGTCTTCCCTGATTGCTCCTTTTACCCCTCGGTCATCTAGCGGTCCAACCGATTCTTTTGCCAGCTTCTTGCTTTTAATATACCTTAAAAAATTTTTACTATGTGTTTTGGCCTCCAACGCAATCTATTTTTCAAAGTCCCTCTTTGCCTTCCTTATTAGCACTTTGCATTTGACTTGACATTCCTTATGCTGTTTCTTATTATTTTCAGTCGGTTCCTTCTTCCATTTTCTGAAGGATTTTCTTTTAGCTCTAACAGCTTCCTTCGCCTCACTTTTTAACCATGCTGTCGTTTGGTCTTCCTCCTTCCTTTTTTAATACACGGAATATATTTAGCCTGAGCTTGCAGGATGGTATTTTTGAACAGTATCCATGCCTGATGTAAATTTTTGACCCTCGCAGCTGCTCCTCTAAGTTTTTTTTCACCATTCTTCTCATTTTATCATAGTCTCCTTTTTGAAAGTTAAACGCTAATGTATTGGATTTCCTGCATATACTTACTCCAAAGCTAATATCAATTCTGATCATATTATGATCATTGTTATCAAGCAGCCCCGGCACCATTACCTCCCACACCAGATTATGTGCTGCACTAAGGACTAGATCTAGAATTATTCCTTCTCTTGTTGGCTCCTGTACTAGCTGATCCATAAAGCAGTCCTTGATGTCGTCAAGGAATTTTACCTCCCTAGCATGTCCTGATGTTACATTTACCCAGTCAGTATCAGGGTAATTGAAATCAACCATTATTATTGTGTTGCCCAGTTTGTTAGCCTCCATAATTTCTGATTACATTTCTACATCCATCTGTTCATCCTCGCCAGGTAGTCGGTAGTACAGTCCTATCACTATCCTTTTCCCCTTTACACATGGAATTTCAATCCATAGGGATTCCAAGATGCATTTTGTTTCCTGCAGAATGTTCAATCTATTTGATTCAAGGCCCTCCTTAACATACAATGCTACCCTCCACCAAGTTGATCCACCATATTAATACGATATAATTTGTATCCCGGTATGACAGTGTCCCACTTACCCACAGAGATGTTCTCTTCTCTCAGGACTTCTCAGAAAGGTGACGAAAATGATAAAGGGGATGGAACAACTTCCCTATGAGGAAAGGCTGAAGTGTCTAGGGCACTTCAGCTTGGAGAAAAGACGGCTGAGGGAAGATATGATAGAGGTCTATAAAATAATGAGTGGAGTGGAATGGGTAGACGTGAATCGTTTGTTTACTCTTTCCAAAAATACTAGGACTAGGGGGCATGTGATGAAGCTACAAAGTAGTAAATTTAAAAAGAATCAGAGAAAATGTTTCTTCACTCAACATGTAATTAAACTCTGGAATTTGTTGCCAGAGAATGTGCTAAAGGTGGTTAGGTTAGCGGGGTTTAAAAAAAGGTTTGGACGGCTTCCTAAAGGAAAAGTCCATAGACCATTATTAAAATGACTTGGGGAAAATCCACTGCTTATTTCTGGGATAAGCAGCATAAAATGTATTGAACATTTTTGGGATCTTGTCAGGTATTTGTGACCTGGATTGGCCACTGTTGGAAACAGGATGCTGAACTTGATGGACCTGTGGTCTGTCCCAGTGTGGCAATACTTATGTACTAGTAGTACTTTACAGAGCCAGATTTAAAGCTATTTTTGATTTTCAAGGTCCTCTGAAAGAATAAATTAGCCCTCTACACACTTTTGAGGCATCTAAGATCCTTTCAAGGAACATCACTATCTGTACCTTTATCAAAAGAAATTGCAATGTGATATCCTCCATTGAGCCTTCTCAGGAGTAGCCCCCGCACTCTGGAACTATCCCAGAGAGGTCACGCTGAACTCAGGACTACCTCTACTATAGGAAGCCTGTGAAAGCCCAGCTCTTCTTCTAAGCCTTTAATAAACCTGGCGACTCACTATCCATTCATTTTGCACCTGGACTAGCTTATTGCACACTCTGTAACTTAGACCAGGGGTATCCAACCTTGGCCCTCACCAGGTCAGGTTTTCCCCAATAAATATGCATGAGATCTAATTGCACACAATGGAGGCAGTGCATGCAAATAGATCACATGCATATTCATTAGGTAAATCCTGAAAACCCGCCTGGATTGCAGCCCTTGAGGACCGAGGTTGGACAACCCTGACCTAGACCATTTCCTCATACCTTATTCAACTGTACATACAAACCGCCTTCAGGTTTAGCTACTCATCTATTTATCCCAATGATTTTGTATTACCCAGCTTGCAAACTGTGTTTGCCCCCTCAGCTCCCTATGGAGATATTTCATTGCATTGTACAAGTCAGCATTAGCATCACATTTGTTACTTGAATGCTGTAATGCATGCCTACTAATGTGATTAATTTCTATTGTGCAAACATTATATCGTATCTGTTATATGAATTTTCCTCCATGCTGCCTATTATGGTATCATATACTATATATTTCTGTTATATGATTGCTTTAGAGTACTCTTACATGTATATATTTCTGATAGGAATAACGATACACTATTACTAGGATTCAATTTACCATTTCCAGGTTTACCTCATTGTCCTCATTTATGCTTATGTGTGTCCATTTTAATATTGTCAAACTGTTAAAAAATTGTAAGTTATGTCAGCTGTAAACCACTTATTAAATCTCAATAAATAAAGAAATAAATACGAGCAAAAGATTTCAAAATAAGCAGGAAAATTAGACAAGCTTAGAGTCTACACCATGGAAATAGAAGCATTAAAGTAACTTTTATGTGGTAAGGGGGTAAAGGCTAGCAGAGAGACTATAAATATACGTTTAGACCGAGATGTACCAACGTGTGGAGTTATTTTTAGTATAATTAGGGCTTCCCACTTATCATCTATAATTTTCAGTATTTTCCATCTGCATTTCTCCACATTTATTTTTAACCAGAAACAGATGTGCTATTCTCCCTTTAGTTACTTTGGAACGCTCTGGACTGGTTCATTCTGTTATTTTTACAGTGTTTTTGGCTCAGGGCTATCTGGATGCAATAACCAATGGACAATGACTTACCTTTACTCATCCTGCTCATCAATTAAATCAGCTTGTTTAGAAGTTAAGTAGGAAATCCAATCCTAGCACTAACCACTACCACTAGGGCTCAGAGACAGAGGGGGAGAAAGAAAGATGGACAGAGCGGAAGCCAGAGAGGCATGGAACCAATGCTGGTAGGAATAGACATGGCAAGGGAAGAAGAAAGACAGGGATGGAGAGGGGACAAAGGAGACATAAAGAACTCAAATGAGAGAGCAAATTTGTTATTCACACTAACCCTTCTTCAGATACAGATTAATACTCAGGTATCGAGACAGTTGAGCTTCAGTCCTAAAAGGCATCACTATCTTATCAACCCAGAGGAAGGTAAGCATGCTTATTTGAAAGTTATTGTGGGAGTGTTTTTTTTGGGGGGGGGGATTGGTATTCAGTTGCAGCCTTTTACTGATTTTCTTTACTTTTACCCATCTTTTCACAGGAAGAGTAGAGATGAACTTCAAAGCTTCAGTTCTGTATTTTTTTTAAGCTGCCAATTTCCCCCATTTTTATACCTCTCACCAGCCAGGAGAGTTGGAGGTACATCTCCTTCAAAACTTACCCTCAAGCTCTTCTCTGTGGCCAGCAGGAGTTGCCACTGTAGTAGCTGGTATCTTTTATTCTTCTCTAGGATTGAGCGTATCAGGTGTGATGTGCTCAACTGCAGAAAGCCTTATAAATCAGGAGACTCAAGCACTGTGTCTATCCCATTCATTTAAAGGAAAAAAAAAAACATTATCTAGGTTTGAAGCCTTGACAATTGGTACTACTGCTTACAATTTTCATATTTGTGCTGCTCAACCCCTCCCCACCCTCACCATATATTAGGAAAAACCAAAAGGCAGGCTGTATAAATTAGCTCATTGGACGTCTCTGCTCTATACCAGACTAAGAAGAGAGCTGATAATTCAGCTTCAATGCTCAGAACGCAGCTAGATGTGAGTGAGAGGCAGTTTTATTTCTCTTGCTGGGTCAGGGTCCCTAAATGAGCTTGTTTCGCACTGAGAGCATAGTGCTGTCCCAGTAAGAAAGTCATCCTCTCGATGCACAGCAGTATGGACTCTGGAGGCAGCAATGAGCAGAAACCTCTTTGACAGACTAATTCGTGGCCTGGAGAAGATGAAGATTTGTACTCCTATTTCTGAGGGATCAACTACTTTTGATTTTGTGAACCTGCAGTGCTGGCACTTGGTTGTGATAGGCTTGATTATATCACAGTGGTTACAGTCCTATTTGTCTGCCAGTGAACAACAATCCAGGGGAAGCTGTTCAACATTGTCTTGGTACAAACTGGAAAGAGGAGTTATGCAGGGTTCTGCGCTCTCTGCCCTATTGTTTAATCTTTACCTGCAGTTATGAACTCGGTTTCTCTTACCCCGCCGTACAATATATGCAATCCTGAGAATATAAATAAGATTCTTCAAGTACATCTGGTGTTTGAGCAACAATCATTAAGAACTGCTTATTCAAGAGAACAGAATTTAAGAGAATTACGTCAATTGAACAATGAAATCACTGACACAGAACAATTAGGACAATCACCATGTGGACAATGTAAATCATGTCATTTGATGTTACAAACCGTAATATTTTCATTGAAATTTAAGACCAACTGCACTAGCAATTTTGTGGTTTACATTTGATTTGTCCCTGCATGAAGTTATACGTAGGGAAAACTTTTCGGTCTTTGCAAACACAATTAAATGAGCACAGATTTAACATATTACATCAAAGGCGTGAAGCTCCTGTGGTAGATCACTGTATTCAAGCACTCCATCCATTTGAAGATTTCCAATGTTGTGTTATAGATAGAATCAAGGAATCTATAAGAGGAGGAGATGGTGGGAAAAAAGTGATACAAAGAGAACAGTATTGGATAAATAAATTATATACTATTCAGCGGAAAAGGTCTGAACATTGCTATTGACTGGAAAGCCTTTCTCTAATTAATTGGGAGCTTTTTTGACCTGTCTTTTTGAACCAAAGAGGGATTTCTTTATCCCATTGGTCAAATAACATCAGTGTCCTTTTAAATTTTGGGCGCCATCTTGAAGCCACACTGAACCAGCAAATAGGTGGGAAAATGTGGGATACAAATGCAATAAATAAATAAATTACTTATATTCCCAGGATTGCATACACTGCATGGTGGGGTAAGAGAAGCAGAGATCAATATCGTAGGTTTGTGAATTGTGGAGGAACTGTAAGTACGTGGCTGTATTGAAACCATGGAAGTTAATTTGCTAAAATATTTTTGTAGGGTACTGAAATCACTGCATGTTAATAATACTCCCGAAGAAGTCCGCTGTAGAGCGGGGCAGCATATACAGCATTTCAGATAAGTACCTGATCGAGCATGGACTATAAATGTTACACATCCATAGCTATCCCAGTATGTTTATGATACTGTATTGTAAAATTGGATTCTTACAACAATTACTTTCTTATGCATTATTACTGTTTATTGTATGCCACATTGAACTCAAAGTTGTTTGGGATAATGTAGCATATAAATGTCATAAATAAATAAATAATGAATGAATTGAAAAAAATGTAACAAGAAAAATGAAACTAAATTAGAAATAATTATACAGGTCTTCTTTTAGGACTGATGAACAAGTTTTGCCTGTCATTAGTCCAGATTCATTAAGATGTCACCTAAGCCAGTGAAGTCCTTTTCCCTCCTTTTTATTCTTAGTTACTTGCATATTCAGAATAGTGACATTTTCTCTAGTTACATTTGTACCCCATGCTCTCCCACTCATGGCAGGCTCAATGTGGCTTACATGGGGCAATGGAGGGTTAAGTGACTTGCCCAGAGTCACAAGGAGCAGCCTGTGCCTGAAGTGGGAATTGAACGCAGTTCCTCAGGACCAAAGTCCACCACCTTAACCACTAGGCCACTCCTCCACTCATGTTTAAAGCCTTTATAGATAGTTGTGGCTCAACATACATATGTAATCCCCTCTTTGTCTCTGAGTAGAAAGCAATGTACTTGAGCTTGTGTAATTCATTCCATGCCATTTCTATGGAATGCTCTGCCCAATGATCTTCAAGCTTTGACTGACAATAGTACATTTTTTATGTGTTTAGAAACAGATCATTCATAGAAGCAGTTCCTACTTAGGGGCTTTGCTTCACTCTACTCCGACATTTTTGGTCTTTTTTTTTTTGTGTGTATAGAGGTCCTGAAAATTGGGTATGTTTTCTGTACCTTTGCCTTGACCGTGTGGCAATTAGGCAAGTCATAAATTTGCTCAATGAGTAAATACCTGGAGTAATTTTATAAGTGGATTGAGCATGCAGAACAGCATTTTACATGGATGGTTACATGTTTATAAAATTTCCCTGATATATACGAAGGAAAACATAACATCCACTTTTATGTGTTATAAAAGTAGGTGTTTCCGGGCAGAGAATGGGCACAGCAGATCCAAGATTGGTACTTACGTGGGTATCTTAAAAAATACACGCATAGCATTACAGTTGGTGTAGCGTTCTGCTGCAGCTTTCCAGAAGGTTATTTTTTTTTAAATAGGCATATATGTTGTCTTTATAAAATACATGTGCGAATTTCAAAATTACCTTCACCACAACCGAGCACGCTGGGTGTGATCTCATTCTCTCAAATGCATTGCTAGTGCTCTTAATATCTGCATTATGTCAGCGATCTTCCTTCTGGTGTTTGGAAGATGTAAGGAAAGCATGAAGTTATATGTAAAGAAAACTATTTGGTCTTTTGGAAGTTTCCTTTAATCAGTTGGTGGCACCTCAGATAACCGGCACTATTTCCATATCCATCTGCTACATTTATCTTAGTCTCCAATTATATCTCTCTGGTAGTCGTATTATACCTCTTTTTAACTTTCTCTGCTCATTCCACCCCTCCCTTGTCTGTTGACGTTTTGTACAGGATGCATATTAGTAGTCATATTGGTCCTGGAAAAAATTTCATATTTTTGCACTGTCTGGTAATTTTGTTGGTCCAGTAAAAGGTATCAATGATGATGTTAGAAGACCTTTAATGGAAGAAGCAACTAACAGCTAGTTACACACACACAAGGACTAACACCAGCTGTACCTACTGTAGCAAGACTCTTACCCTAGCTGAGATCATTTCCGTGCACTTTTCTGACTGCACATGTAATTTTCTTGAAGTTAATCCCCTTATTTTCTGTCTAACTATCTTATCTGTCCATATGTTCCACCTCTGCTTACACCCTACGCTATGAAGACAATGTTCATGTGGATTGTATTGATAATGTAAGTAGCATACTATGCCTTACTGTCTGTTATTTGACTGTTCTTTTTCTGCTGAAATTGTCTATTGCCTATGTCCAGATTGTTCTTACTTTACAACGCAGTGGGTGACTTTCTTCAATAACGCGGTAAATACAGCTTGATGTTAGCAGGCAATTAAGTAAATAAATATGCATGGTCTTCCTTCAAATGTGTCAGAATGATGAAATGGAACTAATATAACCAAAACAGAAAGGCTCACTCTGCAAAGCCATAGTGCTGCTCTGGCTCCTGTCCCTCTCTCTCACTGAGAAAACAGACTCAGACTGTACCTTTTATTTTTAGCCTGCTAGATTATGTGCTCTGTAATTTTAGGTAAACTACAGGGTGTGTTTGTGATCTTTCTAAAGTTTGCTTTTAAGCTTTTCTGCAACTGCATATTTACAGTATATAATTTAAGATAAATGTATCATTTTTATGGTCCCAGGGCAAAGCTAATACCATCAATAACTCTGCTAAAATTACTTTTGCAGCCTGGTGCTGTCTTGCAGTTTCAGCAAATACTCTTCTTTAAAAGGAACTGTCTTAGGAAAAGAATGGGGATTTCAAAGGATTTGCTCAAATTATAAAAAAAAGGAGATCTTCAAGGTTCGCCCCTGACATTCTCCCCGTGTTATCCCATGTTCCTTCCCCTCCTGACTCATTCCGTATCTGTGCCTTCTATGTATTGTATCCTCTTGAATTAATGTAAGCCACATTGTGCCTGCTCTTGTGGGAAAATGTGGGGTAAAAATGCACCAAAATAAATAAAATCATTAGTTCAAACTCACCTGGGACTCCAAAGAGGCTTAGGATGTAGAGGCTGCCGGAATTTCAATTTCCGCGCTGAAACCAGGCCAAAAATCCCTTTTCGGCCCTGTTTTGGTTTCAGACTATTTTAATTTTCGGTCATGTTTTCAGTTTCAGCAGAAAATGACTATTTTTGGTGTACGTAAGCCGAAAATGTATGCTTTGTCCCATTTGTCTCCCCCCCCTCAAACAGGAGATGCTTCCCTCTCCCCTCCCCCCCACCTCTTAGGCACTATTCCATCTAAACTGAGCGAGAGTCCTCCAGCTGCACTGCTGCTGGTAGGGGGTAGTTTCAATACTGTGTTTTCAATCCTTAGGGACAGGCAGATTCCCTGGAATTCTGCAGAGCTTGCCTATCACTCAACTGAAAATATGATAGTGAAACAGCCCCCCCCCCCCCCCCCAATCAACTAGAAGTACTATAGATGGAGGACTTCTGCTCAGCTTAGAGGAACAGTACCTGTAGGCCTCCTTGGGCCTATTTTACATTCTCTGGTGGTCTACCAGTGTATTTAGGGCAGAAGTGCCCAATCTGACTCTGCTCTCAAAATGGCTTTCATGACTGGGGCATTGGCTCCTCCCTCAACTATACCACCAGACCACCAGGGCTTATAAGGCAGTTATGATCTTGCACAATAGTTCATATGGTAAATAGAATGCTCCAAATAAATGCTTTTGATACAAAATTTTAGCAGGAATTTAAGTCTGTAAATTTGGGAAGATAAGCTCCTTAAGAATTAGCCTAAGGGAGTTATGATGTCAGCTGTCATTCGGAGTGTGGCACAAACTCAGCCATTGTAAAAGCACCCTGTCATTTAGCTTCAGTTTTCACTAGCTGTAGTCCATGTGTGGAGGCTATTTTGCTTGGAGGTAAAATACGATCTTTCATTATTTAAATTATATTCTCTCATAGATTTAGCAGAGGGTTGCAGACTGTAAACTCTGAAAATCCCCAGTTGCCCTCACTGGTTCACATTCACACAACCAACTTTGAGTTTTTGGTTTTGGCTGAAACCAGGTGATGAAATTTGGCTGCAGTTTTGTTTCGGCCGAAAGCTTACAGTTTCAATTTTGGATGAAACTGAAAAAAAAAACCTGTTTTGATCGCCTCTATTAGAATGTCTTTGTCCTTGGTGGTCTCATGAGACAAACAGTGGGATATAAGAGGAAATTAGATTTTAACAATTTTCTTTCCATTAGTCCTTGTCACAATTCCAGAATAGAAAGCTGCACGGGGGATCGACCAAGGTCCACGGGAATGGAACATGAGGGGTTAAACTTCTGTCCCCATGCAACTCTCCATTCCAAATCCAGAACCTGTGGGATATTGTGTCTGTCAACCAGCTGGTGGAGATGAAGAACTGAAAACTAAGCTGAGACATCTCTCTTTTGGTATCCAGTCCACTCGCCTCCACATACCCTCCTCTCCTCCTTCCTGTACACATTGATTTGATTTGCTTACTTTATTTTTTGTCTATTAGATTGTAAGCTCTTTGAGCAGGGACTGTCTTTCTTCTATGTTTGTGCAGCGCTGCGTATGCCTTGTAGCGCTATAGAAATGCTAACTAGTAGTAGTAGTATTTATGAAGACAAGCAGTAAGGAGAGACTCAGAAAACTTGCTAACCTAACACTAACCAAATGAGCAAATGTATGGACAAGAAATATGCAGGAAGCATCATGCAAGGGGACAGTCATTATTTCACCACTTTGCACTGAATAAACATCTCAGAAACCTAGGGTGGGCCTCTGAAATAGTGGGAAGGACTAATGGAAATAAAACTATCAGGTAAGACCTAATTTCTCCTTCCATTATGTAGCTTTCAACTGTTCCAGAAACTGTGGGATGTTCAAAATCAATCCTTAGAGTGGGTGGGATCCTAGCACCTCTGCCCTGAGGACCAAAGCCCCCGAACTGGCTTCTGAGCACGCTGCAATGTCCACCCTGTAGTGCTCAGCAAAGTATGCCGTGTTGACCATGTTGCTGTATTGCAAACTAGCTATTAAGCCCGTTAAAATGGGTGAGTACTGGTCTGTTCTATTTTCACATCTAATTCCCTCCCTCCCTCCCAGGAGCCTTCTTCTCTCCATTGGTTAGCCTTGCCCAGCTCGCCGCAGTGGCTCCGCCCAGTAACATCGGGCATGATGTGGCGTGCACTCGCACCACCACCTTTGACCGCCCCCCGGCTTTGATCCCCCCTCTTTCCGCCGTCGCCGTGTTACTTCCCTGAGTCCTGTCATCAGTTCGCCTCCATCGCGCCATCTGTTTCCCTCTCAGTTCCGCCCCCTCCTTCTCCTCCGATTTCCATGCCCATGTCCAAGACCTGCTCCCTATTGGGCTGTACTGCTGGTGGAGGCGGGGCTTGGACTCAACATTTGGTCTCTACTGCGCATTTGCAGGTGAGTCGGTCACGTCTCATTTATATAGATTAATTTATTTTTCCAAATTTATAGCCCGCTTTAGACCAAAGAAGATTACAGTCAAACATACATAATTAAAGTACAAAAACAAAAACACATAAAAGTTACACCAATCCCCTACTTTCAACTATACATCACCAATAGAAATAAAAATATCCACCGGAGAACATAAGAACATAAGCATTGCCATACCGAAGGTCCATCAAGCCCAGTATCCTGTTTCCAACAGTGGCTAATCTAGGTCACAACTACCTGTCAAGATCCCAAAACAGTACAATACATCTTATGCTGCTTATCCTAGAAATAAGCAGTGGATTTTCCCAAGTCCACCTTAATAATGGCTTATGGTCATCTCTGCCCAGGATGCCGCTGTATGCCTCTTAGAATGAGCCCACAAGGCCTGAAGAGCCTGCTTCCCCACAAGCAAATAAACTGATGCAATAGCCTCCTTCAGCCATCTAGCAATTGTGGGCTTGGAAGCTATAAGGCCAAGCCTCGGTTTACCAAAAACACAGTCTGTCTGATTTGCAAAACTCATTCGTGACTTCCTGATATCCAATGAGGACTCTATGCACATCAAGAAGCTGCGACTCTGGGCAAGCCACTTAACCCTCCATTGCCCCTGGTACAAAATAAGCACCTGAATATATGAAAACTGCTTTGAATGTAGTTGCAAAAACCTCAGAACCAGGGAGTGCAACCCGGGAAGCTGAAATTTATTTTTCTCCTCCAGAACTAATGGGTAGAGAGGTGAGCCATGGCTTTTCCCTCTCTCAGCCCTGCGTCTGGTGAGACCCATTCTGCTATAATCAGGTCATGAATATCTGGATGCATCGAGAAGGCCTCAGAAGAACCTCTAAGTCCCCCCCATAATTAACGAAGATGGAACCCTTGAAGCCGAAGCAGAAGACTCCTCAATGGAAAGCACTACCAGTGCCTCAGAAATAAGAGTACTAAGCTCCTCTTTTTGAAACAACCACTGTACTTTCAGATGTTCTCCCTCCTCAAGAGGAAGCTCTCCCTCCTATAATGGCTCCTTCAACAATGGTTGAGGCCACATCAGATAAGGAGGGAGAAGCAGAGATAAACCTCATCTGCCCACTCCTGGAGGTCTAAACGAGATCTCTTAGGAGCCGGCAGGGCAAGGAACTGAAGCACTTTGCAGCAACTCTGACTGTCCCTGTTTCAGTAAATAGGCCTGGTGTAAGAGCAATATAAACTCTGGAGAAAACAAAGATCCCGATACAGCTGAACGCTCCGTTGGGCCCTGAGGCTGTAAAATAGCAGCTGTACTCCACATATGATCAAACAGAGGCTGCTCGTCCCTGCCAGTCAGCCCCAACAAAATGGCACCCGTTCCCGTGCTCTCCTGCATCAAACTGTGCACCGGCCACACTGGCCAGCCCAAAGACCCCAGCACATTTGGATGACCACTTCCGCCACGTCCCGTCCAAGTGGCTCTGAATCAAACTTTTGTTGGACTTACCACCGCCGGCTGCTCCCAGCTCCCAGTTTCCAAAAGTCGTACCACAGATGAGAGAGACTCAGGACTGATACTCTGTCCCACGCTCTACAGCAAACCTCTTTCCTTTTTTTTTTTTTTTAAGGTTGTTGTGCTGGAAAAGGAAAGGAAACTGGGGAGAGGTGAAGGGAGGGAAGAAGTAAATTCGCGGGGCATCAGAGACAGGGATCTGAAGACCTCCAGATATGACTCTACAGACTCAAGCTACTCGCAAAGATCAACTGGGAACCAGCTGACCAACTGGACCAGGAGCAAAGCACTCAGAACCAGAGGCTGAAAAGTGTCCATCCACATGCTGGAGATAGAAAATACAGTTAATACCTCGGTTTTCGTTGATTTCAGTTATCGTCGGTTTTGGTTTTCGTCAATTGTTTCCATGAAACATTTGTCTCGGATTTCGTCGGTTGCCTCAGATTTCGTCGGCGTGACCTCGCTGCTAATTTTGCGAAAACAAAGGGTGACCCACACGTTCTCCTGCTCAGTGTGGCATTGTTTCTCGTTGTATGAGCATCACCCCGCGCGAGTGCTAATACACAATGTTACTAGGCACGGCGAAGGTGCGAGTTTGGACAAGTCTGGGGCCGAAAACTTTCTGTCTGAATTCAAAGATTAAGTAGAGGCTGAAGGCCTTCCCCTGATGACCCTACACATGTGGTGCAGTCAATTGTTGATTTGGGGAAGTCCATGGGTTTGGAGGTGAATGCCATGTTAAATGTTCATTTATTCTTTACATTAGTCTTTTATACTCATTTTATATTAATTTCTTATTGTTTTTAGTATTAAACACTATATTTATTCTCTATAAAATGTGTTTTTGGTATGTATTTTGGAGTGTCTAGAACTAATTAATTGGATTTACATTTATTCATATAGAAATAATTGCCTCGGTTTTCGTCGGTTTTGGATTTCGCCGATTGTTTTTGGACAGATTATCGACAAAAACTGAGGTATCACTGTACTGAGGAGATAGATTTGATGCCAAAAAATATGTCTCAGCTCAGTTTTCAATTCTCTATCTTCACCTGCTGGTTGATGGACAACTACCTCACAAGTTCAGGAACAATGGGAAGCTACAAAATTGAAATACTAGCTTAGATTCATCTACTTACGGCCACTTGCTGATCAATCTCTTCTCGCACTACTCCAACCAGAGTTACACCTAATCACACTGACCACCCTTCAACATCTTCTGTCCTTCTGTGACTGTTCTCTTGTGCTTGACTGCTTAAATATTTTAAATTTAAATGCTTTACTTTTTGTCTATTAGATTGTAAGCTCTTTGAGCAGGGACTGTCTTTCTTCTGTGTTTGTACAGCGCTGCGTACACTTTGTAGCGCTCTAGAAATGTTAAATAGTAGTAGTAGTAGTAGATTGCATCACACTGACAGAATAAAGTGCAGTGAACTCCCATGCAGCTCCCACAGCCATACCTTCAGTCCTGATGTCCATACTTCAGAGGTAGCCTTTTAGAAGCGGTGTCTGTGCTATTCCTCTAACCTAGCAGCACAATCACTGAAGGTTTTGGCAAGGAAGGATACAAAGATAAGAAAGCACACAAGAAAACAAGCAAATTAAAACTCCAATGCAAAGTATGGCCTACTTCTTTTACTTGGAAATATTAGCATTAGATGGCTACCATACAAAACCACAGGCCCAGAATCTTCATATTTTCCAAAGAGACTCAAGAAAGAAACAATATACAATGCTACAGTGTGCTTAAAAGTACATAAAATAGTGCTCCATCTTTGATTATTATCATTTTTAAAACAAAAAACTATGGAGTTGGGACTGGAAAAAAGTGCCATTTGCAACAAATTAAAAAAAAAAAATCAATATTTTGTCAGCATAGAGGGTAGTTCAGTGGAAATCCTGCATTTATTTTTAGTTCTCTCTCCTCCCAGTACCATTATTCTGTGCCAACCCTACCTAATCCCTTTCAATCCTCAAAGAAGCAAACTGTTCTCTTGCACTACAGTTTCATACGCCCCACAGCTGTGTCAATCTCTCTGCAAGACAGGCTGGAGGGAGGCAAGGCATAATCCTGGCAATCCAGTTCTGCAACCCCACACAGCACCCATGTTCAGAGAGAATGACTGCATTAAGGAGAGGGTGTGACAGGTGAAAAGGAATTACTTAAAGTGCTATTTTACCAAAGTAAACCACAAAAGAAATAAGCCTGTGGGCTAAACACATGGGGCCAGATGCATCAACCAAACGTTAAAAAACCTAAAACGTTAAAGTCCCTAACGAATTTAAAAAAACGAAGGATGCACCAAAAAAAAAAAAGTCGCACATGTTCGGTGCGGTACTGTAAAGTACAATGCATGAAACCTGTGTAATCCCCGTCGGTAATTGGCCCCTAACGCATGCGCAGAGCAGCCAAGCGTTATGCTGGCTGCTCTGCGCATGCCACAAATGTCAAAACTACCAAAAAAACAAACAAACAAACAGGTTGCATGGATCGGGACGGGGCAAAGGCGCTCATCAGGAGTGTCCTTCACAGACGACCTTGCCCCCGCCCTGCCCGAATTCGCTGCTGCTCCCCGCTTCCCCCCGCTTCCAAACCAAAATAAAAATAAAACTGCCCCGGCCCCCTCCCTTCCTGTCTCTTTCCCAGCCCCGCCTCCCGACATCCTCCGCCCTGTGCCCCGCCCCCTCTGCCCCCTCCTGGGGTTGTCGCCGCTATTCCCTCCCTCCACCGGGCCCCCCTCCTACCGGGCCCATGCAGCGCCTCTGCCTCTGTGTGAAGGCGCTGCACGGGCAAGAAGAACAGCTCAGCTGATGCCTTCGCCTGGTCTTCTTGTTCGCGTCTCTCTCCTCCTGGGCCCGCCCCCGTCTGACGTGGTTACTTACGTCAGACGGGGGTGGGCCCAGGAGGAGAGAGACACGAACGAGAAGACTGGGCGAAGGCATCAGCTGAGCTGTTCTTCTTGCCCGTGCAGCGCCTTCACACAGAGGCAGAGGCGCTGCACGGGCCTGGGAGGAGGGGGACCCGGTGGAGGGGGGGATTGGCGACGATGACCCCAGGAGGTGGCAGAGGGGGCGGGGCACAGAGCGGAGGATGTCGGGAGGCGGGGCTGGGAAAGAGACAGGAAGGAAGGGGGGCCGGGGCAGCCTTAAAAGTTTAGTTTGATTTTTATTTTGGTTTTGAAGTGGGGGGGGGGGGGGGGAAGCGGGGAGCAGCGGCGAATTTGGGCGGGGCGGGGGCAAGGCCGTCCGTGAAGGACGCTCCCGATGAGCGCCTTTGCCCCCTCCCGATCCTTTTTTGTTGTTAGTTTCATTTTTATTTTAGGCAGAGGGAAGCGGGGAGCTCACTTTTCTTTTTAAACATGATTTTTATGGTGCAGGGGCCAGCGGGGAGATGACAGTTCAGGCCTTAACGACAGGTCTGAGCTCACGTTAAATTTCTGACGATAAGTGATTCGTTGCTATCGTCGGTATGGTTAGTGCATTCCGAATTGTCAACATTTCAATGGTAGTTTCTCGTTTGCATTCCAGTTTCGTTAGCTGCTAGCTTCGTCGGAAAATGGCCTTTGATGCATGCTACAGTTGAAAATTTCTTCGTTAAGGGTCAGTAAAGGGTCGTTAAAAGGGTCATTAAGGTTTAGTGCATCTGGCCCATGATGATTACTGGTCACATACTCTAGCTGTTATCAGTACTGAAACAGGATGTTGAATCTTGGAGTTCTGAGTTTTGGGGGCAGGGGAGCAAAACATTTAAAATGACGGTATAGCGAGACAAACTACAAGCTACAACAGATTAACAAAAGCACTTTTTTAAAAATGTAGCTTACGCCTTAATCAGGAATAGTTCAAGGTGAATTATGTTCAGGTAGCGTTCTAGGTATTTTTCTGTCCTTTATATCTAAGGGGTTAATACAGTAAGTTGCATGAAATCAAATTATGCTGCATTGAAAGGTGTGTGCTGCCATGGCAATATGCAGCAATTTGCTGCAAATGTCTCCCTTCTGGTCAATGTTTGAGGGAATTGACTTATACACTGAAAGGAAGACGACAGATTTTTCTTCTTCTAACAGACTCCCAGATCCCCTGTCTTCCCCCAACACCACCTAAAAAAAATCCTGGTGGTCAAGTATACCTCCTGTCCCGGCAGACTCCATCAACCCTTATCCTTAGAGCCCCGCTAACCCCACCCTTTGCTACCCATAATATAAACTCCATGGTGGTTTAATGCACCCTCTCCCTTCCACCCCAACAGAAAAGTCCCTGGTGGCCTAGCAGGCTCTGAACTCCTTTCCCCATGACTACGCCATACACCTAGAAGGTGGGGAGGATTGATGTCCACTCAACTCCTGCCTCCAAGCCATCTTGCAAAATGGTGGTGCCTGACCCCAAGTGGTATATCCTGGGACGCACCACGCAGGGTCAGTCTGCCAAATATGCCAAAAATTCCCTTAATTCGCATACTAACCCTACATGGTACATCTCTGTCAGAGTTCAGGGTTCTTTTCCTTTTCAGCAATGTTTCAACATTATCCCATATTGATTAAGACTCCTTCTTACCCCATATTATTTAGACCAATCTAAAGTTCACTTTTGTCTCTTAGGAAGATTCAATCCCTTAGGCGATTTCTGGATTTTAAGGTCATTAAAACATGCTCGCCCTTCTGATGAACCATACTGAATACTGTTGCCTCTTTACAAGACAAAATGCTGTCAACTCATTCAAAAATACTTCTCTTAGAGTGCTCAATGGCCCAAACACTCATGATCATGTGACTCTTCTGCTCTAGGAGTAGCACAGTACTCTAAATGGGGCCGCACCAAAGACTTATACAAGGGCACTGTCACCTCTTTCTTCCTGCTGGTCATCCCTCTCTTTATGCACCCAAGCATCCTTATGGCTTTGAAAAAGCGATGGTCAAAGCCAGAAGGATGCTTGGGTGCATAAGGAGAGGGATGACCAGCAGGAAGAAAGAGGTGATGGTGCCCTTGTATAAGTCTCTGGTGAGGCCCCATTTAGAGTATTGTGTATAATTCTGGAGACTGCACCTATGGAAATATATAAACAGGATGGAGTCGGTCCAGAGGGCGGCTACAAAATTGGTAAGCGGTCTTGGACATAAAACACATATGGACAGGCTTATATGTTTTATCAGCCAGTAATTAGCTCTTAGCAATACAGTGCTTTCAGGTCTTTGAGGGAAACCTAAAAATAAATACATGCATACATAAAACAAGCAAAGCACAGCATATAACTAGTAATCTTCATTAACTTTAGTATTAGCAACTAAATTAACAACTCACTGATACTAAGATGCAGGCAGCAGCCCAGCAGTGAGGGGGGGGGAGGGGGGGTCACGTTTTACTGTCTGCCAGCTGTTGACAAGTCAATATGTGTGTACTTGATGCAAAGGCCTCCTAGCACTCAGGGAACAAGTCCAATCCTTGGAGACTTGAGTAGCAGACTTGTACAAGCTTAGGGAGAGAGGTACACAGCGGAGACCTATAGGGGATATAGTACAGAGAAAGCCAACTTCCAGGCTGATAACCTCTGTGCTGCCATGGAGAGGAGCAAAGTCACCGAAAAAGCATCCTGTAGCCAGGATGTGTCTCCAAGGACTTCTGCCCAGGAGGGAAGAGTTAGAACAGCTGTTTTAGCTGGACATTCAATTATTAGGCATGTACATAGCTGGGTGGTTGGTGGACAAGAAGATCGCTTGGTCGCATGCCTGCCTGGTGCGAAGGTGATGGACCTCACATATCACCTAGATAAGATTTTAGACAGTGCTGGGGAGAAGCCGACTGTCTTGGTACATGTTGGTACCAATGACATAAGAAAAATGTCAGAGGACTTTTTGGAAGCCAAATTTAGGCTCTCAAGTAGAAAGCTGAAATCCAGAACTTCAAGGGTAGCATTTTCAGAAATGTTCCTTGTTTTATGTGCAGGCCCCAAGAGGCAGGAAGAGCTCTGGAGTCTCAATGCGTGGATGAGATGATGGTGCAGATAGGAGGGTTTTAGATTTGTTAGGAAATGGGAAACATTATGGGGAAGGGGAAGCCCATTCTGAAAAGATGGGCTCCACCTTAACTTGGATGGAACCAGACTGTTGGTGCTAACATTTAAAAGGAGATACAGCAACTTTTAAACTACAATCTGGGGGAAAGCCAACAGTTGCTCAGTTGCGTACATAGCTCAGGATGAGGTATTTTTGAAGGATAATATAAAAACTATCAATTTAGGGCAATCTGACAGTGAGGTTGCAATAAAGGCGCAATAAAGGCAAAATAAAGCCAGATGCCTTTAATGGTACAGCAGACAGACTAAATATTCCAAATGATCCCTAAATAAAGATAGACATAACAGGTATCTCAGAGATCTGGTGGAAAGAGGATAACCAATGGGACGCTATGAAAGAGTATATATTATATTGCAATGATAAGGTGGATCAAATTAGAGGAGGTGATGCTATCCGCCAAATTTTATATAGTGTGCTTAACTTTATGTGCTCAGATAGAACTTAGGTGCCCAAACAAAGGATAAATGATTTAAGCGTCTTATTACCGCAAATGACAAAAGACTGAAGAAGATTTACCAAATACAGCATAGGGGAACTAAGGCCGATGCCGGACAAACTTCTATGGTCTGTAGCCTACAAATGGAAAAACAGGTGAAGTTTCGGCAACTCCACTGTTGTAGATCCTTTACTGTCATGTGCTGCAAGTAAAGGTGCTGTGCAGCTCACAGGGGAAGGGAAGACATCTCGACTGGTAAGTTGAATACAGTACTTGGGGATGATATGTGGTTATAACCAAGATTCCATCATGTTTGGCTGCCTCTTTCTGAGGACATGGCAGGGCAACCAGGCGGGTTTTGCCAGCCTGCCCGTTTGTCCAGATTTGCAGATGAACATGCAGGCGTCCTAGCCTCCCCTCCCCTCCTTTACTTCACTGTGGTGCCCTGGTGGCCTAGTGACCTCTTTGGGGCAGGAAAGAGTCCCTCTTTCCTGCCTGGCGCGTCTGCAGACTGTCTTTATCCTGGCGCCAATTCAAAATGGCTGCTGAGAGTTTGAGCGGCGGCTTCGCAAGACTTCCGCAGAAGTCTTGCAAGGTCACTGCTCGAACTCTCAACAGCCATTTTGAATCGGTGCCAGGTGACAGTCTGCAGATGCGCCGGGCAGGAAAGAGGGGGCTCTTTCCTGCCTCAAAGAGGTCACTAGACCACCAGGTCACCACACTAAGGTAAAGGAGGGGAGGGGTAGTGAATGGAGCCATGTGGGTGGAGGAAGGCTGGAAAATTGGGAAGGGGGATCTACATGGGGGGGGGGGAGGGGGAAGAGGGAATCTGTCTTTCTTTTGGGGGAGGTCAAAGTGACCGGGACGGGATGTGGTGTGACAGGGCGGGGCATGTGTCCTCTTTCTTTTTAGGGCTAATATGGTAACCCTACCTTTTTACCTTTTAACTTTCTATTTTCCCTTTCCCTTTCTTCCTCTCCTCCCCTCCTTCCAGTTACGTCCTTCCTGCTCTCCATAGTTTGTATGTTTGATTCCTTGTTTGTATGGTATGAGTGAGGTACGTCTTTTCTGTCTAATTAATGGAATTCCTCTCATATTTTAATTTTGTTATGTTTCATTTTATTGTACACTGCTCAGGTCTGCCAGTTAGTTTGAGCAGTTTATTAAATTCTAATAAATAAATAAATAAATACGGTTTAACAGGACACAGTCAGCATGAATTTAGCTAAGGGATGATCTTGCCTCACCAAACTGCTATATTTTTTGAAGGTATAAACTAACATGTAGATAAAGGAAAGACAATCGATGCGGAACAGTACTTTAGACAGGACGTTCAACTCAGAATATGCATGTCCAAGTCTGTATATCACATATGGACGTCCAATTCTCATGTATTTTAGAACAGGATCTGCCCGTTCTAAAATACATGAGAAATGGATGTCTATGTGCTGGTGACATCCAGCATGAACATCCATCCAAATTCTGAATGGGGCAAAACAAAAGACATGGAAACATCCATCTTATAAAATGGCCACACCATCCATACAGAGCAGAGGAGCATGGTTAGAGCAGTGGGTGGAAAATCAGAGTACCCAGATTCAAATCCCATATCAGCTCTTTGTGATTTTGTTTTTCATTTAAATTGTGAGCCCTCCAGGGACATAAAAATACCTACCATAATACTGCTTTAATAGCCTTCAGGCTTGCAGGTTTCTTATTCATTCAATGGAGTAAGGGGAACAGTGGAGTACCCCAGGGATTTGTACTGGGACTGGTACTATTTAATATATTTATAAATGGTCTGAAAAGGGAAACAATGAATGAAATGGTCAAATCTGAAGATGACAAAAACCATTCAAAGTTATTAAATAGCATTTGACTAGTGAGAAATTGCAGGAGGACCTTGGGAGACTGGAAGACTAGACATTCAAATGGTGGATGAAATTTTTTTTAATGAGGATAAGTACAAAGTGATGTACATAGGGAGAAATAATTCAAATTACAGGTTCACAATGCAAGGTTCCACAATAGGAGTCACTAATAAGGAAAAGGATCTAGGTGTCATCATGGACAATATGTTGAAATCTGCGCAGTGAGGTAACGGCCAAAAAGAAAACACGTTAGGAATTATTAGGAAAGGAACAGGGAATAAAATAAAGAATATTATACACTTCTGTGAACTAGCACGGCATCTTGAATATTGTGTGCAATAGTGGTTGCCACATTTCAAAAAAGATATAGTAGAATTAGAAAAGGTGCAGAGAATGGTGACCAAAACGATTATGGGGATGGAATGACTCCTGAAATTTAGCAACCAGAGAACGGAACAGGAACGTGGAAGAGAATAGTCACATTCAGCAGTTGTTCCTACAGCCCTGTACCACTTCCTCCTGCATTTCATGAAGAGGGAGAGCCACATGACTGAACTTGATCCCCCAAGGAATGCAGAAGGCCATCTGACTGAACTCGACTCTGCATGTACTGAGAGCTTTTCCAGATGTGGCCAGTAAGGAGGGTATGGGTACCCGGGGAGTGAAAGAGGCCACAAGGGGAAGAGAGGGTGGGTTATGAGGCAGGAAAGAGAGAAGGGGAAGGTGTGAGAGGTCTTTATCTGCCATCATGTTCTCTATTTTGAAAAGAGAGAAAGAGAACGCTGCTGCAGAAGAAAAAAGTGACTAGAAGAGATATAAATAAGGGGCTGGAAGACAGAGATATGAATGAAAAGGTATAGGGAGGTTTATATTAACACTTCTGTTTGTTTAGAATTTGATATGCCTTAAGGCTGGACAAGATCACAGCATTTTACACAAATAAGTGAAACATATATAAACACCTTTAAAAGAAAGGAAAAATGATAGGAAAGACTTGTCACAATCATACAACGCTCATAACCAATTTTGTGTGACACCATCAGATTGCAAAAGGTTCTAGACAAGGTCAGTTAAAGAATGCATAGGGGCAGAAGAAGAAAAGAGTGGTCAATGAGGGGACATGGGAATGGAGGAGGAAAAAAAGGTTAATATGTCAGTGTGGGAAGAATGGAAGAACAATAAGAGTTCAATAAAGCAGTGTTGGTTACTGCCGGAGAAGGGAAAAAAGGTTTGAAAGGGGGTGTAGGATGCTGGAGGATGAGGAAGTTGTCAGTGATAGATATGGAGGAAGGGTAGAGAAGGAGATCAAATTAGAGGGTATGGGGAGGGAATGGCATTTTTAAAAGAAAACTCTTGCAGGTACCTTTTCTGGTTCCTAAATTTTTTTGACCAAAAAAGAAAAATAGTCAAGGCTTGCGCTAGGATTTTTCTAAAAAAAAATTCTAGAAACTGCATTCTGATCGGTGCATTAGGATTGACAACTTCACAGTAAGATAGCTCTGCTATATTTCCTCTGATGTTCCTAACATGAATTGTTAGCCACCAAAGAACTCCTTGACTTAATTAACTATTCCTATTAGTCTACCTGAATTTAAAAACAAAAGTCAACCAAAAAGCTGCAAGTGTGAGTTACTTAATACATTTCTGACTAGCTTTCAAGAAAGATATACTTCAATGAGGCTTATTTTGCTTTAAGCTGAAGCTCTTTAAAAGCTAACCAAATATATATTTGGTGAGTCCAATAAAATATAACCTCTAATATTTTGTTGACTTATTTTTGCACTTCAAAACATTTTAACTAAGGAAGTTCTCTACCATAGTGAATAATCACTGAGCATCACAAGGAAGCATAATTGATTTACCACTTTCAAATCTACATACCATTACAGTAGCTATACATGCCAAAAATAAACCTTAATTATCATAATAACGTAACGTAAGTGCTACCAATAAAGCTGTGTCCCCCCTACTCGGCATACATATATGGCATATTTTTCCCCAGTTTCAAAGATAAACTATGGGAACAATCCATGAACTTATGTCTTTACTATAAAAGAGCTCTGTTACATTCCTGCTACTGAGTGCTGAAAGAGTTTGATTTCTTAAGTAACACTTCATTAACAGAATCAGGTACTCGGCCAAAGACAGAAAAAGGGAAATCAGGCATTCCTAGATGAACTTCAAGCTTTGCATCTCACTCAGTTAAGCTTCATGTCTCTAGACTACACCCTCCCTCCAGAGAGTTAAAAATCAACCTACCCCTCTCCCAGAACGATCCTGTAAAGCACACATACTTTGACATCCTTGGCCTGATATCCCAAAAGGACTTGTGTGACTGGCAGTGGGTGATGACTGTATAATTCCAGTTTTTTTTTTAAAGAACACACCTCCTCCCAGTCCTTGCAGAGTGGCTAAATCAATATACAGCCAAAGATAGCTATTTTAATTTTGGGGGGCGGGGGGGGGGGGGGGGGTGAGACAAAAACCTATATGGATAGCAGTGACATTCTGCTGCTATCAATATAAGTTATCTGTATTAGTGCCAATACAAAATTACAGGGGTCTGTTACAAAGCCATGATAGCGTTTTTAGCTTGCAGTAAAAATAAGCTGGCGGTAAACACTGAGATGCCCATTACATTCCTAGGGGCGTCTCAGCAATTACCGTCAGCTAAAAACACTAGCAGGGCTTTGTAAAAAAATGCGTCTGTTCACATATGAACTTTATTCTACCTCTCACTACCTTGTATTTGTTCATACCGGAATTGGTGAACGCCTTCACGGTACTATGTAAGCCACATTGAGCCTGCAAATAGGTGGGAAAATGTGGGATACAAATGTAACAAATAAATAAATAAAATAACTTTAAACAGCTAAGATATCCATATAAAATTATACATACATTATGGGACAATTTTCAAAAGGTCTTTTCTAGGGTAAATGAGCTATTTGAAAACTGCCCACCCTTCCTTTTGATATGTGCTAATGATTCTTTTAGCTTATGTGGATGTCAGCACCTATGGTTTTCCTTTGACTGCTTCTGCTCTTTGCTGCTCGTTGTCCCACTCTCCCTCTAAAGTCAGTTCTACACACAACTCTGTATCCCAAACCTTAGCCAACAAGACATTTTAATTTTATTTTTCAACACCCAAGAATGGGAAGAGGTAAAATGGAGCTTAAAAACATTTTAAATCTTACAATCCTAGAGCTGGTAAAGGACTTTTAGCATTGTATGAGGAAAGCTGGGCAACCTTAAAATGAACTCATGGGCTAGTAAACCTCCAGGTATCTGCATCTTTGTAATGCTGGGTAGAAAGGTAATGCTACCTAAAGAAGCTATATGGAACATTATAAATCACATTTTGTTATTTACGAAAAAAAAGTACATATTATACAACATAGGTCCAGTTACACTGAAAAACTTACACACTCATTGAAATACATTTCATTTTAAAAACACGCAACTATATAGATCTATACAAAAATTGTAAAATAATTTCTGTAGTAAAATAAAGTGTGTGTTAGGAGAACTTATGCAGAGGATAGGATTTCTGTATAGTGCCTTGATAAACTGTGACAGGGGTCTGATACCAAAAACCGGAAAACAAGAGGTGCACTCACGGTTTGGGCTTTAGCCCCTTAGTATAAAGAGAAACAAGGCCTGTCCCCTCTTTGAGGAGTCATGTAAGATAGAAAAGCAAGCATACCTTATCAGCTGATATGAAATTTATAAAATTCCAGAAATCTTGGTATCGTACAATTAAAAAATGTCACCTAAAAACAGAAAACATAATGGAAGTTAACTCAGTCTTCATACAAATCATGGCCTCCAGAACTTCCACTGGCGATTAATGCTGAGTGATAAACTTGGTGAGGCTGGATTGCTGGGCTCTTGGTCAGCAATCGGGTGCTCTCATAGTCACTCCCTCTTCTTATTTTCATCGGGATAAGTGAGACCAGGCAAAGATGGCAACACAGTTGTTAATGATGATGTGTAGAAGAGTTTTTCTCTGCCAAATGTCGTAGAAAGGTTTCCTCAGTTTGGCCTCTATGGTTCAAAGGCTCACTCTTAAACAGAGCAGGGGGTGGAGGAAGGTGAGGAA
This sequence comes from Microcaecilia unicolor, assembly GCF_901765095.1. NCBI lineage: Eukaryota > Metazoa > Chordata > Amphibia > Gymnophiona > Siphonopidae > Microcaecilia > Microcaecilia unicolor. The sequence continues at coordinate 85,265,703 of NC_044042.1, read as the reverse complement.
TAGGAGAGACAGGAAGGTGATGAGGGTGAAGAGGATGAGGGTGAAGATGAAGGTGTGAAAAAGGGTGTGGGATGGGCCTTGGAGGCAATGTACTGATAGGGTTCATACTGATAGGTGCTGAGCTTGTGGTCGTATTCAACAAAGGTGGGCCGGTGTTGGGTGGGGGTATCATAGTGAGGGGAATCTGTAGGGATGGTGGCACATCAACAGGACTGGTGACCCGAAAGCACTTCTCCTTATGTGCCTTCAGCATGTTGGAGAAGCGGAAGCGCTGACCGCATACATCACATGGATATGGTTTCTCCCCCGTGTGAGTTCGGCGATGCCTTTTCATGTTGGGACGGCTGGTGAAGCTCTTCCCGCAGATTTCACAGATAAAAGGTTTCTCTCCTGGGACAGAGACATAATAACCATCAACAGCATGGTCATTGTTACATAAGATATTACTATCTATGTCACCAATCATTTTCCAGAATCATCCCTTTGATCTGTTTTATTTGTAGAGCTGCTTTCATTGTGTAGTATGGTCTAGGTTTCATAATTATAACGGTGTTAAAAATAAGTAGCTAAAGGCCTGGATGCACAAACATTATTTACAACTCATGAGGTCCTACAGCCTGTGGAAAGCTGTCAAGTACTGCAGCCGGGATATTTTTTTGTTCATGGCTCAAAGAAAGCAAAGGAGCAAAAAAGGAGATGCCGGCCTCACGGAGTCAAATGGTATAACATGCAGAAGATTTATTGAATGTACTGAAATCCAAATGTTGAGAGGACTCAACACGGCCATGTTTCGGCAACTATATCTGCGTCAGGACTCTTTCAACCAGTGAACTGGACCAGAGGTGTAAACAGTTCTGCTATAAGTAGAAAGTAATAATCTGAGAATCTGGGCTATCTTCTACTTATAGCAGAACTGTTTACACCTCTGGTCCAGTTCACTGGTTGAAAGATTCCTGATGCAGACATGTGGATATGAGTACATTCAATAAATCTGCATTTTAATACCATTTGAATCTGTGTCTACTAGTGCCTCACTCTTCTTCCTTTTTGCTGTCAAAGAAAGCAAAACCATAAATAATTTAAGTTAACTTTGCCCAAACACAAAAACATTTTTTTAAAAATTAAAATTTCAACAGCACTAAATACCAAGGGCCCTGTTTACTAAGCCGCGCTAGAAACATGCCAGCGTTTTTAGTGTGCACTAAAGATTAGCGCACACTAGTCTTGTAGACCACACTCTGCAAGATAGGAGAAGCCTTCATATTTATTTATTATTTCTGAGGGGCAGAGACTGACTGTCCCTGTTAGACTCCAGGCCTTTGTAGTGGTTGCATTGAAGGATTACTTATGTTAAACTGACTTGCCTGCCTGAGAAAGAAGAACCCAACTACATAAATAAAAGCACAATGACTTCCATGACTAAAGTTTTATCTTCTCTGAACCCTACTCATTGTTCACTTGTTTCTGTTCCTCCCAGTTGGCTCAAGGCACCAGGACTAAATTTAATTCCTTCTCTATTATCAATGGTTAACTCAAGCCTTTCCTCTGACCAGTTTCCAGATCTCTGGAAATTAGTCACTGTTCACCCAATATTAAAAAAAATCTAGTCTTGACCAATCGGTTCCTTCCAACTACCAGCAAAAGCCTTGGAGAAAATGGTCTTCCACCAGTTGACCGAATTTAGTGACAAAGTGTTAGCTCTCCATCCCCGCCAATCTGGTTTCTGATGACATTTCAGCACTGAAACAGTCATAACAGCACTCCTTAGCAATGTTCACGCCTATCTCAATCAACACAAGAAAGTCTTGGCTGTCTCTGTTGACATCTCTACAGAGTTCAATCTAGTTGACCACCCTTTACTCCTTTCCCACCTTTCTAATCTTGGTATTTTCGGTTCAGTTCTGTCCTGGTTCTCTTCGTTTCAGACAAACCGTTCCTTTAAAGTCTCTACTAGAACACACAATGTAAGTGTCTAACCCATTTACTGTGGAGGGTCTCTCAAGGATCCATACTTTCTCCTTTATTATTCAACTTATTCTTCAGACCCCTAGCCACTCTCATTCAATCAACTGGCATATCAGCATATTTCTAAGCAGACGATATTCTATTAGTTTTCCATGTCTTTACCACATCTAACCCATCTATTACTCAATTGCAAACCTGTCTTGATGAAGTGGTCAAATGGTTGTTAAAAAATCGACTGGTGCTCAACACTGAAACAAACAGTTGCTTACTGGCTTACAGACACTTATACCCCTCCTGTTACTCCTAGCTCACTTTTTGGCTCAAAGGTTACTCCTAGCTTCCGCTATCTAGGAATTATCTGGGATTTGGCACTTTCATTACTCCCCCAAATCTCACAGTTGCCCAAAAGTTCATTTTTTCTATTTTGTCACTTGCGTACTGTCCACCACCTTTTCAACATTAAACACATTCATACCCTCATCCTTTCATTATTTACTGCTCATCTTGATTACTGTAATGTCATAAATGCAGGCCTCCCTGGTCCGGCTATGAAAAAACTACAATCCCTTCAGAACATTCAAATCAAATTACTTTGTCACGCCCAGCACACAGACCATGTAACTCCACTACTTAAACATTACCGCTGGCTGCCAGTTGAAAAACGTATAACATACAAAATAGCTCTTCTTACTTTCAAAGCACTAAGAAATGGCCTGCCGGACTACCTTTCATGCCTGACCATCCCCTACTCCCCACCCAGACTGCTCCGTTCCTTCAATGATCATTGACTCGTCCTTCCCAGTCCCAAATATGCACATTATGAATCAACAAGGAAAACTGCATTCTTATGACTTTCTCCTTTTACCTGGAATTCACTCCCTATTCACCTCCGTAGCAATTTGTTTCTAAATTTCTTTAAAGTTAATTTTAAAACTTTTCTTTTTAAACAGGCTTTTGGGGACACAGGGTGATGGACCAGCCAGCATGGGATTTAGGTTTTTGATGTTCCACCTACCCCACTTTTAAGCATGAATACATATCTTTTCTATCATTTGCATGGCATTCTTTTCCTTTACTCTATTAATTATTTTTGTAAATTTTTATATAAACCGCTCTGCCCTGCCCTAGCATTAAGAATGGTATAACAAGTTTTAATAAACAAACAAACGATAAAGACTTTTTCTTGTGGTTTAAGGAGGAATTCATCAAGTGGCGTTAGGGCTTTAAGTCACGTTAAATTGGCCCTTAATGCAACAAATGGCCCTAACACCGCTTCACCAAAAATACTGTGGTGATATTTAAGTTGCCGTGGATTACAAGTAATGGGATTACAAAATATGCAAATGTATGTATTGCATCTCATTACTACGTATATACCCCACAGCAGTGTTTCCCAAGTCCAGTCCTGGAGTACCCATTGCCAGTCAGGTTTTCAGGATATCCACAATGAATATGCAGGAACTTGATTTGCAAACCCTGCCTTCATTAAATGCAAATCTCTTTCATACATATTTGTTGTGAATATCCTGAAAACCTGACTGGCAAGAGGTACTCCAGAACCAGACTCGAGAAACACTGCTCTACAGCGACTTGCAGTAATACACCGCAAGTGATGTTAGGGTCCATAATTCACGGGATAATAGCCTCAGCATTTTGCTGGGGATATTTTACTGTCCAGAAGCTAGGGGTACCATTTTGAAGCCGGTGCTGGACTGGGCGGGAGCGACTGGGCATTGCTCCTGCCTGAAAACCTCTCCTCCCTAAACCCCCAAAGACCCGACCCCCCCCCCCCCCCCCCGAGTACCAATGCTTTTTAAAGGTAGCCTCTATGGTGGGTGTCCGGGCCTTGTGAATGGGAAGGACCAACCCTGAAGCCTGGGGGGACTCAGGTCTGCAGGCCAGGGAGCATCGGGCTGCAGGTTTGCGGCCCGATGTCCCAGGAACACTTGCTAAGGTGGCTTGCAGCAGAATTATTTTCTTGCCTTGGGATTCTGCAACCTGCGGTACTGGGATTCTGCAAGTTTCTGAATCCCACGGGGTGTCAAGGTAAAGGGAGGTTGTTTATCACACCTTGATGAATTTCCTCCTTAACTGTCTGCTGCTTGTACTTGTGAGGGACCCTTACCAACTGCTGTGCTCACACTACCACATCAAGTAAAACACCATTGATTCTCTAGCAGGTGTTTTTCATACACAGGATAATCAGCCACACAAGTGAGAGATGCCATTTGAAATGGAAATGCTCTCACTGCCCAGAAAAGCATAGAAGGCATTTCTAAACATGGATTTCTTGCATAGATACCGCTATGAAGTCTATTTTATTTTATTAAGGGTGTTTGATATATCGCTTAAATGCACATGGCATTGCTAGATGATTTACCACATAAAAATAAGAGTGGTGAAAGGAAATACAATAATCAAAATGAAGAAAGTACAAGCCTCTTCAATCTTATATTAAAGCTTAGAGTACCCACCCCCCCCACGAAGGGCATGGAGGGATGGTTTGTGTGGCTACAGTAATCCCAGGCCCATTTGGATCAAAAGAAATGAGAAGCCAGGTTGAATTTCTAAGGGTTTCATTCTGATCTTAGAATGAGTGTGTGGCACCATTTATTATAACATTTAGAGCAAGATGAATAAGTCACTATGGCCCGGAACTTACTAACTATATTGTCAAGTGACCAGAAACAAAAATTTAATCTTCTAGGCCATGCTCTTAAGACCATAAGATTTCAGAGGCTTGAAAGGGGCTTTCATTAGCTGGATAGTACCACACTGCAGCAGGCCACTCAATGGAAGCCGAGATGCCAAATCTCACTCATTAGGAGAGTGTCACATTTCACTCATTAGGAGAGTGCCACATTCAGTTGAAGGCACCACTGCTTTCAAGAAAGGAAAGCCTAAGAGAAGAACCCAAGTGGTTCTATAAGTAAGGAAGAAATCTGAGCTTACCTTCCTATGCAATTTGCCTTCCCCTGCCCCATTCTTTGTCCCTGCACTTACAAGTACTTTGAAATCTATGCACATGCTTTTAGCCACTGGGCAAATTTCTTTGAAAATTGTCTTCATATTTCCTTCAGTCTTCAGTATCCTTTTAGAGACAACAAAGAAAAGCAAATATTTTCTGTAGCTTTTTTTTTTCATTGCAAAGTAATACTACTTAAGCCTTCCTAGATTATACCCCAGATGCCCCATTTGGAAAAATCTCTCTGTGACGGTGCACTCTTGGCATTTCTGTGGAAGGCTCCATTCAAAGTAAGCAGTACAACAATCTGACAATTACAGTCGGGGATTATCTTCTGTATGATAAGGACTTAGGTACCCTGCTGTCATAATTAATCTTTAGTTCAGACTCAAGAGATATAGAAGGTAGTCAAGTGATTTTTGTGTGGGGCATGACAAAGGGTCTAAGACAGTGGTTGGCAATTCTCGTCATCACGGCAGTATGGTTTTTTTTTGCTTTGTTTTTAATCAGAGGTAGGTAGGTCTTAGATGAATCTCATCATTTTTCTTTGGCTAGCTGACTAGAGAGTTGGATTGGAGGAGAGCACTACATGTGGTGTATTTGGCTTTCTGTCAGGTTTTTAGCATGGTTCTTGTGTGTGAGCAGCTGGGGTTCTGGCCCTGTGGTCAGGCTTTTAGACACAAACTAAGGTCAACCCCAGGTTCAGAACTAAAGAAAATACTTATTTATATCAACAAAAGACATGCCTACCTTACCTCAAAAAAGGGTTACAACAAAGTACTTTATTCATACACATTCTGTACATATTTCTGGGGTTTTTCATCTTCCAGACTAGGCCTCCTTGTTCCCTTCTGGGCCTGAGCTTTTGTTTTTTTCCTGGGCTCTACCTTCACTGGCTAGGTCTTTGTTATTATAGGAACATAGTAAATAGCAGAGAAAGACCAACATCGCCCAGGAAGGTTGTTAGCATTGCATCTGCCTTGCAGTGCAGGTTATCTTCCCTATGCTTGTGCTGTTGGTGTTATACCTGCCACACAGGCTACGTTTCCCATACTTGTGTTGTTGGCATTACATTTGCCGCAACTGTAGGTTATTTCCCCATGATTTCTTAGAAATGCAAAAATAATTATGTTGTTGAAGTGCTTTATGCTTGGTTTATACCCTCTTGTCTTTTAAGGGTCCACTGTGTATATCCTATTCCTTTTTGAATTCCACCATCTCTTTCAAGATTCCATCATCATTTCCTATACGTATTTAGGACATCCAATCTCATATGCCATCTGATTAAGTCGTCTTACCATTTTGATTGATTTCTTAGATACTGACTCCAGTTTTTTTATGTCCTTGGTGTGACATGGCCTCCAAAGCTCAACACAATACTCCATGTGAGGTTTCATCAATGTCCTCTATAGAATCATTATAACCTCCTCTTTTCTGTTTATTATGCCCTTTGTTTTTCAGCCTAGCATCCTTCTGACTTTAGCCATTGCCTTGCCACACTGTTCGGCCACCCTATGATCAGCAGACACCATTACTCAATGGCTCTTTCCTAGTCTGTGCTCTACAGTCTTTCCCCTCTATTGCATACAGTTCCTTTGAGTTTTTCCACCCTACTTCCTTACATTAAATGTTAACTGCTAATGGTTTGACCAGACCTCTAGTTGTGTAGATTATGTCTTCATTTGCCTACTTCTTCCAGGTTGAGCTAGATTGAGGACCAGGAATCACTTCTGTATCTCTAGATAAAGGAAGTCTATGTTCTAGTGGTCTCTTCCTGCTCTGTATTGTACCTCATAGTTGAAAAAATGACTGAGGCTTAGGAGCCACAACATCAATGTCACTGCTCTCTTTTTTTCCTGAGTATTCATTTGAGGGGCTGGTGGTCCTTTATCAGCATAAACCTGAGCCCCAGCAGGTAATATTGTAAAACCTCCAGTGCCCATTTTATCTCCAGTGCCTCCTTACCAATCACTGCACATCCTCTGTGCAGAGAAGCAGTTTCCGACTTATAAAGGCCACTGGGTGCTCTGGGCCAGAAATGCTCCCAGGCCTGAGGCATAAATCTGTATTATTAACAGTTAAATGAAACTGGGGCTAATAAGAATCAGCTATGAACATAGGCACCCTGAATCATTGGAAGGCCTTCCACCAATTCTTCTGACCAGAAAATCTTCTCTGGATTGTTCTTCTGCAGTAGGCGTGTTAATGGTTCTGCCTTCTGTGCAAAGTTTGGTATGAAGTGTTGGTAGGAACCAACAAGTTCTATGAAGGTTCACAACTGTTTCTCTTGTCTGGGGAATGAGCAGTTACACAATGGCATCTACTTTCCACATCTATGGATGGACTTATCCCTTCCTGCTTGATTGTATTGTTAAATCTGGAAATTGTGAAGTGCCCAATATATTTTGCAAGGGTGGTATATCAAATGACTGAATGGAATGGTAAATTTATCAACCTAAAGAATTAGGTAGGCTTCAAGTTTGGAAAATGTATTACCCTTTCTGAAATCAATAAAGAAGTGGAGACTTCTGACTTTGAAACATGTATGATGGGACTGAACTCTTCAGTCATTCGAAGTTTAAGCATCTCCCTCATGTCTGAGGCTACTGCTTTCCCCTGGGCCTTCAGAATTTGGTATAGTCACTGCCAGATGACTACTTCTAGATCCATAACTGAAGAGATGAGTTTTTCCAGGAATATATCAGGTGAAGATATCAGGGCTGTGGAGTCAGAATCAGAAGTAATTTTGGGTGGAGTCCGTCGGTCAGTCATTAAAAATGTACCGACTGACTCCAGCTTCAAGATAAAAACCTACAACATTACCAGTAGGAGCCGGAGCTGGACAGTATAAATATATAGAAGTCAGAGCTGAAGGTTTGGTGTACCAACTCCACAGCCCTGGATTCTAGACATATATTCTCTGCAGCTGATGACTGGTTCCTGAACAGGACTTGTAGAAATTCAGGGTTTAATTGAGCTTTTGTCCAATCTCTTCCCCATGGAAAAGCAAATGTAAGAGGTTGCAATAATCCATTTCCTCAAGAGGTTCACATGGAAGATCTGGGCCTTCTTCCACTTGGGCCACTTTATAGTTCACAAGTCCCATGTTCTCAATAACCTCATAAGGGCCTTGCCACCAACACAGTAGTTTGCTGTCTGATGATGGCAGTACTAAAATTCAATATCCTGGTTGGAGCACCTGTTGAACTATAGACCAATTATATTCCCAGTCTTGGGTGACTTGAGCTTTTTCCAAACAGTATGGTGGCTTCTCCAGTTTTCATCAGCTGTTTTTGCATCTGAAGAATATAGTTTAACAGGACAGCAGTGATAATGGTTTCAGCGCTAAGTCTAGATGAAATCCTGCCAAACGGGGGTGAAGAACTGAGTGTTGCTCTATGAAGGTACAGAGTTGGTCTGACACCAGTTTTTCCTTTAGTTTAGATAGAAAGAACAGGTTGGAAACACAGTGATAGTTGGCTGGAATACTGGGGTCCAAGTTGGGTTTTTTAGGCGTGGTCTGACAACAGCCTTTTTCCAAAGGGGGGGGGGGGTATACCTGAAGAGAGACTGTGATTGATGAGGATGAGCCCCAAAGGGAGGAGACCATGGTGAGGCAGCTTCAAGTGGAAGAGATTGGGTCAACAGCACAAGTGGTTATGTGCATAAAATAAAGCGATATGGAAAGAGAAGAGTGGGACTAAAAATACTGGACCAAGAGGGGGAAAGAGGAGACAAGGAGGTAACTGAGGAAGCCTCAGAACTATACACTATGGAATGACCAGGACAAGCAAGGTCAAAAGAGGGAACAGACAGTTGTACAACTGAGCTATGAACTGATACAATCTTGCTAGAAAAGTAGTTGGAGAGATGAGGGCGTGGTAAGGCTGCTTACAATGGGTAAGGGTGGAAATGATCTCAAAAACTTGTTTAGCAGAGCTGAGCAAAGATGAAAAATAGACTTTCTTGCTTGCTTATGGTGAAAATTAAAGAAACAGCCAGGATTTTCAAAGTTGTGGAAATGACAGCAGATAAAGACTATACAGCCTATCCAGTCTGCCCATTCATACCAACTAGCGAGCTTTAAAATACTTCCCTCTCTCTTAGGGATACCTTGTGCTTGCTCTATGCTTTCTTGAATTCAGATACAGTCCTCATCTTCACCACTTCAACTGAATGCGGTTCAATGCATCCAGCATGCTCTCTCTACATATTTCCTTAGATTACTCCCGAGTCTATTTCTTTCATCTTCATAAGATGAATCCTTGTTCCAAAGCCTACTTACAATTGAAAGAGGCCCACTCCTTCCATTTATGGCACCAAGTTATTTAAATATCATAGTCATAATCTCCCTCCTCCCACTTTTCTTCCAAAGTATACGTACTGAGATCTTTAAGTCTCTCGCCACATACTTTATGATGAAGACAACGAAGCATTTTAGTAGCCGACCTCTGGATCTACACCATTCTGCTTTTATCTTTGAAGGTGAGGTCTTCCAAATTATATATAGCACTTGAGCACTAAGTACTTACCAATCCTTTTTCCTACTGGCCATTCCTCTCCCTACGCACCCAAACAACCTTCCAGCTTTTGCCACCTTAAATTCATCACACATGATCAACCCTAGGTCCTACTTTGCTTCTGTGCACAGAACTACTTCACCCCCCATACTGTACTACTCCATTGGGTATTTGCACCCCAAATTTATGACCCTGAACTAACCTGCATTAGATCTTAGCTGCCAAATTGTAGACCATTCTTTCCTTTATATTATCTACACTTTCCAGAGTATCTACACCATTGTAGATTTTGGTATCATGCACAAAAAGGTAAACTTTACTTGACAACCTTTCCATAATATCACTCACAAAAATGTTAAAAAGATCCAGACCAGCCCTTAATCAGTGCACACAGATCACTTCGATGTAAAGCATACCTTCCCTTGAATACGTCTGAAGCTTCCATCCTGACTGAAAGCACATGATTTACCCACATAACCTCTGCCAGAATGTCCTTACCAGTGTGAGTCTTCATATGCTCATCAAAGTATTGCTTCATGTTGAAGTCCTTGCCACACCACTGACACATGAACTGCTTGTGACCAATATGGATGCTCATATGAGATCGCAGCTGGTACTTGTACTGAAATCTTTCATCACAGTTCTGCAAAAAGAGAAGAGCACTTCATGGCTTTTCCACAATGGTAAACACTCTAATTTTCATACAGCAAAAGAATATCAAATATACCAGGAAGAGAGGGTTTAGTATCCATTTTAGGCTGCAAGACCATAAGATTCCTGCAGCTGCTCTCCATGAAGCCATCTGGATACTATGGGGACAGTTAGTCATGCATTTCTGCCCTGGAAACTATATTACAGTTTCTTCTCACCATGCCCCAGTTGCCTTCCTGGTCACAGGCTCGAAAAACTAGTCTGTGCCACTCTTCAAGAGACTGTCAAAAATTAATGGGCACTTCTCTACTGAAAAATACACTCAAAACTAATGAAAATAGTAGAGGATACACAAAAAATACAATATGTTACGATCTCATACGTGGGTAAGTCTCATATATACTTGACGGCTGATGTCACTTCACTCCTCGGTGAACCTATTGCCGTACAATATTATAATCATAGACTCTTACCCTCCGACCTACCAATGCCTAAGAACTTTACTATTTATTTTTTATTCTTAACGTTATATGTAAAGGTTAGGCAATGTGTTACTTATCTTAGCTTGTTTCTAACGGGTGTGCTCACAAACCCCGACAGGTAGCCTGTTTCGCAATTCTTGCTTTGTCAAGGGGGAGCGCTTCACCTCATCTGTCAAATTGCAAGCAAATATATCTTAAAATCCTATAATCATAGTGTACTTCTAGCTTTTTCTATTAATATTGGTCCCAGCCATTAGACTTACGTTTGCTTGTAACACTTCTGGTTTCTTCAACAAGAACCTAAAATGGCGACAGCGTCTTTAAACTGTTGCCGCCACCGGAAACAGCTGACCGCTGCATCCGGTGGTGTGCAATAACATGCCGGTTTACATGTAACAACCCCAATGTACATGAGTGTTCAGTCCATTGGGTTCTGTAGTATTTAATTTATGTATCCAAAAAGTCTCCGTAGAACCTTTCTGTTATAATCTCCGCCTCTTGATGACGGAAAAACTCGCTCTATAACTGAACATCTTAGCGATTCTATATCATGGGTAAACTGTATGCAGTGCTGTACAAGAGGGGCTCCTAAATTATGTGCTTGGATGCGGGAACGATGTTCCGTCATGCGTGCATGCAGTGACCTGATGGATTTTCCTATATATATTTTGTCACATGGACACCTTATCATATATATAATTCCCACCGTCCTACATGTCGTATGTCCCTTTAAAATGTATTTCTTACCAGCATGTATGAAATTATCTCCCTCTTGGGTGATAGTACATGTTTTACAATTCAATTTTTGACACTTGAAATGACCCACTGGTAATGTAGTATCGTAATGTCTATCTTCTCTATCCTCCTCAGATAATTTGGCTGGACTTAGAATCTCTTTTAAATTACTGGAACGTGAAAAGGCTGTTCTTAGTTGACTGTCACTAAATAAAGGGTGGGATTTCATAATATCCCAGTGTTGCTTGATTATCTTAGTGACCATTTCACTACCCGGAACATATCTCATCACAAAAGTAAACAATTGTTTATCTTCAATCTCTCTCCGTTTCTCTTGTAACAGAAGACTTCTCTGATTGTATTTGGCTCTTTTGTATGCACGATTCAAGATAGTTTTGGGATAATGTCTCTGCTGTAATTTTATACTGAAGCGTTCTGCTTCTGCCATATAATCTTCTTCATTCGTGCAAATCCTTCTGAACCTGAGAAACTGTGAAAACGGAAGGCTCTCTCGTAGACTTCGAGGATGACAACTATTGTAATCTAACAATGTGTTCCTATCCGTTGGTTTAGTGAAGACTCTCGTTGTAAATTGTCCATTTGTTAATTGAATCTCTACATCCAAAAAATGTATGGTGGTATCCGACCAAGTAATTGTAAATTGGATTCTTGAATGGCACTGATTTAGCCAATTATGGAAATCAATTAGTTCTTGTACTTCTCCTTGCCATATGACGAAAATGTCGTCAATGTATCTTCTCCAGGTCACAATCCTCGTCTGGAAAGGGGAACTCTTTAACCATTTCTCCTCAAACATCACCATAAACAAATTTGCTAATGTGGGAGCAAATACAGCTCCCATTGCTACTCCAGATTTTTGTAAGTAGATGTCGTCTTTGAACTGAAAGAAGTTGTTGCATAATGCCAATTTCGTAAGCTGTAGCAAAAAATCAGTTGGCACTTCATGGGGTTTTGCACGTGATTCAAGTGTTTTAAAGATCACTTCCAATAATTCATTCTGCGGAATCATTGTATATAATGATTTAATGTCAAACGTGACCAATAATACTGGAGAACCTGGTAATTGAATGTCTCGCAAAATGGTTAAAAAGTGAGTTGTGTCCTTGATGTATGTAGAACTGCTGCTGACAAAATGTTTCATACATGCTGGTAAGAAATACATTTTAAAGGGACATACGACATGTAGGACGGTGGGAATTATATATATGATAAGGTGTCCATGTGACAAAATATATATAGGAAAATCCATCAGGTCACTGCATGCACGCATGACGGAACATCGTTCCCGCATCCAAGCACATAATTTAGGAGCCCCTCTTGTACAGCACTGCATACAGTTTACCCATGATATAGAATCGCTAAGATGTTCAGTTATAGAGCGAGTTTTTCCGTCATCAAGAGGCGGAGATTATAACAGAAAGGTTCTACGGAGACTTTTTGGATACATAAATTAAATACTACAGAACCCAATGGACTGAACACTCATGTACATTGGGGTTGTTACATGTAAACCGGCATGTTATTGCACACCACCGGATGCAGCGGTCAGCTGTTTCCGGTGGCGGCAACAGTTTAAATACGCTGTCGCCATTTTAGGTTCTTGTTGAAGAAACCAGAGGTGTTACAAGCAAACGTAAGTCTAATGGCTGGGACCAATATTAATAGAAAAAGCTAGAAGTACACTATGATTATAGGATTTTAAGATATATTTGCTTGCATTTTGACAGATGAGGTGAAGCGCTGCCCCTTGACAAAGCAAGAATTGCGAAACAGGCTACCTGTCGGGGTTTGTGAGCACACCCGTTAGAAACAAGCTAAGATAAGTAACACATTGCCTAACCTTTACATATAACGTTAAGAATAAAAAATAAATAGTAAAGTTCTTAGGCATTGGTAGGTCGGAGGGTAAGAGTCTATGATTATAATATTGTACGGCAATAGGTTCACCGAGGAGTGAAGTGACATCAGCCGTCAAGTATATATGAGACTTACCCACGTATGAGATCGTAACATATTGTATTTTTTGTGTATCCTCTACTATTTTCATTAGTTTTGAGTGTATTTTTCAGTAGAGAAGTGCCCATTAATTTTTGACAGTATACTGAACGAAGATGGCAACAGGTTCCTGGCGTACAGGCTATAGTTTTAGTGCTGATGTAGCCTCTGAGTTATTACAAGACACTACACAATTTGCTACGGTTAGTAGCGACAATCTAGATATGGAATGGGAAACAGTCTTTTCCAATTTCAAATCATCTCTAAGGTTAGAGATGAATAGTTCAACATTAGTTGAATATTGTAAACTGGAACAGATACCGAGAGGTTTGAGGATGAATAAGGCGCCCCAGATTTTTAAAGAACATGAAGGATTCACAACTAAGTGGAATATGATTCTTAACAAATGCTCGTTGGATCTAATGTTATTGATCATTGAACAATCACGGGCAGTGTTACAGCAAGAGAAGGAGTTGTTGGATAAAGAGCTAGATCGCTTGAAACAGGGGGTATCTGAACAAGTATTCACACAGAGACATGAGTCATTAAAAGAAAATCTAGCACAATTCAAGGAGAAATTACGTAAATCTAAGGTAAAGAAATTATTAAGAGACAAAAATGATTATATACATAATAGAGTTTATCCTTGGATGCAAGATAGATCCAGCACTGATGTCAATGATACGCATTTACATGCAACGGCCAGTGATACAAATGCTACTGTAAAACAAGTGGTATTTAAAGCGTTCCAATTCTCAGACAGCGGTTCGGGGGTAAGCGAGGATGATGATTTTTTAGACAACAGACAGCAGAGACCAACAAGAGGTCGGGGCAACAAAAGAGGGTGGAATCGAGGACAACCCAGAGTACGTCCACGAACCCGGTCTCAATTCCGATAGAACAGAATGTTATTAATTTATCAAGCATCAATTTGACAGAAGCGGAGGTTTCTTTGTTATCTAAAGGATTGTCATATGTCCCTATGAAAACTTTCGATACATTTCAATTCAGGATTGACTTAGAAAAATTCATCCGTACACTACAGTTAAGAGTATATTTTAATGGGAACAGTATTGTAGATACAAGTTCGAGAGTATGAGATAAATCAAATTGGATACCTCCGATACCATTAGATCCTGTAGTGAAAGTGTTCAAACAAATGGTATTAAGAGATGTACACCAGTTTTATCAAACAGGACGCTTCAGACAACGTGACAACCTTACAAGTGAGGAGCGTCAAGCCTTAAAAAGCTTACGAGATAATAATAAGGTAGTTGTGAAACGTGCTGACAAAGGGGGAGCAGTGGTAGTATTAGATCGTACCCAATATGTTGGAGAAATAGTTTCTCAATTAAATGACATCTCTGCATATGAACGTTTAAACAGGGATCCAACTTTAGAGTTGCAAGAGCAAATTAAAACAGTCACACAGGAAGCCCTTGAGTATGGATATTTAACTAAAAAGGAGTATAAATATCTGAATAGAGAAACTCCAATAGTTCCGGTCTTCGATATTATCTTGCCCAAAGTACACAAAGATCTTGTTAATCCACCGGGCAGACCTATTATGTCATCAAGGGGATCTCTATTTGAACCTCTTTCAACATATGTGGACTCCTTCCTAAAACATTTTGTCAGCAGCAGTTCTACATACATCAAGGACACAACTCACTTTTTAACCATTTTGCGAGACATTCAATTACCAGGTTCTCCAGTATTATTGGTCACGTTTGACATTAAATCATTATATACAATGATTCCGCAGAATGAATTATTGGAAGTGATCTTTAAAACACTTGAATCACGTGCAAAACCCCATGAAGTGCCAACTGATTTTTTGCTACAGCTTACGAAATTGGCATTATGCAACAACTTCTTTCAGTTCAAAGACGACATCTACTTACAAAAATCTGGAGTAGCAATGGGAGCTGTATTTGCTCCCACATTAGCAAATTTGTTTATGGTGATGTTTGAGGAGAAATGGTTAAAGAGTTCCCCTTTCCAGACGAGGATTGTGACCTGGAGAAGATACATTGACGACATTTTCGTCATATGGCAAGGAGAAGTACAAGAACTAATTGATTTCCATAATTGGCTAAATCAGTGCCATTCAAGAATCCAATTTACAATTACTTGGTCGGATACCACCATACATTTTTGGATGTAGAGATTCAATTAACAAATGGACAATTTACAACGAGAGTCTTCACTAAACCAACGGATAGGAACACATTGTTAGATTACAATAGTTGTCATCCTCGAAGTCTACGAGAGAGCCTTCCGTTTTCACAGTTTCTCAGGTTCAGAAGGATTTGCACGAATGAAGAAGATTATACGGCAGAAGCAGAACGCTTCAGTATAAAATTACAGCAGAGACATTATCCCAAAACTATCTTGAATCGTGCATACAAAAGAGCCAAATACAATCAGAGAAGTCTTCTGTTACAAGAGAAACGGAGAGAGATTGAAGATAAACAATTGTTTACTTTTGTGATGAGATATGTTCCGGGTAGTGAAATGGTCACTAAGATAATCAAGCAACACTGGGATATTATGAAATCCCACCCTTTATTTAGTGACAGTCAACTAAGAACAGCCTTTTCACGTTCCAGTAATTTAAAAGAGATTCTAAGTCCAGCCAAATTATCTGAGGAGGATAGAGAAGATAGACATTACGATACTACATTACCAGTGGGTCATTTCAAGTGTCAAAAATTGAATTGTAAAACATGTACTATCACCCAAGAGGGAGATAATTTCATACATGCTGGTAAGAAATACATTTTAAAGGGACATACGACATGTAGGACGGTGGGAATTATATATATGATAAGGTGTCCATGTGACAAAATATATATAGGAAAATCCATCAGGTCACTGCATGCACGCATGACGGAACATCGTTCCCGCATCCAAGCACATAATTTAGGAGCCCCTCTTGTACAGCACTGCATACAGTTTACCCATGATATAGAATCGCTAAGATGTTCAGTTATAGAGCGAGTTTTTCCGTCATCAAGAGGCGGAGATTATAACAGAAAGGTTCTACGGAGACTTTTTGGATACATAAATTAAATACTACAGAACCCAATGGACTGAACACTCATGTACATTGGGGTTGTTACATGTAAACCGGCATGTTATTGCACACCACCGGATGCAGCGGTCAGCTGTTTCCGGTGGCGGCAACAGTTTAAAGACGCTGTCGCCATTTTAGGTTCTTGTTGAAGAAACCAGAGGTGTTACAAGCAAACGTAAGTCTAATGGCTGGGACCAATATTAATAGAAAAAGCTAGAAGTACACTATGATTATAGGATTTTAAGATATATTTGCTTGCATTTTGACAGATGAGGTGAAGCGCTCCCCCTTGACAAAGCAAGAATTGCGAAACAGGCTACCTGTCGGGGTTTGTGAGCACACCTGTTAGAAACAAGCTAAGATAAGTAACACATTGCCTAACCTTTACATATAACGTTAAGAATAAAAAATAAATAGTAAAGTTCTTAGGCATTGGTAGGTCGGAGGGTAAGAGTCTATGATTATAATATTGTACGGCAATAGGTTCACCGAGGAGTGAAGTGACATCAGCCGTCAAGTATATACGAGACTTACCCACGTATGAGATCGTAACATATTGTATTTTTTGTGTATCCTCTACTATTTTCATTAGTTTTGAGTGTACTCTTCAAGAGACAGCAGAAAACATTCAAAGAAGATACTACAGACATTCAAAATGAACTTCTGGACGCCTGAAATTGGAATTTTTGTCCTCTGCTGGCAGACAGGTGAGCCCAGGACAGAAGTATCAAGACTGCCAACACATGAGTCTCTGCTATTTTCTGTGACCCTGGGACAAAACTTGGTTATTCACCACCTCAAACTCAACTTTTAAAAAGTGTTGTTGGCTCAATCTTTCACAATTGTAGAAAGAGAACGAAAATAAAGAAAGTTCTTGAAAAACGAAGACAGAGGAAACAGAGGGGAGCAGTTATAGAAACTTTTTTTTTAAATTATTATATTATGGCCCAGCAGTTTCTTTATACTTTCAGCTCAATTAGAACCAGGGTTGGGGTTGTCAGGGGGTTAAATAAATCATATTTTCAATCCCTTGGGCAATTTTTTGCTTAATTTTATATCCCCCCCCCCCCCCAATAACTGGACACTCATCAGCAAATGAGGGAAAGGAGGAGAAGAAAGAGGGGAGGTATTAATCCCCTCTAAGGGCAAGGGAGGAATGTTCTAGAAAAAAAATACTGATATGACTATTTTAATGATTAAATAGCATTAAATTACCTCAGACATCAACCAATAACCATTTCTGAAACACATCCTTTTTTCCTTTCCTTTCTACAGAGGTGTTCATTACTTATTCACTTGAGATTCTGACAGTTAAAATGGGGGATGATATTTGATATACCGCCTTTCTGTAATAACAATCAAAGCAGTTTACATATTATATACAGGTACTTATTTTGTTCCTGGGGCAATGGAGGGTTAATGGGTCCTTTTACTAAGGCTTGCTGGAAAATGGCCTCTGCTGTTGTAGGTGAATGTATTGGACGCGCGCGGATCCATTTTTCAGCGTGCCTGCAAAAAGGTCTTTTGGGGGGGAGGGGGCGAAAATGGATGTGCGGCAACATAAAAATTGGCATACGCCCATTTTGGGCCTGAGACCTTACTGCTACCCACTGACAGCGGTAAGGTTTCACGTGTTAATCGAGTGGTAATCAGCAGACGTAAAAAATTGAATTACCACCCAGGGCTTGTGGTAGCCAGGCAACAGTTCCAAATCGATGTGTGCTGGGTGCGTGTAGGTGCCTCCGTGCTTTAGTAGAAGGGCCTGTAAGCGACTTGCCCATACTCACAAGGAGCTGCAGTGGGAATCGAACCCAGTTCCCCTGTTCTTAGGCCACCACACTAACCACTAGGCTACTCCTCCTCTCAACCAGTGCTTTTTTTGGGCCGGTACGCGCCGGTACGGCGTACCGGCACCTTTTTTCTGGGTCCGGGGGCTCACCTGCCCGCTCCCTGCTGTTTGCACCCGGCCGTGATCCCTGCCTTGTAAAACTTTTCTTTTTTACCGAAGTTGCGAACCGGCAGCCTGAAGACTGAAGAAAGCAAACAGCAGGCAGGCTCACCTCCTTGCATTGCGTCGCTTCGTTTCCCTGCATTCTCAGCACATCCCGCCCTCCTCTGATGTCATTTCCTTTCCTCGAGTGCGGGACGAGCTGAGAATGCAGGGAAATAAAGCGACGCGATGCAAGGAGGCGAGCCTGCCTGCTGTTTGCTTTCTTCAGTCTTCAGGCTGCCAGTTCGTGACTTCGGTAAAAAGAAAAGTTTTGTAAGGCAGGGAACACAGCCAGGAGCAAACAGAAGGGAGCGGGCAGGGGAGGGTGGGCAAGTGGGGCTGGGGGTGTGTGTGTGGGCAAATGGGGCTGGGGTTTGAATGATCTCGGGGGCAGGTGGAGGCTGGGGCGAGTCACTGGACATGGAAGGGAGGGGAGGATAGAGGGCAAAAGAGAACCGCTGGACAGGAGGGGAGGGGAGGGAGGAGAATCATTCTGGACATGGATTGGATGGGATGGCAGGGCAGGGGAGAGAGGAAAATGGAGAATTGCTGGGCAGGGGAGAGAGGAGAATGGAGAATTGCTGGACATGGATGGAAGTGGAAGGCAGGGAAGACAGAATTGCTGGACTTGGATAGGAGAGGAGGGGAGGGCAGGGGAGAGAGGAGAACCACTGGACATGGGAGGGGAGAGAGGAGACATGCTGGACATGGATGGAGGGGAGGGAAGATAGGAAGGAGATGCAGATGGATGGGATGGCAGGGGAGGAAGGAGAAATGCTGGAAATGGATGAAGAGGATAGCAGAGCAGGAGATAGAAGAGAATTGCTGGACATGGATGGATGGAGGGGTTGGCGGGGAGAGAGGAGAAATGCTGGACATGGAAGAAGAAAGGAGGAAAGTAAAGAAATGAATGGAAAGGAATCCCTGGAAACTGAGTTAAGAGAACAGATAGAGAGCAGCAGAATCAGACACTTGGACCAGTATGGATAGAAAACAGTCACCTGACAACAAAGGTAGAAAAAATAATTTTATTTTCATTTTAGTGTTTGGAATGTGTCCAATTTGAGAATTTACATCTGCTGTCTTATTTTGCACTGGGTATACTGCAGCTGTAACATCTTAAGAAATGATTTATAATGAAAAAAAATCATAAGTTATTATTTTTCTCCTATACTAGTATATTTTCAATGATGTCTGTTTATATGCGCCATGGCTGGTATAAGGGGTGTGGCTAATGTGGGTGTGGCTATCATAGGGTGGAGTCATATATGGTGACCCCACCCATAATGAGTACCGGCACCTTTTTTTCTACAAAAAAAGCACTGCTCTCAACTATCATGACAATCCCCTTTCCTATGTGAACAATTCTGTGAAAAGTAAAAAAAAACCCACCACAGAGTCTAACTGACGTCATGTTGGCCTTGATGTGCACAAACCACACAACTAAACACACTCCAAGCTTCAAAGGGATATACTACAAATGCCAGCTTCTTAATAGGGACTCTCACCAGTTTTGTTCCATGTGGTAGGACACTCCTTGAATTTTTACAACCACCACCCTACTGCTATGGACTGGAGTCCAAGGAAGAAGGTATAGAAATATAACATACTATATATAGAAAATATAACTTATACATCACTTTCTTCTGTCAACTATGTATTTAGAGACAGAAGAGAGGGCTCGGACGTACACAATCAAACAAGAAGCAAAAGCAAAAAAGCACAGCTGGGCCTTCAAGACAGTGGGGATAGAGAGGTTGAGGCCAGGCTGTGCAAGGACAGAAATAGGGATCTTCTGTTTTTCCAAAGGTGGAATGTATGTTTAAATAGAGGATAAGCAAACAGAGGGCATTAACTTGCGTTATAATTTATAGAAGTGTGGGATAGGCAGGTAGGAATCTTTAGTAGTGAGGAAGCCATGCTGAACCTAGAGATAAAGGAGAAGGGGGAAAGGGCAGCATTGATTTGGTGAGGTGAAAAGTAATTTTGCTTATTTATATGAGAAAGGAAGCAGTTTCGTTCTCTCTGTCCTCTTTTTTCCCTTACCCCTTCTAGTCTATTACTTGGGGGGTGGGGGGGGGGGGGGGCAGTTTCCAGCCACCATCAGAATTCTGCCTGGTCAGATCAGTGGTGATGTGATAATTTTTCTTTTCTGTTCCTGCTCATTTCCACCAATCATAGACTTATGAATCCAAACCAGAGCAAATGTCAAGGGTCGGAGGGAGAAAGTGAATGCCTTCCCAGATCTTATTACTTTGTATGATGCTTCCCTATAGTCTGGATTGATATAATGCTGTACCAGGCTTTGTGTAATAAGGCATGTTCTAAATACATAGTTAGCAAAAGCAAAAAAGCACAGCTGGGCCTTCAAAACAAAGACAAACGAGAGTCCTTTATTTTTAAAGACCCGTTACAGGTCGTGTTTCAATGCCTGCCTCAGTGCTGAGCACTGTCGGTTATGTGTAGTAAAAGTTCTGCAAAATTTTCAAGAACATCTTTTATTTTGGACCCCTGAGGCAGGCGTTTTGCCGAAACATGGCCCATGTCGGGTCTTTAAGAGTAACGGAAGCTGATCTACAATTCAAGTCAGGAGTCAGAGAAAAAAAAAGGTAAGCACAGCATGCAGATGGCAGAAGAGCACACACAAAAGTGATCACACAATCTGAAGCATGCGCATAAAGCTTCTACTGAATGTGCTTCTATGCTGCTGCTTCTGTGGCTGCATCCAAAAAAGGAACATTTATTGGCCTGAACCTAGAGAAGCCATGCCTACCTAAGTGGACATTACAGTGT
Source organism: Microcaecilia unicolor (assembly GCF_901765095.1). Taxonomy (NCBI): domain Eukaryota; kingdom Metazoa; phylum Chordata; class Amphibia; order Gymnophiona; family Siphonopidae; genus Microcaecilia; species Microcaecilia unicolor. The sequence continues at coordinate 85,244,507 of NC_044042.1, read as the reverse complement.
CCATATACAAGGAATAACCAAACATTGTACTGAAGAAATGCTGCAGGGAGGAAACTGCTGGAGAGTATTTACCTGCTGGGAAATTGTGTTCAAACTTATGAAAAGGTAGCCTGGGATTAAACAAGTCATTTCAATGTCCTCCTATTTAACAAAGGCAGTCTAGCATACAGTTTAGCATTTAAAGTCTCTGTTTATAAAAGCAGGTTAGAGCATATCTAGTAGTTAATAAAGTCTCTATTTAGAGTGCCTATCAATGAGATAGGGAAGTATATAAGTATTGCTATACTGGGAAAGACCAAAGGGCCATCGAGCCCAACATCCTGTTTCCAACAGTGGCCAATCCAGGTCACAAATACCTGGCAAGATCCCAAAAATGTACAAAACATTTTATACTGCTTATCCCAGAAATAGTGGATTTTCCCCAGTCCATTTAATAACGGTCTATGGACTTTTCCTTTAGGAAGCCGTTCAAACCTTTTTTAAACTCTGCTAAGCTAACTGCTGTTACCACATTCTCTGGCAACAAATTCCAGAGTTTAATTACACGCTGAGTGAAGAAAAAGTTTCTCAGATTAGTTTTAAATTTACTACGTTGTAGCTTCATCGTATGCCCCCTAGTCCTAGTATTTTTGGAAAGCGTGAACAGACGCTTCACATCTACCCGTTCAACTCCACTGATTATTTTATAAACCTCTATCAAATCTCCCCTCAGCCACCTTTTCTCCAAGCTGAAGAGTATGGGAGACAGTTCTGGAAGTCAACTTTAGGCTTTTAGGAGCCCTTTTACAAAGCCACATAGGCGCCTACACGCACCCAATGCACGCCAAATCAGAGTTACCGCCTGGTTACCGTGTGGCCCTTGCGGTAATTTCAATTTTGGTGCGCGTCCAAAAATATTTTTTATTTTCTGATGTGCGGCAGCTACGTACGTCAAGTGGCAATTGACACGCATAGACCATTACCGCCCAGTTACCACTTGAGATCTTACCGCTAGGTCAATGGCTTGCGGTAAGATCACAGACTCAAAATGGACGAGTGGCAATTTTCATTTTGCCACACGTCCATTTTCGGCAAAAACGTACAAAAGCCATTTTTTGTAGGTGTGCTGAAAAATAATTCTGCGCGTGCCCAAAACACACGTCTACACTACCGCAGGCCATTTTCAGCGCACCTTAGTAAAAGGACCCCTTAGGTAGAAAGTTGAAATCCAGAACTTCCAGAGGAGCTTTCTCAGAAATACTGTCTGTTCAATGTGCAGGATCAAAGAGGCAGGAAGAGTTGCAGAGTCTAGAGTCTCAATGTGTGGATAAGAAGATGGTTCAGAGAAGGATTTAGATTTGTTACAAACTAGGCAACATTCTGAGGAAGGGACTGTGAAGAAACAGTGTTTTAAGCCTATAAAATGTATTGGATATTTTCCTGCATTAATTATGTTCTGAAGTGTATTTCTCCTATTTGGCCAGCAGGTGGTGTTTCTTTGCTATAAAGCTGTTACAGAGAACTGCGTGTTTTTTCTTTAGTTTGATACAAACAGGAAGCAAGAAGCAGTATATGTCTGAAATCTTGTTGACTGGGCTCCGATTGGCCTGGAGTTTGAAATTACTAGCAATTGTTGCTGGTTGTTGCTTCAGTCTTAGGGAGGAAAGAGAGACAGATCTCTTTGCTGAGGCTCAGAGAATTATATGTCCTGACCTTCCCACGTACTGTTTAGACAGTATATAGATGTTTAGTTAGTGTTATAATTGATCCATATTTCAGATACCTGTTATTGTTTGCTATTTGCACATTTTTTGTTCACTGTTTCAAGTTCTGAGAATAAACACATTTGTTTGTTCATTCTGCCTGTCTGGATTGATAAATAATCCTGGTGGTTTGTGTGTTGGGTCTGTGAGTGCTTTCCGGGAACTGTGGGACCACTGGGAGTGTGGCTCCAGTAACCTAGAAATCACTGGGGATAATTTGAGAATGGGAGACTCGCCCAGAGGTGGTTGTGGCCCAGTCAGTGGGAGGAGGGTGCTAGTGTAGAGCACAAGTGGCAGGTGCAGGCAGACTTGAGTTGTGCTGGGGATAGATCCTCTAAGTGGCCATGGGGTAACCCCAGGCGGGTGGCTAGGTGTTTCGCGACAGGGACTATTCTGGAAAGATGGGCTCCATCTTAACCAGGATGGAACCAAGTTATTGACATCAATATATAAAAAGGAGAGAGTTGTTCAAGACTGTCTGGTACAGAATGAGGAGGATATAATTGGAACAGGGAAGGTAGGGCATACCAATAGAGAGGTTAAAATAAGGGCAAAAATAGACCAGGTGTCTTTAAATAAAGAGCAGGCAGACTTGAAAGATTGCAAATTTATCATTATCAATCCCTGAGCAATTTAATAGAAAAATAAAAAAACTGTATGCTATAAGCCTCAAAAACAAGATGGGACAGTTAGAACATATAGCACTAAATGAAGAGGTAGATATACCATATATACTCAAATGTAAACCAAATGTTTTGCGCCAAAATAATGGCCTAAAAATGGGGGTCTTGGTTTATAGTTGAGTACTCATGCCACCTGATAACCGGCACTACTGTCCCCTCCCTTCCCCAAAGTGTCCTGCCGCAGCCAGCTCTTCCTGCAGCCACCCCAACTGGAAAAGCTCAGTTCCTCTTTGTAATGAGAATACCCTCCTACCAGGCCTACCTTACAGCCCTGGTGGTCCAGTGGTAAGCTGGGGCAGAAGTGATCCTCCTACGTTCCTGCCCGTGCAGGCTCCGTGGTTAAAATGTTTGCCGTGAGTTCCTGTGGTAATCTTGTGAGACTACCACAGTTTGCAGCAATCTCACGAGTGCTGCTGAAACTAGCAGCAGTCATTTTAACTATGGAGACTGAAGAAGGAGGGACTGAGTGTTTCCAACTGGGGGAGGGCAGAGCCGGCCGAAGCAGGACAGCACGGCAGAAATTGCGGGTGCCGTGGGGGAGGGAGGGAAGGAAGCAGCTTGAGGATTACCGGTACTTGAATATAAACCATCAGTTTACATTCGTTAATGTTTTCCCCCCTTTTTAGGGGAAAATGTTATCTCAATTTATATGCAAATGGGTTTATCTTTGAGTATATACAGCAATAGGCATCTCAGAGTCCTGGTAGAAGGAAGATAACCAATGGGATACTATCATAATAAGGTGTAAGTTTCATATTTATTAAGAACTTTCTACCTCACCTCCCGGCTTACATTCTAATAAAGAAGAGAAACAATTTATTCTTGATGCTAGACAGTTAGTGAGGATACGGGGGTAGAACTACAATAAAAATAAGAAAGGAGGGGCAGGTACACATATGCTTGTGTCTTCCAGAGATCATGCAGCTAATGGATTCCGTCAGCGAAAAGCATCAGAGAAAAGAAACATCTTGAAGTTGGTTTTGAACTGGGAAAAGTAGAGGAGTGTGGTAGCCGTGTTAGTCCACTCTTAAGGTTATCAATAGAAATCAAACAAAATAAAACATAGAAAAGAAAATAAGATGATACCTTTTTTATTGGACATAACTTAATACATTTCTTGATTAGCTTTCGAAGGTTGCCCTTCTTCGTCAGATCGGAAAATGATTTTCCGATCTGATGAAGAAGGGCAACCTTCGAAAGCTAATCATAGTAACATAGTAGATGACGGCAGAAAAAGACCTGCACGGTCCATCCAGTCTGCCCAAGAAGATAAATTCATATGTGCTATTTTTTTATTTGTACTGTCCTCTTCAGTGCACAGACCGTATAAGTCTGGCCAGCCCTAGCCCCGCCTCCCAACCACCAGCTCTGGCACAGACCGTATAAGTCTGCCCAGCACTATCCGTGCCTCCCACCACCGGCTCTGGCACAGACCGTATAAGTCTGCCCAGCACTATCCCCGCCGCCCAACCACCAGCCCCGGCACAGACCGTATAAGTCTGCCCAGCACTAGTCCCGCCTCCCAACCACCAGCCCCAGCACAGACCGTATATGTCTGCCCAGCACTAGCCCCGCCTCCCAACCACCAGCTCTGCCACCCATTCAAGAAATGTATTTAGTTATGTCCAATAAAAAAGGTATCATCTTATTTTCTTTTCCATGTTTTATTTTGAACTGGGAAAAGAATTTGCATACGAAGTTACTGTGGTGGTAAATTCCACAGATGGGGGCCCTTAACAGAAAATATAGTCTCTTGTGTGCTCGTGTATTATGTCTTTGTATGTGGGAACAACTAGTTGGTTTTGATGGAGAGATCTAAGGGCTTGGGTTGGATAACAGTGTATTATGTAACACGAAAGATATGCCAGTTCTCCTGTAGTCAGCATTTTGAAAACTAAGAGAAGTTCACATGTAATTCTGTGAGTAAGCAATGGGCAGTTTTCAGATGCAGTGTAATATGCTCAAATTTTCCAGTTTTATTGATGAGACAAAGTGCCGTATTTTGTACCAGTTGTACTCACCAAAGTTTATTTTATTTACTTATTTAGATTTTGTTCACACCTTTTTCAGTAGTAGCTCAAGGTGAGTTACATTCAGGTACTCTGGATATTTCTCTGTCCCAGGAGGGCTCACAATCTAAGTTTGTACCTGAGGCAATGGAGGGTTAAGTGACTTGCCCAAGATCACAAGGAGCAGCAGCAGGATTTGAACCAGCCACCTCTGGATTGCAAGACCGGTGCTCTAACCACTAGGTCACTCCTTTAACACCTTTGAATGGATAAGAATGTTTAATGTCTGGGGATGCAATAAGGATTGAATTGAGTGGATAAGTCGAAGTTTATGGGCTGAACGAAAAACCACTTTGCCAATTTGTGGTTGGAAGGAAAGCTCATTCTCTGCAATGACACCAAGAATTTTAGTGGTATTTGCTAATGGAACTGGACAGTCATTTATTTATTTATTATTTATTTATGGTTCATTTATACCCCACAGTTTCCCACAATTGCAGGCACAATGTGGCTTACATGAATTACAAAAGTAGAGAAGTACAACACATGAATTTTACAGCAGAATAAGGAGAGAACTCTAACAACAATTAGGGTGACTAATAAGCAGAATTACTAATGGAGTAAGTTTTTTCAAAAAGGAACGTTTTCAACATCTTCTTGAAAAGGTGATGATCAGATTGAGACTTTAGGTTCAGAGGTAAAGCATTCCAAGTCTTCGGGCTGGCGTAGTGAAAAGTAGAGGCAAAAAGAAGCTTGTATTTGACACCCCGGCAAGACGGATAATGAAGTTGGAGATAGGTGCGGGCTGTGTTGATGGCATTTCTAGGTGGGAGGTCTATTAGAGGAATCATGTATTCCGGAGCTAGACCGTAGATAATTTTATGCGTTAAGGTGCAGAGCTTGAAAGCGATTCACTCTCTAACTGGGAGCCAGTGCAGATTGAGACGTAGAGGTTGCGCGGGAACCATGCGCGATTTGCCCAGGATGAGTCTTGCAGCAGTGTTCTGGGCAGTCTGGAACTTTCGCAGTAGTTGCTCCTGGCAGCCCGCGTAAATCCCGCTGCAGTAGTCAAGGTGAGAGAGAACTAACCAGTGAACAAGTATGCGGAAGAGCTCTCTGGTGAGACAAAACCTAATGCGCCGCAGTCTCCACATTGCGTAGAACATCCGCTTGGTGACTGCTCGCACTTGCAAATCCAGTTGAAGGTAAGGGTCCAGCTCAACACCTTGAAGTTTTAAGCTCTTTGAAATAGGGAGAGTCTGGTCTTTAAGGACAAGCAAGCATGATGAAAATCTGGTATGGATGGACGAGAGCACCAGACACTGAGTTTTTTTTTTAAATTTATAGAAGTCTTTATTAAGCATTGTTAACACATAACAAAGCATATGCAGTTCAGTACAATACAATTTTGGACAAAGTATATTATAACTAACATGAAATACTAAACAAACAAGACATCGGGTACATTGTATGACCAGACACTGAGTTTTATCTTTGTTTAACTTAAACCGAAATACCTCATCCCAATGATCCATGATGGAAAAACTCGCTTCAATCAGATCTTTGATTTCATCCAAGGAGGAATGGAAGGGAATAGAGATGGTTATATCATCTGCGTAGATAAATGGATTCAAGCCTAGTTTTGCTAGTGCTGTTGCAAGGGGAAACAGCATGATGTTGAATAGCGTTGGTGAAAGAGGCGAACCTTGGGGGACCCCACAAGTAGCTTTCCATGGCGCAGAATGATCTGGAGTGCCTTTGACCTGGTATGTTCTTGTTGACAGAAAGCCCTGAAACCAATGCAACATGTTCCCTCCGATGCCTAAGGTGTCCTATAGATGTAGTAAGATGTTGTGGTCCACCATGTCGAACGCACTGGAAATATCGAACTGCATCAGTAATACTTTTTTTCCAGTAGAAATTTCCCGATTTAAGAGAATCGGCTGTTCATGGATTTTTAAGGAATCATTGGTAAACAGAAGTGCTTTTGATTTAAATGGATATAGGCAGTAATAGGGCGCATCAAATTGGTGGAGGGGTAGCGTTATGCCAGAGGGCCTTGAGTCAAATAGAATTAAAATTCTGTAATCCTTGTAGAAATTCTATGGGAATTCTAAAGGGGAAAAGAATAGTAAAAAGGGTATACTACCATCAGCCTAGTAAGAACAGACAGATGCTGATATGTTAGCAGAAATTAGGAAAGCTAACAAATCAGGTAACAATAATAATTTAATAATACTATTTTACTTCTTACCTACCACCTCACCTGCAAGCCTCAAAGCTATCAAAGTGGTGTACATTCAGGTACAGGAGGTATTGCTTCTGAGTTTGGAGGGTTAAGTGACTTGCCCAAGATTACAAGGAGCTGCAGGAGGGTTTTGAACCAGGCCCTCTTTATTCTTAGCCCTGTGCTCTACTCATTAGGCTACTTCTCCACTAGATAAACATCAAGGCATGCTAGGGAGGTAAAGTTCTTAGATGATATAAATGTTTCCTAGAGCAGCTGGTCCAGGAACCAATAAGAGAGTGAGCAATTCTAGGACTTGGTACTGGCATTTATGATCACAACAAATTTAATAACTGGAGTGAATATGTACAGGCAATCTAGTACTACATGAGCATTTAACTTTCAAAAAGGCGACTACAATAGAATGAAGAAAAAAAAGTGGTATATATCCCAGAGTACTGATAGAACTAAAAAATGAAATTGCAGATCTATTAGTAATTTGTAACCCATCTTTAAAAATAAGCATGGTATCTGAAAATTGAAGGGTGGCCATAATGAAATTTTTTTAAAAGGGTTCAAGATGTGACCCAAGAAACTACAGTAGATTGACGAGCCTGACACTACTGCCAGGCAAAATGGTAGAGACTATTGTAAAGAACAAAATTACCGAACATGGTTTAATAGCAGAAAATCAACATGGATTTAGCCAAGGGATCTGCTACATTTTTTGAAGGTATGAATAAACTTGTGGATAAAGTTTATCTAGATTTTGAGAAAGCATTTGACAAAGACATGCGATAAGAGGCAATGTAATATTGTGGATTGAGAACTAGTTAAAAGAAAACAGAAAGCAGGGTTAAATGGTCAGTATTCTCAAGGAAGAAGGGTGAATAGTGGTGTTCTCCAGGGATCTGTGCTGACACTGCTTCTTTTTAACATATTTATAAACTAGTAAAAAAGGCCCGTTTCCGACTGTAATGAAATGGGTGCTAGCAAGGTTTTCCTCTGAGTGTGTATGTTTGATAGAGTGTATGTGAGAGTGACTGTGTGATAGGGAGAGAGTGAATGTGTGAGTGTGTGTGTTTGACAGAGAGAGTGAGACAGTGCGAGACAGGGTTGATGCTGCTTTAGTGGGAGTGGGTGGCAGGCGGTTTAGAGGTTGGTCAGTGTTGATGTGGTGTGTGTGCTGTTTGTAAGAGTGCTGTTTTTTTTTTTTTTTTAAGGGGAGAGAGGAAGGGTGTAGAGCAGGGGAGAGAGGACAGTTGCTGGATATGGGGGCAAGGGCAGGGTAGAGAGCAGGGTTGGTGGACATGAGGGCAGAGGCAAGGGAAACAGCAGTGTTGGTGGACATGGGGGCAGGGCAGGGGAGAGAGCAGGGGATTGAGCAGGGTTGCTTGATATGGGGATAGGGCAGTGGAGACAGGAGGGTTGGTGGACGGGGGAGAGAGTAATACAACAAATGACATACATATATTATTGTCACCTAGATCAGAAGACGCGCTTGTATAAGAAACTAACAAATTATACACTTCTAAAAATATTCTTACAATACACATCTGAGCTGTATAAACAAAACCTGTTCCTCGGGCGTAGCTAAAAATCCTTACCAGGCAGGAACTTACAAACAGCCCCGGAGAAAGATAAACATTTTGCATCAAATCTTGAAAGAAGAAGCGAGCAAACCTGCTGCCTGCTAGCCACAATCGTGGCGGTTAGCTCGTGTTTGAGGTTTCACGGCTTTGTTGACTGCCAGATGAGATCAGGTTTTAGGCTGGTCGCGCGAGGTACGGACTGAATGGGATCAGTGGGCTTCTTTTGGTGCGCGCGCCGGCGACTTCTCTTGGGGGGGGGGGGGAGCGCTATCTGGCAGGCAGTCTCCAGCGATTCATAGGCAGGGGCAGGAGTGTCCATCGTGGAGGAGGGTGGGTGAGGGTGACTGTGGGTGGGGGCATCGGAATCCAGCGGCGAATTCTCTCAAGGGGGGCATCTGGCAGGCAGTCTCCAGCGATTCCTAGGCAGGGGCAGGAGTAGGGAAACACGCTGTTTGCTGCTGGCTGGGTCGTGGACACGGGTTGTTGCTGTGCGGGGGGTGTGGCGGTGTGTGGGTGGTTCGGGAGGTTTTCCCGTGGCAGTATGAAGTTTGTTGATGACGGCTGCACTGGGGTCGGGGGGGGGGGGGGGGGGGCTGCGGCGGTGTACGTGTGGTTTGGGAGGTTGGCAGCGAGTCCGAAGTGATTCGTAGGCAGGGGCACGCTCCGCGTGTTTCCCTACTCCTCCCCCTGGCTGGGTCACTGTTTGCTGCTGTGCGTCGGGCTGGTGATTTCACCCGAGACGCAGGCAATCACTGGGATAGGTCCTTATGCGTCTCTCTGTTCCGCCCTCGACGTCATCACGTTTTGACGCGAGGGCGGGGCACAGAGACATGGTGAGTGGGATGGCTTCACCACCATGAACTAACGGACCCTTCACGGAGTGGAGTGACTTCAGAACGTTGTCTTCAGAACGTTGAGGGTGCGTTTTATTATAGTAGATGAGCTGGAAAAAGGGGAAAGGGTAGGACTTAATATACTGCCTTTCTGAGGTTTTTGCAACTACATTCAAAGCAGTTTACATATATTCAGGTACTTATTTTGTACCAGGGGCAATGGAGGCTTAAGTGACTTGCCCAGAGTCACAAGGAGCTGTAGTGGGAATTGAACTCAGTTCCCCAGGATCAAAGTCCACTGCACTAGACTACTCCTCCACAGGAATGATGAGTGAGGCAATCAAATTTCCTGATGATACAAATACAAAATATTCTTATATTCCGCTACAAACATAAGTTCTGCTTGGATAAAAAAAAACAAGAAGTCCGGATAAGACCAGAGAATTACAAAATTTATAATAAAATCAACCTGTATAACATTATACAAAAATTAACGTAATAAAAATTTCCTGAACAAAAATGCTTTCAAAGACTTCCTGTACAAGTAATAATTTGTAATCGTTCGAACTTCTACTGGTAAGGCATTCCAAGCGTGTGCTGCTAAAAATGGAAAATTAGAAGAAAATAGTTTTTTGAATGAATACTCTTCAGACACGGGTACTGCAATCACAATAGGGGGTATGTTTACTAAGGCACGTTAGAGTTTTTAAGGCATGTTAAACGTTAACGCGCCTATACATTTCTATGGGCGTGTTAGCGTTTAACGCGTGTAAATCATTTAGCGCATTAAACATAGGTCTAAGTTTCTTGGCACTTCTACTCTCCATATATTAGGGAAACCTATCAAAATTATTCAAAGTTGTTAACTCACAAGAGGCTTGTGAGAAACTGCAAGAATACCTTACGAGACTGGGTGACTCAGATTAATTTTAATGTGAGGAAGTGCAAAGTGATGCACATAGGGAACAGCAACCAAACTATAGCTATGTGATGCAGGTTTCCACATTAGGAATCGCCTTCCTCTGCTCAGTGTACGGTGGTAACTAAGAAAGCAAATAGAATGTTAGAAATTATTAGGAAAGGAATGGAGAATAAAACAGAGAAAATCATAATGCTTTTATCTTGCTCCCTGATGCAACTGCAACTCAAATATTGTGTACAATTCTGGTCACTGCATCTCCAAAAAGATATAGCTAAGTTAGAAAAGGTTCAGAGAAGGATGACCAAAATGATTAAGGGGCTGGAACAACTCATCTATGAGGAAAATCAAAAGAGGTTTGGGTTCTACAGCTTACAGAAGAGACGGCTGAAGGGAGATAAGATAGATGCATATAAAATAATGAGCAGAGTGGAACAGACAGGGCCGGTCTTAGAGCGAGGCGACCGCACAGGGCCTCGCGTTCAAGGGGGCCCTGAGCGGCGCGCCTGAACTACGCCCCAACCACCCGAGTTCCAGTCCCCCTCCCTCTGAATTTTAAAAGTAATCTAAGTTACCTCGTTGGGGTTACGGTGGCAGGCGGCAGCAGTGAAAAGTGTGCGAGCTGCTCGGCACTTCAGGAGCCTTCCCTTCCCTCTCTCAGCTCTGGTCCCACCCTCCCGCTCTTGCGGAAACAGGAAATGAGGGCGGGAGTCGGGACCAGAGCTGAGAGAGAGAAAGGAAGGCTCACTAGTTTTTTGATCCACCCCTTTTTCTGATGTCTCCTGGTATAAAACATACCTTAGATATGGGGGGGGGGGGGGGGGGGACCTGACTCAGGAAACTGAAGTACTTCCAGCAAATATTTCTTCAGTAGTTCCCACAGCGCCACACCCAGAAGTTGGGGGAAGATAAAAAATAATAAATTCATACTCCTCCGATTATTCTCTATTTGCTGAATAAAATTCTCATCCTTAATCAAATCCACTTGCATTTTTTCACTTCCTCAAGAGTCTGTTCCACAGATGTTAAATTTGCTCTCACATCATACAGAGAACCCTCAAAATTCTAAGTAAACTGTACCATGTTAACTTTAACTTTGGAAGTTTCAGCATTGGTAGTATTCAATAAATCATTCATCCTCACCAGAGCCATTCAAATGGTATCCAGGCTTCAGCAGAACAGAAATTAGGGCCTTAGGCAATTTCAGCTCGCGCAACTCAATATGAGACAGCCGCGGCTGAGATTCCTTCCTGTTGGACCAAGGCACCTTCTGCCTCCACGGTGCCCACACGCATCTCAGGCTGCTAGCTCTTCTGTCCCACACAAGGACCTCTCATCATTTCAGTACTCTCCCTTCCATCGGGCTGGGCTGCTTGAACGCCTGCACAATGGGGGCTCTCCACTTGCCAAGCCTCAGACACCTCGGGGGGGGGGGGGGGGGGGGGGGGGGAACAACAAGATCCCATCTCCAAGCAGGCTGCAGCTGGAGCCATACCTGATGCCTTTATGATGGAAGAAACCTGAACAAATTCGGAAATTTTAGTATGCCCTGGGGCAGGAGAGGAATCTGCCGGAGGTGCTCTCAAGAACCTTTTTTTCTTTTCTGAGGCATAGCAGTATTAGAGGAAAATATTTCATGAGGAAAATTGTTTAAACTACTGGAGCTCTCTCAGGTATGTGCCTGTTGGACATCCTACTTTTGGACCCTACCTAGTCCCGCCCAAAACACGTCCACAGCATGCCCCCTTGCTATTTAGACGAACTGTAGTGTGAAACATCCAAATTCTGACTTTCCAAAATCAGGATTTGGACGTTTTTAGAGATGGACGTTTTTAAAGGCATTTTAATATGTCCATCTGCTTTGAAAATGAGCAGCTTAATCTCCTCTTCTGTTGTAAATGAATAGTTGAATCTGTCCTAACAATTTTATGGGGTTCTTATTTCTTTTATAATTTTATGAAATATTGTAAACAACTTTGACCTTCTTTTAGAGTACTATAGCAAATTTGTGCAACAAACAAACTTGTGACATGGATTGGCCACTGTTGAAAAAGGACATTTGGCTTAATGAAATTTCGGTTTCTCCCAGTATGACAATGCTTATGTCTGTAAGAAACTGTAAAAACTAGGCAGCAAGGCATCCGGTTGTTTCCAGGCCCTACAATAATGAAGCCTGTATTGAGCCACTAGGTATTAAACAATGAACACAACACCCTCCTGGTAGGGCTGTGATTGCTGAATTCACAGAAACCCCAAATGACAGAGAGAACAAAAGATCCAACTCAGGGATCAAATCAGAAATCTTACACGTGGCACTGCACAGCACTCTCATCCATCAAAGACACGTCAGTGAGTAAACAATGTTTTATATGCAGAAATGGGTTGTGGTTAGAGCAGCAAACTGAGACCCATGTATTGTTTTTTTTTAATCATATGCATTAAAATGCTCTGAACTGAAGCTTAACACACTATTCTAATGCATATCAACATAAAAAAATGCCCAATCCATATCACGAGTACCTGGAGGGATCCCATAAAGAAGGAAGATTCTATGTTATTTAAGCCCAAGTCTGCTTTAATAACAGTTATGGACTTTTCTTCAAGGAACTTGTTCAAATCTCTTTTTAGAACCTAGTTATGCTAAATGCGTTTACCACATTCTCTAACAACGAGTTCTGGAGCTTAATTGTGTGCTAAGTGGAAAAAGAACTATTTTCTCCGATTTGTTTTAAATGTACTACTTAAGTTACTTCATAGCGCATCCTCAAATCTTTGTACTTTTTGAGGCCCCGATGCTCAAAATTCCAGCGCCAGAGTTTAACGCCACAACAGCACCCAAAAATAACTTTTTCATGCTCAACACTAATAGTATGCAAATGATACGCGTGCTATTAGCTTTGAGCATCCTATATAATAATTCTCACCTCCAACATTCTGAGGCTGTCTGGAACCGTGGAATATGTTGGAGTAGATAATAGTGATGTCACACAACCCACATCAGATTGGCCAGTAGAAGGGAGAGGGGCGGAGCCACGATACAGGGAGCAGCGAATCAGCACAAAATGGGGAATGCACAGCAGCAGGAACAGAAGCCTCTCTTACACAGTCACTCTCTCAAACATACATACTCAGAGGAAAACCTTGCTAGTGCCCGTTTCCTTTCAAACAGAAACGGGCCTTTTATACTAATGAAGAAATAAAGTGGAAGGATTGCGCCAGGGGCATGAGCACAACAGCTGCCCAGTCAGACAAGGGGACAGGAGCTTCTGAAGTGTGCCATACCGGTATGCCACGAGGAGGTCTAAGTAGCTTCTTTCTGGTTCACGTCACTCACTTTAGCTGCAACCAATTAACTCACCATATGATGGTGAGTTTCCTGACCAGAACTAACAGAAGATACAGGTTATGCGCCCAGCATTGAAGAAGTTGCACTTGTTGCCAATCTTGGAATGTGTGCAGTTGAAGTTACTGGTTTTGAGGCATTACATGGTCCACCTCAGGACTGCTGACATAAGTTGACATGCCAGGACACCAACCGGGCACCTTAGGGGGCACTGCAATGGACTTTAGAAATTGCTCCCAGGTGCATAGCTCCCTTACCTTGGGTGCTGAGCCCCCCCCCCCCCAAAACCCACTCCCCACAACTGTACAACACTACCATAGTTCTTACAGGTGAAGGGGGGCACCTACATGTGGGTACAGTGGGTTTTGAAGGGCTCACATTTACCACCACAAGTGTAACAGGTAGGGGGGGAATGGGGCTGGGTCCGCCTGCCTGAAGTGCACTGCACTCACTAAAACTGCTCCAGGAACCTGCATATTGCTGTCATGGAGCTAGGTATAACATTTGAGGCTGGCAAAAAAAAAAATCTAAGTTTTTTTTTTAAGGGTGGGAGGGGGTTGGTGATCACTGGGGGAATAAGGGGAGGTCATCCCCAATTCCCTCCAGTGGTCATTTTGAGGCTTGGTCGCAAGAAAAAATGGACCAAGTAAAGTCGGCCAAGTGCTCGTAAGGGGCGCCCGTCTTTTTTCTATTATCAACCGAAGACGCCCATGTGTTAAGCACGCCCTAGTCCTGCCTTCGCTATGCTTCCAACACGCCCCTGGGTACTTTGGTCGTCCCCGCAACAGAAAGCAGTTGGGGACGTCCAAAATTGGCTTTCGATTATGCCGATTTGGGCGACCCTGGGAGAAGAACGCCCATCTCCCGATTTGTGCCAAAAGATGGGCCGCCCTTCTCTTTTGAAAATAAGCCTGACAGTGGGAAAAAAAATAACATATCTTTAATCACAATTCCAAATTTTAATCAAAATAAAACCCTAAATAAATTAAAGAATAAAATGTAATAAAAAAAAATAAACACAAAATACAAATTGACAAATTACACATTAAAGAATTTAAAACAGCATGCAGAATAACTATAAACAGCCTTACAGTTTTCACAACCTACTTCAGAAATGCAGCCCTACAATTTATATGTTTTAGCTGTGTGAATTTTCCCCATTTTACAAAGGGAATACATAGATGTGTACGGGGAAAATGTTTTTACATTGGCCTTTACACCAGCTCAAAGGCAGGAACCAGCTCTGCTTCAGTTCCAAAATCTGCAAATACCAGCTATCTGCTCACAAGCTCGACACATGAACATCCTGAACTCTTTACTGCACCGTGCTTGTAACAAAATCCAAAATCACATCAGTGTCTCTGATGGATTTATACAAACATACACAGTCACAGAGAAAAAAATGAACCAATCATCAAAGTAGAGACATCCAATCAAAAACCTCATCAAATTCCCCCAGCAATCAAGAATGCAAGGAAAAAAATCCCCAAAAACGTTCATGGTAATTGGGCAAGGTGTCACAATCACCACTTTTATGGTTCCCAGGAACTAGGTCAATGACATTCCACCTAATATCATGAATATGTTTAATTTCAATCTGATCCATCAATAAGGTGGCTGAATTGTCACTATGTGACTCTTGTGTTCGTTCAGTCTCAATCAAACGATCTCTTCATAGGTCCCACACAGAAAGCCCACAAGGGCAAGAGTGTATATAGAGCACATTGGTAGAACTGAAGTCAGTATTAGTATAAGCTGCAATGGTTCTATATGAAGACGGCACAGTACGGGAGTGCCCTTCACTAGTCATGGCACACAATCTTCCACAAGCCCCGTGGTTCAAACAATTTTTAAATAAGTAGGTGAGGTCATCAATAATTCTTCGAAATTGTTTTTTAAAATTGCAATGGAAACAAAATAAACCAAGGAGCTATTGTAAGTACAACAAACCTTTTTGTATGAAAAGTAAATAAAAGTAAGAGGAAAAGGAAGTCGCTTTGGTTCTCAAAAGTAATAGCTGAAAAGATAACGAAAAAGAGGTTAGACTTTATAAACTACAAGAGATCACAAAAGAGGTTGACAGGCGACAATATCTGGAAAAACTAATAGAAGCTGGTAGAGTAGTAAAGAAAGCAAAAATGCAATGGAAGAAAAAATAGCTAAAACAGTAAAATGGTGGTGGGGGGGACAAAACATTTTTTAGATACATTAGTGATAGGAGGAAATGCAAAACTAACATTGTGAGACTCAAAGGTGAAGGGGAGGAATATGTAGAAGCTGATAAAGATAAGGCAGAATTGCTTAACAAATATTTCTGTTCTGTGTTCACAGCTGAAGGGCTGGGAGCAGGACCACAGAAAATGAGAACAAATAGGAATGGTGGGGTGGTAGTCCCTGAAAGATTTTTAGAGGACTGTGTTCTTGAGATGCTGGCTAAACTAAAGGTGGAGAAAGCGATGAGCTGGATGGCATACATCCAAGGGTACTGAAGAAACTTAGGGAAGTTCTAGTGGCTCCTCTGGCTGACTTTTTCAATGCTTCTCCAGAGTCAGGAGTGGTCCCGGAGGACTGGAGAAGAGCAGATGTGGTCCTTCTTCACAAAAGTTTAAGAGGTTGGAAACTATAGGCCGGTAAGTCTAATTTCTGTGGTAATGCCACGTTTTCAAATCTGGAACTGGGTTGTGAGCCCTTGGGCCACTGCCGAGGAGCGGCAGAGGCAGGCAAAACCACCCCCCACCAGGAGCAAGGCAGAACTCTGACAACAGTTAGGCTTCACCTGTACCTGGCCACTTTCCACCAGGAGTTAAGCTCCCAGCTTCAGGTGGCCGACAGGACTTTGCAGGGCAGGGCAGGAGCTGGATAACAGCTAGGCAGCACAGGCACTGAGTGTCAGAGGGGAAAGGAAGGAACATGGGCAGCAAGGCAGGAAACTGGGCTAGACAATACAGGACAAGCTAGGGGACAGAAACTGGAAGCTGCAAGCAGCCACTGAAACAGGGAACAAAACACTGACTAACAAGACACAGAACTAAAAGCTGCAAGCAGCCACAAGCCAGCACACAAACAGAAACTAAACACCGAGATACAAACAAGAAACAAGGCTAGGAAAACAAGTAAAACCTAAACTAACCCAAACACAGACTAACTAGAAACAGGCAAGAATCAAGGCAAGAATTTCAGACAAATAACTGGACTAGCAGAAGTGCAACAAGCACCAACATACCAGGGCCTTAGACGCAATGCAAAGGCAAAGCAGAAATGTTCCAAGATGGCTGATAAGCCCAGAAGCAGTTGGAACTCAGCTGCTGCAATTACCAGGCAGCTATGGGTGCTGTGCAGGCCAGGGGCGTATCTGCGTGGGGCCTCAGGGGCCTGGGCCCCCCGCAGATTTCGCCCTGGACCCCCCTACCGCTGCCAACCCTCCCCCTCCGTTGCTCGCCTACCTTCGCTGGCGGGGGACCCCAACCCCCGCCAGCCGAGGTCCGCGTCCTCCTGCCGCTGCCGGCTGCCTTTGGTCCTTTAATTCTTCCATTGAAGCTGGCGCCGACGAAAGTTTCTTTTGAGTCTGACGTCGCTGCACGTTGTACGTGCAGGACGTCAGACTCAGAAATTGTTTCTGAGTCTGACGTCCTGCACGTACAACGTGCAACGTGCAGCGACGTCAGATTCAAAAGAAACTTTTTCGTCGGCGCCAGCTTCAATGGAAGAATGAAAGGACCAAAGGCAGCCGGCAGCGGCAGGAGGACGCGGACCTCGGCTGGCGGGGGTTGGGGTCCCCCGCCAGCGAAGGTAGGCGAGCAACGGAGGGGGAGGGTTAGCAATGGCAGCGGCTGGGGGGAGGGGGATCGGCAATGGCGGCGGCGGCGGCGGCGGCGGCGGCGGCGGCGGCGGGGGGGGGGGGGCTATAATGTGCCCCCCCTCTCTGGCCCTGGCCCCCCCTACCGCCGCAGTTCAGATACGCCCCTGGTGCAGGCTCAAACTGCACAAGCAAACCCGGCAGCCTGGAAGATCTGGACCGGACTCGGCTGAAATCTGGAACGGGTGACGATCCACAGCAGCCCCTGGTTCTGGCCACCAGAGGGCGAGGCGAGCACAGACGTAACAGGTAAGCAAATTAATGGAAGCACTTTTAAAACAGAGAATACTAAAGTTTTTGGAATCTAATGGATTATAGGACTTAAGACAACATGGTTGCATTAGAGGCAGGTCTTGTCAGATGAATCTAATTAATTTCTTTGATTGGATGACCAGAGAGTTGGATTGAGGAAGAGCGCTAGATGTGGTGTATTTAGATTTTAGCAACGCCCTCGACACAGTTCTGCATGGAAGACTAATAAATAAACTGAGTGACCCTGGTATGGACCCTAAAGTGTCTGACTGAGTTAGGAACTAGTTGAGTGGAAGGTGACAGAGGGTAGTGGTAAATCAAGCTAATTCTGAATAAAAGGATGTTACTAGTGATGTGCCGCAAGGTTTGGCTCTTGATCCGGTTCTTTTCAACATTTTTGTCAGCGATATTGCTGAAGGGCTGTCTGGTAAGGTTTGCCTCTTTGCGGATGATACCAAAATCTGCAATAGGGTAGATACCCCTGATGGTGTGGATGACGAAGGACTTAGCAAAACTAAAGGAATGGTTTGGAATTTGGCAGCTAAGATTTAATGCTAAAAAATGCAGGGTCATGCATTTGGGCTGCAAAAACCCAAGGGAATGGTACAGTTTAAGAGGTGAAGAACCTTTGTGAACAAAGAGGAGTGGGACTTGGCTGTAATTGTATGTGATGATCTTAAGGTGGCCAAACAAGTAGAAGAGACAACGGTGAAAGCTGGGAGGATGCCTAGATGTACATGGAGAAGAATGGCCAGAAGAAAAAAAATGGAGGTTGTGATGATGCCCCTGTATAAGACTCTGATGAAACTTCATTTAGAATATTGTACACAATTCAGGAGACAGCACCTTCAAAAGATATAAACAGGATGGAGTCGGTCCAGAAGGTGGGTACTAAAATGATCAGTGGTCTTCGTCATAAAGCATATGGGAACAGATTTAAAAATCACGAGGGGCATAATCGAACGCGAACGCCCATCTCCATGGGCGTCTATCTCCGTGGACGGGTCCGCAAAGGGGCGGGCCAGACTGTATTTTTGAAAAAGATGGGCATCCATCTTTGTTTCGATAATACGGTTGGTGTCGGGAAATGCATCGGATTTGGGCGGATTTGAGCTGGGCGGTATCGGTTTTCAGCGATAATGGAAACCGAAGGCGCCCAGCTCAAAAACAAACAAATTCAAGGCATTTGGTCATGGGAGCAGCCAGGATTCATAGTGCACTGGCCCCCTCACTGGCCAGGACACCAACCGGGCACCCTAGGGGGCACTTGTAAAAAGTAAAAAAAAAAAAAATTAAAATACCTCCCAAGTCCATAGCTCCCTTACCTTGGGTGCTGAGCCCCCCAAAACCCACTCCCCAGAACTCTACACCATTACCATAGCACTTATGGCTGAAGGGGGGGGCACCTAGATGTGGGTACAGTGGGTTCTGCGAGCGGTTTGGAGGGCTCCCATTTACCAGCACAAGTATAACAGGTAGGGGGGGGGGGGGTGGGCCTTGGGCCACCTGCCTGAAATCCACTGCACCCACTAACAACTGCTCCAGGGACCTGCATACTGCTGTGATGGAGCTGGGTATGACATTTGAGGCTGGCATATAGGCTGTCAAAAAAGTTTTTAAAGTTATTTTTTTTTGGTGAGAGGGGGTTAGTGATCACTGGGGGAGTCAGGGGAGGTCATCCCCGATTCCCTCCGGTGGTCATCTGGGCAGTTGGGGCACTTTTTGGGGACTTGTTCGTGAAAAAAAAAGGGTCCAGAAAATTTCTGGCTTCTGGCACCCTTCTTTTTTCCATTATCAGCTGAACGCGCCCATCTCTCTTCGGCCGATAAACACGCCCCAGTCCCGCCTTCACCACGCCTCCGACACGCCCCATCAACTTTGACCGTTCCCGCGACAGACTGCAATTGGAGGCGCCCAAAATCGGCTTTCAATTATACCGATTTGGGCACCCATGAGAGAAAGGCGCCCATCTCCCTATTTGGGTCGAAATATGGGCGTCTTTCTCTTTCGAAAATAAGCCTGAATATGTATTCTTTGGAAGAAAGGCGGGAGAGAGGAGATATGATAGACACATTTAAATACCTAGGCGACATAAATGCACAGGAGGCAAGTCTCTTTCAATTGAAACTCTGGAATGACAAGGCATAAGATTTATTTATAACATTTGTATCCCACATTTTCCCACCTATTTGCAGGCTCAATGTGGCTTACATAGTTCCGTAAGTGGTGATTACCAGTTCCGGAGAAGAGAAATACATAGTTGAGGTAAAGGAGACAGAGTGGATTAGGTTCCAGGAAGGAAAGTTCGTCGTAAAATAAAAACTGAGAGGTATTAGGTTAAACTTCATTCGTAAAAGATTAACTGCATCCCAGACTGCCAAAAAAATCTTTTTCCTCTTCAGCGAACTTAGCTTGTTGTTGCTGTAGAAGTATAAGGGCGTGAAAGCAGTTACGCCATGCCCAATAGGAGGGAACTTTATCACCAACCCACATACCTAAGATAACCTTCTTACCTATAACTCCCACATTCCGAAGTAAAAGTCGATGGTATCTATTATCAACATCATTGAAGATATGTTGAAACCCTCTGCTCAGTGTCCAGTAGCAGATAAGCAAGCAAATCGAATGGAGTGGATGAGTAGACACGAATCCCTTGTTTATTCTTTCCAAAAATACAAGGACTAGGGGGCACGCAATGAAGCCACTAAATAGTACATTTAAAACAATTCACAGAAAATATTTCTTCACTCAAACATTTGCAGAGAATGTGGTAAAAATGGTTAGCATAGTACAGTTAAAAAAACATTTGGACAAGATGTCACTGCGAGCAGATGCTTGCTGAAGAGCTTATTCTGCATTCTATCTGGTCGCCTGTCCAATGGGGAAGCATAAGGGTGGCTCCCGTGCTAATCCTCCTACTGGGGGATCTGGTCTGAGGCTAGTGCAGACCAAGCTTGATATCTGTAGCTCAACAGCTGGAACTACTGTTGCTTTGGCGGGGCCTGCAGAAATTACTGTGGACCTCAGTGATGATTGGATCTTGTTCAGTCTCAAGTTCTGAATGATGCCCTTGAGATCCGAAGCAGTTTCATTGCAGAGGAGGTTCCCGGTGCAGCCTCAACAATGACTGAAGGCTTACCCGGGCATGGAAGGCAGCAAAACTCTCCCCAATGGTTTGGAGAGGAGGACCAGGTGAAAGATCTCTCTCATGTAACAGGAAGAGTAGAGAACTGCTCTTGAGGCTTACAAGTGTCTCTCGGTGAATTAAAGAAAAATGCCAGTAGTCACATTAGACGCTCTGTGGGACACGCCACCTCCCTTAAAATTGTTTCACTAGCATTGGATTCAACGATTTCTGAGGTGGTTAATAAAATGACTACACACAGAGGTTTTGTGAAGAGGATACAAGAATTGGAGCTATGGAACATCAGTTTGAAGTACTGAAAAATGTGGAGTTATCATTTATAAAAGATAGAGAAGTTATCAATCAGAAAATGGAGCACTTAGAAAATCAGAATAGGAAGAACAACTTGAGGGTTTTGAATTTCCCTAAATCCTCTCTTATACTACCATTGGATATGTTCAACAAATAGCTTCAAGAAATTTTGCTCATTACATCTGAGTCAATGCTACCTATTGAGAGAGTACAATACCAACCTTTGGCAACTGGTCAAGGAAATTCAACTCCAGCACAGCAGATTTAGTAGCATCTCCTGTTATGGACTTAACTTTTTTTTTTTGGAAAGCTCACTGGAAGTTATATCTAAAACTACTCTGCTTGTGGCATTCACTTTAGAGCCTGATCCTAATATATATTTTTAGCATATACATCAGTGGTTTTTAGGCTCATTAATACGTATATTTCCTGACCTTTCGTTTGTGACCCAATAGCACAGGAAGGCCTTTCAGGCGAGAATCCAAGCGCTTGGTGCCACTTATGGATTGAAATTTCCTTCTCAACGTCAAGTTATATTTTCTTTGAGCCTAAGCAACTGTTGGGAGTTTTTGCAGGCATGGGAGAGATCTGTAACTTTAATGGGAACTGAGTCTCACAGAACATGATCATAGCTGCCTGCAGTAGTTTAATCCTTATTTGCTCTCTGTTTGGATAATTTCTTATGGAATACTACGGTTTTCTAGTTGATCATTTTTTTTTATTTTTCTTGGTTCCTAACTATGTCCTTATATTTCCTTGTATTATTTTCATATCTTTATTCCTATTTCTTATATCAAGAATATATAGTTCTCTGAACTGTTAAAATTTCAGAAATAAAAAAAAGAAGGTTTGGACAAGCTCCTAAAAGAAAATAACAAACCAAAACCCTTATTAAAGTAAACTTGGGAAAATCCACTGCTTATGTCTAAGATAAGCAGCATAAAATCTGTTTTATTCTTTTGCGATCTTGCTAGGTACTTCTGACCTGGATTGGCCACTTTTGGAAACAGGGTACTGGGCTTGATGGACCTTTGGTTTGTCTCAGTATGGCAATGCTTATGAGGTGGGAGAGGTAAGCACGTCGATAATGTTTGTTTTCAAAACTGCTGGCAGCTGAGAACGGGTGAAGACCAAAACTGTGTATGTGTGCCATTTTACAAATGGTGTATAAATATCCCAGTAAGATAAAAGTGGTAATATTTAATGTTTAATAAAAACTTTCTATACTGCCTTTTTCTGACAAGAAGGCCAAAGCAGTTTACAATAATTTCCCATTAACTATGAATATTTCGACCCCAGCCTTTCACTTTTTATCCACTAGGTTCCCACCACCTTTCCCAATTAGCACTTTCAGTACCAATTTCTTGGGCTTTGCACACCTGATGGGTAATCAGGGTAATCATTACCGATTATCTACTTGAAATTGCTGGCAAGGGGAAAATGCTTTCTTCAACAGAAGGGTCTAGCAGAGATGTGGCAGCACTAAAGAGGCAGAAACGGATATGTATATGTTTGAATGTATGAGCCACTGATATGCTTTTTCTTCTCTGTCCTTTAGCATACACCAGGGATTACAACAGAAGATATATGGGCACACTTCTGATTTCAGTAGAGAACAGCTTCACTATATATCAATATTTTAGGGCTGTTGGGAGGGAATGACAAGGAAGGGAAATAGTTTATAATGCCTTGTACATAGTTAAAGATTTTCTTTTTTATATGATGTTCACCTGGGGGCCTATGGGAGCTGGCTCCCAGAGTTACATGGGCCATTAGGGCTGTAGGTGAGATAACTAGGATGGGAGTCCAGAGATATGGGACCCAAACTGCCTCATGGCCTCTATGAAGGCGTGCATCTCTGTCCCCATTCCCTCCATGGTATTGACTGAGTCCCATGATGTGGCGGATGTGCAGAAAGACTGGCAGCAGATCTTCTCTGAGGGACTGGAACTGCTGCCAGACTTCATGCAGCCACCATGGCTCTGCAGCCTGAGGATCAATACCATGTGCTGCAGGCTGGGGGGAATCCTGCTTCTGTGGGGTCAGCTGCTAAGGGAAAGAATGTCTTGTGACTGGCCTCTGCAGCTGATGTCCTCCAGACGCCACAAAAATGCCCTAAGGGCAATGGGATGTCCTTGATGGAGGCTCCCACTACCTCGTCATCTTCCTCCCACTTCTCCACCACAGGCTCCAGTAGTGGAGGGGGGCCAAAGTGGAAGTGGCCCCCCTCATGGAACTCCGTCTGGGGCTAGACAGCAGGTGGGACTGCTGCTGCTCCACCGCTCTCCACACTCCTCATCTTTTACTTCCTTTTCCTTCTCCTACATGAATGAGCTGGTGTTCTCCTTTTCCTGTGTCCAGGCTATGGAGGAAGCAACTCAGATACATCTTTTGGAAAGGATGCATGGCATATTTCATAGAAATGCCAAATGCAACACCAGTTCTACAAACCTTGCCTTCTACCTTCCTATGCCTCCTCCCTCTCCACTCCACCACCTTTAGAGGTCAGACCTGTGCCTCTGCAAGGGATCTGGTAACGCATTTTCTCTCAAGTCAGTGCTGCCAACATACTTTGCCATCACAAGTTTTATGTTTCAATATTTTTATTATACATTCCATGTATACATCAAGAACACCTCTTGTACAACTAAGGAGAACAGTAAGTACACTTTATACAAGAAATAACCCCCAATTTACAATCCCGCCTCCCACATTAGTCCACAACATGACCAACCAAGCCTCAATTCTGGGAAAATTAAGAAATACCCCCCTTACCAAAAAAGGATACAGAAACACGGCTCTAAAGGGAGATGTGAAAGACTACCATAACTAAGGTGTAGATCTCATCTCTGCTCCAGGTGATAGTGAAGGAGCACCCTCGCCCCCCCTGGAGTCCAGGAACGCTTTCAACTGCATAGGTTCAAAAAACACATACTTAACAGCCTCCATCTTCACCACACATTTACAGGGATAATTGAGCCAAAAAAGGCCCCCCAACTGAAACACAGTAGGGCGCAGCTTAAGAAAAGCTTGTCGCCTCCTCTGCGTTGCCTTGGGCACATCAGGATATATCCGTACTTGAACATTCAAAAACTTTTCTTTCCGAAATTTAAAGAACAACTTCAAAATCCGGTCTCTATCAAAATGGGAAACAAATGTCACAATAAGAGTGGCTCGCTCCTGCCGCTCCTCTTCGTCCTCCAACTCCCTAATAAACTCCAAGGTGTCAAACCGCACAGCAGACTCCCCAACACCGGCCTGCTCGCCATGCGCCACTCGCTTAAAAGGTTGTAAATAATATATCTGCGAGATAGGCGGGCATGCCGGTTCCGGCACCTTTAACACTTCAAAGAGATACTTCTTAAAAGTCAGAATTGGTGCAGTCAGTTGTTGTTTAGGGAAATTTATCACTCGCAGAGTATTAGCCCTCTGCCGATTTTCAAGAGCCTCAATCTTCCCATGCAACCATTTATTTTCTTTAATAATGGTAGCTTGCACCGACTGAACTGACTTAATGGCCAACTCATGGGCCTCCGCTCGTTCTCCCACTTCTTTCAATTGCTGTCCCAATTTTGAAACAGTCTCAGTTGGGAGCTGTGAGGCCCGCGACAGGAGTAACATTTTCTTAGAAAGAGAAGTTTCCAAAGACATCAACGCCTCCCATATAGTCTCCAAAGTAAAATTCGGCGGTTTAGGCAAAGTGAAGACTTACACAATTCTTCAGCACTCCTCTCAGACCCCAGGGAGAAACCGGCCTCCTCCTCCAGCAGTCTTCCCCCCGGAGCACCGCCTCCCTGCACACTGAACCTTCTCCCTTCCGGAGTGTGCAGCTCTCTCCCATCCGATCCAGGTCCTGTCCCAGGGCCTTCCGCCCCCTCCTCGGAGGCCAGGAGACCCTGTCCGCCTGCCTCGCGCACCGACGCCGGCATGGGAGGCGGATCCCTCACCTCCGGGCTGAGCTCCGTCTCAAGCGGCAGGGACGCTTCGCCTCTCTCCGCCCCTCCCGACAACAAGACTCCCGAGCTCCGCTGACTTCCTCCCACCACAACAAAGCGATCCATCGAGCCCGAAGCGGGCCCCGCGAGCGCCACAGGACCAGGCACCCGCTTGCCCTTCCGCTTCGGCATTCCTCAGGCAAACGTGTTTTAGGCAAACAATCACCTCCGAGCTACCTTGCCGCTCTCCCTTCAGGCCGCCATCTTGAATTGGTCTCACCGCCATCACAAGTTTTAAAATATCAGCATTGTCTGTTTGGAAGTGTAACTCCCATGTTTAATTTGGGGGCATGCAAATTCATCTCTCACATCTGTGCTCACTTAGATCAGATCACCAGACTGATTGGGTATGTCCTAGTGACCAGTAGAGGAGCCCTGCTGTGTATTCCAACAGTTGCAGTGCGAGTCCAAATGCATGAGAGGGTAGTTTTTACATAGGGCTCATGTGTATAATGCATCTCTTCTATCCCTCCCCCATATACAGAGCCTGCTAGGTACATATGTACATTTACAATATACAACTGGATATGGGTGTGGATGTTGAATGTAGGTTGGCTTTTTGTGAAGTTTATGCCATATGCGAGATATACTTTGCCATGTGGTAGTGCTGGGCCACTCTGTGATGCTGACATTATCTCATTTACATGATATCATGTTTGTGTGATGTGGCTTGTAGCCCTGACTGTAGTCTAGGAGAGGGAGGTGACATGTCTGTCCACCATGTCCACAGGATGTAGATACAGCAGCTCATGAAGCAGTGCTTGATGATTTGTCTTGGCTGCCCTAGGCAGTGGTGGTGTATGTTTTAAAGAAACATACCTCTCCACTTTTGCAGCCGACACCTTATTCACAGCAGCAGCAAAGGGTTGGTGCTCCAGATGGCTCAGAACCAGCTCTTGAGGGCCTCCACATCTCGGGTTACTCCAAATATTCTGTAGGATAGAAGGGAGATGGCACATACCTTATTCACATGCACCTAAAGATTTCTGTCCAGAGCATCCCTAAGCACAATATCAGAATCTCCCTGTATAGAGGTTTCAAAAAGATATGTGAGGTTGATAGGTGCTAGTTGGGCCAGGCCTGTGTGCCACCGAGACATGCAGCCCTTGACTGACACACTTGTGGAAGAACATGGGGGTGTTTTAGGTGATGTCGATAGCCATATGACACACATCCCTCAGAACCAGATCATATCCTCTCACACCACTGTAACTGGGTTGGGTGAGGGGAATAATGGGAGTATGGCAAGATGGCCTGTTCAGTAGGGGCAGGCTGGCCAGAGATAGTATAGAGATTGGTGCCATCATCAGGTGTGTGTGGCACCTTTGTGTCCATGGGTGTCACTGTGCACATGCCAGCTGTGCAGAGCCGCTTGTGTTCTATCAGCATGTTGCTAGCATTGATTTTGGGGTTTGACAGAATATATATCAAAGGTGGGATGGGTGTAGGGTCTTAGGGGCAGTGTAGATCCTTACCTTGTCAGGATTTTCCAGGTCTCCTCTCAGACTCTTCCTGCTGCTGCTTGGTGGTGCCCTATGCCTCCCCTCTTGAAAGAGGCGCTCATTATTTTGCAACATAAGGGGTGCCAGGATATCGCTTTCCTTCTCAGAGAAATTGCGTTCCCTCTTGGCCCCCATCTTGCACACACATTAGGCAAGTCCAGATAGTGGGCGCTGTATATATAGTGCCTTGTGACTGGCCTAGGAGGAGGCAGGACGTCCAAAATCAGGTTTTGATTATACCATTTTGGACATCTCTGGGAGAAGGATGTCCATCTTCCAATTTATGTCGAAAGATGGACGTCCTTCTCTTTCGAAAATGAGCACTATAGTGATTCTTGTAAGGCAAAAGTGTTTCAGAAAACTGTAACAAATGGATTTGATAACTATGTAAAAAAAACAGGTACATAATCTGTTAAAACTAAAAAAAAATGGAAGCCACGTGGTACAAATGTATTAAGTTCAAAGTAATAGTAATATAGTAAATGACGGCAGATAAAGACCTGTACAGTCCATTCAGTCTGCCCAACAAGATAAACTCATTACATATGGTAAGTGATACTTCATATGAATACTTCGTCTTGATTTGTCCTTGCCATTTTCAGGGCATAGACCATAGAAGTCTGCCCAGCACTGTTCTTGTTATAAATTTTCTGAAGTTAACGTTACAGCCCCTGAAAAGCTCCACTCCAGCCCATCCAAATCTATTCAGACAAGATCAGGGCATAGACCGTAGAAGTATGCCCTGCTCTGGCCTTGTTCTCCAACTTCTGAAGCTGAATCTTGTCCAGCCATGATCAGAGCTCAGACATAGTAACACAGTAGATGACGGCAGAAAAAGACCTGCATGGTCCATCCAGTCTGCCCAAGATAAACTCATGTGTATACCTTACCTTGATTTGTACCTGTCTTTCTCAGGGCACAGTGGGAAAGCGCGGGGTACAAATGTAATAATAATAATATGTGCTTTTTACTTGACAACTTGGGCATATGAATTGTGCCGCATTTGATGATTTAATAATGCATTCTATTTTTATAATTCTTTTTATTTATTTCCATATTACAAAACCATATAGAAACATTACAGAAATTGTAGAAATGTACCAATCAAATAGAATCTCAAAATAACATAAAGAATTTTACTAACATTCTCCACCCACAATATCAGATTCAAGATCAAGGAACTATAAAAACTAATATCATAACATATATTATGTACTTAAATCAAGAGCAGAAGTTCCTTCAGTGATAACAATCAGGCAGCAGTTCTTAATTGGGAAGCTACACCAACGGGGCCTTTCATCTGCTCCCTACTAACCACAAATTCTTGCAATTTCTTGGGGTCAGAGAAAATATAATTATTAGATTCAAAGGAAATACAACATCTGCTAGGAAACTTTATGAAGAAGGTAGCCCCTAGGGCTAATACCCTTGACCGAAAAGTCAAGAGCTCCTTCCTTCTCAATTGAGTCTCCTTAGCCAGATCTGGAAAAATACTAATTTTCTCCCCCATGAAAAAGTCATTTATATGATGAAAATATAACCGCAACACATTTATCTTGTCTAATTCAAGAGCAAAAGAAACCAGTAAAGTTGCACGTTCTTTTTCAATAGAAGTCTCTAGAAATTCTGTAAGATTCACTTCTTCTTGAGGTGGCTGATCAGTATTTCTTACTTTTCTTTTTATGTAATAAGTTTTTGTTACTGGTGGATGATTTTCTGCTGCCAACCCTAAAATATCCTGGAAATATTTCTTTGATGTAGAAATAAAAGGTGAAACAGGAAAATTCAAAAATCTCAGATTTTTCCTTCTGAGCTGGTTTTCAAAATATTCCAGTTTCCTCGTTTTAGCAGCATTATCCTTAATTACTGACTCCATTACCACTTTAACATTTTTAACCTCCTCTTCTATAGTCTCAATTCCTTTTGTATGTTCTTCCATCTTGTTAGACAATGAAACAATATTATTTTTCATTTCCACTGTCTCCCCTCGAAGGGAGGCTGTTATTTGAAGGAGAGAAGAGTTAAGCCCTTGGATAGCGTCCCAAAGATTGTCAAGTGTGACTTTATGAGGTCTTACCAAACCGCCTTGTTCACCGGGAGCGTTCCCCCTGTTCGGCGTGGGAGTAGATGTTACCATCCCCGCTCCAGTTGGTATATCTCCAGGGGGACTACCCATGAGCTGACCTCCTCCAGGGAACGGGGAAACAAAGCCCACTTCGGACGTCTCCGAGGCCCTGCATAACCGCTCCTTCGAGCTTCCGGGTCACGGCGGGGTTTCACCTGCAGGAGGGCTGAGAGACACTCCCTCCGAACTGCTGTTTGCTGTTGGAATTGCAGTTACTTCCGAGGTTACCACTGAATTCGCCGGCGTTCGGATACCAAATGCCTCTAAGGTAGGTTGGCGTGTGGTGGGGTTTAACGCCGGGCCCGAGGAGGTTGGGGCTCCAGTTTTGCCCTTTCTTTTCCCCATATTACTATGAGGAGCGCGCCAGATTCCAACTCTATTCTTGGGCAGAAGAGCACACCGATCGCACGTCTGCTCTAAACCGCCATCTTGAATCCTTCCCAAGATCATGCATTCTATTTTTATGTAGTTTTTATTTTCATTTTATAATGCCATATGTATACTGCTGCACCCTCATATCTTTTTAACATTATCCAATTCATTCATTATATTTTTTGATTATCACCATGTATTTATTTATTACATTTGTATCCCACTCTTTCCCACGTACAGCAGGTCCAGTGCGGCTTACATAGTAAAAGATAGCATCTTACATGGTAAAGAATACAGTAAAAAAAAAAAAAGCACATGTGGGATAAACATAAAGGAATCATGTTCAGAAGGAATGGATCCTAAGGAGCTTAGCCAAGATTGGGTGGCAGAGGCGGGAGGCGGGGATAGTGCTGGGCAGACTTATACGGTCTGTGCCAGAGCCGGTGGTGGGAGGCGGGACTGGTGGTTGGGAGGCGGGGATAGTGCTGGGCAGACTTATACGGTCTGTGCCAGAGCCGGTGGTGGGAGGCGGGACTGGTGGTTGGGAGGCGGGGATAGTGCTGGGCAGACTTATACGGTCTGTCCCAGAGCCGGTGGTTGGGAGGCGGGGATAGTGCTGGGCAGACTTACACGGTCTGTGCCCTGAAAAGGACAGGTACAAATCAAGGTAAGGTATACACAAAAAGTAGCACATATGAGTTTATCTTGTTGGGCAGACTGGATGGACCATGCAGGTCTTTTTCTGCCGTCATCTACTATGTAGTAAGAGTATTATAAATTGTGATGATCATAACTACTTACATTATGAAAAGTATTACAAAGGACATGTGAAAAGAATATAATGAACTGTGGCATCAGTGTCCTGGAATATATGATTTAGAATAGGGAAGGTAGACAAGGATATGATAGGTGAAAGGGAAGGAGAATGGGAGGGAAATGGTAAAGGATGGAAGGAAGAAGATGAGGGATTGAGGGATTGAGTATAAGGGATTAGTGAAAAAGGTCAAATGTAACATTGGGGTCAAAGTGAGCGTTGACATCTTAGCAGGAGTATCATAGGTGATCTGGTGGAATTAAGCTGGTCCATTAGGTAAACTTGCTTGAAAAAATGGGACTTTAACATTTTCCTGAAAGGTAAATAGTTATTAATAGCTCGGATGGGTCTTGGGAGAGCATTCCAAAGATGACTACCTAGGAAGGAGAAACTAGAAGCATAGTATGTGTGAGAGGGTAGGTGAAAGGGGATCTGGGAAGGCACGCAGAAGGGGGGTGCAGGCAGCCGGGGAACCCCAACGGGGCAGACTTCATGTGCACAACACCCACATTCAGAAAGCTGCGCTACCGGAGGCAGAGAGGTTGGCTGGGTTAAGGAAGAAGAGGAGGAACTACCAGTCCCAGAATCCCTCTCTTCCCCAGCCGGCTGTGCAAGAATTAGGGGAGGAGATAGAAGATTGGGAAATGGTCTCTGAGGGAGGTGATGAGGGCCAGCTGGAGAGGTTGGGGGCGGGGGAAGTTGAAGAGGAGGATAAAATGTAGGTTACTGAAGGACTAGAGGAGGAACAGATGGAGATTGGAGCTCTGGCTGAAACCCGAAAAGCTGCTGTAAGAGGGTGGCTAGCTGTGCCTTGGAGAGACTGGTGGAAGACCAGAGAGAGACTGAGGCGCTGGGGGAGATCTCTACTAAAGAGGAAACAGGTGCAGCCCCTGGGAGAGAAAGAGGGCTGGGCACAATTGAAACCCCAGTCTGAACCAGGTGGGACCAAAGCTGTGTAGCTGTGCTGTAAAGGTCTGGGCCTGCAACCTACCAAGCTACTGTGTTTTCTTTCTGATAATGTACTGTTCCCTAAAGGAAGTAATTTTGGCTAAAGTGAAGTTATATGGACTGTTTAAACCCTGAATGAGACTTTGGCAGCAAAACTTAACAACCTGGGAGTAAGGTGTTTTCCTTTTGTGTCTATGCTGAATGGAAGCAAGAAAATAAAGTTTTGTTTTCCTATAAACGTTTTGCCTTGATTGAGCCTCTGTGGAAACAATAGAGAGAGGAGGAAGTCCTGCAAGCTCTCAGGGGGTCTGGCGCTGAGTTCCCAGAACAGGCCAAGGTGGTGTGGAGCGAGACAACAGTCAGGTGAAGAAGGAAGCTAAGCAGGGTTGAGCCTGGCTGGGTCCTGGAAGGGGGACGCAGCTACATATGTTTTGTACTTGACACCTTTGCAGTTTGGGAGGTGTAGATTGAGGTATGTTCACGATGACATTGTTCTATTTCTAATTGAGAGGTCAATCAAGTTGTTCATATAGCTGGGGGATTCTCCTGATATGATCTTATGGATTATTGTATGGACCTTGAAGTATATTCTCTCTTTAATGGGGAACCAGTGAAGCCTTTCTCGAAGGGGTGAGGCGCTTTCAAATTTTGACTTGCCAAATATAAGTCTGGCTGCCGTGTTCTGGGCAGTCTGGAGACTTTTCAGGACTTGGGATTTACATCCAAGGAAAACACTGTTGCAATAATCCACCTGAGTGATAACTGTGGATTGAACCAGGTTCCAGAAAGTGTTCAATGGAAGATAGGATTTCACTCGCTTCAGGATCCACATCATATTAAACATTTTCTTCGTGATCAGCTTAGCGTGGTTATCGAAGGATAGATGGCTATCTATTGTAACTCCAAGGATCTTTAAACTACTGGAGATGGGGATAATTACATCTGGGGTATTGAGGGTGGCCAGGAGAGGTAGGTTGCGTTTTTCTGGTTCTTAGATTATTATTAGGTATCAGCAGCGTTCTAATGGCTTTCATGTCCATTTTTGCTGCTATGAGTTTATTCTGTTACTTGATTGGTTAGTGTAAACAAAGGGAATTACCATGCAGTAGTTCTCATTGGTTTAATTATAGGCTAATACTATGCAAAGATGAGCTTCTTCTCCTTCATGTCACCATGTGTGCTTAACCGCCAGATAAAGCTTCAGCGTTAATCCGTAAGCACTTTTGGATTTTACTATTACTGCTACTACTACTTATCACTTCTATAGCGCTACAAGGCATACGCAGCGCTGTTCACCATACACAAAAAGGAAGTCCCTGCTCAAAGAGCTTACAATCTAAATAAGTCAGGTAAACAGACAGAACAATTAATAGGTAAGGGAATTAAAGAGGTGGGGTACATGGCAAGTGAGTAGTGGCTAGGAGTCAAAAGCAGTGTCAAAGAGGTGGGTTTTTAGCCTGGACTTGAAAACAGCCAAAGATGGGGCTAGACGTACAGGCTCGGGAAGTCTATTCCAGGCGTTAGGTGCAGCGAGATAAAAGGAACAGAGTCTGGAATTAGCAGTAGAGAAGGGGACAGACAAGAGAGATCTGCAGAGCGGAGTGCCCGAGGGGTGCTTAGCTGTGCTTTTAAAGAATTATTGTATGTAGTACTTTAATTTTATTTTAAATGTTATTTCCAAGTATAGTTTATATAAACCGCTATATTTTATAACACGAGCTATAAGCTTGTGGTTATTTTCTATTACTTATTACTTGATTGTGAGTGGATGCAATGATAACGATGCTGGCAATGCTTGTTAGAGCATTATCAAGTTTGTGTTTGTTTGCTTTTTGTCACAGTGCTTGAATCCGTCTATCTAATGTGTCTATAAGTCTATGCTTGACCTGATGATTTTAATTCCGATGGTAATTCTTCCTTATATTTAATTTTCAGTTTCTAATTAGATGTTACACTGACCTGTCCCCCCACAGTTACCAGCATTGGCTCTCTTTTTATGTTCATCCATTTAAATCCAATTGCAGAATTGATTGTTGATTTATTGCCCTCTACAAAGTATTTTCTAATGACTCTTAGAGACCTACATTCATAATAAAATGTTTTTATAGGTTCTTTTAACCAACACAGTTCTATAGTTTCTTATAAGATTTGAGCATTGCATTGGTAGGGTTTTTTTCTTCTTCGTGCACTTTGATGGTCACATGTTCATTCGTATGTTACACTTTCTAGCACAATGTCTTTACAAATATATGGTTCATTATCACTTTCAGCACATTGCTTAGATGTTTTAATCTCACTTTTAAATGCACTCATCACTTGGGATATATAATTATCACATCCCACACGTGTTTCACACATCTGTTTGTATTCACTTGCACATATTTATATTTTTATTTTTTACTTGGTTTTATTTGCTTGCATAGATTTATTTTGTATTTATTTCTATATTATATTTATTTATTAGGATTTATTTACAGCCTTTTTGAAGGAATTCACTCAAGGCAGTTTACAGCAAGAATAATTCAAGCATAAGCAATAGACAATTACAGCAGTAAAAACATTCAAATAACAATACAAAGTGTGGCACAGTATTCTACTTAAAATGTCAACACCATATGTAATAAAACATTTTAACAGACAGCATAGGGTGTACGCAAAGATGGAACCCCTATAGATAGGTAAGACAGAATAACAAGAGTAAGAAAATATGGGGATTAATTTAAAGAAAGTTGAACATGAGGTCAGAAAGGTGCTTGATTATTATTTTAGCTAAAGTAGGAGTGGATAAAACCTATCCTGCTACAGTATTGTGCAGCCAGTATCACTCCTTGTGTGTGTATATGAGACTAGAAAGTTAGTTACTTCTTCCATTAAAGACCTAGTTGACGAGCCAAGCTTTCACCTGCTCCCTGAAGTAGAGATAGTCTTGTGCTGAGCTAAGCTTTTCAGGGAGTGCATTCCAGAGCGTAGGGGTTACTCTGGAGAAGGCTCGGTGGCGGATATCGCATCATCTGATTTCCTTTGGAGAGGGTGTGGTTAGGGATACTCCTTAGTAGGACCTTAGCGTCCTTGGAGGTATGCAGAGGGCGATTTGTGCTGGTGTTTGGTACATAATGATGGGAAGTCTCAGTTCTACTGTGCTAATGAATTTTTGGAGTAGATAAGAATTTTGTGTTGCTTGTGTGATTGTTTTGTTTTTCTATTAAAGGTTTATATTGTACTCCACCTTGCATAAAGGCAGAAATAAATAAAGACTGCACAAAAACAGAATTTCCTTCTGCATGTTGATAAGGGATGGAAACCAAATTAGTCTTGATCAAGGTGGTTCAATAAGAATATTTCCTTTGCCTCGTGAGAGATTTTAAAGATTTTCACATCCAGGAGCTACTAAAGAAAAAGAATGCAAGTCATCAGTCTCTCCATCTAGGAAGACATTTGTTGCTTGCCTGCCTTCTGACTCTATGCTGGAGAAGGTGGATAGGTCCTTCATGTTCAATGAGGTAGGAAACAATATTCTGTTTGCTACCTCCTGGTAAGCAGAAGATGTGTATTTTATTTTTTGGTTACATTTGTACCCCGAGCTTTCCCACTCATGGCAGGCTCAATGCGGCTGACATGGGGCAATGGAGGGTTAAGTGACTTGCCCAGAGTCACAAGGAGCTGCCTGTGCCTGAAGTGGGAATCGAACTCAGTTCCCCAGGACCAAAGTCCACCACCCTAACTACTAGGCCACTCCTCCACTGTTGCTATTATTTGAGTTATTCCACTAGAACATTCCATGTAGAAGTCGGCCCTTGCAGACCACCAATGTGGCCATGCAGGCTTCTGCTTCTGTGAGTCTGACGTCCTGCATGTACGTGCGGGACGTCAGACTCACAGAAACAGAAGCCTGCGCAGCCTTCTACATGGAATGTTGCTAGTGGAATAGCAACATTCCATGTAGAATCTCCAATAGTAGCAACATTCCATGTAGAATCACCAATAGTAGCAACATTCCATGTAGAATCAACAATAGTATCTATTTTATTTTTGTTACATTTGTACCCTGCGCTTTCCCACTCATGGCAGGCTCAATGCAGCTTACATGGGGCAATGGAGGGTTAAGTGACTTGCCCAGAGTCACAAGGGGCTGCCTGTGCCTGAAGTAGGAATCAAACTCAGTTCCTCAGGACCACAGTCCACCACTCTAACCACTAGGCCACTCCTCCACTAGAATCCAATTGATCCAGTCTGTTATGTAAATAGACCTTAAGGTCATTCCATATGAGAGACATCCCACTTAGAGACTCTATATTACATCTCAAAAGCATCAAACGGATCAGATGCTCTCCACAAACAGAGGAACACATTTCTTTTATTTCTGTGGCAGGAGAAACTCAGTGGTTGATATTAAGAAAATTAGGAGGCAGTTATGTAGGCATTTACCCGTTAAAAGTGTGTCATATCCAGCTACAGGTGCTATTAGAATATCAGGGCAACTGTGGGGGTATTTTAGACGGTGGCCATAAGTGCACTGGATTTCACCAAGATTCAGCACTACTGTAGTGGACAAGTGATAACAATTAACCACATTTATATAGGACAGAGTTTTGGGTTATCTCACTGTGCTTTGAATATCCAGGGATAACTTTGGTGTTATGAAGCACAGCTTCCACCATACTGCTGGCATACTACTACTACTACTACTACTTAGCATTTCTATACCGCTGCCAGGGTTACGCAGCGCTGTACAAGTTTGAACACGGGGAGGGACAGTCCCTGCTCAAGAGAGCTTACAATCTAACAGAGCTTACAATCTCTTCACAGAAGTAATGTGGTGGGTATTACCTGGCTAAATAGCTGAGGGGGAGAAGGCAGAGGAGACAGCAGTAGGCCCAATGCAATAGCTATAAATATAGAGACTATGGGGTCTAAAGGCCAAAAGTGAGTTGGGGTTTTTATTCCTTTTACAGCTCACTGGAAAGTAGTAGCCCAGTGGCACCACTTTAACAAGGCCACCATAGCTGACTTCTGTGAGCTGCTAAAAGATCACTTGAAGACCTTGATCTTAAGAAGACACGCCTTGCATCTGCAGATGAAGGTCATGCTGCCCTTCCTTGCTTCAGGAAGTTTCCAGCATATTAGGGCAAGCTTTGGTATTAAGCAATCCACCACCTGCCACTGCAGAGTTCTTCCTGAATGCTCTGCTCAGAAGGCTGCAAGATTATATTAATCTTTCCACATAACCAAGAGCAGTGAGAGAAAATGAGCGACTTTTATGGCATAGCTGAGCTCCCTTTAGCGTTGGGACCAATATATTGCACACGTTGTCCTAAGATCACTTGAAAAGGATTAGGAAAGAGCACTACTACTCCATAAACATGTAGGCCATATGCAATGTGTGGACCCTCATCACAGATGTGTGTGCAAAGTTCCCAAGATCCTGCCTTGATACCTACATACTGTCATAGTCAAGACTGTGCCACCGGACTACTTGGAGATGCATGGCTGCTCGATAAGGTACAGCTGTGATTGAGAATGTACTCCCTTATCCTTTAATAAAAAATCTCAACCCAGGCTCCCTAATGTTTGCACCTTCTCTATCTCACTAACTGTCCCTCTGATTTCTCTCCCCCCCCCAAAAAAAAATATGTTTGGTGGTAGGCTCATTGGGACAGGGCAAACAGGCATGTTAAAGACTGCTATCACCTATGCTAGAATGCACAGCCCATGTTCTCTGCAAAGGCATGTCTGCTGCAGCACTGCTACAGCACATTACCAGCCCTGCAATTTACACTGTTCAGTTTGATCATGCTCTATGCACTAACAATGTCCTATTGTCTGCTGGTTCCTGACAGCAGTAAGGCAGCCCAGCACACACCACAGGAACAGCATTACAAAAGGGCCCATCAGCGCACAAGATCCACACACTTTCCACATCCTGAAGAACTTCAGGTGTTGTCTCAACAAGACTGGAGAAGAATTCCTATATAGCCCTCAAAAGGCATGTAACATTTTACAGCATGCTGCATCATGCCCAACTTCACCACCCAAAGAGGGCTCACTCTTTCTGAGGTAGACATAACTGAGGACCTGGATAGAGGCTTTGGCTAAAATGAAGATGCATCAACCCTCCCATGGCAGGCACCAGCTGCTGCTGTTCTAGCTGCCAGAATAGATTGATACATTTACAGGCATCAAATTTTCACCTTGGCACATACAAGTGAAGAGAAAGTACCGAGTTAAAGATTAGTGCAAAGTCAATAAACAAAACATCCTTCATCTCCACCTCTGAATATCCAGGCAGGTACTCAGCAACCAGAGACACAATTAATGGGGTTGGTCAGCATCGAGAGAAGCCCTGGGTGATAGATGGGTACACGATAGCTGCAGAGAGGCAGCAATGGTGATATGATGATGGGCCAGTTTCAGGTCCAGATGTTCACACTGAAGGTTCAGCTGTTCCCATTGCAGGTCGGCATGCGCCCCCTTGCAGCTCCAGCTGCCCAGCCAGGTACTCCCTGATAGACATCATATCAGAGATCATCTGCTGGATGTGGGAGACCATCACTCCCTGCTCCATCCATAGATGCTTTTCCTTCTCTTCCTCACCTAGATGATATGATGGAGGGTTCAGAGGTGTTGGTCCCTCTGACTGGCCCTCAGCTGGTACCCAAGGAGATGGAGACTCCTTCTGCTGGCCCTTTAGGTCCTTCAGGTGGTGGAGGTTCCTCTGGATGCCTCTCAGGTGTTGCTGTGCCTTGCTGCCTGGAATTCCTTGGCTGTGGCTTCCCTGTAGACAAGCAAAACAGAGAAATGGTATAAGGCTCACTACTGCACATATTCTAACATAATATATTATATCATAGTGCAGGAGTGGCACCCTATGTGCCTTCTCCTACAAGGTTCTGATGGCAATAGAAGCTAGGATGAGAGCAGTAAGCCAAGGCTGTCTGTGTCTCATTGTCATTCCCTATATGCCCTGGAGGACAATGTTATGCATGCATTGATGTGCCATTCCATTAACCTGCTTAAAGATACCATGGTACATGGCAAAACCCACATGCCACACATAGAACAACATGCCATCACCATTTATCTGGCAGGTATGCACCGCTACTTATTATCGCCTATGCCCTGCTATGTTACACATTTATTAACAGTTAGCTGACAGACAGCCAAGGCCCCCCTCCCCCACCAACATTAAAAGAGAACTCACATTACACATGTCCCTATAGCCCAGAGAGGTAATCCACCTGTTTTATTCACTTCAGATACACTGTCATAGTAACATAGCTTAGCTGAGTTTAAAAAGGGGTTAGACGGTTTCTTAAAGGACAAGTCCATAAACCACTACTAAATGGACTTGGGAAAAATCCACAATTCCAGGAATAACATGTATAGAATGTTTATACGTTTGGGAAGCTCGCCAGGTGCCCTTGGCCTGGATTGGCCGCTGCCATGGACAGGATGCTGGGCTCGATGGACCCTTGGTCTTTTCCCAGTGTGGCATTATTTATGTACTTATAGTAACATTGTAATGATGACAGATAAAGACCTACATAATCCATCCAGTCTGCCCAACAAGGCGGTCAGTTGTACCCGCCGCTTCGTGCAGTTACACCTCTCTAAAGAGGGCACAGAGCATAAAGCTCATTTAAGTTATGCTTTGATTCCATCCTCTTTCTATGTAGGGATCCTCTGTGTTAATCCCATATGTTTTTGAATTCCATCACTGTCAAAGACAACACAACAGAGCAGTACCTGGCATTAGGTAAGCTCAGAATCTTTGCACTGTGATTGTCCCTGTTATTCTACATGGGAAATCGCTGATGCTAATGATATGAGTATTTGTGTACCAGAGATATGTGGTTGCTGAACCTTCAAGGTACCCCAAGGCATTTACCTCCCAGTACATACTGAAATTTTAAATATGTAATGTGGTCAATAAACAATTAGGATGTATTTACTTTTAGACTGAGGGTCCAGGTGCCTTACTAATGACAGCAGAGATTGAACCTACAATTACAGCATATCCCCTTCACATCCACCCAGTATGTCACTAAGAGGGGCATAATCGAACGGCGCCGGCCAAATCGATGGCCAGCCATCTTCGGGGCCAGCGCCGTATGCGAGTGGAGCCAAGCGTATTTTTGAAATACGCTTTGCGCCGGCCAAATCGCTCGCCGGGTTTAGAATAGGATCGTCGGCAGATTGCTGGATTTAGATGAGATGGCCGGCTCTGTTTTCCAGCCATAATGGAAACCGGACCCGGCCATCTCAAACCCGGCGAAATGCAAGGCATTTGGGCGTGGGAGGAGCCAGCATTTGTAGTGCACTGGCCCCCCTCACATGCCAGGACACCAACCGGGCACCCTAGGGGGCACTTCTAAAAAATTAAAAAAATTACACAATTAGCTTCCAGGTGCATAGCACCCTTCCCTTGGGTGCTGAGCCCCCCAAATCCGCCCCAAAACCCACTGGCCACAACTCTACAGCATTACCAGATTTTGGAGGGCTCCCATTTACCACCACAAGTGTAACAGGTAGGGGGGATGGGCCTGGGTCCACCTGCCTGAAGTGCACTGCACCCACTACAAATTGCTCCAGGGACCTGCATACTGCTGTCAGGGAGCTGGGTATGACATTTGAGGCTGGCATACAGGCTGGAAAAAATGTTTTAATTTTTTTTTTGTGTGTGTGGGAGGGGGTTGGTGACCACTGGGGGAATAAGGGGCGGTGATCCCCACTTCCCTCCGGTGGTCACCTGGTTAGATGGGGCACTTTTTTTGGGACTTGGTCCTAAAATAAATGGACCAAGTCCGGCCGGCGAAATGCTCGTTCGAGTCGGCCTTTTTTCCCCCATTATAAGGGGAAGCCGGCCATCTCGTAACCACGCCCCACCCCCCCTTTTGCTACCCTACCAACACGCCCCCTTGGGGCCGGCCAAAATCGGCTTTCGATAATACCGATTTGGCCGGGATCAAGAGATTTGTGTCGGAAGATCGCCGGCGATGCCTTTCGAAAATAAGCCTGTAAGGCACTCACACAGAACATGGCACACTTGTATCCAAGGAAACAAACACAGGGCACGGGAGATTAGGGTGACAATTTACATATTGTTAGTGGCTGACTACCAATCACTAGTCCTAATTTGAAGAGGGGGGTTAGCAAAGCATTATGGTTATGCACAGCATTAACTTGCCTGGCAATATCTCACCAAGCACACTGTTTACTGTGTGCATCACCATCCCCAAAGAGAGGGGTGTGGTGTTTCAGGACAAGGCCCAAAACCATCTCTATCTCCTGTCTTCCTGAATCCAGACACATTTTGAGGGTGCTACAACAAAAAAGAGTGTTTGCCAGGTTAGCTTTTTAAATATCACTGCATAACCGTTTGCTAAAGAGGCAGCACATGGACAAATTGCTGCTTGTTATCCAGTCAGTAAGCTGGCATTTCTTTGAATACGGGCAATACAAGAAAAACAGTGGAGATAGTTCTATGGACAGTCACTACTAGCCAGCGAATAGGTGGGAAAATGTGGGATACAAATGCTACAAATAAACAAACAAACAAACAAACAAACAGATACCAATGAATATTGCAACTCCTCTAACTAGATTATTCTCCCCAAACTATTACATGTATGTTCCTGTATGTTGCCCTCATTGGCCACCTATGCTGTGTCCTAATAAGGTTACATGGTTGGAAAGGTTTCAGATATGAGGATGGTTTGACCTGGCTCTCTTAGATGTGGATGACTGGTTAGCTATTGCAAAGTTTCTTGGACAAGCGCTAACAGGTGTACCCACGTTATACACAAATGTGATTGTGGGAAAGAAATGGATATGTTGTGCCCAGGGTGAAGAGAATTTTAACTCATAATGTTACAGAGAAGGCAACTATACCTATTGATCTGTTGGACCTTGGTGCATTTTCAATTGACTGTAATATATATATATATCCCCCACACTCTGGAATGCACTGCCTGAAAGGCTCCACGTAACACAAGACTGTCTCTACTTAAGGAAGCAGGTGAAAGCTTGGCTGTTCAACCAGGCCTTTAATGGAAGAAGTAACTAACTTGTTAGTCTAACTTACACACACAAGGAGTGACTCGGGCTGCACATACTGCAGCAGGACATGTTTATCCACTCCTACCCTAGCTGAGATAATATTTAACCACTTCTATGACCTCATGTGCACCGTTCTTTAAATTAGTCACTTTATTTTCTAACTCCTCTTACTCTCTTACCTATCTATATGTTACATCTTTGCTTTACCCTTCACTATCAATTAAAATGTTCTATTACGTATTGTGTTGACATTGTAAGTGGCATACCATGTCATACTTTGTATTATTTCAATATTTTTACTGTTGTAATTGCCTATTGTTCTACTCTTACTGTACACCGCCTTGAATGAATTCCTTCAAAAAGGCGGTAAATAAATCCATATATATATATATATATATATCTCCTATATAATAAAAAGTACCGCCAACATTCTGAAGCTGACTCCGTGGCACTGTAGTGTTCGTAAGTCTGTAGTTCAGAGTTTCATTGGCTCTCACTGTCAACGAAGAACCAATCAGACAGAACGGAACTTGGAGGAGGGAAGTGGAGTGGATTGAATCTCTAACAAACAATCATATACAGGGAGGTACGAACATCAGTGGAGGCAGGTGCACAGAACGGAAGGGAAGACAAACATTTAATCACTTTGTCACTCACTCACTCACACACATCACACATCACACACACACACACACACACACACACACAGACATCACACACACACACAGACATCACACACACACACACACACATCACACACACACACACACACACAGACATCACACACATCACACACACACACACACACACACAGACATCACACACACACACACACACACACACACACACACACACACACACACACAGACATCACACACACACACACACTTAGTCACTCTGTGTATCTCTCTCTTACACTGTCTGTAAAACACACTGTCATTCTCAGGCTCTCACATGGGCAACTGTATGTTGCATTCTCACGACTAAGGAGCTCTTCTGATGTGATTGTTAAACTGATTGAAGGGCCTGAACAAGGAAAACTTTTACCACATTGTAACACAGTTTACACAAAAAATATTGTATATAAAGAAATCTTACACATATAAACAACAATTATATTCAGAATACAACTGTGGAAACATTAATGGCAGGAACTCATTACATTGCTAGCGCCTGTTTCATTGCGTTAAGAAACGGGCCTTTTTTACTAGTACGGTGATAAACACAGGACTGCCCTACCCTGAGGAGGCTGCCAGAAGGCACTCTCCTAGAGAAAAGATTGAAAAATGCCATAATATGGTCCCTAGAAGGAGCTCCAATGGGACACCAGGGTAATGACCCGAAGGGGCTACTAGAGGGAGCTCCAGCTAAGGCCTGAACATGGGGACCAGGGAGGACCCGTAGCAGAGGATTCCCTTTTAAGAGAAAAGGCACACAGAAGGCTCTGGACTCTTCCAGAACGAAGAGGAGAGGCCAAGAAAAAGGGTGTTGTGGGTTATTAGCAGCCCTATATAAAGAGCACCTCCAGAGGAGCTAAGGCAGAGAGGAACTGCAACAGCTGAAGTGAGAATCCTGCCGGAGAACATCCTCTGGAAGCTGAGTGAGAAGGATCCCTCTAAAATCAAGAAGGTACTTACCTGGCTATGGATATGGTAGTAAAGGAACAGAGTATTATTTGAAGTGGACTAACAGCTGTGGGGTGGAGGACAGGACTGTAAAGTTAAAGTGAGTGATGAAAGTTCTGTCCAGGGGAGAAGGCTATTTTAAACCGAGACCCAGGTCTCCCAAATAAGTGGGCTCAGTTGAGGAAAGCCAGAGGAACTGTTGCTGGAAAGAAGTTGTTCCCCACAAGACTGGATCAGAGATGCAAATAGAGTGTATCTGTATCTGCTGATTAATTTGCATATCTGGCAAAGCTGAGAAACCAGGTTATATTCCCAAGGAAGGTGTCAGGGGGTGGTGTCAGGGGGTGCACCAGAAAGGTGATCTGTTACCCAAGGATACATCAGAGAAGGATTCTAAGAAGTGATGATAAATGAGGAACAGTCACCCTGAGTTGAAAGAGGAGCCCAAACATTGAGACTAGGATTACAGGCTACCATAGAAGAGGCTTGTCTCTGAGTCTTTCTCAAAGGCAAAACACTAATGAGCCCTGGCTGTAGCTTTGTGATGCTAGACAGGAGCCACGAAAGGGCCCTCAGCACAT
The DNA here is from genome assembly GCF_901765095.1 of Microcaecilia unicolor. Classification (NCBI taxonomy): domain Eukaryota; kingdom Metazoa; phylum Chordata; class Amphibia; order Gymnophiona; family Siphonopidae; genus Microcaecilia; species Microcaecilia unicolor. The sequence continues at coordinate 85,201,597 of NC_044042.1, read as the reverse complement.
GAGAATACCCCCCCCCCCCCCCAGGGACTACAATATCTACCAAAAAGTTGATTCATATGCTGGAAGCCGTATCTTGCTATTGCATTATACACTAGAAAGAGTGCAATTTTAGTAAGAGTATGTTTTAGGTCAAAACAGCGACCAAACAGGTTTTAAGGCTTGTTTCTAAATGAAGCAGCTACGAAAGCTTGGTAACTTTTTTGGACTGTGACACATGTGGATGCTGCCTGAAAGACTAGATGTGGAATGTAGTCAAGCACTTAACATAGCAGGACACCAGAGCACAATCATACTGCATCTATGCAGGACACCAGAGCACAATCATACTGCATCCATGCTGAACTCCCAACCCTCCTATCCAACCTCACAGGTAGGCAGCAGAAAATGTCCCATCACCCTTGCATTCCCTGCCACTGTACCAAAGCCATGTCTCAGTCTGGAAAGGCTAGGTAAGCATCATTTATGTATATACTGAAAATCTTGTTTAATTAGCCAAAAGCTGGTAATTCCAATGGGTTGAAGTCACCACATAGCCATGCCTATCAAGTACCATGACAGAAAGATCGAGTATTGCTATCTGGAGGGGTATACCCCTTTGTCCATTATATACCTAATATAGGAAATCATTATATACCTACAACCATTTCCTTGGCACCTTCCATAATTTTATTTATCTATCTATCCATCGTGAACTTTCTATACCGCTCTGACTTGCATGAGGTCATCACATAACAGACTATATTATGGTTTCATATGCAAGATACTCCTTTTCAAATGACCTAAAATTCATATTTTGACTGGGGGTCCCTGACAGGCTGCATCCCTATGTATCCTGTGGCTCTATGTAATGTGTATTTTGCAAGTCTACCTTTTCAGAGACATATCAGTAAGATTTCCGAGTGTGGTCATAGGCTGACAACCCTGTTGACAAGCTGATATCACTTTTGGGTAGGGTAGCAGTACTGATTGGGTTGGTACAGGGCGTATTCTCAGTGTGTTTTTTTTTGTTGGGTTTTTAAGTGTTTAAAAATTTGTGTATATTGTTATTGTACCCTGTCTAGGTAACAGGCAGGTTAAAAAATGGATGGATGGATAAATAAATAAATTTGTGACTTAGCCATTTTCTAAATATAGAGGTCCAGAGCAAGCTAAACGTGCAAGCTTAGTGCCCAATATGTGCAGGAATCCAGTGAAGCAGGTTGTTACACTACATGGAGCTGCAACAAGCACTAAACACGCCCCAGCATATCCTTTCTCAACCTATCTTAACACACACAGAGCAGCTGGAACCTTAGAATGCTCTGGATCATGAAGAACATACCATCCTCACCCTATACCTCATGACAGTGAAGTGCCCCTTTGGGGAAATACACATCTCGATTACAGAGGAAGTCCTCTAGTATCCTATATAATAACTAGCCGTTGAGCCCGTTAAAACGGGCTGGTGGGTCGCCACCCCCTCCCCCTGAGTTCGCCGCCCCCACCGCCCCTCCACCAGGCCCGTCTCTTCGCTATTCAACTTACATCTCTGCAGCAGGCAGAGATCAGCTGAGCCTTCCTTCTCTGTCTGTGTCCCGCCCTGTGTGACGTAACGTCAGTGAGGACAGGACACAGGCAGGGAAGGAAGGCCAACGGCAGCTCAGCTGATCTGCCTGCTGCGGAGATGTAAGTTGAATAGCAAAGAGACGGCCAGGTGGAGGGGTGGCGGCAGTGGCGACTCCGGGGGGGGGGGGGTAGCGGTGGCGACCTCGGTGGTTCCCTCCCCTTCGCGCAGTTTCCCTCTCTGCCCTGCCCCCCCCCCGTCATCTCGTACTGACGTGGGGGCGGGACAGACAGGGAAGTCTCTACTGCGCATTTGCGAGTGAGTACGGTCACTTGCCGTTTATATGTTTGATTCTCACCTCCAACAGGATGTGCTTGGGACCGTGCCTGCCGGAAGTGGTCTGCTAGGCAGGCATGCTCTGACCTCAGTGACATCAGTGACAGACAATTTGGCAAAGCAAAACAATCTGAGTGCTGGCCATTAGGACACAGGATTGATAGGAGAGTTTTAAAAGACTGAAGGAACCGAAAGTGTTAAATGGGGGGAGGGGGGGAGTTCTGAACCACTGAAAGACATGAACATTTGGGAACAATCTGAATGCTGGCCATTAGCACACAGGGTACATAGGAGAGTTTTAAAAGACTGAAGGAACCAAAAGTGTTCGGGGGGGGGGGGGGGGGGGGAGGAGTTCTGAATGAATGAAAGAAATGAAAATTTACGAGAGGAACACAATCTGAATGCCGGGCATTTGTACACAGGGTAGATAGGACACTTTTTTAAAAAAATGAAGTACGTGAAAGTATTACATCTTGGGGGAGGGGTGAGGAGGAAAGCGGTGGGGTATCCGGATACTGGGCGTTAGGGCCAAGGGGGTACATAGACTTTTGAAAGCCTTAAGTAACCCAAAGTGTGGGAAGGAGGAGGAAAAGGAGGGGAGGGAACGGGGTGAGGGGCATTAGGAACAGGGGAGGGGGCCCTGTCACACATTCTCATTCTCACACACACACACTGTCACACAGACAGTCTCACTCTGTCACACACCCGCACATTCGCTCTGGCTCTCTCTCTCAAACATACACACTCCCAGGAAAACCTTGCTAGCGCCCGTTTCATTCGTTCCAGAAATGGGCCTTTTTTTACTAGTTTATTTATAATTTTTTATATACTGCCTGCAAGGCCAAAGGCTAGAAAAGCTGTGTACATTCAATACTGCATGCAATTTTGTATACAGGTTCAGTCAGTTTAAAATTATCAGAAGCTATTCTCCCATTGTTTATGGATATGATGGTTTCCCATAAACACTGTGCAGAGAGAAGCTCTGCAGAGTTGGTAGGCTGTGGGTAGAGTTGGTTATAGTTTAAATGTGACTAGCTGCATAAAATCTCTAAGCCATTTGCTAGGAAGCACTGTAAGAAATATGCCTATCCTACTCTCCAATTAGAGAGTTGCAAACCCTCTCCAACATGCTCATAACATACCTACTCTGTGCTCACAGTCCTAGATCTTTCACACACATGCTGTCAATCAATTACTACCTTCAAATAAGCCCTGTACACAACTTCAGTGAAACTGATATATGCCTTCTTCTTTCCTAATATTTATCTCAGAGATCCAAAGCATAAATGATGGTATACCTCTGAATCCAAACATGCCAAAACCATGATGTCCTCATTAAGAACACACCAATTATTCCACGGTTACCCAGGGAATGCCTATGTGTAATGGTATATGGCAGTGGTTCCCAAACGTTTTCAGTTCATGGCACACTTCGTGTCCGAGCAATTTTTTGCAGCACCTCCGTCACACCGATCGCCGCCCCCTGGCCAAAAAGATCTCCGCTCCATCCCCACCACCCCCGGTCACAGCAATCTCCATCTTTTTCTCTGCACAAATATGCTAGAGTATCCCTATAACCAGCCCACCACAGCACACTGATTACGATTTATAACCAATTACTACTCTACCTATGAAAAGTTATTCCGTTATTATACTTCCTCTGTGTACATCTGTATGCAGCACAAGCCAGCATGTATATTTATTTGTATTTATTTGTGACATTTATATCCCACATTATCCCAAACAAGGTTGAGTTCAATGTGGCTTACGATAAACAGTACAGGATACATAAAGAAAAATGAGTAAGAAAGTAATTTGTTGTAAGAATCCAATTTTACAATACAGTATCATAAACATACTGGGATAGCTATGGATGTTTAACATTTAGAAAATCTATTATGAACAAGAAATTGTACACATGAGAGATTAAATAAAAAAAGGTTCCAACAATAAATAAATGACAACGTGGACACAGCAGCTCATAGGTTTGCTTGCTTTGTTGTGAAAAGGGAAGGGGAAACAGAGATTGACCTATTGGCTTCAACTTTTTGACTTCATCCTGTCTCCTGTTTTCATCCAACCTCCTTGGCAGCAAAAGCGAGTCCTGAAGGCCGTTTGCTCTGTGTCCCCACTGGCCGCGAGAAAAAAAAAAAAAGCAAATGTGGGGTCGCAGCACCCTTCAGGTATGTGCTGGTCCTCTGTCCCCGCCAATGTCAACTTCCAGTTCTGGGGGCAGAGGACCAGCAGAACTGACAGCACATACCTGAAGGCTGCTGCAGCCATGTGCTTGCTTTTTGTTGTTGTTGTTTTACTGCCGCTGCTGTCTGCAGTAGTGGTTTGGGTGGTGGCGGGAGGGAGGTCGGGATTTGTCACGGCAACCCAGAAAGTTCGCTGCGGCGCATCAGGTGCCGCAGCGCAGTTTGGGAACCGCTGGTATATGGGAATGGATGTATTACCTTCACTAGCTTTGCCAGCAAAATGCAGACATGGCACATAAAGTACGTATAAAATGGCGTACACAAATTAAATATAAAAGCACAGAGAACAAAGTGAAAGCCACCTGCCATAATTTCAAACTAAATTATACACATGATGCTGTATCACACAATTGATGAAATAAAAATAATTTATGAATAATTTATTAAATATATCTCTCTCTCTCTCTGTAGGCCCTATGCACGAGTGGCAGTGGTACAGGTCACAAAATCTGAACATAAGAATAGCCATACTGGCTCAGACCAATGGTCCATCTAGTCCAGTATCCTGCTTCCAGCAGGTCATAAGTACCCATAATTCCATACAGTAGCAAAATTCATGCTGCTGATACCAGAGACAAGCAGTGGCTTTCCTCATGCCTATCTCAATTTATGGACTTTTCCTCCAGGAACCTCTCCAAACCTATTTAAAGCCAGGTCACTAACCGTTGATACCACATCCTCTGGCAACAAGTTCCAGAGCTTAACTATTCATTGAGTGAAAAAAATATTTCCTCCTGTTTGTTTTAAAAGTAGTACAATGTAACTTTCTTGAGTGTCCACTAGTCTTTGTACTTTCTGAAAGAGTAAATAAAAAATTGATTTACATTCATTCATTCTATATCACATATCCCCCATCAGTAAACTCTTTTCCTAGATGAAGAGCCCTAACCTCTTAAGCTTTTCCTCATAAAAGATAAATTCCATCCACTTAATCATACTGGTCGCCCTTCTTTGAACCTTTTCTAATTCTGTTATATGGCAACCATAATTGCACACAATATTTTCTATCCCTTTCCTAATAGTTCCTAGAATTCTGTTTTGGCTGCTGCCATCATACACTGGCCAGAAGATTTCAGGGTACTGTCTATGATGACACCGAGATCTTTTTCTTGGGTGCTGACTCCTAAGGTGGATCTTACCATCGAGTAACTATGATAGGGATTATTTTTCCCAATGTGCATCACTTTGCATTTGTCCACATTAAATTTCATCTGCCATTTGGATGCCCAGTCTTCCAGCTTTCTAAGGTATTACTGAAATTATTCACAATCTGCATGCATTCTAACAACTCTGAATAGTTTTGTGTAGTCTACAAATTGAATCATCTCACTTGTCGTTCCCATTTCCAGATCATTAATAAATATGTTAAATAACACTGGTCCCAATACAGATCCTTGGGGGACTGAGGGAATTGGCCATTTAACCCTATCTTCTGTTTTCTATCCATCAAACAATTGCTAATACACAACAAAACATTGCCTCCTACCCATGGGATTTTACTTTTCTCAGGAATTTCTCATGAGAGACGTTGTTAAACACTTTCTGAAAATCTAGGTACACTACATCAACCGGCTCACCTTTATCCACATGTTTATTCACGCATTCAAAGAAATGAAGCAGACTGGTGAGGCAGACTTCCCTTGGTTGAATCCATGTTGACTCTGACCCATTAAACCATGTTTGTCTACTTGTTCAGTGATTTTATTCTTTATAATTTCCACTATTTTGTCCAGCACTGACATCAGGCTTTCCGGTCTAATTTCACGGATCACCCCGGATCTCTTTTTTAATAGGCATTACGTTGGCCACACTCTTCAGGTACTTTGGACAATTTTAACGACAGATTATAGATCACTAACAGCAGGTCAGCAATTTCATGTTTGATTGCATGCACCCTAGGGTACTGAAAGAAATCTGGTCCAGGTGATTTGTTACTCTTAATTTGTCAAGTTGGCTCAGTACATCTTCCAGGTTCACTAAGATTTCTTTCAGTTCCTCTGCATCCTCACCTTGAAAACCATCTCTGGTACATGTAGATGTCATCTTTCAGTTCCTCTGCATCGTCAACCTTGAAAACCATCTCTGGTACAGGTAGGTCTCACATTTTCTTTAGTAAAGACCAAGGCAAATAATTCATTCAGCCTCTCTGCTATGGCCCTGTCTCCCGAGTGCCCATTTTACTCCTTGATGATCTAATGGTCCCACAGATTCCCTCACAAGCTTTCTGCTTCTAATATACCTGAAAAAGTTATTACTATGAGCTTTTGCCTCTAAGGCAAGTTTCTCTTTGCATTCTCTTTTGGCCTCCTTTTTTTTTTTTTAAGGAACAGGATGTGTGTTGGCCTGTCCCACTGCCACAAGCTCTTCACCCACTGTAGCCATTCTCTCAATACTGGCCCTCACGGCCCGCATCTCACTTTCCCAGATCCCTGGCCAATGAGGGCTGAGCATCAGACTCTTCCTCCCCTTCTGCCTCTAAAGAGAAGGAAAAATCTGAGGAAGAGGAACTGTTCCAACCGTCTCCTCCTCTCCCCTCCTCCTGCTGCTCTACTACCACTGCCTCCTCTGATGCTTGATCTGTTCCACTGGTGCATCAACTCTCTCCCAATATAAAGCTTCTGCAGACATTAAAGAAAGAAATATAGAGGCAAAACTCTGATATGATACATGGGTTATGGGACAATATAGAGTGGAGGAGTGGCCTAGTGGTTAGAGTGGTTAGAGTGGTGGACTTTGGTCCTGGGGAACTGGGTTCGATTCCCACTGCAGGCACAGGCAGCTCCTTGTGACTCTGGGCAAGTCACTTAACCCTCCATTGCCCCAGGTACAAATAAGTACCTAAGCCGCATTCAGCCTGCCATGAGTGGGAAAGCGCGGGGTAAAAAAAAAAAAAAAAAAAATATATATATATATATATATATATAGAGAGAGAGAGAGAGAGAGAGAGAGAGAGAGCCACAGAAGGCACAAAAAACACTTGACAGATGCACTGAACGGCACTCGGTTATGAAGGGAAATGAGTACATTCAGGATTCTCTCTCTAACCCTAAAGCAACAATGTATACATTAGTCTTATAGTTCAATATATGCATGTCCATTTGGCTACAAGATAGTCTGGCCAGGGATCTCATGGATATATATGACAGCTGTACACAATTTTTGACATACAACATAAACAAGTACTAGCAAGGAGAAATTATGTCTTACCTGATAATTTTCTCTCCTTTAGTCCTATCAGATCAGTCCAGAATTTGGGGGTTATGTCCATCGACCAGTGGATAGAGACAAAGAAAGAAAGTAGTTGTTAGTGATTTGCCCCCTAGGAGTAAGATGCAGCCCTGGAACACTCAGTATTTTGAATGACAAAGCCATGGAACTCATATATAGAATTCAAAGCAAGCACCATAATTATTATTATTATTAGGATTTAGCCTGCTGCCATAAGCAAGACTGAATTATCCATACCAAGGCAGCACCACTGATCACAATGAGCCCAGAGCACTCCAACTGAATTTGGATCTACTCTACTGTACTGAGACAAAGTCGAGCAAGTGAAGCAGGTGACAGTAATTATGTTTTCCCAGAGAGTCACATTTCTCTTTCCTTAACATCCTACCAGACCAGTCCAGAACTTGTGGAATGTAACAAAGAGGTTCACAAATCGGGTGAGAATTTAAATCTGTAACCTGACAAGGAAGTGTAGGGACCACAGGAAAAAAAATTATAGTATAAAATAAACGTCATTGATACAAACATGTTGTGTAAATGAAGACACAGAAGTCGAAGTACAGTTGCACAGAGGAAGGCCAAGCCATTAAGGCCACTGAAAGACGTAGGCAGAATAGATATGGATAGATCGAGGCACAACAGACTCTGAGGGGCTGAAGCAGAGAAGCAGGCCAAAAGCACAGCAGCCACCATGAACTGCAATATAACAGATACTGGGAGATTGACTGCAGCTGATATTGCAAGGTTTCAGCATGACTAATACTACAAGACTGAAGCACAGCTGAGAATGTTAGGCTAAATGCTAACTGTGAAAAATGTACAGCCAGAAAATGAAGCTGAAGCACCGCTTATCCTGCGAGATTGAAGAACTGATGACACTGTGATGCTGAAGGATATTGGATCTACTATGAAAGGAAAGAATACCAGACATGGAAGCTCAACCTCAGGAGATCCTGAGATATGTAACCACAGGCTCCGAAAAGGGGAAGTAGATAAAGCACTGAGATGAACTATCAACTGGCACAGACATACTGAAACACATCTTGCAATTACAAGCTGAAGCACCACTGTTACCAAGAAGGCAAAGCATAGGTGGCACTTAGAAGTCAGGGTACTGCTGCCACTGGGAAGCACAGCTGACTGTGATGAGCAAATATTGCCAACTCTGTGAATCTAAACTATAGCTTATTCTGTAAGGCTAAAGCATTGCTTGCTCTGGGATTGGAAGTTGCTACTATTTGGGTTTCTGCCAGGTACTTGGGACCTGGATTGGCCACTATGGAAATAGGATATTAGACTAGATGGACCATTGATCTGACCCAGTATGGCTTCCTATGTTCTTATTTAAGTAATATTAAGCAGAGTTACTACTACTACTACTAATCATTTCTATAGTACCACTAGATGTACACAGCACTGTACACATTATATGCAGGTACTTTCTGTTCCTAGAGGGCTCACAATCTTAAGTTTTTGTACCTGGGGCAGTAGAGAGTAAGTGACTTGCCCAAGGTCAAGGAGTTGCAGTGGGAATCGAACCCAGGTCACCAGGATCAAAGTCCGCTGCAATAACCATTAGGCTACTCCTCCACTAACCAACAGTACCTACTACAGCTGATTCTGTGATGCTACACCCAGTTAATTTTGTGTTAAGTTCAGCTGATTCTGTAGGGTTAAGCCCATGGGACCTTGAGAGGCTAAACCCAGATGACTATGAAAAATTAAGTCCAGTTGATCTTATGAGGTAAGTCTAATGGATTCTGTGAGAATAAGACAAGATAAGAATAATCTGATTCTGTGAGGTTAAGCACTGCTCATCTTGTGAGGTTGTGTAGCCTATTCTGCAAGCCCAGCTGATTTTGTTTTCTTCGAGGATAAGCTCAGCTGACTCCATTAAAATAAGCTGAGCTATTCTGCAAGAATAAGTGTCGCCGAGTCTGCAAGGTTAAGCACAGCTGATTCTATGCAAGGAAACACCCACTGATTATGAACGTTAAACCTAGCTAATTCTGTGAGGGAGCATCCATCAGATTCTGGGATTCTGCAAAGCAAAAAATTCTTGAAATAGCAATACATATTAATTCAGCTATTAACTTCAGGAAGTTACACAGACAACAGGCTCAGAATGGAACTGCACCGCCAGACCTATAATGTAACACAGTTAAAAGAAAAAGAATATCATTCGGCCAAAAACTCAGGATGCAATACTGAGGGAACAGTTAAAGCTGTCAGAATGAAAACACAGTTGAATGAATCAGAATGAAACATGGTTGAGGTGATCAGAATGAAACACAGCTGATTGTGACCAGACAAACACTACACGATCAAAAATTAGCATCTGCTGTCTGACTGAAGTCGGTAGAGGCTTCCCTTCTGAAAATCAATAGATGTTGCTTGTATAAAAGTCCACAGATGTTGGCTCGTCGAAAGTCAACAGATACTGACAGGAGGAAAGTCAGCTGCTGGTGTTAGGTGATGCTGTCTAGAAGAACTCAGCTGAAGCTGCTGGATGAAACTGGCAACTGCTCTAATCACTTATTTCATCTGCTCCTGACCTGGTGTGGATGCTGGAATATATGAAATCATCTTTGTCTGGTGCTTAGGATTGCTGCCACTGGAAGAGAGAACTCCACCCATCTGGTGATGTCATCAGCCTGAGGCAGGGCTTTTAAGTGTGCCAAGCTTGAGGTGTGTGTGTGTATACTGGAGGGAGATTATGTAGAAGTTCTGGTTGTATTAGTTGTATGTGTATTTAAGAATGCGAGGTGTTCTTTTATTATTCTATTTTAATTTGTGTGTGCTGCAAGTGGGTGAAGGAGGAGGGAAGTTCAGGGTGAATTAATACATTTTTTTTACTTGATACTCAGAAACTCTTCAAACTGGATTCCCTTTTTAAACTCAATCCCAATTATGTGGGTTAGAAGGACTCTTTGGGAAATGGTAGTGAGAACTGGTTTGTGGCTCCATTAAGGTATGATGTAGTAAAAAAAGGTAGGAGTAGGAAGACTTCAGGAATTTTTGAAAATGGGTGAAATTGGAATGTGGGCTTCTGCAGGGTTCTATTTTCTCCCTTTTATCATTTAATTTGTATTTGAGTCCTATTCTTGCTATTATGAATGACTTTGGAATATCTTGTCACATCTATGCGGATAATGTATAGTAATGGGTGGAGGCGGAAGAAAGCCAGGAAGTGGGATTAAATATTTGAGCCAATGTTTGTCAGAATTATTCATTTGGTTTAGGAAAGCACAACTGAAATTAAATTTGCAAAAGTCTTGGGGTTTTTTTTTGGTATGATTTTCATGTGATCAAAAGTATCTGCAGGTAACACCAGTTGTAGATGGGGGGGGGGGGGGGGGGGGGGGGGTCAATATTTCCCAAAAATACTGGTAAGGAATCTAGGAATTTGGCTTGATCATAAATTAGAATTTAAAGACTAAGGGGTCCTTTTATAAAGGTGCACTGAAAAATGGCCTGCAGTAGTGTAGACACGTGTTTTGGGTGTGTGCAGAATCATTTTTCAGTGCGCCTATAAAAATGCCTTTTTTTAAATTTTTGCCGAAAATGGACACGTGGCAAAATGAAAATTGCCACATGTCCATTTTGGGTCTGAGACCTTACTGCCAGCCATTGACCTAGCGGTAAGGTCTCACGCAGTAACTGGATGGTAATGGTCTACGCACGTAAAATGCCAACTACCGCCCGTGCGCCAGAAAATAAAAATATCTTCCAGCGTGTGTAGCGGATGCACGTCAAAAATGAAATTACCGCAATGGCCACGCGGTAGCCGGGCGATAACTCAAACTTGACGTGCGTTGGGCGTGTGTAGACACCTAGTAAAAAGGGCCCCTAAATTACAAAAGTGGTTCAGGCATCCTCTGCTAGTTTGAAACTTTTAAGAAGGTTAAGGCCTTTATTAAAGTATAAAGATTTGGCGACTTTGGTTCATGCATTTCTTAATACAAGGCTGGACTACTATAATTTACTGTATTGTGACCTGCCCAAATAGTGGATAAAAAGATTAGTTAGTACAAAATACAGCTATTCGTTTACAATATAAGGCAGCTTTGGATCAGGTTACCCCTCCCCCCTTCTGTGGGATTCTCATTAGTTACTGATAGAGAAAGGTAGTTTAAAATTTTATGCAACATTCTTTGTTGGATCTGGCCTATCATATTTAAAAGACTTATTTTTACCTTATATACTTTCTAGAATGTTACACTCATCACAAAAATTTCTTTTGCAAATCCCAAATTACATTAAATATGTATCAACATCCTCTCGTACGTTAGGATATATGGAGCCAAAATCATGGAATGATATGGAATTGAGTATTGTATCTTTTAGTACTTTTAAGAAATAGTTGAAAGCCTAGTGGCTTTCAGAAATATTATTGTTCTTATTTATATTGGATATTTAGTTTGTTTTGATATAGTTTTATTTTGTAGCATTTGTATTTTGTGTTTTAATGTTTATTTTGTAACTCGTCTCTAACTATTTTGTTGAGGCGTGTCATTAAATAAAGGAAAGCAAATTAAAGTAAAGCCAATGCTACTACACTTTAACTCAACTGATGCTGACAGTGTGTAACCCAGTTGAAGCTGGCAGGCTGATGCTGGCAGGAGAACGTATACTGACAAGAGGGAAATCTAAGTGAAATTCTTAAAGGCACCAGAGATGACCCAGACAAAAAAAAACAAAAAACAAACGAGATACCTAATGGAAATTTCCAACTGAAAAAAGGCTATTGTGTTCAGGATGAAACACAGACTAAGATTTAGAGAAACGCATAAAAGACCATATCATGTAGAAAATAGCTACCCAGTAGGGACATCAAGATAAATATAATTCCTAGACCACTGGGTCCTGAAGGAAAGGAAATAAGATTCATTCATTGACTCATGACTACTGAGTGAAAAAATTGCCAATCCTGAAGGCAAATGCAGAAAGGGAGAAACAAAACTGTGCAGCCTATACTAGTTATAGAAAAGCACAAGTGCACCCCAGGAATGCTTCAGAAGCTGAATGTGAGAAGCCATTAGGAGGGCAATGCAAAGTGGTTCATGATAGCATCCAGAATACTCTAACATGCAAGTTGCAGTACTCCAAATGAGTCGGTACAAAAACTGATAGGAAAATTTCCTATGCCGTGCAACTGAATCGCAGAAGAAACAAATTCTGACAGACAGAAGATATTGATAACATGGCACCGATGGTTGCATTGAGAGAGAGAGAGAGAGGTAGGTTAGCAGAAAACAGTCTCAAAGCTACAGCTAATAGCACTCCAGCACACTGCTGAAATTCATATGTAAGACTGCAGAAAATGCAGCAACCAGAGGAATAAATAGTGTAGATTTGTCCAGCACTTACAAACCACCACTCAAGCTGAGAGGGCTTCATCCACTAGAAAGGTATGCAGTTTTCATTAACCACAAATTAAGAAATATACTTGCTGTTTGAAGAAAGGAAATGCTCAGTTGACAGGAACAGGGTAGTGGTGGGGGAGGATAGAAGGGGAAAAGGGGGTGGGACTTGATATACCACCTTTCTGTGGTTACAATCAAAGTGGTTTATGTATTATATACAGGTACTTATTTTGTACCTGGGGCAATGGAGGTTTAAATGACTTGCCCAGAGTCATAAGGAGTGGTAGTGGGAATCAAACCCAGTTCACCAGAATCAAAGACTGCTGCACTAACCACTAGGCTACTCCTCCAGGGTCTCAGAAGCTCTATTGCCCTCAGCTTCAGCCAAAATGCCAGTGAAAGCTCCCCGTACTCAACAGGATCCTATTGAACTACTTTCTTTCTCTGTCTCCATCTGCTGGTCAACTGACATAACCCACAAGTTCTAGGCTGGTCTGGTAGGACGCTAAAGAATGTATGCTAGCAAATGGATTACAGTGGTGCCACCATACAGTGACTGAGAATGATGCTTGTCTGTGTGAGCTCATCGGCTTTGGTCTCCTCTTACCTCTTCCCACATGCCACTGGAATAGGTATACTTTAGGGGTACAGATGCCATGCAGAAAGCTGCACACAGTTCTACAATTGGATCTAAAGTGTCATGTGGTCAGGGCTCTCTATACACATATGCAGCACAACCATCCCTATGGACACTGCATTCTGCTGCACCATGGGAATATGTTCTAAGCAGGGACTACTACTACTAATGCAGGCTGACTCCCCTGTTAACAGCATTCATTCACATAGCTCTTTGCTGCATGCATTCAAATCTACATGTGCAGATATTGCATGTGTTAAGATGGTTCTACACTGTTGCTTGGGTACACAGCCTCTATATAATTTCATTTCTGTGAGCCATAAATCGGACATAATGTATTTATACAGCCAGGCTGCTAAATCACCCCAAACTCTGCCAGGATGCCTGCTTTTACATACTGTGGACCTTCACTCATCCCAGAGTGGAGAAAGACCCTTACCTCTGGTGGTAGCTATCTCCTGGGGCATGCAGTGGATGATGCCAGGCTCCAGCTTCCAAATGATCAGTATTTTGCTTTAAGGGCCTCCAGTCTCACAGAATGTTGAAATTTCTGTAACGTACAGATAATGGTTTGCTATACTTTGAACAAAGAGTGGGGCACAAATGCCAGATTTCTATGGCTCTCTGTTAGCAACTCACATCCATGTTGCTCCACCTGGCTGTGCTTCCCTATCAATGTGGACATATCTTCCTGCAACTGCAAACAGCATGCATTTAGCACTTCTCTTATCAGTCCGAATTATAGGTAAACACTTTTGTATGTGTAGACACTTTCCTGCCAGTTTGTGTAATGTCCTGGATACACATCTCACGCTAAGAGCCATATTCTTATTCAATATTCCTGCATGAATAGGCCTTTCAGTTTTGTTAGGGGGTGCTCAAAGCACAGAGATGGTCCCAAATGATGGCACTGTATATGACAAGATGAACAGGGCTGGGTCAAATCCAACCCTACGTCACTATGGAAGGGTCAGTGTGGTGAGAGTGACACAATAGTGATGGCATGTGTGTTCCTTACATGGCACATGACATGCCTTTGACACTCAGTCATTCCAAACCAATGGATATTGATGGCACACCTATATGTAACTCTTAATGGCATAAAAGAATGAACTATACAGCCATAGTGCACAGTTCAGAGAGATGTCACTTGTGATGCATACTATATTTTAGGAAAGGGTTGTTGTAGACATACAGTCACCATAACCTTGGAACCTAATTTGACAAAAGGGATACAAGATGAGCACTACCTTCTTACCTCTGCAGCCTGCTCTGGAAACACCATCACAGCTTCCTGGATGCTTGCAAGCTGGACCTTTTCCCCCTTAAGTTAGAAAGTGGCTTTAAGACAGATGACCAGCTTGTAGAGCTAATCCCTCACGTAAAAAAAAGAGGCTCCCTCTTCATTGATGCCTTGACTGCAGCATGTCTCCCAGCCTCAGAGGCCACTCAACTGCACAATGCTTCTGTCCACAATCTGCTACAAAATCTCAGGATGGCTGTTGACATGTAACTGGGTGGCTGGCAGGCGGCATGGATCTTAGGTAGCTGGCAACATACATCCAAGTGCATATTGATAGCTATCAAGTCATACATGAATTACTAATGAAAGCCTGTTAATGTATAGTTAAATGGTTCTTGTATCATGCAATATTCAACACTGAATGGGTAACACCATAGCTGTTTACTGAACAATATTCATTGTTGCACAGTTATATGACAGCCATATCAATTGTAAACAGCATTGCTCTACGGGAATAATGCACATGTGTATGCGGATAACATCCAGATATTTTATAGGATTTGAAAATGTGGGTTTATTTTTGTACAGCTGTTTTTACCCACATATTCAGCCACTCACTGAGTTTCTAAATATTTACCAGTCAAAGAACTTCTGTGTCCCTTATATAATAGGCTTCTAAGAAACCAGGTGAAAAGGAAGACAACCAATGGGACAATGTGAATCCAGGGTACAAGTCATCTGAATTCAAATTTTCCATCTTAGAGTGGAACAGCACAATCAAAACAGTGAAAATACTGCTTAATACCACATATTCAAAACTTCAAGATACTTAGAGGCTTATTTTCAAAGCACTTAGCCTCCCAAAGTTCCATAGAAACCTATGGAACTTAGCCTCCCAAAGTGCTTTGAAAATATGCCTCTTGGTACTTCATTATGTGCACCGATGCATACACATGCAATTCAAAAGCAGATACAAATTTTTTGCCATTAGTGATTTGACAAAGTACCCCATGATCAGCTCTCGAGGAAGTTAAAGAGTCATGGGATAGGAAGCAGTGTTCTATTGTGGTTTAAGAACTGGTTAAAAGATAGAACACACAGATTAGGGTATATGTGCTGGGACCATTGCTTTATAACATATTTATAAATGATCTGTAAACAGGAATAATGAATGACGTGATCAAATCTTCTGATGAAACAAAACTATTCAAAGCTGTTAAATCGCAAGAGAATTGTGAGAAATTGCAAGAGGACCTTATGAGACTAGGAAGTTGGGCATCCAAATTGCAGATGAAATTTAATGTGTGCAAGTGCAAAGTGATGCATGTAGGGAAGAGGAACCCAAACTAAAGCTTCTTAATGTAGGGTTTTACATTAGGGAGTTAACTGTTCAGAAAAAGGATATAGGTGTCATTGACAATATGTTGAAACCGTCCGTTCAGTGCAAGGCATGGCAAAGAAAAATAGAATGTTAGGAACTGGAGGAGCCAAGATGGCATTGAGCATAAATGCTCTGATTTCAGCTCAACTGCCTGGATGTCCGTTTCAGCATGGAGACAAAGAGGAAAGGAGTCATCAAGACCTTCCGCCCTCCCAGCAACTAAAACCACTTCAGCCTCTACACAGCTCACCTTGGAAGCATGTGGGGCACGGCCCAAAGCAGTAAACTTTGTGATTTCTTCAACCGAGTCCACAAGGAGTTCTGCGGACCCAGTACAGATGAGGTCTCATTGAGTCCAGTCACAATAGTCCCCCAGCATGTCCAGGTACCAGAGAATACAAACAATCTACAAATCCAGCTACACCGCTGGATTGAACTACTTGGGCTCCAAATGGTGGAACTCAATACCCAAAGCCATAAGAAACATGAACAACTATCTCCAATTCAGAAAAGAACTAAAAATTTATCTTAAGAAATTTCTTGATTAATCACACAACAAATAAATGTACTATACTACATTGTAATTATACATCAACAATGCAATATCCCATGAACGTTTAAAAGTTTCATGATGTATTGTAACTGCACAACAAAAATGTAGAACTTCCAAACTGTTCTAAATGTAAGCCAAATTGAACCAAAACTTTGCTTTTGGATAATTGTGGGATACAAGAATGAATGAATAAATAAATAAATAGAAAGAATAAATCTTGATTCAGGACAAGCTTTTATCACTTGGAGTACTGATTGACAATTCTCTCTCATTCAAACATCATATATCTAGAATGGTACAAAAATCATTTGTAGCCTTGCGGAAAATTCGATCTTTGAAACTATATTTGGAACCTAATGCATTAAAAACATTGATTCATGCATTAATTCTTAATCGGTTAGATTACTGCAAAGCTTTGCTCATCAATGTCCCTCTCTATTCACTCAGACATTTGCAATTAATTCAGAATATTGCTGTGAAACTACTTTACAATGCCAAAAAATATGATCATTTAACACCTCTGCTATGTGAACAACACTGGTTACATACTCAGCACAGATTATAAAAATCCTGTTTCTTGTAAACAAAGTTCTTTCTTCTGGTCTTCCTTTGTATCTCAGTTCTCTTCTTGTTCCTTACCTGGCTATTTCGCTGGGCCTTTTCTAAATTTGTTGCTTGAATACTCCTAGTTTTGTTTTATTTTTTTAATATCCTCCCATTCCTTTTGTGTTCTGTTATTTGATGGTATATGGCTATGGCTATTAATGTTGTTCTATAACTCGTCCTTCATTCCTAATGTTTTTTGTTTGCTTTTCATTGGCTATGGTATTAGTATTGTTTTTAATGTTATGTTCTGTTAATTGTATTTTTTTATTATTGTTTACCATCCGAATTGAGGTATAGCAAATTGTTCAAATAAACAAACAAACAAACAAGCCCAGAAGTTCTGCACACAATGGGGGAGAGCAAAGTAGTGCTGCGAGATTGGTGCAGACACTTATGTTCACTGCTGGGGTGACTCCCTCTGAAAGCCTCCTCTCTTGGTGCAGGGGACATAGGAACAAGCCTTCAGATGGAGTCTTGACCCCTGCTGGTGAGGTCAGTAGGAAAGATATGAAAAGTCTGCAAGCAAAAAAAGATCGACTGTTGTGACTTTAGAGTCTCTCCAGGGTGTGAATTCATCTCTTCAAAATGCAAAAATTGGTGAGTGAATTTAATGATTCCAAAACAGTTCAGAATGAATAGGCTTGTCATTTGGAACAACATTCTTCCAAATTTGAAACTATTGATATAAAATTGTTATCACTGCAAGAGCGTAATGCAGTATTAATGAAAGACAAGACCTTCATGCATCGTAAGACTGAATATTTGGAAAAGCAATTACAGAAGAACAACTTGAGAATATTGAATCTTCCAAGATCACCTTTAGTCTCAGTACTGACATTGTTTGTAAATATTTTCTTGAAGTATTAAAGATACCGTCAGGGACATTACCTCCTCTTGTTAGAGCTTATTATGTATCTGGCATTGGAAGATCTGCTGGAGATCAAGGAACAGATATAGCTACTATGGATCTAACAGGGTTTCTAGAAACATCTTTGGAAGTTATGCAAAGCAATACTTTAATAGTTTACCTCCGCATTGGAGCCTGACTGGAACCGAATATTACATGTACACTTCAGCCATTTAAAAGAAACTTTTCTCGGGTCTCATTCTTATTTTTTCTGACTTGTCAAGTTTGATGCAGAAGAGACATAAAAAATCTAGAACCCTTACTCTTGGAGCAAGTTATATGTTCAAGTTTCCTTATTTTTGTTCTACAATTCTTAAAAGGTAATATTGTTTTGTTTTTTACCCAAAACAGCTTCTAGATTTTGTAATTTCAAGAGAATGTATACCACCTATGAAAGCAGTAACTCAATTAGTACTACTGATAGCTTGGCAAATCTGTAACCCCTGCTGTAATCTAAATTAATGATTATTTAGTTTTTCCTTAACCTTATTTGTAGGCTCCTATATGTATACTGTGGACTAAGAATAACGGTAAATTGTGTTATTACTTCCTTACAATTAGTTTTTGTGATTTCCCTATCCACTTTTGTATTTTTGAGTGAATTAATAAGTTAAAAAAAAAAGATGTTGGGAATTATTAGGAAACAAATGGAGAATAGGAACATAGAAAATGACGACAAATAACAGGTCATGTGACCATTATCAGCTATCTAGCCTGCCCATCCATACTATCTATATCTCGCCCTAAGAGATCCTATGTGCTTGTCCCACAATTTCTTGAATTCAGATACACTTCCACCTGGGGGCCATGCCACACATCCATCACCCTTTTCATAAAGGAATATTTCCTTAGACTACTCCAGAGTCTATTGCCTTTTAACTTCATAAGAACAGACATACTGGGTCAGACCAATGATCCATCTAGCCCAGTATCCTGTTTCCAACAATAGCTAATCCAGGTCAAAAGAATCTGGCAGAAACCCAAATAGTAGCAACATTCCATGCTACAAATTCTAGGGCAAGCAGTGGCTTCCCCATGTCTATCTCTATAGTAGACTATGGACTTTTCCTCCAGGAACTTGTTCAAACCTTTTTTCTTAAACCTAGATATGTTAACCGCCGATATCACATCCCCAAGCAATGAGTTCTACAGCTTAACTATTCACGGAGTAAAAAAAAAATATTTCCTCCTATTTATTTAAAAAGTATTTCCATGTAATTTCTTGAGTGTCCCCTAATCCTTGTTCTTTTTAAAAGAGTAAAATCGATTCACTTTTACCACTCAGGACCCTGTTTACATTATAGGCGTTAGCGTTTTTAACACACGTTAACCATGTACGCGCCTACACAGTTAGCATGCGCACTAATTGTAGGCATGCTAAAAATGCTAACGCTAACCTCAATCATATCTCCCTTAGCTGTCTCTTTTCCAAGCTGAACAACCCTAAGCTCTTTAGCCTGTATTCATATCAGAGGAGTTCCATCCCTTTTCTCATTTTGGTTGCTCTTCTATCAACCTTTTCTAATTCTGCTATATCTTTTTTGAGATATGGTGACCAGAACTGAACCCAGTGCTCAACGTGAGATTGCAATATGGAGCAATACAGAGGCATTATAGTATTCTTGGTCTTATTTTGTATCCCTTTCCTAATAGTTCTTAGCATCATGTTTGCTTTTTTGGCCACTGCCACACACTGGGCAGAAGATTTCAGTATGTTGTCTACAATGACACCTGGATCTTTTCTTGGGTGCTGTCTCCTAAGGTGGACCCCTATCATGTAACTATTATTTGGATTATTCTTCCCAATGTGAATCACTTTGCATTTGTCCACATTAAATTTCAACCTCCATTTGGATGCCCAGTCTTCCAATTTTCCTAATGTCTTCCTGCAATATTTCACAATCCACATGATTTAACAACTTTGAACAGCTTTGTGTCATCTGGAAATGTAATCACCTCACTTATCGTGCCGATTTCCAGATCATTTATAAATATGTTAAATAGCACTGATCCCAATACAGATCCCTGTGGCATTCCACTATTCACCCTACTCCATTGAGAAAAATGACCATTTAACCCTACCCTCTGTTTTCTTTCCAATAACCAATTCCTAATCCACAACAGAACATTGCCTCCTATCCCATGACTCTAATATTTCAGGAGTCTTTCATGAGGAACTCTATCAAAAGCTTTCTAAAAATCTAGATACACTACATCAACCTGCTCACCTATATCTGCATGTTTATTCACGCCTTCAAAGAAATGAAGCAAATTGGTGAGGCACAACTTCACTTTATCTGCATGTTTATTCATGCCTTCAGACATGAGGTGAGGCATGACTTCACTTCGCTGAAACTACACCGATTCTGTCCCATTAAACCATATTTGTCTAGGTGTTCTGTAATTTATTCTTTTTAATAGCTTCCAGTATTTTGCCCAGCGCTGAAGTCAGGCTTACAGGTCTGTAATTTCCTGGATCACCCCTTTCTAGAAATTGATGTTACATTGGACACCCTCTAGGTACTACGGATGATTTTAATGACAGGTTACAGATCACTAACAGCAGATCAGCAATGTTTGAATTCTTTCAGTACTCTAGGGTGCGTGCCACCCGGTTCACATGATTTACTACTGTTTAATTTGTCAATTTGATTCAATACATCTTCTACGTTCACCAAGATTTCTTTCAGTTCCTCCGCATCACCCTTGAAAATCATCATATGCCCTCTCATTCCAGGGTTTCCTTTCAGTTGAAAAAGACTCACCTCCTATGCATTTATGCCATGGAGATATTTAAATGTCTCTATCATATCTCTTCTCACCTGCCTTTTTTCCAAAGTATACATATTGTGGTCTAAGTATAGCCAAGGGGAAATACGACACAGGTCTATAAAATCATGAGTGGAATGGACAGATAAGACGTGAATCACTTGTTTACTTTTTCCAAAAGTATAATGACTGGAGGGGTATATAATGAAGTTACTAAATAGCATATTTAGAACAAGTCTGAGAAAGTAATTTCTTCACTCAACATGTAATTAAGCTCTGGAATTCATTGCCAGAGAATGTGGCAAAAGCAGTTAGCATAACAGGGTTTCAAAAAGATTTGGATAAGTTCCTAAAATAAAAGTCCATAAAGCATTATTAAAATGGACTTTGGAAAACCCACTGCTTATTCCTGGAATAATCAGAAAGAAATCTATTTTATTTTTTTGGGATCACCAGGTAATTTGTGAACTGTATTGGCTGCTGCTGGAAACAGCACACTCATAGGGCGCCTCGTATAAGAAGCTTGGGGAGAGCTGCAAGCGTGACCTCCACAAATTGGGAAAACAAAAAACTGCATTAGCCCCTGCATGCAGCAAAACATTAAGTGCTACCGCTCAGCAAGTAACCAGCAATCTCATGTCTCAGTGATTGGTTTTAATCTCTCCCCCCCCTCCCCAGACTCAGCAATATTAGGGCCGCTCCTGGTGCAGACATCTCTCCTTCTCCCTCCCTGCAGTCTTTGTGCCTTACCTCCATACTAGTAGCACCGCAGCTATTAAAGCAGGGCTGCTTCGGTCTTCCCTGAGATGCGTACCGCCTTCGCGGAAACCAGAAGCTACATCAGAGGAGGGCAGGATGCATTTCAGGGATGACTGAGGCAGCCCTGCTTTAATCGATGTAGTGCTGCTAGTATGGAGGCAAGGTAGAAGGACATCGAGGAGGGAGAAGGGGAGATGCCTGCACATGAGGAGGAAGGGAGGGAAAGAGAGAGGGGGTGTGCTGGATTCAGAAACTGAGAAGTGCTATTCTGATGGACTGAGGAAGGAAATAGGTTTGCTGAACCTGGGGAATGAGAACCATCCCTCTACTGGTTGGGAGGAAGGAAGAGGTGCTGGACCCAGGAGACGGAGATGAAGGAAAGAAGAAACTGGACTGAGGGAGGGGAAGAGACAAGGAGAAGGGGAAAGACGCTGGGTAGAAGAGAAGAGAGAGAGAGAGAATGGCCCCAAGGTGAGGGATGCAGAGTGTGAAGGAAGGAGGAGGGGAGAGACAGGGAGTCAGAGAAAAAATAGTGGTTATGAAGGGAGCATAGGAACAAGAATGCATGGGGCCAAGCGGGATGGAGAGGGGATAGTGATACATAGGGGCAATGCTGTACATGGGAAGAGGGATAGGGACACCGAGGGGCAATGTTTATAACATGGGAGGAGCAATGATGATCGAGGGGAGGAAAAGGGGAACAGAGAGACAGGCTGATCACGGGATTGTGTGTCTGTGTGTGTGTGTGTGGGGGGGGGGGGGGGGGGGAAGGATCAGGGACACAGAAGGACAGTGCTGATCACGGGGGGGAACAGGGACACAGAGGGGCAATGCTAATCACTGGGGGGAAATGCAGGTCAGGAAAAATAGGGACACAGAAGGTAGAATGGGGAGGGAAATAGGGACAAGGACACAGAGGGGAAATGCTGTACAGGATGGATAAGGACGCAGAGAGAAGATAGATGGTAAACATGGAGAAATAAGAAATGTCAAATGGATAGGAGACCCTACAAAGACACAAAAGAGTATACAATACACTGGGATTAAAGTGAATAGAAAAATAAAATGCTCTCACAACAAAGGTAGAAAAAATTCTTTTATTCTGAATTTATGCTAATTGCAGTATATCAAACCTAAACAATAAACATAAACATACATGCAGAGTCTGACTTCTTGAAGTGGAGGAGTGGCCTAGTGGTTAGGGTGGTGGACTTTGGTCCTGGGGAACTGAGGAACAGAGTTCGATTCCCACTTCAGGCACAGCTCCTTGTGACTCTGGGCAAGTCACTTAACCCTCCATTGCCCCATGTAAGCCGCATTGAGCCTGCCATGAGTGGGAAAGCGCGGGGTACAAATGTAACTAAAATAAAAATAAAATAAATTTCAGTTCAGTTTCTTGCCTTTGTTTCACATTTATTGAGTGTCTGTGTTCGAGTATGTGACTAAGGCGCAGTGTTCTGCTAACATGAAGTGTCTGTGTAAAGATCTTGTTCAAGTCATGTTTTGTTTTATGTTTTTTCACTAGGAGGTGAATTGGTGTTTTAGAGCTTGTGTAATATTTACAGTGCTGCCTTTTTATAGATAAGGTTCTTCCTCTTTGACCCTGTGATTTAGTGCTGTTATAGTATGGTAAGTTTCTGAGTGGTTTTGCACAAGTTTGTGTATAGTGTTTTGAAGTGAAGACACTGTGTGACGTTCTTCTTGAGGTGACATCAAAAGTTTAATTTTGGTTTGTCGTAACATCAGACATGGTTTTAGAAAAGTTTGCTGAATCCAATGTGTGACGAGGTGGTTATCTTTATAGCGGACTTCTGTGTGATCAGGTTTAAAAGTGGCCTAGTGGTTAGGGTGGTGGACTTTGGTCCTGGGGAACTGAGGAACTGAGTTCAATTCCCGGCACAGGCAGCTCCTTGTGACTCTGGGAAAGTCACTTAACCCTCCATTGCCCACCGCATTGAGCCTGCCATGAGTGGGAAAGCGCGGGGTACAAATGTAACAAAAATAAAAATATAGAGGTCATTCAAGTCAAGGCTCAACACATCCTAAGCAACAGATTGCCATGGTGCCTGGAAATTGGGCTTTGGAAATGGCGATTTTGCATCATCCAAAAATCCTGGCTGTCTATGCTGCAGACATGTACTTTCCTACCAACTGCAACAATCCCTCATTTTGAGCAACAAGGTTCATGAAGAACATGCTGATCTTGCAGCTGCCAATCTCATGGGACAGCAAAATCAACAAGAGAACATATGTGAGATGGGGGAGTAGACTGCCTGTGGGGAGCTGAGATGAGGGAGGGAGAGAGAGAGAGAGACAGAGAGGGCTAGACTGGCTGTTAGGAGGTGAGATGTAAGAGAGGCAGACTGGCTACAGGTCTCTAGGAAAGTGTAAGCATCATCTACAAACTATTATTTCAATCCACTGTAATTCTATTGCCTAAAATAAGTATATATATATATATATATATATATATATATATATATATATATATATATATATATATATATATATATATATATAAAGTTTGCACAGTCTAATTTTTTTCTTGCCACTTTTATTCTTTGACATATGTTCTCAGACAGTTATGGTCTCAGTCTCCACCCTGGCCCTGCCCCTCCAACTTTAGCCTCCCCAAACAGCTGAGCCACCAACCACCTATTAGGATACTGGGCTTGATGGACCTTTGGTCTGTCACAGCACAATGATACTAAAACTCATTCTTTAAAAATATAATTTTCTATGACAAAGTAAAATGTATTCTAATCATTAAGGTCAGAAGAAGACCAACTAACTGCCAGCATGGTTTAATGGCAAGGTGAAAAACAGCCAAAACAAACCAGTAACAAGGTATGGAATCTTACAGATCAACCAATTTATTGAGGCATGAGATTTCAGGGACCAGAGTCTACTTCATAAGACTTAAAAAAACGAAGATCAGGAGGTGAGTAAATATTCATGAAGATACATGGGGGAGACGGTGTCATACAGAATTAAAAAAAAAAAAGGTATCCCACTCCCACCTCATGATCTTCACTTCATGTATCTGACAAAGTGGATTCTGGTTCATGAAAGCTAACGTCTCAATAAATTGGTTAGTGTATAAGGTGCTACCTGTAATTTTTGTTATGCCAGATTAACGTAGCTATCCCTTTTCAAAGTAGGCTAAAACTTTAAAAGAAGGGGAAAAAAAACTTCTACTGAAATATCTTTTCCTAATATATTCAAATCAAAATGTCCTGAGGAAATGAGGGACAAAAGGAGTGCTCAGAGAACATAAGATAATAGAAGAAAAACAAATGAATTCGCTTTGCCTCAGTCTTAGAGGATGTGAGGGTCATCCTCACATCCAAAGACTTCTTTGACAGTGGTGATTTGGAGCAACTAAATCAATTCACTGTAAATCTCAAAATTATAATAAGGTACTCCACTTATAATAAATATAATAAAGCACCTAGTTCTAAGAAATGGGCAAACCTTCAGAAGATGTTATACATTCATCAGTGGCTAGTGATTGTCCATTCAGGTCACAAGTATGCAGCAGATCCCAAAAGGTAGATATTTTTCTTCTAGCTCATTTCCAGGAATGAGAAATGGCTCTCCCAAGTCTACTTAGCTAATAACTCTTTATGGACTTTTCCTCCAGGAACTTACAATACCATGATCATGTCCTCCAGAATCAGATTCCATAGCTCTATGAAACAAAAACTTTCTATGACTCATTTTCAATCTGACAGTCATTAGTTTTATTGAGTATTCTATTGTTTTATGTTGTCTGAAAGGTAAAACAACCAGTCCACCCCACTCAATTTTATAAACTTCTATCTTTACGCTTATTATAACCTGCTATACTGCCTTTTGTGGCATATACAACAAAGCAGTTTACATAATAAATCTTCAGAAAAGCAGAAAGGAACACCAATAAATAAGTACATAAGTAATGCCATACTAGGAAAAGACCAAGGGTCCATCGAGCCCAGCATCCTGTCCACGACAGGAGCCAATCCAGGCCAAGAGCACCTGGCAAGCTTCCTAAACGTACAAACATTATATACATGTTATTCCTGGAATTGTGGATTTTTCCCAAGTCTATTTAGTAGTGGTTTATGGACTTGTCCTTTAGGAAACCGTCTAACCCCTTTTTAAATTCTGCTAAGCTAACCGCCTTCACCATGTTCTCCAGCAATGAATTCCAGAGTTTAATTATGCGTTGGGTGAAGAAACATTTTCTCCGATTTGTTTTAAATTTACTACACTGCAGTTTCATCGCATGCCCCCTAGTCCTAGTATTTTTGGAAAACGTGAACAGACGCTTCACATCCACCCGTTCCATTCCACTCATGATTTTATATACCTCTATCATGTCTCCCCTCGGCCATCTCTTCTCCAAGCTGAAAAGCCCTAGCCTCCTTAGTCTTTCTTCATAGGGAAGTCGTCCCATCCCCGCTATCATTTTAGTCGCCCTTCGCTGCACCTTTTCCAATTCTACTATATCTTTCTTGAGATGCGGCGACCAGAAATGAACACAATGCTCAAGGTGTGGTTGCACCATGGAGCGATACAAGGGCATTATAACATCCTCACACCTGTTTTCCATACCTTTCCTAATAATACCCAACACTCTATTCGCTTTCCTAGCCGCAGCAGCACACTGAGCAGAAGGTTTCAGTGTATTATTGACGACGACACCCAGATCCCTTTTTTGGTCCGTAACTCCTAACGTGGAACCTTGCATGACGTAGCTATAATTCGGGTTCTTTTTTCCCACATGCATCACCTTACACTTGCTCACATTAAACGTCATCTGCCATTTAGATGCTCAGTCTCGTAAGGTCCTCTTGTAATTTTTCACAATCCTATCACGAGTTAATGACTTTCAATAACTTTGTGCCATCAGCAAATTTAATTACCTCGCTAGTTACTCCCATCTCTAAATCATTTATAAATATATTAAAAAGCAGCGGTCCTAGCACAGACCCCCGAGGAACCCCACTAACTACCCTTCTCCATTGTGAATACTGCTCATTTAACCCCACTCTCTGTTTCCTATCCTTCAACCAGTTTTTAATCCACAATAGGACATTTCCTCCTATCCCATGAACAAGATAGGAAACATATAGACCAGAAGAGACATCATATCGGAGTCCAAAACTGCTTAGTTTTCCTACATAAGGACAATGTTCTCCCCTTTATTATTTGTTGCTCTTCTCTGAGTCTTTTCCATTTTCCCTATATCCTTTCTTGAGCTAGGATTCCCAGAAATGCACACAATACTCAAGGTTCAAATGCATCAAGGACCTTTATATTGGTATAATGGATAGTCTCAGTTGTGTTCTCCACTCCTTTTCACACAATTCCTAACATTACATTTGCTTTTTCAGTAGCCTTGGTACATTGGAATGCAAATTTTAATGCACTATCCATAATAAACTGCAAAATCTTTCTTCAAGGGTGACTACCAACTCAGAACACATTTTCCCTATGTGCATCTGTCACAAAACACCTATCCCCACCCGGGGTAATCCCTGCAGCCCACTTACAGGGTCTGACCTCAGAACTGCTCACATCTACCTGCACCTGGTCATGTGCTCTACACTGACTGGGTCCCAACTGCCTCTGGGTGAGTCTCCCACTCTCAAGGTATTCCTCGGTGATTTCTAGGACATTGGGGCCATACATCCAGGGGTCCTGCAGTTTCTAGAAAGCACCCACAGACCCCAAAACACAAATAGACATCCTCTACTGAACATTTTAACTTCTTACATACACGAACTTACAAAATTGTTAACCAGACTATGATACAAACATACATTGTTTTCTTTTCTCCCCCCCCCCCCCAACCATCCCGTCCCCCTCTCCTTCCCTCCCCTTCTTCCCCTTCCTTCCCTTACCCACCTTAACTCCTACCTCTACCTTCTTTTTAAAGTTTAGTGCTAGCAGCCTGGTTCCACACTGATTAAGGCAGAACCCATCCTTTCTCAAAAGGCCTCCCCTTTCCTAGAATGCTGCCCAGTTCTTAACAAGTCTAAATTCCTCCTCCATTCACCACAGTTTTATCCACCCACTGTCTCTAGCGATCTTTCTATGTGGGGGGGCAGACAGAGTTTTAGCTTACATTCAATTGCAATGATAGCTTTATGATATCATCACACTGCACTACACTCTATGCTTGAAAGACTTATGCTTACTCTGCATCTCAAAGACTCTTGGTTATGACCCTGACACTGTTAACCCAGAGAGATGACATTTGGGCCAAGTCAGAGGCATGCAGTAACCGTGAGCAAAGACAATGTGCTGAATCAGCACCAGACTGCTTGGTGCCACAAAAATATCCAAGTGACATCAAAGACATTCTTGTTGTTACCACATCTCTAACAACTGGGCACTGACTAATCACATAGGATGACTTGAAGGACACTTTTAAAACTGTGGATAAAAGATGCAACCAGAAGGTACAGGGTGAAACTGATTCAGAGTGCTATCATCCTGAACTCACCAAGAACATCATCACAAGGACCAGCAACCTGCCTATGTGAGAAGACAACCAGATATCATCCAACCAAGGTCATATGCCTTAGTTTTATTTTAAAGACTGATCACTCTGGGTTTTAGGCAACTTTTACTAGTAGGTTTTAGGCATATTTTCAAAGCACTTAGCCTTCCAAAGTTCCATAGAAACCTATGGAACTTTGGAAGGCTAAGTGCTTTGAAAATATGCCTAAGTGTGTGTTAATCCCATCCGACATCCACATATTTCATCATTCCATTATCTGTATTAGGAACTCTTCAATTCTAATCTTTTCTTCTGTTTACATTTTGTTTTATATTTTGTCTTTGTAAATAAAACCTTTTTTTAAATTATTACTAATTCTGCATGGTCCTTGCAGCTTATCAGTGAATACAAGAAGGAATTTCTGAATTCTAGGTCAGCTACTATAAGAGGTATTTTGTTTCCCAGAGTGACAGCCATTATTTATATGTCTTCATCCTTCCACTGACATCTACTGGTCAGCGGTATTACTACAACCCTTACAGTAATTTGGAGGTTCAACAGAGATATTTAATGTTTACAGATAGGCATAATTTATTTATATCATTTAATATACCTCTCTTCTGGTTTGGGGCCCAATCACAGCTGTTTAAAATATAGCAATACAAAAAGTATTTCAACAATCATAAAATAATAAAATAAACTCACACACAGTTCATAAAAATTCAGTCTGACAATAGGACTAGGGTCAGACCACAAAATGCAAGTACACAGGGCAGTGTTAGGAATGTAGGTGTTCCAGCTGGTGAACCATTGTGATTGTTAGCCTTGCCAAAAGCTTGCCTAAAGAAAAAATCTTTTAGACCTTGCTTGAAAGACTCTAGTCAGTTTTCAACTCTTAAATGAGGAGGGAGTACCATAAGACTAGTGCCAAAAAAAATAAAAAAAAGCAGATTCTCTTGTATCTAGATGTACTCTGGCTAGTGCAGGAATTACGAGATAATTTTGTTTTGTTTCGGGACCTTAGAGTACGCATTATTTATGTTTTGTTTATGTGTATTATGGCTCTTAATATACCATCTTCCAGTGAGGGAATCAAAGCGGTGTACATACTAAAAAGAATTAGTAGGTTAGCCAGGTATTGTGTTTTCCTTTGAAACAATGCTTTATATGTAAGGATTAATAATTTATAGTTGGTGCAATATAAACATGGCAGCCAGAGAGCTTCTTTTAGGAGAAGCATGACATGTTAAAATTGTCTACTACCTGTAACTATTTTTATGGCAATTTTTTGGATAGTTTGCAATCGATTTAGGGTATATTTGGTAGGCCATTAAAAAAAGCATTACCAAAGTCTAGTCTATTTGAGACTAAGGCATGGACTAATTTCTGCAAGGAAAATGTATTTAAATAAGGATGCAAAGCTCTGATGGAGTGCAAGGCAGCAAAGCATGATCTGGTATGTAGAGTAATATGAGGCTCAAAGTTTAATCTAGGATCTAAGGTGATTCCTAATATTTTCAATGATTGTTCTAAGGGAAGAAGAGTAGCCTAGTAAACATTGAGCTACATTAGGCAAAGACAAATAACCAATTAACCAGATGGCCTTGCACTTAGATGGCTGGCCGATAACTGACCGAAATTAAATCCAGACAAGTCTAAAGCTCTGCTTTTCTCTGATTCAGGTGATGCAGCATTACGATCACCACTTCTTTTATTTGATCATCCAGTCCCGGTAGTTCCATCCTTAAAACTCCTTGGAATTACTTTAGACAGCACCCTCAGTTTCAGGCCACAGATTTCTTCTCCAACTCAACACTGTTTTTTCAAGCTTTATGATTCGGTTTATCAAACTGCTTCTCCAGTGATCTGCCCTCCAGACATTAATATACTCTCTAGTACTTAACCAACTTGACTTTACTATAACGCACTATACAAAGGCCTCAGATCTGCAGCATCTTCAGCTCATTCAAAACACCTCAATTTAATCATGGGATCTAAGAAATTTGATCATGTCACACTCCCTCCCCCCCTTCTCGAGTCCATACATTGGCTACCAATATCGCACAGAATCACCTTACTAACCCTGGTTTTCAAAATTTACACCACTGGCCTCTCACTGTTATCATGGTTATTTATTTATTTATTTATTAGGATTGACTTCATACTGCCAATCCAGTACTGTCCGATCATTACAACAGCATCTCCTAGTAATTCCCTCCTTCAGACAAATTAAATATAACTCCACTCGCCATTCTACTTTTTCAGTCACCTGCCCCATTTTATGGAATGCACTTCCTCCTCATTTATGTCTGCAGATTTCAAGACATTTAAATTGGTCTAAAAACCTTCCTTTTTGGTGATGCCTATACCCGACTCATACTTTTGTTCTAGTGGTGACCTGGGAGACACACTGAATGTGCAGTATGTCCTCTTCTCTTTCCTTTTCTCTCCTCTATCATGGATTGTAGTTCTTTATCTCCCCTCCCTCAATTTGTCTTCCACTCAGTCTACTTATATCACCCATACCCCTTTTCCTGGATATTGTGAGCTGGTCACCCTTCCAGGACTCAGCCAGGGCTGACCCTGCTTAGCTTCCTTCACACACAGTCACTGCTGGGCTCTACACTTCTCGGTAATTCACCAGGACTCTGCCTCCTCTTCTCCTTTCACAAATATGCATCAACACCAGGCTTCTTATAACCAAAGGCTTTATTAGTTGCCATTTAACATAATCTTCATGGCTTATTTCTTCTTTAACTCAAACATAACAAAAGGCATTTACTCAAAGTCTTCTAATTAAACCCTTTTCAGACTTAAAGTAGTTCCTCAAACTTTCACAGTTTAAACAGCCAAACAAAAGCATTTGCTTTTCCTTCTCAGAGGGTAGTGCAGCTGTCACCTTTTCAGCAGAGAGCTTCCCCAGCACTTCCATCTCCCAGCTTTCCACCATTGTCTTAATAAAGCTGCCTGAAAACCTCTCACACCTGGTTCAATTTCCCAATCAGCTCCTGGCTTCTCACTCTCCTGCCTAGAGTCCTTCCCCTGACTCTGCTTCCCTTCCTGCTGCAGTGCATTCTGGACTTTGTAGTTTCCTGCCTCCTCACAATATGAAAAGAAAGATAAAGTCCAAAAAGTATTAACTGGAAAAAAATAAGAACTGAGGGAAATGTGCTCGTCTTTGTTTCTTTTGTTAGTGTGAAATGTTACCTTCAGGGTCTATTCACATTCCACAGGTGCATAGGACTGGGCATCCTTAGCCTACAGCAGGGAGTTGCAGCCAGATTTTTCTCTGTCAGCCAAGTATTAAGTTTTCTCTCTTTCCAGGGAACAGCAGTGAAGTGCCTGTTCTTTCGTCCATTGCCAAGAGTTACATATGTACCCTACCACAGACAGCCAATAAAAAGAAGGTTTAGAAGCACACTCCCAAGGGTAAACCTTATGATTTAATAAAGATCTGTGCATCCTGGAACTTAATTAAATTTAATTTGCTTTTCATTTGAGTTTTTGTCATTACACCTTTTAAGTGGCTATGAAACAAGCATTTGTTTTAAATCTAATGTTATACAATCAGATATATATTCTGGTCTAGGCAGGTAATCAACATTGCCTCCATGCTCGTATTTTTAGGGTAATGCAATAATTTACTCCCAAAGATGAAAAACTTTCACGTCTCTGAAAGAAGCAGAGTGCCGCATATCATTTTGTTACTACAGTTTTAAAAATTGCACTTTATAACGTTATCTTCCTGATTTTAACACCTAAATCATCCACTGTATTATTTCAGATATCAGAGACACAGTTTGCTAATCTAAATTATATTTATATTTCCTGACTGAAATCTATAACAGTATAGTGTGCCCACTCTTGTTTATTTCTCAGATGGGAAACAAAGTTAAAAGCCTAATCCTGTTATTATTGTCATGACTCCGGGTGAGCCCTTAAGCCGTAGCAGAGTTGATACTACCAACCTGAGGGCTGGCTAAGACCTGACTGGCGATAAGCGAGACACCCGGGCAAGCCTGGACAGAAGACAGGGCTGGAGCAAGACAGGAACAGGGCTGGAATATGGAGCAGGACTACAACAAGACACAGGCAGGAACAGGGAACAAACAGGAAAAAGGCTGCAACACACACTAGAACACTCTAGGAGACCTGTTGCAAAGACACTGGCTGGAAGACAGGAACTTCCTTAAATATGTATAATTATAGTACAGCAAGAGGCCCTCACTGGATGCCCACCGGAAGGGTGGAAGGCCAGATTTTAGGACTCAGGCTGTAAAAATACCAGCTAGGTTTAAAAATCTATGACTGGCTGAGCAAGGACTTGCTTTTCCAGCAAGTTAATATGTGTCCCAGCTTGAGACCCATCCATTGGAATAGTGGTGGGCCGAGTTATATAGCTTAAACTGCTGAAAAGCACTGACTAGGCCTAAAAATCTGATGATGGCCTTGTTGCTGAGCACCTGCAGAAGCAGGGCTGCTTGATAAGCCTTATCAGAATTTAGTGTGACATTCAAAAGCAGTACAAAAGCCAAAAACAAAGAATTAATGGCTAAAATCCTAAAAAGTTTGGTTCAGAACATGGAGGCTGATACAGGTAAAATGGCAGCCAGAGTCACAAGATATGGAACTGATCTCTTCATCTTAGAAGAGATGGTTGCACAAGATTAGGCACAGTCCATATTAGGAGTTGACCATATTAGGAGTTATTTGCAAGACAGGAAAAAGATTAAGAAACAGGTGGACACCTGATCTGTGGTTAAGATAAAAAAAATCCCTCTCCATAGACTTGTATGGGGACCAAATACTATATAAGAACTGTGCATCAGAGCTATCGTTGGAGTCCCTCCCCAACTTGCCTCGGACAACGGCGAAGCTCTGGCCGGTTGAACCCAGAATCTGTCTGATGTCTGTACCAACTTGAAGTCCTGATTTGGGTGAGAATAAAAGACTATTTCTTTCACTAACCTGCTCCAGTCTCTGTTTCAATCTCTTCTCTTTAAACTGTTTCACAAACACACAAGTAAAATTCTATCTCACTATTCTCTAGTCTCTGTGTTAATTTCTCTGTTTCATTTCACACCTTATATCACCTAAATAGACTATCTTTTAAACTCTAGTACATCATGTGGGAGAATAGATGCCCTAGTGTTGCAGGAATGGATGCATGAAGTTGTGATGCTTCAGGAGTCAGACAGCACACACCAGTATGAGAGAAAAATCTTCTTTATTTGCCAGCAAACAAAGCAAGACATCAGTTCTAGCTCTCTTCTCCTCTTTGTGTCTTTCTCTCAGCTCTCTGTGTCTTTGTCTCAGCTGCTTCTCTTCTTATGCTGTCTTCTCCTTCTTCTGTCTGTTCCTTCTGTCCTTCTCTTTCTTCTGAGCTCCTTCTGACGTAAACTGCTTCTGCTCCTACTTAAATACAGTTCTATCCAGCCTAGCCTAGCCCAGCCCCCTTACTCTCCAATTGGTTAAGGAATAGATTGGTCACTTTGCCTCAACCAATCATTACTTTTGAAATATCAGTTACATAGGTTTGGTATTCCTCAAACTGACCTCTAACCTGGGGCCCCTTAAGCCAGACATTTGGTCTCCAGAATTCTTATATTTCTCATTATGATTAATGTCTCATCTTATAGCTTAAATTGCTTACTGGACTCTGGCATTCATTAAAGGGGTCAAAAGTCAATCTTACTTAATAGCATACATATCAGGTTATCACTTTCAAGACCATTTCTACATTTTACCTATAATTAATCAAGGAGAAGAGAGCTGACTAGTCCTGACCTCTTCACCTATCAGCTTATACATTGAACCAGCCAGAACTATGGCTAAGTCAAACCATATGCTGATCTCCTCAACTGCAGTCTTAAACAGCAGACAAAGGATCATTTTAAAAGTAACACAGAGTTGAACAAACATCCTACATAGAAATACAGAGAATAAAACATATTCTAAAATACACAGAATCAGTATTCCTTATAAGCAAGAACTTCTAAATTCTAATCTATTGCCTCTCTCTCTCTAAATAGTATTTTCTTCTAAGCATTTTTCTATTTAATCCTAAACAAACTGCCTGCCTACAAAACTATTCAGTATGCCTAATAATATACAGCTGTTGAGCTAGCTTTCATCATTCACCAGGGTGAAAGAAATTCCTGTCTCTGACCTTTCTAACCCAGCCCGGCAAACGCTAGAGTTCAATATAATCTGAACCATCTGGCATACCTTCACTTCACTTACAGAGTAAAGAGTTGAAATTTGAAATAAGAATTCAATTCAAATACCAAGCTTTTAACAGAATTAACCCTTCATATGATTTCTTATATATATAATTATGCCATGGCTGCCTCACTAGGATGTCCTTGGAAATTAGGAGCCAGAAAACAGAGGTCATATTTAAGAGACTTATTATGAGCCTTCTGAAACCCTCTCTCCACCTCCGTGGGCAAGGGTCCTGCGGGGGTCTAGAAAGGGGTAATTAAAAACAAATACTACCAAACATGAAGTGATGACAGCAGCCGGCACCCTCTTGCAGATCTATAAAGGAAGTGCTGGGTTTCCAGGAAGTAAACAGATCCTTCTTGGCACAGAATGCTGCTGCCGCCACAACTATTGGAGTCTCATGCTCCAGAGCTGGCTGTGCTTGGTCCCCCATCTGGAATAAGAGATGCCTGGATTTTTTTTTTAGTCAGGAAGCCAAGGAAGGAATGGAGGATAACACGATGACTACCCAACGGAGAGTGAAGACTTGAAAATTCAACTCTTCACTCCCCATTTGGCAGTCGTTGTGTCATCCTCTACTCCTCCTTTGTCTTCCCCTAAAGGTTTGCTCCTATCTCCGCTTTGGACATGGATTTCTTATCACCCAGTCACTGATAAAGCCGCACTGAGCCTGCCATGAGTGGGAAAGCGCGGGGTACAAATGTAACAAAAAAATTAAAAATAGTCATACAGGTGGTTTTATGTCCTTAAACCATAAAACATCATGTTATCTTGAAGCATTTTAATAATACCAATAGGTTTACTTCTAGTACACAACAGTGGGTGAGGGACCATTTAAATGACACTACATCCAATGTGCAGAATACCCTTAGTCAACTGGAACATATCATGATACAGCCCATGCAAGACAGGAGCATAAGGCCCAAACGTGTTGTAGGATTCACCATAGGGGTGCTTCTGTTCACTGCACTGGGTTCATTGTTTAGCTCAGCTGTCAGTTGCAAATGCTTTATCAATCCAGAACTTAAAAGGTGCTGTGCAGGATCTACAGGCATACATGAAATATACTAAGTATAGGATGCAGGTATAGCAGAAACAACTAATCTCCCAAGATAAGACTCTGCGTGACACCATCAGCATTGTTAATTTACATACTCATCAATTTACTCCGAATACTAATGATACAACTATCATTAAAGGTTTATTAAATGTTGCTTTTATGTTACACATTTCTATTATATTGCTTTTGTTTTTATACCATTGAAAAATCTGCTATGTGTACCTTGCAAAAGATATGGACATTATAGTGGACATGGGAATACTATCCATGCACATGGGATCCCATGTTGTAATACATATACCAGGCCTGAAACAACAAACAGCCTGTAAATTACTGACTCATCAACAACATAAAGGCATTCCATGATGTACAAAAGTGATGTTTCTATCCATGAAACTATATGAAATCATCTCTACAACTATTAAACTGTCAAAGTCAATTCAAAGACTTTTTCACTTTCATGAATATTCACTTTTTACACTTACATTACTTACTGAAGCATTTTATGCTTGTTTGTATGCCCAATTACTAGGAGATTATCTTTTTTCTTCTCATGGTCAATGTATTCAATAAATTAGCATCACATTTATTCATTACTTGCTGTTATTCATATTGCTATACTATCATTTTCAACTACTGATCATCATCAGTGTGGATCCAACACTGCCACTCCTCCACCTCTTCAGCCCTCCCTAGCCTTCCTAAAAAGATTATAGCCCGGTATAGTCATATCCCATTCATGGAAATCACTGAACCATTTCTCTGTAATAGCAATAATATCCAAGTCGTCCTAAAGCATCAGGGCTCACAAATCTTGAACCTTCTTAACTACGAGCATTAGTACTCATTACTTTCCATGTGTTATTGAGTTTAGATGTTTTCTATATTAACATTACTTTCCCCACTGCCATCATGTTTTTCTTGGGGGGTGACTTTCTGAATTCCCTTGCTTCCTTTTGTCATCCCCAACCTTTGGTTTTAAATGTCTAGAAACATACTGTCTGAATTTATCCCCAAGGATCCTTTTTCCTGTCATAGAAAGATGTAGCCCATCGTTACAGTACAGCCTGTTATTTTTCCACATACTGCCCCATCCTCCAATATACGTATCTAAAACCTTCTTCTTTACACCTAAGAGTGTTAAGTCTTAGGAGTCGTGTTTTTTTTCTTAAAACTTTTTCTTAAATTCCCTTCCAAACGTGTGGTCAGGTATGCATCTTTGGTCCTTTGCAGTTATTATTTTTGAGTAACAAGACAGGAGTACCCAGACTAGCTACAGCTACCTGGACAGAAGGTCAGCCAAGATGAATATGTCCTCCTCACATTTAGGAATTTAAATGTCAAATGCATAAAGTGTTTTTCCTCTTTTATTCATTGGTGAGCTAAGCTTCTTTATTATTGTTTGATCTCTTGCTTTCCTCATATTGTGAACTAATATATCTATTTCTTTCTTATAATTTTGCTATTAATTCTTTTTTCCGGACATGACAACTGATAATCTTGAAAGATTTGTAAAAACTTTAATACGAAAATTTTAAAAAAATGCACTTCACCAAAAAGAAAACTCGTATGAACAACCAGTGGACTGAAAGCAAAATGTAAAAAAGTATATTTTCACATAGCACATAATTAAGCCGTGCAAAATGTTCCTGGAGGACATGGTCAATGCAACTAACAACGGAGTCCAAAAGAAGTTTGGACAAGTTCCTGGAGGGAAAGCCATTGTTTATACCATGAAAAGAACAATGAGAACCAGACTGGCCACGGTTGGAGACAAGATGTTGGGCTTGATGGACTCAGCATGACTTATGTTCTGAACAGATTGCATATATTCAACCAAGATCTAACAGGATGCTATCTGGGATGCAAGTATAGTAATTAGAAAGACCATCTTCCCATTAAGCTTTAAGGATAGTACATCTCAGGGATGCATACAATAGATAGGGTAGCAACTTGTCCCAATTCTTCCCCATCCTCAGTGACAAACTTCCTCAACAATTGTTTGAGGGTTTTGTTGAAGCGCTTGACCAGCCCATTGGTTTGGAGGTGGTATACTGAAATGTGAATATACTTTCAGGGGGGCACACACTTCATTCATTATCCATGCCATAAATGGAATCTACTGGTCTGTGAGCACTTCCTTGGGTAGTTCCACTCACAAGAAGACCTTGATCAAGGCATTTGCTACTCTGGTGGTTTAAATATTAACACAATGCTATGGCTTCTGAATACCAGGTAGCACAATCCAGTATTATATAATACATTTATCTCATGTGGTTCATTTGCGTGAGCTACCAATCCATGACCACTCTCTCTAAAGAGGTCTCTATGTAAAGAGGTCTCTATAATCAGCATAAGTACCAGATGAACAGGTCAGACACCAGAAGATTTGCTCAACTGGTACATCAAGCAGAATTGGCATTAAAGTTGTACTTGTTTATAAGCCCTGGGTAACAGAACTGGGTCCATATTCGCTCCTGGATCCTTTCCTCTTTTAAATAACCCCCTGGCAAGTAGCTATGAGCCAGTTGTTGTTGGTGATAAGGTTGGAGTACTAGAAGGTGATCTATCTCTTCCCTCTCTAGGTTTCTTTTTGCTACCCTGTAAAGCAGGTCATATTTTATTACAGGGAGAGTTGCCCTGTATGTGCCTGGGTTGGATACTGGCTTCCCATCTATGGCTTGGACCTGAGCCTGTGCATTTTTTAAGGAATTCATCCTCCATTTAAGCTCTCTTAACATTTCTGAGGTTATTACAATTCAATTACACTTTATTAATTAAACTTGACATACCACCCTGCCAAGAAGATCCAAGCAGATCACAGCAATAAGTTAAATCAGAAGAAACTCCATCATAAACAGGAAAGCAGACACCAGATCACATGCTTACCGAATACATTCTTACAGCTAATTCCTCATCTCACTCAGGTATGGTTTCTAGGGGTCCCAGGGAATCTTGAGCACCCTCAGGTACTTTGCACCACCCTGCCCCAACCACCACCACTATTGCTGCCTCCACATTCAAAGTAGAACTTTGTTATACTACTATAATGTTTCTTCATTATCATGTTGCCCAAGATCCTACTGTAATACTAAATGTATATTTTCTAACACATTTCCATTATTCATGATGTATTGTAAGCCACATTGAGCCTGCAAAGAGGTGGGAAAATGTGGGATACAAATGCAATAAATAAATAAATAAACTTCTCAAGCCTTCAGGACTTTGAGGTTTAGGTTTTTGGTTTGTTTGGGTTTTTTTTTTAAATCATATAAGCTCATATCTCCCGGTGGGCAGATTTCTGGAAATGACCCTTTTCCTAACCTCACTGGGCAGGCAGATAGCTGGGGAACACAGCTCCAAGCCTGGACAGTCCCATCCCATAAAAACAGGGTAGGAAAGCCAAACAAGACTTC
Organism: Microcaecilia unicolor; assembly: GCF_901765095.1. Classification (NCBI taxonomy): domain Eukaryota; kingdom Metazoa; phylum Chordata; class Amphibia; order Gymnophiona; family Siphonopidae; genus Microcaecilia; species Microcaecilia unicolor. Next base: position 85,162,820 of record NC_044042.1, on the reverse strand, counting down.
TACTTCCACTTCCAGCTTGGCTTGCCACACTACTACTACTACTACTATTTAGCATTTTTATAGCGCTACAAGGCGTACGCAGCACTGCACAAACATAGAAGAAAGACAGTCCCTGCTCAAAGAGCTTACAATCTTGTCGTCTCCTGTCTGGTATGCCAGTGTTTCATGCAGACTGCCAATTCTATAACGGCATGTGTGAACCAAGAATACTAATAGAAACACAAACTGATGTGCCTAAGCATAGGGGCGACCAGTAAAAACTACGCTCGACCACCTACATTTTCGGAAAGCACTAAAGACAGACCTGTTCAGAAGAGTATACCCCACCGACCCAACATAAAAATACCTGAACACTTGCGACACAATGTAACCAAAGACCGTAACGGACATTACCGGACTCTTCTTTCCCCTTTCCCTCCCTAAGTTCCCCTCAATTGTACCTACCATACATGTACCTTAGCTACCACAATATCACCTTGTATTCATTCATACCATGTATTTGCTCAGATCGGAATCGGCTAACGCCGTTAACGGTTATATGTAAGCCACACTGAGCCTGCAAAAAGGTGGGAAAATGTGGGATACAAATGTAACAATAATAATAATAAGCTAGGTCAATGGCAGGTCTATATGGGCACACCTATGTGTACCATCAAAAGTGTATAACTTAGTATCCTATATTCATAAGATGGAGACACGCCCATGCTCCGCCCACATATACATCCCCCTTGCAGCAACACACTATAGCACTTAGGCAGAACGAGGGGCGGACTGAGAGTGGTCTGGGCCCCCCACCCAGCCGCTGCCCGACACCCCCCCTACTGCCACGCTGCTACCCCCCTACTGCTGCAGCAGACACCCCCACTGCCCCAGTCCTACCTGAAGAGCCCTGGTGATCTAGTGGTCGCTGTAGGGGGTGGGGGAAGTAGGGGACACCCCCCCTACTGCCCGCTGCCATTTCCCATCTGCCGGCGCCGCTGTGTTTCCAAAATGGCAGCCGAGACTTCCTGCGGCAGTCCCACGGGTCTCAACAGTCTCTCGAGACTTCCCCAGGGAGTCTCGGTCGCCATCTCCAAAACAAGGCGGTGCCAGGAAGGGGAAATAGCAGCAACACAACGGGAAGGAAAGAACATGTTCCCACCTCCCCCCCCACACACAGAGGCCACTAGATCACCAGCGGCACAAATTTAAAGCAGTGGCGTAGCCCACAGGTGGGCTTGGGTGGGCCAGGGCCCATCTATTTATGGCTCAGGCCCACCCAACAGTAGCCCATGTTTAGTGGTAACTGGTGGGAATCCCAAGCTCCGCCAGTTGAAGATTTTCCCCTGATGCTAACGAAAACGCTACTCTCCATGACACCCACACCTGTGCATGCTCAGTTTTCAGTGCATGCCTGCTGCCAAGGTGGAAAGAAGCATTTTCCCATCAGCTGAGATCATTTTTTTTTGGGGGGGGGGGGGGGGGGGAGAACACTTGGTGCCCACTCATTTCTTGCCTAGTCCTAGGGTTCTGATCAAGACTTGAACTGTTGGGCATTGCGTCTGGTCTCCATGAACACAGGCTGAAGTTAGTATCTGAGAATAACTGATCTGGAGTATCTTGAATAGCACTTTTTGAGACTTCCAAAGCCTGAATGGGGGTCTCATCCAATTCAATTTGAATCACAAAATTCTGTACCTCAGAATGGGGAATATTCACTAACTTGCAAGTACGTGGTGACATTACATTCATATCCATAGTGTACCCTTCCACCTCCTTTTCCCACAGTTGAAGCAAACTGGAGCTTCTGGCTCTTGGGTTGGGGATGTCATTAGGTTATACTGTCGTCTGTTCATTCTTCCCCTTATGAATCCCAGGGCTTAGGGTAAGCTTTCTTAGCCTTCAGTCTGGGGCTTTTAGGAATCAATGTAGCCCAACAGAAAGGACTTTGGCTACTTCCAGAGTGCTTTCCACCATTAGCTTAGAATACTATCGCACCTAATGAATTATGGGTAGATCCAACACTTCAGGTTGCAGCCATTTCCAGGCAACATCCTTGAGTATGTAAAAGAAGCTTCAAGGACTCTTGAGTAGAAGACCCTTTTTTTCTAAACTTCTGTCAGTATTTCCTGGACTCATTTCTCCAGCTCCAAGATAGCGGTGCTCACCTCTGAGTAGGCAACTTTCTCAGATGTGTTAGTGCTCTGGAAAGTGGCTAAAAAGACTGCCTTTAAAAATTAAACAAGAAATAATCCAGATCATCTTCAGAAGTCATTTTTAGTAAAACTGGGGTAGGAGTTGTCCATACCATTTGGGACACCAGAGCCAGGGAGCTATGTTGGAGCTCTAGCAATTTCTGGAAACCTTGCCTTTGGTGCATTGTGCCTGCACAATTCCCTGCAGCTGCTGTTGCCCCTCTACTAGGGTCTGGAATAATCTTTCCATTCTGGTCCCTGCTGGCAAGCCTTTGCCAAACAGTGTTGCCTGCAGCTACTGTATAATGTAATTTTTTTTAAAAACTACTTGTTCAGTTCTAACTATGCTTTTTCCAGTCTCTCACTAGGGCATAGCTACTACCTTTAGCACAACTATGCGTCTGTGCTGTGGTGAGGCCCAATGCCCTGGTGAAGGTAACTAGGTATTGGCAAGGAGACACAAAACCCACCAGTGCCACAATATGGGATAACATGAGCAGGTGTAGGAAATCTTTGCACGCAAAGCCAAAAAACAGCTTAAAAGTGAACAAAAATGCTTTAATTGTAAGGTTTAAAAGGAGAAACATATAGAAACCTGTTCCTCTCATAGGCTGTTAGCTCAGGAGTATACATAAAGTTGCTTCAACAGGAAACAAAATAGACCATAGAAGAATCACAGTGTACACAGTTTGCAAAGTAAAAACTTTTCTTACCTAAGAGATACTTCTCTGGTCCTTCAAACATAGGAGTACCTCTGGAGGTCTTCTTCCTGCTCTGGGTCCAGCCCTGGACTTTATTTTCCCCCTGGCATAACCATGCTGTCCTGGCTGAGCTTCCCAAGGCTAGGCCCTGTGAAGAAGTGAGTTTAAGAGGACTGGAATCTTCCTATACACTCAGAGGCAATTCTATAAAAGGTCATCCAAATTTGGGCACCAAAATGCAAGGCTCTGCCTGTGCATTATATAATGGTATCTTGGTGGCCAGATTCTATTACAGAATACACTGTAACCACATTTGGGAGCTAATACTTATGCCATGTTAACCCCCTCCCACCCTAAAAAAATTTTTTTAAAAATATTTTTTCCCGCCTTTATGCCAGCCTCAAATATCATACCCAGCTCCATGACAGCAGTATGCAGGTCCCTGGAGAAGGTTTAGTGGGTACTGCAGTGCACTTCAGGCACGGACCCAGGCCCCCCCCCTACTTGTTACACTTGTGGTGGTAAATGTGAGCCCTCCAAAACCCACCACAAACCAACTGTACCCACATGTAGGTGCCCCTCCTTCATCCCTAAGGGCTATGGTAGTGGTGTACAGTTGTGGGGAGTGGGATTTTTTTTGGGGGGGGTTGGGGGGCTCAGCACACAAGGTAAGGGAGCTATGCACCTGGGAGCTTTTTCTGAAGTCCACTGTAGTGCCCCCTAGGGTGCCCGGTTGGTGTCCCGGCATGTCAGGGGGACCAGTGCACTACGAATGCTGGCTCCTCCCATGACCAAATGGCTTGGATTTAGTCGTTTCTGAGATGGGTGTCCTTGGTTTCCATTATCGCCGAAAATTGGGGACGACCATCTCTAAGGACGACCTAAATGTTGAGATTTGACCGTCCCTGACCGTATTATCGAAACGAAAGATGGACACCCATCTTGTTTCGATAATATGGGTTTCCCCGCCCCTTCGCGGAGACGTCCTGCGAGGAAAACTTAGGCGCCCCGTTCGATTATGCCCCTCTATGTGTTCTATAATTTTATTCTTTATAATAGTTTCCACTATTTTGCCCGGCACTGAAATCAGGCTTACCGGTCTGTAATTTCCAAGATCACCCCTGGATCCCTTTCCAAATTCGACGTTACATTGGTCACCATCCAATCTTCAGGTACTACGGACGATTTTAATGACAGGTTACAGATCACTAGCAGCAGATCAACAATTTCATATTTGACTTCTTTCAGTACCATGGGGTGTATACCAACTGGTCCAGGTGATTTATCACAACTTGTCGATTTGGCTCAGTATGTCTTCCGGTTCCCCAAAATTTCTTTCAGTACCTCTGCATCATCACCCTTGAAAACCATTTCTGGTACAGATAGATTTCTTACATCTTCTTTCGTAAAGATCAAAGTAAAGAATTCATTCAGTCTCTCCGCTATGGCCTTGTCTTCCGAGTGCCCCTTTTGCTCTTTCATGATCTAACGGTCCCACGGATTCCCTCACAGGCTTTCTGCTTCTGATGTACCTGAAAAAGTTGTTACTGTGAGTTTTTGTCTCTGCAGCAAGGGTTTTTTTTTCATAATCTCTTTTAGGCTTCTTCATCAATGCTTTGCAACCAACTTGCCAGTGCTTATGTTGCTTCTCATTTTCTTCATTCAGATCCTTTTTCTGTTCTTTAGCTCTAATAGCCTCTTTCACTTCACCTTTTAACCACGTTGGCTAATTGCTCTTCTTACCACCTTTGTTAAGTTGTGAAATACATCTAGTCTGGGCTTCCAACACGGTATTTTTAAACAATGTCTATGTCTGATTTAAAGTCCTAACCTTTGCAATTGATCCTTTTAGCTTCTTTTTAACCATTTTTATCATTTTATCATAGTTGCCCTTTCAAAAATTAAATGCTGCTACAGTAGATTTCCTTAGTGACATCAATCCAAATAGCTCAAATTTGATCATGTTATGATCATTGCTTCCCAGCGGACCCAACACCATTACCTCTTGTACTATGCCCTGCATTCCACTAAGGACTAGATCTAAAATAGCTCTCCCTCTTGACAGTTCTTGGACCAGTTGCTACAAGAAGCAGTAATTTATTAGGTGTAGGAATTACACCTCCCTAGCGCTTCCTGATGAAATATTTATCCAGTCAATACTGGGGTAACTGAAATCATCCATTATTATACTTTTGCCTAATTTGCCAGTTTTCCTAATTTCTGTAAACATTTCTTCATCTGTCTGTTTGTTCTTTCCTGGAAGACGGTAGTACAGCCCTACCAGTATACTCCTTCCCTTCATATTCATCAGGATTCCAAGCTGCTATCTGTTTCATATAGAATGTTTATTTTCACTCAATTCCCTCTTTAACATATAGCGCAACCCCCCCCCCCCCCTCCAATTTGATCCACTCTATTATTGCGATATAATTTATACCCTGATAACACTGTCCCATTAACTGTCCTCCTTCCACCAGGGCTCCGAGATGCCTATTATATCTATCTCTTCATTTAGTGCTATAAACACTCCCATCTTATTTTTCAGGATTCAAGCATTTGTATACAGACACTTGCACTTAACCATGATTACCCCGCACTCCTTGTAGAGTAAATCAGACAAAGAGCTCGACACCCATTCCTGCTCTGTCGCCATCTTGGCCCCCCTTCCCTCATTCTCTATAATGCACCAAAAGTTAGGTGCCTATTCAGCACATAATTTCTGTGGTACAACGGTAGTTATGTGCCAAAATGAGGGTGAAATGGCAGGTAGAGGCTTAAGTGTACTTAGGTGCTATTCTGTAACTTGGCACCTAAGTGTTTGATGGGAACCACAACAAACTATGTGAGGGTTAGTCAATCGCCTAAGTAATACAAAGTTACCTGTTTTTGGCTTGTGTATATATATATATATATATACACACACACACACACACACTACCACTGTAATAACATGTTATTAGTGTAGTAGCCTAGTTCAGTAATTGTCTAGACATGGCATTGTATTGCTGTGTATTATATTATTTTAGTTAGCATTAGTATAATAAGTATGCAGTTAATTTCCTTTTTAAACTGCATACTTTCGTTAACCTGAAGCGCATTCTGAGTCAGCTCACAGTAAAACCCAAATTCTTCACATTCCTTCCTGAACTAATAAGGAAGGGGAGGTCTCAATATCTAGTGTGCTATGTACCCAAAAGCAGGTTTTCAGTCTTTTCCCCTATTCCTCACAGTCCTTCTCTTCTGAAAAGGAGGGAGAGGCCCCCTTGCCTAAAATGCTATATGCCTGAAAACAGGCTTTTATCATTTCCCCTATATGGGCACGGATGTCTCTATTGGCTGATAGCCAACCTATCAGGACATATCCTTCAGTGCTTTTGTGTTTTTTGCCCCCCCCCCCCCCCCCCCCAGCTCCTTTTTTCTGGATTTTTGCCTTTCTACATTATTGCACGTATGTTTTTTTTTCCCTCCTTTTTTCCTGGCTTTCTTTCTTGCACTTTAAATTGCTCTGCAACTAAGCAGAGTTCCGAAGACAAACAGGAAGGATTTTGGAGTTTGCGGGTCATATATGCTGTCCCCTGATTCCTGGCAACTGAGCTTATACCAAACCTGTATCTCCAGTATGCAAATACAAGCTAAGGGGTACTATTTATCTATGCTAAGTGTCTGCTCATATCTTTGGGAAACCAAGAGAACTATAATATCTGCGACAAGCAGTATAGACTGCGAGCTAACAGTGAAGAGCTTACAGTGAGCTGTCTACTGACCTGGACAGACAGGCAGGCAAATAGGCTGTAGGCCAGTGGCAAAGAGTTTGTAGTAAAGGCCGTCTAGTGACTTGGTGGACCACAGGGGCCAAGCTCACAGTGTAGGTGGCTGCCTGACAGCTCATATCAGTATTCTAGTGGAAAACTATAAAGGGGGGGAATTCATGTAGGAGGGTCATGGGTGGGCCATGGGTACAACTTATAGGCTGTCAGTTGCACACACAAGATGCCACATTTAGGCATGTGCATTTACACCTGCTACTGACATGATGTAAGTGGGTGCGCTTAAATGTTGGTGCTTTATTGTCTACTTAAATTAGTATTCTGAAACAGATTTGGCACACAAACTTAACTTTATAGAATACTAGCTCAGTGCTCAGATTTTTGGAACCTAACTATTAGTATGCTTTATAGAATTGCCCTTTATGTAAGCTGTGCACTAAGTTTGCAGAATACTATTTGGCTTCCAGCTGCCATTTACATGAATGAATGTTACATTTACACGAGTGCCTGTATTCTATAATTTTAGCGAACAAATGGAACTTACAGTAATAGAATGAAGGGATCTGTCACACCCTTCCAGACATTGATACAAAGGATGAGCTCACCTCTATTTATTTATTTGTTGCATTTGTATCCCACATTTTCCCACCTTTTTGCAGGCTCAATGTGGCTTACAGTATGCCGTAGTGGCGATCGCCATTTCCGGAATGAGTAATACAATGTGGTATTGCATTAGGTTCATAAATGGTAGAATAAATTATAGAATAAATTAGATAATCAGTTCAAATCTAGACAAAGTTCCTTGGGAACAAGCAATTTAATTTCAGTTTGGGAGGCATACTATTCTTCTGGTAACCCAGGGTCTGATAATCAGAAGCACCTGGATGAGTACCACTGACTAGGGCCAGTGATTTTTAGCAGTATTATCCAGATAATACCACTGAAAATAACTGCAGACTACGCTGGTGCTTTATAAGGGTGAAGCAGAAATTGAACGCCACTAACCGAACAACAATCCAGACAATTAAGGATAGTAAAACTGTTGTCCTAAGATATCTGGATTGTTAATAGCGGCACAGAGTATCACCATTATCTAGATATCACCAGTGGTTAGCAAGATACCTGGATATTTGATGCTGCTATCTGGATAGTGGCTGATGCTGAATATTTGGAAACATGTTTAAATGTCACAGCCAGACTTTAAAAGGGACACTAACCACAGTTTGAATACTGACCAGAATGCTCATCACGTGTTACCACAGGGAAACCAGAACACATCAATATATACTTAATGGGGGTAGTTTTATAAAGCTTCTTTCCTCAAGTAAAGCCTGGTTTACAAACAGAAAAGGGTTTGTATAGCATTACCACTCAAAAAATGGAGACGGTGAAGGATACCAGCGTACAGAATAATCAAGATTAACTGTTATATTTTACATTTCAAACATATTATATAATAACTACCTAAACTGGACTTATTGTTAACAACTTAAAACATAATGAACATATGTTCCATCTTTGCTTTTACCCTACGCTGTTTATTAAAATGTTTTTTTTTACGTACTGTTATTGTAAGTAGTATACTATGCCATTATTCTTACTGTACACTGCCTTGAGTGAATTCCTTCAAAAAGGCGGTAAATAAATCCTAATAAATAAAATAAATATAGTAATCACTTCTTAATGCAAAAAAACAAAACAAAACTCCAAAGAAATTCAAAAAATGTACTTAAAATATATAAATGTATATACAAGGAGGGAAAATGAACTCAGCCGTAGCCCTGGATAGCAGAACGTATTACCCATCCTGTAATACAGAGATGTCTAACCTCGGCCCACAGTCCAGTTGGGTTTTCAGGATTTCACCAATGAATATGCATAAGATCTATTTGCATGCACTTCCTCCATTGTATCCAAATAGATCTCATGTACAGTCATTGTTGGAATCCTGAAAATCCAACCTAGCGAGGGCTGAGGTTGGACACCCCTGCTTTAAAGGAAAGCTGGCTCTTAAATCTTAAAACACTCAAAAAAACAAAAAAGAAAATATTTTATTTATAAATGTAAAAATCAAAAGTCAATTAATCAATTAAGACAGATGAATTTATCTCAAATTCTGTTCTTAATCTACCCAGCACAGGCAAGAGAATCACCATAAATAAACAAAATCGATTTACAAAAGTCCAATTTGGTGTTTGGAATCATTTTTGTATTAAAAAGTGATAAAGCCATACGGGATTATGTTTAAGTTGTATCCGTGTAAAAAATCGCAAGGTGCCATACCCATCTGTGAGCCTTCTCAGGAATAGTCCCCACACTGGAATTTGCACCCAGAGGGGATATGCTTAACTCAAGATTACCCCTATTTCAGGAAGCAGGTGAAAGCCTGGCTTTCATCCCAAGCCTTTCATACATGAAATGACTGACTATCCACTCACTCTATATATGGATATGCTTGCCACACACCCTGCAGTGTGTGTGTGTGTGTGTGTATGTATATACATACAGTGGGGGAAATAAGTATTTGATCCCTTGCTGATTTTGTAAGTTTGCCCACTGACAAAGACATGAGCAGCCCATAATTGAAGGGTAGGTTATTGGTACCAGTGAGAGATAGCACATCACAAATTAAATCCGGAAAATCACATTGTGGAAAGTATATGAATTTATTTGCATTCTGCAGAGGGAAATAAGTATTTGATCCCCCACCAACCAGTAAGAGATCTGGCCCCTACAGACCAGGTAGATGCTCCAAATCAACTCGTTACCTGCATGACAGACAGCTGTCGGCAATGGTCACCTGTATGAAAGACACCTGTCCACAGACTCAGTGAATCAGTCAGACTCTAACCTCTACAAAATGGCCAAGAGCAAGGAGCTGTCTAAGGATGTCAGGGACAAGATCATACACCTGCACAAGGCTGGAATGGGCTACAAAACCATCAGTAAGACGCTGGGTGAGAAGGAGACAACTGTTGGTGCCATAGTAAGAAAATGGAAGAAGTACAAAATGACTGTCAATCGACAAAGATCTGGGGCTCCACGCAAAATCTCACCTCGTGGGGTATCCTTGATCATGAGGAAGGTTAGAAATCAGCCTACAACTACAAGGGGGGAACTTGTCAATGATCTCAAGGCAGCTGGGACCACTGTCACCACGAAAACCATTGGTAACACATTACGACATAACGGATTGCAATCCTGCAGTGCCCGCAAGGTCCCCCTGCTCCGGAAGGCACATGTGACGGCCCGTCTGAAGTTTGCCAGTGAACACCTGGATGATGCCGAGAGTGATTGGGAGAAGGTGCTGTGGTCAGATGAGACAAAAATTGAGCTCTTTGGCATGAACTCAACTCGCCGTGTTTGGAGGAAGAGAAATGCTGCCTATGACCCAAAGAACACCGTCCCCACTGTCAAGCATGGAGGTGGAAATGTTATGTTTTGGGGGTGTTTCTCTGCTAAGGGCACAGGACTACTTCACCGCATCAATGGGAGAATGGATGGGGCCATGTACCGTACAATTCTGAGTGACAACTTCCTTCCCTCCGCCAGGGCCTTAAAAATGGGTCGTGGCTGGGTCTTCCAGCACGACAATGACCCAAAACATACAGCCAAGGCAACAAAGGAGTGGCTCAGGAAGAAGCACATTAGGGTCATGGAGTGGCCTAGCCAGTCACCAGACCTTAATCCCATTGAAAACTTATGGAGGGAGCTGAAGCTGTGAGTTGCCAAGCGACAGCCCAGAACTCTTAATGATTTAGAGATGATCTGCAAAGAGGAGTGGACCAAAATTCCTCCTGACATGTGTGCAAACCTCATCATCAACTACAGAAGACGTCTGACCGCTGTGCTTGCCAACAAGGGTTTTGCCACCAAGTATTAGGTCTTGTTTGCCAGAGGGATTAAATACTTATTTCCCTCTGCAGAATGCAAATAAATTCATATACTTTCCACAATGTGATTTTCCGGATTTAATTTGTGATGTGCTATCTCTCACTGTTACCAATAACCTACCCTTCAATTATGGGCTGCTCATGTCTTTGTCAGTGGGCAAACTTACAAAATCAGCAAGGGATCAAATACTTATTTCCCCCACTGTATATCTATATCTACCTATATCTATATATACATATACACACACACATATATACATACATACAGTCTTTAAAAATGTATATACTCTTCTTGGGAGAACATATCAAAGCATAAAGTTAAGTCACATATTGGCACAGAAAAAGAAAGCATTACATATCCATATAAAAAGGAAAGCAAATGCATTAAATAGTAGAAAAAAAAAGATAAATCTTTTCTCAACATTGAGGGGATCTTTTACTAAAGCTTAGCTCGAGTTATCTGCAGCAGGGCTCATTTTATTCCTATGGGCCCAGCTGCAGATAACTTGAGCTAAACTTTAGTAAAAGATCCCCTAACAGAGGTATTTTTTAAAAACTCCTCAGGACGTTTACTACACCTACCTGGTGCTAGGACTCTAAAAGCTCTTCTCCTCCAGAGCGCTTTTTTCATCCCATCTTTACCATAATATATTAACTTATTCTATTGCACTGATCTCAGAGAACTGTTAGGATTATATTGATGTAGACACTCATATAAAATCTGTGGTGACTGGTGTTGCAACACTTTAAAAGTCAATACTAATAATTTAAAAAACACAACACTCCCTAATGTAACTTTCTTTTTAAAAGACAGTCACAATATACTTTTATCCATGTGAAATATCTAGCTATCATATTCTGTGCAGTCTTTAATCTCTTATCAGATAATCATAAAATAATCTAAAGCACTTATAACAGCCTGCACTATAGATCTCAACTTTACTGTCTCTAAAAATGGATGGACTTTTTAAAATAAAGCAATTTTAGCATATACTATATACTAGGCTACTTGGGAGATCTGAGTTGCCCAATACCATCCCCAAGATGACACCTTTCAAAGAAAACTAACCAATGTTTGATTTTACTCTATTATCATACGTCTCACCACCACTTGTGACTCCGCTTTCAGTTACCTGGGCCCTAAGCTATGGAACGATCTACCACTCCATTATCAGGAACCAGCCAACCCTCTCTTACTTCAAACAAACTCTAAAAACCCACCTCTTTTCTATCTCCTTCCCTAGGACTATGTAGTTTCCCCTCCATGCCTACTTTCCTCCTTATAGTCTGGTGTTTTTGTAAACCGCTTTGATGTCTATGTGTAGGCCCTTGGCGGTATATCAAATGTGTTAAATAAACAAATAAAATCATGTCGTAGTTCAATAGCATCTGTGAATAAGCTCCAAACTTCATTTTATGCAGATATGTCATATGATATGATTTTTATACAATCACAATGAAATGTTGCTGAGAACCTTTATCAGATTTGTAGCTGTTGATGAAAAAAAAAAAGAGGGGTCACTATTTAAAATGATTTAATTGGGCAGGTGATGCTCCTGTCTGGTTAAATCGCACTGGTTGTCCAAATCTCTAATATTCAGCGGCACTTATCTGCCTCGTGCTGACTGCCGTGGCAACTTCTGGTTAATGCAGGGGTGGTCCGGAGTAGGTCCAGAATTATCCAGGCACCGCGGATATTCAATGCCCGTCTGTATAGCTAATTAGGCATGTTGGATTGTATATAATGCCATCCTAATTATGCTCAGTTAGTTATGCAGGCACAACCCTAAATACTGACTGTACCCAGATAAAACATCTGGATATTCAATGCTGGTACCTGTACAGGTGCTGACACTGAATATCTAGGCCTAATTCAGCCTGTGGCTGTCTATGCTTACAAAAAGGCCGACTGCTGCAGGCTGAATATAGTCCTCACAATATTGCCACAGTGCCTGCTTATGGATGTAAAGGCATGACCAAGGAGAACCAAAGCAACACAGCATAAGAATTTTCAGAAGATATTGAAAAACAGTCTGAAATCTATGTGTAAAGGAGATTCAGAGAAAATGTTGGTGCAGGAAAAAGAAATAAGGGAGCCTGTGCTGCATCAGGTACTTCCTGTTTTTGCCTTTTCAAAATGCAATCATGCTGCAGAAGCACAGGAAAGAAAGATATTGCCTCTGCTGTGTAAAGCATTAAGGGGCCCTTTTACTAAGCACGTTCAATGCGCATCAATTTGGAATTACCCCCCTGCCGATACACGTGGAAGAAAATATTTTTTTATTTTCTACCACATGGCACTAACCGGGCGGTAATCGGCAGTGTACAAGTGCTGACGATTAGCGCCCGGTTAACACGCGAGACCTTACTAATAAGTCAATGGGTGGTGGTAAGGTCTCAGGCCCAAAACTGACATGCGCTAATTTTTATTTTACCACATGCCCATTTTCGCCCCCCCCCCCCCCCCCAAAAGGCCTTTTTTGCAGGTGCACTGAAAAATGGACCTGCGCATGTCCAATACACGCGCCTACAACCGCGAAGACCATTTTTTGGTGCACCTTAGTAAAAGGACCCCTAAACTGGGCAGGAAGAGTGTTTGGCTAGGACTGAGGGGGAGGGTGCTGATGTTAGGGCTGAGACTGACGAAGAATGATGTTGGGGGGAGGCTGGGACTGGAAAAGGGCCTGGTGGAGAGGCTAAGGGGGACTAGACAAATAACAGGGAACATGAGGATAGAAAGAGATGCAGGATAAGGTGGAGAAGAAGGATGAGGAAGGATAGTAATGTAAAAGGAAGGAAAGGAAAGATGAATGTAGATGAGGGTAGGTGCTGAGGAAAAGAAGGAAGCAGAAGAGCAGATACTAGGGACATGTGGGATGCAGGAGAACTTTGGTGGAAACTCTAAGGTTGGGTGGGAGGCCAGAAGATTACAGCATATAAGGCTAGCTGCGTATTGGCAGGCTAAGTGGGGATTCAGAGCCAGGGAAGGATTTTGAGTGGGGACTCTGGAACAGAGTAGTGTGGACTTGCTGGGGAAGGGGGATGTTGGTAGTAAGAAACTGACCAGGGATTAAGAGGGCAATAAAGACTAGATGATTTGGTGAAAGATGCAAGTAGGGCCATGAGACTGAGTTTGCTGAGAATTTTGGAGATAGTTATTTGTGCAGCTCATACCTCAAAAGCCTGGCCAAAGAAGAGAGTGAGGAGAAGTCATTTTGTCTATTCCTCTTCCAATAGATTCTACACCGGGCTATCTTGAGAGGGCCTGAGAATACTTCTAAAGTGATATGTCATTATCCTTACAGTGGTTTGACAAAATACTTTTTCTAAGGTGCCTCTCTAAAATTAATAAGCTCTAGTGTAACATGTATGATATAGTGCCAAAAAATAATCTTGTGCTCTACATACTGAGACTGCAAGAGTCCACCCCGCCACCCACCACGTATGGCTTCTCACCTCACATCTGAATGGTTTCTCTCCGGAATGTTGCAGGGAATGCACCTTCAACGACATGCTGCGTTTGAATGACTTCCCACAGGTTTCACATGTAAATGGCATGTCCTTTGTATGTGCTGCAACACAATACATTCAACTTAGAACCTTCATCACAAAGACTGTTAACAAGCAAGAAATCAGACAATATAAATCTTGTACCTCATTCTATAAACTAAACTTTTTTTAGCTTCTGTTCTAGGTGGTTACTTTTTAAGTTGCACACCACTGAGATCCCACTAGCTGAGCAGCATATCAGATTTTAAAAAACTAAACTAAGGTTATTGACTACTAAACATTTCAGTTTTCTCTGGGACCAATACAGGTAGTTTGGGAGAAAGGAAGTACTCTCTAGGTCAGAATAATAGACTGGAAACCAGAAAGCCTGGGTTTAAATCCTGCTTCTGCCAGGAAATGCTCACTCGAACTGTAGGAAATTCCGCATCGTCCATTATCTCAGATATTCAAATCGGACTGTAAACCGTAAGAGCTAAATTTATGTAAAATACCAAGCTTCAGGCTCTGTTTACTAAGCTATGTTAGAGGTGCGCTAGCATTTTTAGCACGTGCTAACCGTGTAGGCATCCACAGGAATATTATCGGTGCACCTTAGTAAACAGGACCCCTGTGCTCTAAGCCCTACGGGAACAGAGAAATTACCTACTGTACCTGTCCTGAATATAACTTGCCTTGAGCTAGCTGTGAGCTAAATCCTAAATAAAACAAAGACAAAACCAAAAAAATAATGAAAAACACTCAGTAATAATCTTAGATACCCTCTGCACTCCATAAGAGATCAGTGATACGTAACATTTTTTTACATTGAAAATGTTACACAGATTAAAAGATCTATTATCTAATTCAAATTTCAGAATGGTTTTACAGTCTTTGGTGTTTCTGCTATTTGATGATCTTAACTCGCTTTTTTGGGGATTACCATTGAAAACACTTCAGATTGTACAAAATGTGGCAGCTCATCTTATTTTGGGGATTCCTAAATATGAACATGTCTCTCCGGTATTTCAAGAACTTCACTGGTTACCTCTGAAATGGAGGGTTCTTTTTAAGATTTTGTGTTTGATTTATAGGACAATGAATATATTTTGATTCCTTTAGCTACAGTTTCACGAGTTTAATATCCACCTCGTCCATTAAGATCCACAGACAAAATGTTGTTAAAATGTTCTCTCTTACAAACAGATTGCACTAGAAGATATTAAATAAAAATTTTCTATGTGGAGGGTGCACCACTTTGGAACAGTCTCCCAGCAGAATTACAAACAATTGAGTTATCATCAGTTCAGGAAATTACTTAAAACTTACTTCTTTACTCAGGCCTTTGATTAACATTTTTAAGATATGGAAGAATAAATTGTTTTAACTGTAATTATTTTAGGTTGTTTTGTTAGTATTTTTATTGAATTGTGAATGTGCTTTTTGTACACCATGGTTTATAAATTCCTTACAAATCACCAACGAAATCAAGATCAGCTTGAACATCATGGACTCTTGGGCAAATGCATTTCAACTAAAACTAAACAAAGAAAAAACACACAGTCTCATCCTCTCATCCCTACACAGCGCGGATAACCCCACAATTATCAACACCCCAGATTACACCCTCCCTATCTCAGACAGCCTGAAAATCCTCGGCGTTACAATGGACCGCAACTTAACACTACAGAGCCAAGTGACATCCACAACAAAGAAAATGTTCCACTCAATGTGGAAACTCAAACGCGTGAAACAGTTCTTCCAGAGGGGAACATTTCGCAACGCGTGAAACAGTTCTTCCAGAGGGGAACATTTCGCAACCTGATACAATCAATGGTACTAAGCCATGTAGACTACTGCAATGGAATTTATGCGGGATGCAAAGAACAAACCTTAAAGAAACTTCAGACCGCTCAAAACACGGCAGCTAGGCTTATCTTCGGAAAAACACGATTTTAAAGTGCAAAACCCCTTTGCGAAAAATTACACTGGCTCCCAATCAAAGAACACATTGCTTTCAAAATCTGCACTCTGGTTCACAAAATTATCTACGGTGAAGCTCCGGGATCCATGACAGACTTGATCGACTTACCAACTAGAAACACATCCGAATCAACACGAACGTGCCTAAATCTGCACTACCCAAGCTGCAAAGGACTCAAATACAAATCAACTTGCGCGTCCAGTTTTTCCTACATAAGCACGCAATTGTGGAACGCGTTACCAAAAGCCTTGAAAACTACGAACGACCACCTAAACTTCTGGAAAACACTAAAAACTAACCTGTTTAAAAAGGCATACCCTACCGATCCAACATAAATGCCTCATCACTGCAACACAACAAAACTAAAGAACGTAATGGACATAACACAACTCTTCCATTGTACGATTCCCTAGTGTGGCTGTGCCACATGAACTTTATCTTACCACAACATCACTTTGTATTTATTTACACCAGAGTCTGTAACACCTCTCTGGTACTATGTAAGCCACATTGAGCCTACAAATAGGTGGGAAAATGTGGGATATAAATGTAACAAATAAATAAAGTGTGGGGTACGAATGTAACAAAAAAATATATATAAATAAATCTTGTTTTAAATAAATACACACACTCTTCTATGTTTTGTTTTGATGTATATTTCTGATTTCTATGTTTTCTTTGTATATCTGTTTTACTTACTATTCTCTGTGTTTTATATGTGTTAATATAGTAGCACAGTAAACGTCAACAGATAAAGACCTACATGCTCCATCCAGTCTGCCCAACAGGGTGGCCAGAATTGTATCTGGCCCATCATAATTATGATTTATCTGTGCTTTCTTTACGTATCTGTTTGCATTCTGACTATATGCCTGTGTGTGTCTCTGTTTGTTTGAGTTTGTCTCCCAGAAGCTTAGCCGGTGGTGGGAGGCAGGGCTGGTGGTTGGGAGGTGGGGCAGACTTATACGGTCTGTGCCCTGAAAAAGACAGGTACAAATCAAGGTAAGGTATACACAAAAAATGGCACATGTGAGTTTATCTTGTTGGGCAGACTGGATGGACCGTGCAGGTCTTTTTCTGCCGTCATCTACTACGTTACTATGCTTGAAACGTGTGTGTCTGTGTATATATATTTTCTTTGAGTATATGTATTTTCTGAGTGTGTTTTATTTGTGTGGTTATGTTGGTGTGCGTCTGTATGTCTCTTTTTGTGTATTTGTGTAAAAGCATCTGTGTGTTTTTGGAGTCACTATGAGGGGGTCTGTGTTTTGTGTGTGAAGAGCGCACTTTTTGTGTCTGTGTACATCTGTGTTTTGTGTGCTTTGTGTATATCTGTGTTTTGTGTGTACATGTATGTGTACAAGTTATCCACCCAGAACCAAAGATGGGGTGGATTATGAATATCTCTCTATATAAAAGGCAAAACCAACGTTCTATGAAGCCTCCAGCCGGAAGTGTGAAGGGGGCGAGATATCCGGTTTCCCTATGAGTGTCTGCCCCGCCCTCTCTGTAACACAGTCAGTGAAGGAAAACAGCAGAGCACGAAATCAAATCGCTGGCTCTGTAACAGTGAAGGACTCAGAGCGGGGAGGGGAGAGAGGCCAGTGGGCAGGGACACACACTCCCACATGCACACAGAAGAAAACATTGCTAGCCCCCGTTTCATTTGCATCAGAAACGGGGCTTTTTTACTAGTTTTAAAATAAATGTGGGAAAGAGGGAACTGTTCGAATGAAATAGGTCTTAAATAAATATTAAATGAGCCTCAACTCAATGTGAAGTTCCTCCTCCTGAGGCAGGTCACAAAACAGGATGCCCTTGTCGGGGTTCAGGATTTGCAAGCGGCAGCTCCTCGCTTAAAGGATTGGAAGAGCTTATTATAGACAAAGGAAATTTTCGTCAGATAAGTTTATTTTGCTGGGCATGCCCTTCTATCTTTTGGAACTTATATAATATTTATTTATTTATTCAGAACATTTATACCTCACTTTATACCACTTAATATGCGATTTTGACACCATTATTATATTTTAGATTGTGTTAAGAGGACACTGTTCTGATAGACTGTGAAACATTCTTGTGGATAGCTTTTTCCAGCAGTGAGTTTTTCTTTCTCAAACCTGTAAAGAGAGTTGTTTATCACTGCTGTTTTTGCATCCCATTTGATTGAGCCTGTGATGGAAGCCTAATTAAAGATGAGAAAGAAAGTGCAGGCTGTACACCTGAGTACAACTTTGGATAGTGGAGGCTCATTTAAGAATTTATTTAAGATCTACTTCATTCAAACAGTGCCCACTTTCCCAGTCAGCACAGGCACAAAAAAAAACAACGTTTTTTGGTTCGATTGTGTATATATGTATGCATATCTGGGTGTGGGTACGTCGTATGCGTGTTTTGTCAGGGGGGATTTGTGTATGTGTGTGCTCTATTTGCATTGTCTCTGTGTGTGTATATATGTGTTTATATGTCTGTGTATGAGTGTGACCATTTTGTTTGGGTGGTATGCCTATGTGTACGTGCATGCATGCATCACTCCTGCCTCATTTAAAGGTATGGAGCTGGAGGGGGCTCCCCACTAGACAGCAAGGATTAAAAAAACAAACAAAAAAAAAATCAGATCACTTGAGGGGGGGGGGGGGGGGTAGAGGAAGGGTGCCACTAGACATCAGGGAATTTTCTTTTTCGTTGGGTAGAGAGATGTGGTAGCCGTGTTAGTCCACTTTTAAAAGTAATCAATAGAAACAGAATAAAATAAAACACAGAAAAGAAAATAAGATGATTCCTTTTTTATTGGACTAACTTTTGGCTTTTGCAAGCTTATATAGCCCAATTGACTCTTCAAGTCCCAACATTATAGGAAATTTTAACCTCTACTTAGACGACCCTACCAGCCCATTTGTAGTGGAGTTCCATGGCTTGATTCAAGAGTTAATAATAACTCAGGATATAATCCTACATACTCATCGAGCGGGCCATCTTTTTGATGTTGTTCTTTCATCATCGGGTTCCTCTTGTGCACTTTCAACTTCCATCTCTACCTATACCCTGAACAGATCATTTCTTTCTCTGGTTCTGCCTTCAGGTCTCCCTGGTATCACAACCACCAGACCCTCATCGACTAAGGAGGGATTTTACTGATCTTTCCACTGCTACATTTGAAGCTTCATTATCTCTCCAGGTTCCTCAATTTTCTGCTCTTCCCCTGGAAAAATCAGGTTGCCTCTTGGGACACTGCCTTGTCTGCTGCTTACAATCACTTAGCAAACTGCTTCCTGTTTCCCATGCCCACCACCACTTCTGAACCCTGGTTCACTCCTGCGCTGTCTTTTCTGTAGACAGCTTAGGCAATTAGAATGCAGCTGGAGGAAGAGTAGGCTACCCTCCTCACTATCAGATATAAAATTCAAGCAGCCCACTACAAACAAGCAATCATTCAAACTAAGCAGGCTTATTATTCTTTACAAATTCAATATGCCTCTACTTCCAGTAAACTTTACAGCATTCTGTGCTCTCTGACTGTCCCCTCATCAGAATCCTGCGCTCGGGATATCATGCCCAGTGTAGATGCATTAGCCTCCCATTTGATTTCCTTATGATCTGCCTCTAGTCTGGCATCTCAACAGTTTTTCTCTGTGCAGACTCCTTCTGTTTACCATCTATAGCTACAGCAACACACAGTAATGCCGTTGTTGCATTTACTCCTCCCTCAATCATTGCTTTACAACACAACTTACATCAACTCGATCAATTACAGCTCCCCATGACCTACTACTGTCTGGTGAAAATCTTTTAAATTCTTGTTACTGCTCCATGGTTACTGCTTCCATTATTCAGGGTATAGTCCCTACATAATGGAAGTCAGCCTACATCCTTCCAAAAATTAAGGATCAGGGTAAAGATATAGGGCAAGTGAACAATTATCGTCCCATAGCCCATTTATCATTTATTTCTAAACTAGTAGAACAAGTAATCCGTCAACAATTTGACGATTACCTGAACCAGCTAAAGGTTCTCCATTCACACCTGACAGGCCTCATTACTCACATTCTTCAATATCAAGATTGTAAAGAGATTGCTGTCTTAATTTCTTTAGATCTGATGGTAGCTTTTCACTTAGTTGATTACTCCTAACTTCTGAATCATCTAAATGCAACTGGCATTCAGGGCAAAGTCCTGGACTGGTTGCATTCCTACCTCACTGATAGATCATATGTGTTTCGTTGGAATGATACCTGTTCCCCCTCTTAAACTATGCCCTGAGGAGTTCTTCAGGGCTCTGTTTTGGCTCCTTTATTATGCAATGTATTTCTAGCTCCATTACTATCATATATTGAACTTTTGTGCTTTACAACTTTCACTTATGCAGATGTCGTTCAGATCCTGGCTTCCATTTACCTCAGAGATGTACAAGCCATTGCCCATCTGAATCATAAACTAGCTCAGATCTTTAACTGGATAATTTCTCATAACCTCAGACTAAACCTAGACAAATGTACTACCATTTTCTTCCGCCACTCCAAGACCTGTCCCATAGTTCAGCCCTTACAAATGGCAGTTCATGCTTTACCTGTGGTTGACACTATGCAGGTCTTGGAGGCAACTTCACAAACTGTGAAGACCTGTTTTTTCATGTTAAGAATGCTTTACTCTGTTCGATGCTTGTTTTCAACTTCTGCTCTCCGTGTTCTTGTCCATGCGTTAGTAATTTCTACCTTGGATTACTGTAATGCTTTGTTGTGCAGAATTAGTCAAAAGGAGTTACGGCATCTTTAGCTAGTACAGAATGTAGCCCTACGCCTTTATTACAGGTGTCAGACACTTTGACCATATTACTCCCCTCCTACAGGCTAAGCATTGGCTCCCAATCTCTTATCAGGTATCTTTTAAGCTGTTGATCCTAGTGTTCAAAGTTTTACATTTTGGCTACTCTCTATATATCTTTGTCAATCTTCGTTACCATATAATCCCTCGAGGAAACTTTGCTGCTCACAAGGCCACTTCCTTCAGGTTCCTTCTTTCACCTCTGTTCATCTTTCCTTTATTAGAAATAAACTATTAGAAGATCACGTGACGCCATGATCGAGAGAGAACAGGCTTCTCCAGCTCCCATTGCCTCCTTCGTCTCGTTTTTTTCTAGCCTCCGAACCTTAAATTGGTTTTTCTCAGACACAGGTCGTGTCTAAGTGATAGGGCAAGCGATCCACAGCCCAGTGCCGCTGGCATGGCAGCGAGAAGCACACAAAAAGAAAAGCTTCACGGCAAGGGTGCGGAGGACAAAATGGCGCCGCCTGCAAACCCGCCCGACCCCACAGTATCATTGGCATGGATCGCCGAAATTACCGTGGAAATGTCCGCTGTTCTTGAGGATTTGTTAGAACGCAGATTATCCCCCATTGACTCAAAATTAGAAAAGGTACAAACGCAACTTACAGATCTGTCTCGGGACTGTGTGGCCTTTCAGATGCGTGTGAGCGAGGTAGAGGACAGAGTAACAGTGGTGGAAGAATCACAGGATTCCCTAAAGAAGAAACTGCTTGCCTTGGAGGAGAAAGTAGAGGAACTTGAAAATAGGTCCCGAAGGAATAATATTCGCATGGTGGGGCTGCCTGAATCTGTTTCGGAGAAGGACCTTGGGACATTTCTGTCACGTTGGATTACAAAAGAACTACAGTTCCCAGAATGCTTGGGGCCCCTGCGTATTGAGCGGGCCCATCGGTTGGGTCCATGACAGGCAGAAGCAATCAAACCACGAGTAGTAATTCTGTGGTTCTTGAATTATGCCCACAAACAGGAAGTGTTGCAGACAACCAGATCAGGCAAGCATTTAACATATAAAGGAGTGCAAGTTCATTGCTTTCAGGATTACTCAGCAGGGGTGGCAGCGAAGCACTGCACTTTCTCAGAGGTGCACTCCAAATTATTCAACAAGAATATCAGATTTGCTCTGCAATTCCCGGCAAGACTGCGAGTTACCCACTATGGAGTTACAAAGTTTTATGAATCGGTGGAGGCAGCCCAGGAGTTTTTGGCACGTTTGGAGGAAACCGAATCTGAAGATCGCTAACTGAGGACTGGGGTTGCAATATGTTATTGGATACCCGATGGTGTCATGGCTTCAGTAGCAAGTTAATTGCTCTCCTTTTGGATGGCGTGCACTAGACCGGATGGGACTCTGAAGGCTCATGGACCTGTTGCCCGAGCCTGGCAACCCAGGAAATTACTTTTACCTTATTCTACTGTGCTACTTTTGGTATTGGAGTAGCTCAGCTGCTAGTCTTATCACCAATGGGATTTCTGTGTTATCAATTGGAGTCTAAGGCAAGCACTATGTACCTAGAACTATACACTGCTATTGGTGCTGGCTCCTAGCTTCAGCCTCTCTTTCTAACTGAAGCCTAAAAGTGTACCTGCTTGAATGCAGATGCTCAGGGCTGTCCTGGGGGCCCTTTTTTTTTTTTGTTTAATCAGTAAGGGTGATAGAAGTTTGGAGATCATGGGATGGATGGGATTGTGTGAATGCATTTATGTATCCTGCTAAAAGCTGACTGTAGATTAAGGGGATGGAACCATTTAAAGGGAAAAGGGGAAAGGGAAGTGGAAATGGGACTTGATATACCGCCTTTCTGAGGTTTTTGCAACTACATTCAAAGCAGTTTACATATATTCAGGTACTTATTTTGTACCAGGGACAATGGAGGGTTAAAGTGACTTGCCCAGAGTCACAAGGTGCTGCAGTGACTCTGGGCAAGAGAGCTGACTTAAATATGTATAATATCCCCCCCCCCCTTTTTTTTTTTTTACTCTATATTATTGGACAAGTGTGAGTGCAGGCGCCTGTTAGGCCATACTGGAATGGATGAATCAGGATGAAAGGAGGGGGTGACGGGAGAGGTGTTAGATGTGATGGTTCCCGTAGGAGGAACCTTGCTCTGCGGGTTGGGGGGATTAGGGGGGGAGGGGGAGGTTTGGTTCGTGACCACTTCAGGAATTTTGGGCTTCTGAAATGGGAATGTGTATATTCGGGTTTCAAGTTTTAAGGAGATGGTAAGGATTATATCCTGGAATGTTGGTGGAGTTAATTCGCCCATAAAGCGTTCAAAGATTTTGCAACATTTAAACAGGCAAAAGGTAAGCATAGCGCTGCTGCAAGAGACCCACCTAAGTCAGGTGGAGCATGCCAAACTCAATTCATGGTGGGTGGGGGAGTGCGTAGCGGTCCACGTGCAGGGGAAGAAGGGAGGAGTGGCGGTCTTGCTCAAGAAGGGAATAGCCTCGGCAGTAACTCCACTCCTTGTGGATCCTGCTGGGAGGTATGTAGTTCTGGAAGTGATGGTTGATCGACAGAGGCTGCTTATCTGTAACTTGTACACTCCTAACAGCTATGACCGGAGTTTTTATCAAACTGTGACCAATTTCCTACTACAACAGCCCCAAACAGCCTTAGTGGTAGGTGGAGATTTTAATGCAGTCTGGGACCCTTTTCTTGACAGATCACTCCGGGAATGGATCTTCCTATCACCTCAATAGAGGCTTATTGCAGATGAGTCAACTGCTTGATTTGGTGGATGTGTGGCATTTGTTGCATCCCTCTGAAATGGACTACACCCATTTATCGTGTGCACATTCGACCCAATCACGTATCGACTATCTTTTAGTGTCTCGACAGATGTTTGGGGGGATTACAAAAGCAAAGATAGGGCCATATGCCATTTCAGACCATGCGTGGGTAGCATTAGATTGGTTGATGAAGTCATCTGCTAGACAGTGCAAACGATGGATGTTCCCTCTCGTGTTATATAAGGACCCAATACTATGTGCATGCTGGGAGTCGTACAAACTGCATAATAGAGAGCATCAAAATGACCCCATTCTATATTGGGAAGCAGCGAAGGCTGTGCTCATAGGGGAAATTATAAGTCATGCTCATTTTGTTCGGGTTTCATGTGATAGGGAGATCTTTTTTTGTTTTTTTTATTCGTTTATATAATTTACACAAGCTTAAATCTTGTTCCATGTAATTCAGACAACAAAGAAATATCATATACATAATATATCAACATCATAGTATACCTCCATAAAAGAAAAAGAAGAATTATTTTTAATTTCTTTGTCCCTTCCTTAAACCACAAAAATGTTGAAAGGGGTATAAAGGTAAAGATCAGGAAAATCTAAATTTAAATAAAAAATACAAAAATAAGACATGGCTACCACTCCACCAAAGTATATTTAAACTTTATCCTTCTGATGTTATGTCTTTACTTACTCTTTTCAGGTCTATGAAAGATTTCAATTGCTCTGGCATGAAAAAAGACATAATTAAGTCCTAAATATTTAACTACACATTTACATGGGTACACTAATAAAAAAGTAGCACCCAATGACCGTGTCTCCTCTCTTAAATCCAAAAATTTTTTTCTTCTATCCTGTGTAACTTTAGTGACATCCGGAAATATCCATATCTTCTGACCACAACATTTTTGATGCATATTCTTAAAGTAAAGTTTCATTACAGCATTTAAATCCTGTTCAAACACATATGAAACCAAAAGTGTGGCCCAATTAGTTACTTCGGATAGAGAATCCTCCAAAATTAAAGAAATATCTTTCAATTCATCAGGATTTCCATGGTCCACAACCGCATGGGTCCCCTCCTGGTATTTTTTTGGCAAATAATAAATCTTGTTCACAGGGAGAAGATTCTGAGGTAACATTTTCAAATTTTCAGTCAAATATTTTTTAAACAGTTCCAAAGGAAGAACTGGGGAGATCTTGAGGTTAAGCAAACAGCTTTGTTAGGCACAGCAGCGTTTTGGTTGGACCCATGAGGGAAGGCATAAACAACAAGTGCTAGAGCTGCAGGCAGCTCTGAATGAGCTCTTGCATCAGAGGGCGCTCAAATCTCAAACTTACTATCGTTATATGTTATATAAGCATGGGAACAAGGCAAGTAAACTAATGGCGCAGCTGATTCGATCACAAGGAGGTACCAGGAAAATTCTCACCATTAAGCAAGCTGGAGGAAGTTATACTAATTCAGATGAGGCAGTTTGTGACACTTTTCAGACTTTCTATAGAGATCTTTATGCCTTGCCGCTGGAGACAGGACTCCCGAGTCAGATGTATCTTGACAATCTCAATCTACCCAGACTTACGCAATTGGTACTCAACCACCTTAATGAACCTATAAAAGATGAAGAGGTAACCTTGGTAATAGCCCACAGTCTGTTGTTGAAGGCCCCGGGGCCGGACGGCCTCCGTACCGAATTTTATAAATTACTTGGAGAGGATATTATACCTGATCTTACCAAATTTTTGAATAAACTTATAGAGAACAAAGTGCTACCACCAACATTAAATAGGGCACAAATTATTGTATTACTTAAACCGGGGAAAGATCCCTCGGAGAAAACATTTTATCGCCCTATCTCTCTCTTGAATTACGATGCAAAGTTGCTGGCAAAGGTGCTTGCTAATAGATTGGCGCGATTGTTGCCGCGTCTGGTTCACGAATGCCAGGCTGGCTTTGTAGGGGGTAGATCGGTGGCGAAGAGCCTTAGGAGGATCTTGACCACGCTGGAGTGCAGTCGTTATAGGGAGCTGCCGTCGCTATTAGTCAGTTTTGATGCAGAAAAAGCCTTTGATAGGGTATATTGGGATTTTCTCTTTGCCACCATGGAGAAATATGGGTTCTCGGGACGATTTGTTGCGGCAATCCAGGCCTTATACTCTAATCCCAGTGCAACAATCCTGGTTAATGGAATAGAATCGCTAAGTTTTCCCATCAGGAAAGGCACGAGGCAGGGATGCCCCCTCTCGCTGCTTCTCTTTGTTTTAGCCCTGGACCCTCTTATCAGAGATATTATGGGGAATCCTTTGATTAAGGGGATTCAGTTAGGCTCCCATGTCTTTAAGGTTGCGGCGTTTGCTGACGATTTATTGGTACACCTCACGAACCCGAGAGAATCTTTGGAGACGCTTTTAGAAGTTTTTCATGAATATGGAGACTAGGCGGGATTTCGTATTAACTTAGCTAAATCTGAGGCGTTGGCCTCACCGGCGGTCCCTAATAATGTTTGGGGTTTAGATTTTCCCTTGCGGTGGGCAAACAATTCTTTTAAGTATCTGGGAATTTGGCTTACAATGAACACCTCATCTTTATATCGTCTGAAAGTGTTGGCCCTAGTAGAAGACACAAAAAAAACAACTGGATTGCTGGATGGGTCTCCCCTTAATGTTGCTGGGTAGGGTAATTTTAATAAAAATGGTTATATTCCCCAGATTGCTCTATGTCTTACAGACGTTGCCTTTCCGACTTCTGAAAAAAGACTTGAAGGTAGTGACCAGGCTTTTTAGTCAATTTTTGTTGGGCCCGCAAAAAGCCAAAACTTAGTCAAGAGACACTGAACGGAGATTGAAATCACGGGGGAGTAGGATTCCCCAATTTGTTTCTTTACAATCAGGCGTGTCTCCTCCGTCCTCTGGGGGACTGGTTTAATTTCACACAGACATATACACCTACAAGCTTCGAGCAGGACTATTTTGCTCCTCATAGTTTCTTTTTGCTTCTACATCTTCCCCATGGTTGGTTGCCCCAACACTTCAAAGGGAGCCTGCAGCTTAGACCTTTGCGAGAGGTGTGGCACTGGTTGGTGCGGTTACTGGGGGGGAACCCAAGTGCTACTGACCAAATATCTATTTGTGGCAATATCGCTTTTGGGGCTGGAATGGATAATCCGATTTTTTTTGTGTGGGACCGTAAAGGTTTTTCTATATTAGAGCATTTATTGCAGGAAGATGGAGCATTGCTTTCGTTTGACGCCATACAGGACAGTATGGGGCGTACTTGGGAGAATCGTTTTGCGTATATGCAAGTTAAGCACTATATAAATTCTTTGGATCAATCTTCTTTAAGACGGCACCTGGGAGCACAGAGTCGCGCTTTTTTTCATGAGACCTTGGAGGAACGACTTTCGATTTTGGGACTTCATAGATCTCTGGTCCGACGAGGTCCTAGTAAGATTATGACCATCTTAAAAGTAGATGGGAGAAGGAAGTGAATGATACATACCTGTAGCAGGTGTTCTCCGAGGACAGCAGGCTGATTGTTCTCACGACTGGGTTGACGTCCACGGCAGCCCCCACCAACCGGAACAAAACTTCGCGGGCGGTCCCGCACGCAGGGCACGCCCACCGCGCATGCGCGGCCGTCTTCCCGCCCGTGCGTGACCGTTCCCGCTCAGTTGAATGACAAGCAAAAAATGATGAAACGCAACTCCAAAGGGGAGGAGCGAGGGTAGGTGAGAACAATCAGCCTGCTGTCCTCGGAGAACATCTGCTACAGGTATGTATCATTCACTTTCTCCGAGGACAAGCAGGCTGCTTGTTCTCACGACTGGGGTATCCCTAGCTCTCAGGCTCACTCAAAACAATAACCCAGGTCAATTGAACCTCGCAACGGCGAGGGTATAACAGAAATTGACTTACGAAGAACAAGTAACTGAGAGTGCAGCCTGACCAGAATAAATTCGGGTCCTGGAGGGTGGAGTTGGATTTACACCCCAAACAGATTCTGCAGCACCGACTGCCCGAACCGACTGTCGCGTCGGGTATCCTGCTGGAGGCAGTAATGTGATGTGAATGTGTGGACAGATGACCACGTCGCAGCCTTGCAAATCTCTTCAATAGTGGCTGACTTCAAGTGAGCCACCGACGCTGCCATGGCTCTGACACTATGAGCCGCGACATGGCCCTCTAGAGTCAGCCCGGCCTGGGCATAAGTGAAGGAAATGCAATCTGCTAGCCAATTGGAGATGGTGCGTTTCCCGACAGCGACCCCTATCCTGTTAGGATCGAAAGAAACAAACAATTGGGCGGACTGTCTGTGGGGCTGTGTCCGCTCCAAGTAGAAGGCCAATGCTCTCTTGCAGTCCAATGTGTGCAACTGACGTTCAGCAGGGCGGGTATGTGGTCTGGGAAAGAATGTTGGCAAGACAATTGACTGGTTAAGATGGAACTCCGACACCACCTTCGGCAGGAACTTTGGGTGGGTGCGGAGCACTACTCTGTTGTGATGAAATTTGGTATACGGAGCATGAGCTCACTGACCCTACGAGCTGAAGTAACTGCCACCAAGAAAATGACCTTCCAGGTCAAGTACTTCAGATGGCAGGTATTCAGTGGCTCAAAAGGAGGTTTCATCAGCTGGGTGAGGACGACGTTGAGATCCCATGACACTGCAGGAGGCTTGATAGGGGGCTTTGACAAAAGCAAGCCTCTCATGAATCGAACGACTAAAGGCTCTCCAGAGATGGCTTTACCTTCCACACGATAATGGTCAGCACTAATCGCACTAAGGTGATTCCTTACTGAGTTGGTCTTGAGGCCAGACTCTGATAAGTGCAGAAGATATTCAAGCAGGTTCTGTGCAGGGCAAGAACGAGGTTCTAGGGCCTTGCTCTCACACCAAACGACAAACCTCCTCCACTTGAAAAAGTAACTCTTTTTAGTGGAATCCTTCCTAGAGGCAAGCAAGACACGGGAGACACCCTCAGACAGACCCAACGCAGTGAAGTCTATGCCCTCAACATCCAGGCCGTGAGAGCCAGAGACTGAAGGTTGGGGTGCAGCAACGCTCCGTCGTTGTGCGAAATGAGAGTTGGAAAACACTCCAATCTCCACGGTTCTTCGGAGGACAACTCCAGAAGAAGAGGGAACCAGATCTGACGGGGCCAAAAGGGCGCTATCAGAATCATGGTGCCGCGGTCTTGCTTGAGTTTCAGTAAGGTCTTCCCCACCAAAGGTATGGGAGGATAAGCATACAGGAGGCCGGTCCCCCAATGAAGGAGAAAGGCATCCGACGCTAGCCTGCCGTATGTCTGAAGTCTGGAACAGAACAGAGGCAGCTTGTGGTTGGTCCGAGAGGCGAAAAGTTCCACCGAGGGGGTGCCCCACTCTCGGAAGATCTTGCGTACCACTCTGGAATGGAGCGACCACTCGTGCGGTTGCATGACTCTGCTCAGTCTGTTGGCCAGACTGTTGTTTACGCCTGCCAGGTATGTGGCTTGGAGGAGCATGCCGAACTGGCAAGCCCAACGCCACATCCCGACGGCTTCCTGACACAGGGGGCGAGATCCGGTGCCCCCCTGCTTGTTGATATAATACATTGCAACCTGATTGTCTGTCCGAATTTGGATAATTTGACAGGACAGCCGATCTCTGAAAGCCTTCAGTGCGTTCCAGATCGCTCGGAGCTCCAGGAGGTTGATCTGAAGATCCTTTTCCTGGAGGGACCACAGACCCTGGGTGTGAAGCCCATCGACATGAGCTCCCCACCCCAGGCGAGATGCATCCGTCGTCAGCACTTTCGTGGGCTGTGGAATTTGGAATGGACGTCCCAGGGTCAAATTGGTCCGAATGGTCCACCAGTGCAGTGAAGTGCGGCAACTGGTGGAGAGGCGGATGACATCTTCTAGATTCCCAGTGGCTTGAAACCACTGGGAAGCTAGGGCCCATTGAGCAGATCTCATGTGAAGACGAGCCATGGGAGTCACATGAACTGTGGAGGCCATATGACCCAGAAGTCTCAACATCTGCCGAGCTGTGATCTGCTGAGACGCTCTGGACCGGGAAGCCAGGGACAGGAGGTTGCTGGCCCTCGCTTCGGGAAGGAAGGCCTGAGCCATCTGAGTATTCAGCAGAGCTCCTATGAATTCCAGAGACTGGGCTGGCTGGAGATGGGACTTTGGGTAATTTATCACAAACCCCATCAGCTCCAGGAGGTGAATAGTGCACTGCATGGACCGGAGAGCTCCTGCCTCCGAGGTGTTCTTGACCAGCCAATCGTCGAGATATGGGAACACGTGCACTCCCAGCTTGCGTAGATACGCCGCAACCACCACGAGGCACTTGGTGAACACCCGTGGGGCAGAAGCGAGCCCAAAGGGCAGCACACAATACTGAAAATGCTGTGTGCCCAGACGGATCTGAGATACTGTCTGTGAGCTGGCAGTATCGGGATGTGAGTGTATGCATCCTTTAAATCCAGGGAACATAGCCAATCGTTTTTCTGAATCATTGGCAGAAGGGTGCCCAAGGAAAGCATCCTGAACTTTTCTTTGACCAGGAATTTGTTCAGGCCTCTCAGGTCTAGGATGGGGCGCATCTCCCCTGTTTTCGTTTCCACAAGGAAGTACCTGGAATAGAATCCCTGCCCTTCCTGCCCGGGTGGTACGGGCTCGACCGCATTGGCGCTGAGAAGGGCGGAGAGTTCCTCTGCAAGTACTTGCTTGTGGTGGGAGCTGAAGGATTGAGCTCCCGGAGGACAATTTGGTGGAGGGGAGGCCAAATTTAGGGCGTATCCACACCGCACTATTTGGAGAACCCACTGGTTGGAGGTTATGAGAGGCCACCTTTGGTGAAAAAATTTTAACCTCCCTCCGACTGGCAGATCGTCCGGTACGGACACTTGGATGGCGGCTATGTTCCCATGGATCCAGTCAAAAGCCCGTCCCCGGCTTTTGCTGTGGAGGCGCAGGGGGCTGCTTAGGCGCACGCTGTTGACGAGAATGAGCGCGCTGGGACTGTCCCTGAGCCTGACGAGGCCTTCGGGCCGGCTGGGTGTACCTACGCTTGGTAAAGGCATAGGGCGCAGCCTGCCAGGCCCGGGAAAAACGTCCACCTGCCGAGGTGGATGCTGAAGGCGCCCAGTGGGAGAGCTTGTCGAGAGCGGTTTCCCGCTGATGCAGTTGGTCCACCAGCTGCTCGACCTTCTCGCCAAAAATGTTATCCCCCCGGCAAGGTACGTCGGCCAGTCTCTGCTGGGTGCGGTTGTCCAGGTCAGAGGCACGCAGCCATGAGAGCCTGCGCATCACTATACCTTGGGCCGCAGCACGAGACGCCACGTCACAGGTGTCATAAATACCCCTGGACAGGAACTTTCTACATGCCTTCAGCTGCCTGACCGCCTCCTGAAAAGGCCTGGACTGCTCCGGCGAGAGCTTGTCAACCAGGTCCGCCAGTTGCTTCACATTATTCCGCATGTGGATGCTCGTGTACAGCTGGTAAGACTGGATGCGGGTCACGAGCATGGAAGATTGGTAGGCCTTCCTCCCAAACGAGTCCAGAGTGCGAGACTCCCGCCCCGGGGGCGCCGAGGCGGTATCCCTCGAACTCCGTGCCCTCTTGAGAGCAGAGTCCACGACCGCCGAGTCATGAGGCAATTGGGGCCGCATTAACTCTGGGTCCGAGTGGATTCTGTATTGGGACTCTGCTTTCTTGGGGATGGTGGGATTAGATAGTGGTCTCAACCAGTTCCGAAGCAGTGTCTCTTTGAGGACATTGTGCAACGGTACCGTGAAGGACTCTCTAGGTGGTGATGGATAGTCGAGGACCTCGAGCATCTCAGCCCTCGGCTCATCCACAGAGACCACGGGAAAGGGAATGCAAATAGACATATCCCTGACAAAAGAGGCAAAGGAGAGGCTCTCAGGTGGCGAGAGCTTTCTCTCTGGTGAAGGAGTGGGGTCGGAGGAAAGGCCCACAGACTCCTCTGAGGAGAAATATCTGGGGTCCTCCTCCTCCCCCCACGAGGCCTCTTCCTCGGTGTCGGACATGAGCTCGTGGAGCTCGGTCCTCAACCGGGCCCGGCTCAACGTCGAGGCACCGAGGCCTCGGTGGCGTCGTCGAGCGGTGGACTCCCGCGCCGGCGGGGATGAAGCTCCCTCCATCGACGTCGACGGGGACTCCACCTGCGTGTCGGTCGAGACCGGCACCGCAAGCGGCGTCGGCGTTGAAGGCCTTGGCACCGGGCTAGAGCATGCCGGCGCCACAGTCAACGGCGCCGAGGGCACAAGCACCCCCGGCGCCGGCACAGTCTGGCGCATCAGCCCTTCCAGAATCCCAGGAAGGATGGCTCGGAGGCACTCGTCCAGGCCCGCTGTCGGGAAAGGCGAGGGGGCCGGTAGAGGCGTCGGTGCCGGAAGCTGTTCGGGTCCAGGAGACTGCACCGAAGTGCTGGGACCCTGACGCGGCGGTACCTCTACTACAGAAGGGGGCCTCTTCTCGCGACGCTGCCGCTTCCTCGGCGTCGACTCATCTCCTGCGCCGGGAGCCGGATGCATCGAGGGCGACCGATGACGGTGCTTCTTCGTTTTCTTGCGATGCCCGTCATCGGCGCTTGGTGGAATAGAGGAGGAGGAGGTCGATCCCCCTCGGCCTCGAGGGACCGGGTCTGACAGGGTTCGGTCCCGAGGGCCCTGGGTAGAGGGAGTGACCGGAGCCGATTGCCCACGCGGCCTCTCACCCCTGCCTTCATCGGCGGGCCGACGGGACCTGTGCTCCTGGGGTCGATGCCATCGGTGCCGATTTCGTGGACATCGATACCGGTACCGAAGAACCGGCCGTCGATACCGATGCCGTCGAAGTCGACGTCGAGGGGCCGGTGCAAGTTCCAAAAAGACGGTCCCGAAGAACTTGCCTCGCAAATTGTGTCCGTTTCCGGAGACCGAGACACAAAGTACACGTCTTGGTATCGTGCTCCGGCCCGAGGCACTGGAAGCACCAAGCGTGAGTGTCGGTCTGCGAGATATGCCGGCCGCACCGACCACACTTTTTAAATCCACTCGGGACCTTCGAGGACATCGATGGAAAAATCGCGTCGGCGAAATCAAAGTCGTCGATGGTGGCGGTAAAAATCACACCTCGAAAATAAATCGACCGCGCGGCCACAAGGCCGCAACGTGACGCCCCCGCTAAGAGACGAGGGAAAAAACCAAGTTCAGCGTTTTTTGTTTTTTTGAAAAGAAAACTAAGAGAAAAACGCGAACAACGAAAAATAAGAAAAATTCGCGCAAAAACGCGATCCGGTTTCCGGGGCTGACAGAGAGAGAGACAAACACGACTCTCTCCAGCGCGGAAAAGAAAAGACTGAGCGGGAACGGTCACGCACGGGCGGGAAGACGGCCGCGCATGCGCGGTGGGCGTGCCCTGCGAGCGGGACCGCCCGCGAAGTTTTTTGTTCCGGTTGGTGGGTGCTGCCATGGACGTCAACCTAGTCGTGAGAACGAGCAGCCTGCTTGTCCTCGGAGAACTTAGGGATATCTCTTGCGACCTGGGATGTGGCAGCTACACTGAAAGGCATTCATGTGCTTGTAACAGATGAGAGATTGAGAGAGTGTGTCCAGAGCCCAATTGGCGCATGTGACAGGGTCTGAGGATTCGGTTTGTTCTAAGTGTGGTGGTAGTCCCAACTCGTTCTATCATGTGTTTTGGACGTGTTGGTGCAGGCCTTTTGGTTGTGGGTGTGAGGCTTCTTGATCAGGTTGTTGGGAAATACGATTCGAGGGACGGAGGGGCAGTTTCTGTTGCATCAACCCAGGGCCTTTACTCCTCTAAACCGACATTCAAGTCTGTTCTGTCGGAAATTGAGTTTGGTGGCTTGGAAGTGTGTTCTACAATACTGGACTTCGTCTGAGGCCCCTGCCTATTGGCACTGGCAGAACCAGGTACATCTTCCCCCAAACGTAGGAAGATTTTACTCAAATTTGGTTACCTTATTTGCAAGTTCTTAGTTCCAAAGGGCGTAGTTTGCTAATTCATAGCTCAGGAGAGATGAACCCAGATGTATAATTCTTCATTCCTCTATCATTATCGGGGGAGAAAGGGGTACAGGGGTTTAATCTTTGCCCTGCCATTCCCAAAGTCTTTTGGGTTGAACCTGTAGGTTATTTTCTGGCCTGGTTAAATGGGACGGGTTTGGGTTCAAAAGGGAAGTTGAGGAGAGGGCTTAGTTGGGTGGTTGGTAATTAGAGCTGGTTCTGGTTATAGTGGGGAATGGGTTTAGGGCATTAGGGAGGGAGGTGGGGCTCTGCTTGGGGTGGAGACATGGGGGTTTCCCTCCTTGCTCTCTATTCACGCTAGAGGATGTAGAATCCCTCAAATATGGTGCTGGGGTTGGGTTATTGGGAGGAAGGGAGGTTTTGTTAGAGGAGGGGTTACTTTTTGAGGACTGTTGGTGAAGTTATTACTGCTGATCATAATCTTAAGAAACGTTTACTATTCAGTTGGGGGAGGGGTTAGCATAAAAGTGGATGGTGGTAGCTTACTTAACTTGATTTTGTTAGTTACATGTTATGCAATTGTAAGCTAAGTTTATTGTTTGGTGAATAAGATGTTTGTACCATCACTAATAAAATTGTTGAAACATTAGAAATAAACTATTTAGCGTACAGGGTCCTACCATATTGAATCCCATCCCACTGGACATTCGTTTAGCAAATATTTTATCCGATTGTAAGGTTAAACTTAAAACATATTTGTTTTGTCAGGCATTCAGGTCTTAGGTGCCGTTTGCTGTCCAGTTGGGATATGGATGCCTAATACGTTGCAGTGTTGGTTTCTAAATTCTCTCTGCTCTCTTTAGTGTCTTCTCTCCTTTCTGTATTATTGTAGTTCTCTTCCTTCCTTCCTTCTTTTCTTTCCTATATGAAATTTGTAATCTGCTTTGATAGTTTTCCCATAAGTGGTATATTAAGTTTTGAATAAACTTGAAACTTGAATTTATGGCCTAACATCCAGTTAGCAAGTGACTGTAGACAATCCTGTAGCAGACACGGAGGTCAATATTCAGCGAGGAAAAGGAGTGAAATGTCATCAGTGTAAAAATAAAATTGGATATTAAATGACTGGATAAGGGTAGCTAAAGAGCTGGAAAAGCTTAACCACCTTTAGTAAGAACTTGGGTAAAGTTCAAGTCACTACTCTGCTCTAATGAAATTGCATATATGGTTCATATATGACTAAGGCTGGAAGATCACTTGTTCTTCTAAACAAAGTAATTGCTACCAAAAATAATACTTTACAGATTATACACTTTAATGAAGCAGTTTTCATCAGCTGGAAATACAGCTGCATTAGAGAGATAAGGACAACAATGAGATCCTTTGGAACAGGAGGCTTCTCAATTGTTGGCTGGACATGAAGAAGTCCATTCATGAACCAAAGATGAAGTCAATACATTAGAGTATACCTTAGTGCTGAGAGTGCACTAAAATATACTCTAATGGAGCATGTTTGCAGGTATATCAAGGAAAAATGACAGACAAGACTGAAAGGTACCAAGGAACAATCTGGCCAATATTCAAAACTATTTAACCAGCCAGAAATGGCTCCTGGCCGGTTAAAAAGCATTTTAACGCCTAAGTGCTGATATTCAGTGAGAGATAACAGGTGATATCTGCTGAATATGCGCGGTTAGCAACATAGCCAGTTAGGCACGGATATTCAGCTCCAAAACGACTATGTTTAGCTGTTAAAATAGGCCACATAAATAGCAGGCTTATGTTTGCTAAGCACTTAAGCTGATAATCAGCGCTAACAAGTGGTTAAGTTGCCAGGGTCAGAAGTGAAACCAGAAATTCAATGCTGGTTGCCGGATACGGGCCAGTGTTTAATATCCAGTCTGAGCAATGGCGTCGGGCAGTCACTGATGTTGGCTGAATATCAGGGGGAATGTGTACAGGGTAAGGAGGAAAAGGTGAAAATATTTCACAAATACTTTTATTCAGTGCTATAAAGGACAATGGAGGAGGACTTCAGATACCTGACAAAAGCATATATAGAAACGGAATAGATACTATAATAATCAAGGTTTTGCTGAAGAGGCAGAAAACTAAAACTGTATGTACTGGGGACATGGTCCTGGGTAATATTCAGGCTGAATCTGTGGTCATTGCCTTAGTACCTGTAGTTAAAGAAAATTGACTTGACACACTACTAGACATTCTACGTAGACATGCTAATGCTTAACATATGTACACTGAAATGATGTACTATGGATATAGCCAGTTAAGCAGGTATGACATACGTCACATCAAAATCAGTGACCACTCAAATCACTAAAATGAAAATATCATGGCAATTCACAGTGATTCAAAAGCAAATCATTCCTGCAACTAGCAAAAACCACAAGTATTAAAGATCATAAACAATTTAAAGTCTCAAGGGGTATCATGCACAAATAAACGCAAGAAAAGTGCCACTTAAGGAGAAATTAGATCTTACCTGCTAATTTACTTTCCTTTAGTCCCTCTGGACCGGCCCAGGATTGGACTGATGGGTTGTGCACTCCTTTGAGCAGGTGGAGACTGAGAACTTCTGACTCGAGAGTCAATAAGAGCCCTGGCCATGTGACCCTAGCCTCAGTATTTTCAGTCTCCAGCAGGTGGAAGGAGGTGAGCCCATTAGTCTCTCTATCGCTATTTCTTTAGCTAGGGGGAAAAAAAAAAACAAAGAAACTTTCTGTGCCTAAGGAATCTTTTTAGTACAGGCTAACTATATAGAAATCTTCTTTCTAGCCTCTGGGGTGCTACATTCGGGAGTTCCAGGGTCCCACCCCTCCCCCCCCCTTCCTCCCCATCTCCCGGTCAGGGAAGAGAACACCCTTTCGGAGGAAAGGTGTGCAGCTTTTGGGAGAGGCAGCCAAATTTCTTAAATTTAAAAAAAAAAAAGGCACGAACGAGCAAGCAGCTCCATCGTGGTTTGCTTTTATTTGCTTTATTTTCTGCCGTTCACAGTTCTTTCTGTGTTGGAGGCTTTGAAAAAGAAAAAAAGTTCCCCGCTGAGTAAATGAGCAGCGGCATTACAGAGCCTTGGTGCCCCCCCCCCCTTTTGTGCACAAATAAATGCAAGAAAAGTGCCACTTAAGCATGCATTCACCCTAAGCACTATTCTATAAAGGGGTGCATAAGTGGCATAGCGCACAACTGTAAGGGGGACTATGTATGGGAAGAGCATGGGCAGGATACTTACGCGTCTCTCACATACACGCCATTGCGTGCACTGCCTGTCACGCTTATACGTGCCCATTTATGCTTGCCATAGACCTGGTGTAGTCGGCACACCTACATTTAAGCGCAGAAATGCGGATTTACACTAGCTTCTATAATAGAATCTTGACACCCAGATGCTGTTAAAGAGTAGATGTTCCCTGTGCTGCACTGAGATGCCTGCATCTAGGTGCCTCTTTATAGAATTGCCTCCTTACCCCAAATAAAGTGAATGTCAAAAACAATGAAATATAATCATGTACACTTATCTGAGTTCTTGAATTAAACCAAGTCTCGATGCTAGTGTTTCGGCTTAAGAGTCCATCAACTGTTCTTTAACAGAGTTTTGAAAACCTGGGAACACACAAAAAATAATTAGAAAAAAAAATAAAATGAAATAAACAGTCTGCATCAGAGTTGTAAGAAACACACTACCATTTCAAACATGGCAGCATCAAACTTTGAAACACCATGGAAATTAGATCACTCAGACCTTCAATCAACAAAGATCAAGTTCTCAACAGAAAGACCAATCAATTTTATCATTTAAGCCAAATGGAGCAATGGTATTCAAATGATAAATCTATTGTTGTTCACATCAAAGCAGAAGGGTATAGAAATCACACATCCCCCCCCCCCCCCACCCACCCATGCTTAGAAACTTCAGGTTGATCCAATGCAGTGGACAAACACGACATTGGCCACATGGGTGATGCCCCAACCACTTTGTAGACAGTCGATGACAAAACAGAATACACCAAAATATATCTTTAACTTTGTGGCCAATGTGCTGTTTGTCCTCAGTCTTTGGTACAATGTTTACTATGAAAGGTCAGAATACATTAATGAAAGCATCTACTACCTGCAACTCGATTAGGGTTATTGTTTTGTCCTTGCATTATGTCCATCTTTGAGAAAACATGCTCTGTATGGATGCATTTGATCGAAAATAAAATTTGCATTCATAAAGGCGGAATAGGAGTGCCCCTGGTTTCTCACTGCTTGCAATTCAAACATAACATTTAAGGATCTACATTTCCCTGTATTGGATCAACCTGCAGTTTCTAAGTAAGGGGTGGGGGTTGATTTGAATGCCCTTCTGCTTTCACATGAATAAATGATGGATTTATTGTTTGAATACCATTGCTCCTTTTGGCATAAATAATGAAATTCAGTGGTCTATATGTTGAGAGCCTGATCTATTTCGATTTCAATTTCCACCTTGTGCATCTGCTCCATTTCCATGGCATTTTGAAGTTTGGTGCAGCCATGTTTGAACGGGTAGTGTGCTTCTTACAATTTTGATGCAGATTGTTTGTTTATTTCATTTTTTTTTCTATTTTTTGTGTGTTCCCAGGTTTTCCAAACTCTGTTAAAAAAACAAAAAACTGCTGATGGACTCTTAAGCAACAAGATCCCTTGACAAAGGCATTGTGGATGCAGAAAATGTTAGCATTGGGACTTCATTTTATTTTTAAGAGCACAATTATGTTTCACCGCTTTGACACTTTATTTGGGGAAAATAATTATACCTAATCATTTGTCACTGAAATAAGATCAGTCAAGGAGTGTTTATGTACAAAACCCTTTACACTTGTTTGTGAGCCTTTGAATAATACTTGTAATTTTTGCTTGTTATATGAATGATTTGCTTTTGAAACACCTTTAGTTGGACGATGTGTCACATAAGAGCAAGGGGGGGGGGGGGGGAAGCTATTAAGGTGTAGTAAAACTCAGACTTCTACTGCACACTGATTTTGTGAGAGTCAGTAACTGGCAGCCTCTAAGTACTCAACAACTTAACCAGAAACCTTATTACAAAATCAAAAAAACAAAAAAAAGTTTTAAATTAAATTAAATTAAATGTGCTCAGTTTTTTTGGTGTGCTATAGTGTCTCAGAGTTTTGAGAAGCATTTACACTCCATTCTCACATCATCGCACGTCCTACCACCAGCCAAGTATTAATGTTAAAAAATATATCAAAAAATCTTTATCATTAAAGATAAAAACAGCTGTTAGATATTTGAATTTACTTAGCTTGGGCGCTGGTGCGAACAAAATTATCAATGTTCATAGAATATCTTCTCAAAACCACGCCCCAGTCATCTTAGACTTCCTGGACGCTGATCTACAACAGAGGCTCCAATAGCATATTTTCTTCTCAATTCATGTGATGTAAATTTCTGGTTTTCCTTCGGGTTGGACGGATTCCTGACCTGTTTTTGCTGTATAATTAAGTTCCCCTGATGACGCCAGTTTAATGGCGAAACATGGCCTATGTTGGGAACAGGGAATTTAGAAATTTACATCACATGAATTGAGAAGAAAATATGCTATTGGAGCCTCTGTTGTAGATCAGCGTCCAAGACATAGCTCTACACCAAACAAAATGTTCCACATTGATCAAGCACATCCTTGGCTCTGCAGTACATGAAGAACTGATATCAGACATGGACACAAAGGATACGCTGTATTCATTAATTATTGATGAAGCACAGATATTGGCCTAGATAAGCAGCTGTGTGTGATGGTGCACTACTACAGTAATTCCTTGAGCTGTATTACCACCACATTTCTAGGATTAATATTACTTGAGTCTGGTACTGTAAATGGAATATTCAGTGCCATTACCAAGTTTCTTGCTGCAAATCGTCTTTCAATACACAAATGTTTGGGCTTAGCAACCGATGGCTGTAGTACCGTATGTGGCAAAAATAATTCAGTTATATCAAGGTTTCATGAAGTGTGCCCTAACATTGTACACAAAGTGTAATTCATGGTTGCTGAGACCTATAACCGATTCTGCCATAGTACCGTTTGCTAGCAGAAATACAACGATTATATGAATGCATTAATGTTGGTGAAGAACCACTAAAAATCCTGAAGTTGTCAGACACTCACTGGCTGTCCATAGCTGCTTGTATTTAGCCCATCCTTGAACAATATTACAAACTAAAGCTTCACTTCCAGATCGTCAAAGATGAGGCATGCAACTACTCTGCTGAGCACCTGCATCAGATGTTTTGCGCACCAGAAAACAAGCTGTACTTGGTATTTTTAAGGCCTCTACTACAGGAACTCAACCGAGGTAACAAGCTGTTCGAGGCTTGTCCAGCTGCTTACAGACTGGTAATGTTGTATCGCAGCACACCAGCAAGAGTGGAAGTGGGAATGTACCAAATGACCAAGGCAAACATACTGCAGCGAATTGTGAGGCCAACCACATTTACATCATGGGAAGCAACTTTGGCATATAATTTGGAAGATAGATCCCACCATCTACCTTTGGCGGCTATGAACGTTGGGATCAATTTGAGCTTTTGTTGTATGAGTCTCGAATTAAATGCATGCCTGCAGAACAAATAAAAGAGCACTACGGGATTACCTATTTGAACTTCTGAAGGAAATACATCAGAGGCTACTGACAAATGTACAGCAGCTAGAGTCTCCGGCAGATCTGTTGTCCTAGGAGCCCAGAAACTTCAGCTCTCGGTTATCATTTTTACCTCTGTATAATGGGAATCTTGGAGGTCTGGAGCAACAATGGAGGCTAATCAGCACATTGATGTGGCCCATCTTTAGCAACAATGATGTTGAGCAGGTTTAGGTGACTGTAGCAAATCACACAGATGCTTCAAGAGACCATGATTTCCTTCCGCTGGGACATTTTGCACTATGTATGTTGGCTTTACCTTTCAGCAATGCAGCTGTTGAAAGAACTTTCTAAGATAAACCTCAAGACAAAATTGAGAAACAGGATGCGACAAGGCACTTTGGAAGCCTTGTTGCGTATTTGTAGCTACATGAAGTGCAAAGGCATATGCTGCAATGAGTTTTCTCCATTAGCTGCGATGCTGAGTACATAAGTATTGCCATACTGGGACAGACCGAAGGTCCATCAAGCCCAGCATCCTGTTTCCAACAGTGGCTAATCCAAGTTACAAGTACCTGGCAAGATCCCAAAACAGTACAAAAACATCTGCTTATCCTACAAATAAGCAGTGGATTTTCCCCAAGTCCATTTTAATAATGGCTTATGGACTTTTCTTTTAGGAAGCTATTCAAACCTTTTTTAAACCCCGCTAAGTTAACTGCTTTTACTATATTCTCTGGCAACGAATTCCAGAGTTTAATTACAAGTTGAGTGAAGAAATATTTTCTCCGATTTTGTTTTAAATTTACTACTTTGCAGCTTCATTGCATGCCCCCTAGTCCTAGTATTTTTGGAAAGAGTAAACAAGCAATTTAACACAGATATTTATGTGACAGATGCTAATGAGGACAACTCAATATCCGAGGAGTATTTTGCAGCTTGTGAACAAAGCCAGGCCTGCCCACAAGGGCTCTGTTCAAAGACAGTGTCTAGCTGTTTCAGTCTGTCCAGCCTCAGCATTCCAACTCTACCCTAGGCCCTGGTCTGCCAGCCAGGCCTGCCCCCAACAGCTCTTTTCAGAGCCATCACCTAGCTGTTCCAGTCTGTGCAGCCTCAGTGTTCCTTGTCTATCCCAGGCCCTGGTCTGCCAGGTCTGACTCCTAGGGCTCTTTTCAGAGCCACCCAAGGATGGACGGTCACCCCCCTCCCTATTTTTGGTGTCTAAATTGTCAGGCTATTTTTGGGCTACTTTTGGACATGAATTGGGCTGGGAAATTTGTCATCATCTGGCAGCTCTGGTTTCAAGGCTAGATTATGCAAATGTAGCATATGCAGGATTGTCTCAGGCAAATTTGAAGAGACTTCAAACACTACAAAATATGGCTATTAGGTAACCTTACATATTACACCTTTGCATAAAAGTTATCCTTCGATACCTATAATGCAAATAATTAAGTTTAAGATGTTGAAGTTGGCGCTTACTGTATACTATTACTGCCACCCATTCCTACTTGCATGAATTGGAACTGCCATATATTCCCAGTAGGACATGAAGGTCTGCACAAGACCACAGAATGCTCAGGACCCAACAAACTACATTTTATATTTATACTAGTAAAAAAGGCCCGTTTCTGACACAAATGAAACGGGCGCTAGCAAGGTTTTCCTCGGAGTGTGTATGTTTGGGAGAGTGTATGTGAGAGTGACTGTTTGAGAGTCGGAGTGAAAGTGTGATTGTGTGAGAGAGAGCGTGAGTCTGGGTGTGAGTGTGTTTGTGAGAGAGTGTGTGTGTGAGAATGAGAGTGTGTGCAAGTGTGTATGTGAGACACAGTGTGAGTGAGAGTGTGTGTGTGT
The DNA here is from genome assembly GCF_901765095.1 of Microcaecilia unicolor. NCBI lineage: Eukaryota > Metazoa > Chordata > Amphibia > Gymnophiona > Siphonopidae > Microcaecilia > Microcaecilia unicolor. The sequence continues at coordinate 85,120,765 of NC_044042.1, read as the reverse complement.
GGGCGAGAGAGAGAGTGTGTGTGAGACACAGATTCTCTGTTTGAGTGAGTGTATGAGACCAAGCGAGTGTGTGAGTGACTGTGTGGCACATAGAGAGTGAATGTGATACAGTGTGAGACAGAGTGTGTGAGAGTGAGAAAGACATTGTATATGAGAGAGAGAGTGTGAGCCGTGCCCTCCCAATCCATGGCCATCTGTCCCCTGCCCCCTCCATTCATCCTTTTCCAGCAATTCCCCTCTGTCCCTGAGCCCTGACCTCCCAATCCATGGCCATCCATGTTTGTCTGTCACCTGCCCCCTCCATTCATCCCTATCCAGCATTTCCCCTCTCTGCTTGAGGCCTGCCCTGCAATCCATATCCATCCATGCCCATCTGTCCCCTCCATTCATCCCTATGCAGCAATTCCCCTCTCCCTGAGTCCTGCCCTTCCAATCCATGCCCATCCATGCTCCTCTGTCACCTGGCCCCTCCATTTTTCCCTATCCAGCATTTCCCCTCTCTGCCTGAGGCCTGCTCTGCAATCCATATCCATCCATGCCCATCTGTCCCCTCCATTCATCCCTATCCAGCAATTCCCCTCTCCCTGAGTCCTGCCCTTCCAATCCATGCCCATCCATGCTCCTCTGTCACCTGGCCCCTCCATTTTTCCCTATCCAGCATTTCCCCTCTCTGCCTGAGGCCTGCTCTGTAATCCATATCCATCCATGCCCATCTGTCCCCTCCATTCATCCCTATCCAGCAATTCCCCTCTCCCTGAGTCCTGCCCTTCCAATCCATGCCCATCCATGCTCCTCTGTCACCTGGCCCCTCCATGTTTCCCTATCCAGCATTTCCCCTCTCTGCCTGAGGCCTGCTCTGTAATCCATATCCATCCATGCCCATCTGTCCCCTCCATTCATCCCTATCCAGCAATTCCCCTCTCCCTGAGTCCTGCCCTTCCAATCCATGCCCATCCATGCTCATCTGTCACCTGGCCCCTCCATTTTTCCCTATCCAGCATTTCCCCTCTCTGCCTGAGGCCTGCTCTGTAATCCATGCTCCTCTGTCCCCTGCCGCCTCCATTCATCCTTTTCCAGCAAGTTCTCTCTCGCCCTTCCATGACCCCCCCCCCCTCGCATCCATGCTACGCTCTCTCCCATGTCCCAGCCTGGCCCGCCCTCTTCTTTCCCCCCCCCCTTCGCATCCATGCCTCGCATCCATGCCCCCCCACCCCTTCGCATCCATGCCCCCCCTTCGCATCCATGCCTCGCATCCATGCCCCCCCCCTCGCATCCATGCCCCCCCACCCCTTCGCATCCATGCCTCCTCCTTCGCATCCATGCCTCGCATCCATGCCTCCCTTTTTTTTTTTTTTTTAATTCTTTTTAACTTTACCTCCGTGGCGGTTCGTGCAGCGAAGCGTCAGGGAAGGAGGCGGCGCTCCCGACGTCTAGCTTTCCCTTCGCTGTGTTCCGCCTTGTTTTGAAGGCGGAACACAGCGAAGGGAAGGCTAGACGTCGGGAGCGCCGCCTCCTTCCCTGACGTTTCGCTTCCGGATTTGTTTGTTTTGTCGCGAGGGCGGGGCAGAGACGGCTGGCTGGCTGGCTTGAAGGGAGGCTTCACACCACGAATCCCCGAACCCTTCAGCCTCAGCCTGGGAGTGACGTCAGATGGCTTCAAGGCTTCAAGGCTTCAGGCTTCAGGCTTCAAGGCTTCAGACTTCAAGCTTCCGGCTTCACAGAACGTTGTCCTGAGAACTTAGGCTTCCGGCTTCAAGCTTCCGGCTTCACAGAACGTTGTCTTCAGAACGTTCACGGTGCGTTTTATTATATTAGATTATATTTATTGCATTTGTATCCCACCTTTTCCCACCTATTTGTAGGCTCAAAGTGGCTTACAGAGTGTGGTTATGACATAATCATTTCGTGATAACAGGTACAGTTCTTATAGTTTGAATGTTGGTAAGAGAAGATAAGCATAGTTGTTTCATGATAACAGGTACAGTTCTTATAGTTTGAATGTTGGTAAGAGAAGATAAGCATAGTTGTTTCATGATAACAAGTACAATTATTACTGTTTAAAGATTGGGTAAGGGAGGATAGACGGGAAGTGTTAGGTAAGTTAGAGGTGAGCTGTGGTGATTGTGTGATCTGTAGAAGTAGTTTGTAGTTTTCAGGGGAATGAACCAAGAAGAGGGTTTTTTACCTAAAGAAGGTGTTCTTTTACGTAGCACTATAATGGTGGAATGATTTGCTTAAAAAGATTTGAGGTGGAACTGATGCAAAAATATTTAAAGTAAGGTTAAAGACATTTTCATTTACTCAGATTTTTGGAAGTTGAGGGGTCAGCCCAGTGACTCTGTATAACATGTAATTGACTGTTATTTTGGTTGTGTGCTTGTGAAGACTATTTTTCTGCTGTATGGTTAGGCTCTTCTATCAAAGAAAATGGCTTTTTTGGTCATTTTAATCTTTGTACACTTATCTGAGTTCTTGCATTAAACCAAGAATAAGCAGTACATCAAATGTAAAATAAACAAACATTCCTTTCAGAATTGGCACTTGAGTTATAAAGTTTCATTTTTGAAATTATACTACACATAAACAGAGATATTTATACCTAATCTAGCTCTTAGCTTCCTTAAGCTTCTGGAAACATTTCTATTTGGGGTTCTTTTGCACATATATATCTATACTACACCTTTACTTTCAATCACATATATGCTTCCCTATTCATACTCCTTGAATATATTAGGTGCTAGTCTACTTTCTTTATAGGGTTACTTTTTAGTATGAAGACACATTTACGATTATTTCTTTTCCTGTGATGCTACAAAGCCATACATTTCTAATGCCAAGTATTTCTGTAGTGTAGAGTTAGCTAATGTTTTTATGTAGGGTTAAGATTCATTTATACTAATACCGTTACATATTCTCTGTTATTTCTTCTTAAATTAGTGTAACTTGAAAGTTTCAGATTAACCTTAAAGTATGACCTAAATATATAAATGTAGCTGTGCATTGCAATTTCACTAATATAATACCAGGACAGTTACTTTCATTTTTTAATGCTTTTCTGTTTTATGTTTCTATTATTAAATACAATGTTACTAACTGAACTCTCTTTAGTACTTGTATACTTTTATTGCTGCTGTACTACTACTACTACTATTTAACATTTCTAGAGCGCTACAAAGTGTACGCAGCGCTGTACAAACACAGAAGAAAGACAGTCCCGGCTCAAAGAGCTTACAATCTATTAGACAAAAAGTAAAGCATTTAAATTTAAAATATTTAAGCAGTCAAGCAGAAGAGAACAGTCACAGAAGGACTGAAGATGTTGAAGGGTGGTCAGTGTGATTAGGTGTAACTCTGGTTGGAGTAGTGGGAGAAGGTGATAGAAGAATAGAAATGGGTGAGGTAAAGTAATGAGTGGGTTGATAGGGAGGTTATATAAGACAGGTCACTCTAGGGGTTGGTGGGTAGAGGGGTAGGGTGGGCGAGACTAAGTCTAAAGCAGGAGAAGGTATTCTCTGCAGCCTATCTGTGAGATGGAAAATGCTCTCTGAAGCTGCTGCTATAAGTTGTTAGTTTTCGCTCCCTGCTGTAGTATATCATCCCAGTCATACCAAGAACTAACCCTGACCACCTTCTTGTTTCCTGCATTCTTCTATTACCCATCATCTTTCCATTCCATCTGTATTCTGCACTCATCTTGAGTCTACTCATCATTTGGATTTTTTTTTTATTTTATTTTTGTTACATTTGTACCCCGCGCTTTCCCACTCATGGCAGGCTCAATGCGGCTTACATGGGGCAATGGAGGGTTAAGTGACTTGCCCAGAGTCACAAGGAGCTGCCTGTGCCTGAAGTGGGAATTGAACTCAGTTCCTTTCCCCAGGACCAAAGTCCACCACCCTAACCACTAGGCCACTCCTCCACTGTTGCTACTATTTGAGATTCTACATGGAATGTTGCAATTCCACTAGCAACATTCCATGTAGAAGTCGGCCCTTGCAGATCACCAATGTGGCCGCGCAGGCTTCTGCTTCTGTGAGTCTGACGTCCTGCACGTACGTGCAGGACGTCAGACTCACAGAAACAGAAGCCTGCGCAGCCTTCTACATGGAATGTTGGAGCAACATTCCATGTAGAATCTCCAATAGTATCTATTTTCTTTTTGTTACATTTGTACCCTGCGCTTTCCCACTCATGGCAGGCTCAATGCGGCTTACATGGGGCAATGGAGGGTTAAGTGACTTGCCCAGAGTCACAAGGAGCTGCCTGTGCCTGAAGTGGGAATTGAACTCAGTTCCTTTCCCCAGGACCAAAGTCCACCACCCTAACCACTAGGCCACTCCTCCACTGTTGCTACTATTTGAGATTCTACATGGAATGTTGCAATTCCACTAGCAACATTCCATGTAGAAGTCGGCCCTTGCAGATCACCAATGTGGCCGCGCAGGCTTCTGCTTCTGTGAGTCTGACGTCCTGCACGTACGTGCAGGACGTCAGACTCACAGAAACAGAAGCCTGCGCAGCCTTCTACATGGAATGTTGGAGCAACATTCCATGTAGAATCTCCAATAGTATCTATTTTCTTTTTGTTACATTTGTACCCTGCGCTTTCCCACTCATGGCAGGCTCAATGCGGCTTACATGGGGCAATGGAGGGTTAAGTGACTTGCCCAGAGTCACAAGGAGCTGCCTGTGCCTGAAGTGGGAATTGAACTCAGTTCCTTTCCCCAGGACCAAAGTCCACCACCCTAACCACTAGGCCACTCCTCCACTGTTGCTACTATTTGAGATTCTACATGGAATGTTGCAATTCCACTAGCAACATTCCATGTAGAAGTCGGCCCTTGCAGATCACCAATGTGGCCGCGCAGGCTTCTGCTTCTGTGAGTCTGACGTCCTGCACGTACGTGCAGGACGTCAGACTCACAGAAACAGAAGCCTGCGCAGCCTTCTACATGGAATGTTGGAGCAACATTCCATGTAGAATCTCCAATAGTATCTATTTTCTTTTTGTTACATTTGTACCCTGCGCTTTCCCACTCATGGCAGGCTCAATGCGGCTTACATGGGGCAATGGAGGGTTAAGTGACTTGCCCAGAGTCACAAGGAGCTGCCTGTGCCTGAAGTGGGAATTGAACTCAGTTCCTTTCCCCAGGACCAAAGTCCACCACCCTAACCACTAGGCCACTCCTCCACTGTTGCTACTATTTGAGATTCTACATGGAATGTTGCAATTCCACTAGCAACATTCCATGTAGAAGTCGGCCCTTGCAGATCACCAATGTGGCCGCGCAGGCTTCTGCTTCTGTGAGTCTGACGTCCTGCACGTACGTGCAGGACGTCAGACTCACAGAAACAGAAGCCTGCGCAGCCTTCTACATGGAATGTTGGAGCAACATTCCATGTAGAATCTCCAATAGTATCTATTTTCTTTTTGTTACATTTGTACCCTGCGCTTTCCCACTCATGGCAGGCTCAATGCGGCTTACATGGGGCAATGGAGGGTTAAGTGACTTGCCCAGAGTCACAAGGAGCTGCCTGTGCCTGAAGTGGGAATTGAACTCAGTTCCTTTCCCCAGGACCAAAGTCCACCACCCTAACCACTAGGCCACTCCTCCACTGTTGCTACTATTTGAGATTCTACATGGAATGTTGCAATTCCACTAGCAACATTCCATGTAGAAGTCGGCCCTTGCAGATCACCAATGTGGCCGCGCAGGCTTCTGCTTCTGTGAGTCTGACGTCCTGCACGTACGTGCAGGACGTCAGACTCACAGAAACAGAAGCCTGCGCAGCCTTCTACATGGAATGTTGGAGCAACATTCCATGTAGAATCTCCAATAGTATCTATTTTCTTTTTGTTACATTTGTACCCTGCGCTTTCCCACTCATGGCAGGCTCAATGCGGCTTACATGGGGCAATGGAGGGTTAAGTGACTTGCCCAGAGTCACAAGGAGCTGCCTGTGCCTGAAGTGGGAATTGAACTCAGTTCCTTTCCCCAGGACCAAAGTCCACCACCCTAACCACTAGGCCACTCCTCCACTGTTGCTACTATTTGAGATTCTACATGGAATGTTGCAATTCCACTAGCAACATTCCATGTAGAAGTCGGCCCTTGCAGATCACCAATGTGGCCGCGCAGGCTTCTGCTTCTGTGAGTCTGACGTCCTGCACGTACGTGCAGGACGTCAGACTCACAGAAACAGAAGCCTGCGCAGCCTTCTACATGGAATGTTGGAGCAACATTCCATGTAGAATCTCCAATAGTATCTATTTTCTTTTTGTTACATTTGTACCCTGCGCTTTCCCACTCATGGCAGGCTCAATGCGGCTTACATGGGGCAATGGAGGGTTAAGTGACTTGCCCAGAGTCACAAGGAGCTGCCTGTGCCTGAAGTGGGAATTGAACTCAGTTCCTTTCCCCAGGACCAAAGTCCACCACCCTAACCACTAGGCCACTCCTCCACTGTTGCTACTATTTGAGATTCTACATGGAATGTTGCAATTCCACTAGCAACATTCCATGTAGAAGTCGGCCCTTGCAGATCACCAATGTGGCCGCGCAGGCTTCTGCTTCTGTGAGTCTGACGTCCTGCACGTACGTGCAGGACGTCAGACTCACAGAAACAGAAGCCTGCGCAGCCTTCTACATGGAATGTTGGAGCAACATTCCATGTAGAATCTCCAATAGTATCTATTTTCTTTTTGTTACATTTGTACCCTGCGCTTTCCCACTCATGGCAGGCTCAATGCGGCTTACATGGGGCAATGGAGGGTTAAGTGACTTGCCCAGAGTCACAAGGAGCTGCCTGTGCCTGAAGTGGGAATTGAACTCAGTTCCTTTCCCCAGGACCAAAGTCCACCACCCTAACCACTAGGCCACTCCTCCACTGTTGCTACTATTTGAGATTCTACATGGAATGTTGCAATTCCACTAGCAACATTCCATGTAGAAGTCGGCCCTTGCAGATCACCAATGTGGCCGCGCAGGCTTCTGCTTCTGTGAGTCTGACGTCCTGCACGTACGTGCAGGACGTCAGACTCACAGAAACAGAAGCCTGCGCAGCCTTCTACATGGAATGTTGGAGCAACATTCCATGTAGAATCTCCAATAGTATCTATTTTCTTTTTGTTACATTTGTACCCTGCGCTTTCCCACTCATGGCAGGCTCAATGCGGCTTACATGGGGCAATGGAGGGTTAAGTGACTTGCCCAGAGTCACAAGGAGCTGCCTGTGCCTGAAGTGGGAATTGAACTCAGTTCCTTTCCCCAGGACCAAAGTCCACCACCCTAACCACTAGGCCACTCCTCCACTGTTGCTACTATTTGAGATTCTACATGGAATGTTGCAATTCCACTAGCAACATTCCATGTAGAAGTCGGCCCTTGCAGATCACCAATGTGGCCGCGCAGGCTTCTGCTTCTGTGAGTCTGACGTCCTGCACGTACGTGCAGGACGTCAGACTCACAGAAACAGAAGCCTGCGCAGCCTTCTACATGGAATGTTGGAGCAACATTCCATGTAGAATCTCCAATAGTATCTATTTTCTTTTTGTTACATTTGTACCCTGCGCTTTCCCACTCATGGCAGGCTCAATGCGGCTTACATGGGGCAATGGAGGGTTAAGTGACTTGCCCAGAGTCACAAGGAGCTGCCTGTGCCTGAAGTGGGAATTGAACTCAGTTCCTTTCCCCAGGACCAAAGTCCACCACCCTAACCACTAGGCCACTCCTCCACTGTTGCTACTATTTGAGATTCTACATGGAATGTTGCAATTCCACTAGCAACATTCCATGTAGAAGTCGGCCCTTGCAGATCACCAATGTGGCCGCGCAGGCTTCTGCTTCTGTGAGTCTGACGTCCTGCACGTACGTGCAGGACGTCAGACTCACAGAAACAGAAGCCTGCGCAGCCTTCTACATGGAATGTTGGAGCAACATTCCATGTAGAATCTCCAATAGTATCTATTTTCTTTTTGTTACATTTGTACCCTGCGCTTTCCCACTCATGGCAGGCTCAATGCGGCTTACATGGGGCAATGGAGGGTTAAGTGACTTGCCCAGAGTCACAAGGAGCTGCCTGTGCCTGAAGTGGGAATCCAACTCAGTTCCTCAGGACCAAAGTCCACCACCCTAACCACTAGGCCACTCCTCCACTTTGTGCCTTCAATTTAGAATTCACTTATATCCTCCCTTCCAGAAGAACTCCCCTACCAAAAATTCCATGTGGCTCTAACAAAAAAACCCCCCAAACAAACAAAAAAAAAAAAAAACTTGCCAGTTTTCTTGTGCTTTTCCTGGAAGGGGGTCTGGTTAGAGACTCTCCTATCCTCTTATCCCTTCCCTATCAATGTTTTCCTCTCTTTCGCCATTCCTGCCAAATGATTGTAAATCCTTTTCTTTTCTAATACTCATTCTAAACTGCTTTGATTCTATTAATTGAAAGGTGGTATATCAAGTATCAATAAACCATAACTACAACCTTTACGCAGGTAACAATTATGTTAAGCATAATGGACAAACTTATAACTGTTGTTTGTTAACAGTACCATGTAATACTGTGAGATCATGGAATGATAAGGTATTGTGTTGTATGTTATTGAATGTTCAATCTGTGATTGGTAAGGAACACTTGATTCAAGGTCTTATTACTCATAAAGAAGCATGTCTTTTAGCAAAATGCAACTTCAAAATATTTTTGACAGCTTCAGACTACTATAGTGCAATGCTTTATATGTGGGTCTATCCTGTACCCTGTAGAGGAGACTGCAGGTAGCACAGAATACAGTAGCTAGGTTTTGAAGAAAGGAAGGAAGGGAAAAAGAGCATCCCTTCTGTTGATAAAACCATAGTGATGCCCATACAGGTGAGTTATTTAAAACAACTTTAATTTTTTAATTTTTGCATTTTAGAAACTCCACAATTGTTTTGCTCTTTCATTCAACGGTATGTCCCGAATTGTAGATTCTAAATAGAATAAACAGAATATACATCACTGTGGCAGTGTGTGAATTCTAAAGGGGACATTCCTTGATACAGATATATGCGAAACATGATTTCATATTGGATATGAGTCCTCAAGCTGACAAACTACTTTGAAAGATCAGTATTTATTTATAGTAAAGATTCTTTTTTAATTATAAAATAAAAGATTCGTTTTTAAATTATAAAATTAAATTTTAAGATAGAGAAAGTTGGGAGTTATATATAAATTAAACATAGCTTTGGACTTGTGACAAACATGGGGTGAAATTCTCAGTGAAAATTTTTGAAGATCCAATAGACACCTGGTCAAACAAAAAATATATTGTGGATCTAGTGAGAGACTGTTTGTGAAGATCATAAGTTTGACATCACCATATTATTTGCAAACGCATCTAAGAAGACAAGACTTCCAGCCTACAGCATACCATAAAAGATGAGGAAAAACTCACCAACCATGTGTTTTCGAACATGTGCCATCGTGTAAAACTTCTTTTCACAAATCTCACAAGAGAATTTTTTTTCTGCATATCCATGGACAATCTTTATATGTTCATGAAGGGACCAAAGCTTCTTAAAAGATTTATTACAGGAAACACACTAAGAACAAAACAAGAGAACAAAAGAAAAATAATCATTTAAAGGAACAATTGTATAAGAGAATATTTATTTTAGTTTCTGAGTAGCACTTCGTGTTAGTTGAAGTATATTTTCATTAATAATCTGCAAATGGCTTTTTTACATGCTCAATTCCTTAAATTAAGCAGCCCCTTTTCACACAATTAAATAGCCAATACTGGCAATTAAAAATGGAGAAGTAGCCTAATCATTAGAGTAGTAGGCTAATATCCAGTATAACCCAATTCAAATCCCGCTGCAGCTCCTTTTACATAGTAGATGACGGCAGAAAAATCCTTGGAGACAGGAGAAATAAATCCTTGGAGACGGGAGAGGTTCCGAGGGACTGGAGAACGGCGGAGGTGGTCCCTCTTCACAAAAGTGGTGATAGGGAAGAAGCTGGAAACTACAGGCCGGTAAGCCTCACTTCGGTTATTGGAAAAGTAATGGAAGCCATGCTGAAGGAAAGGATAGTGAATTTCCTGGAAGCCAATAAGTTGCAAGATCCGAGACAACATGGTTTCACCAAAGGGAAATCGTGCCAAACGAATCTCATTGAATTCTTTGACTGGGTGACAGGAGAATTAAATCAAGGACGTGCTATGGACGTAATCTATTTAGATTTCAGGAAAGCTTTTGACACGGTTCCCCACAGGAGGCTCTTGAATAAACTGGATGGGCTGAAGATAGGACCCGAAGTGGTGAACTGGATTAGGAACTGGTTGACAGGCAGACGCCAGAGGGTGGTGGTGAATGGCGTTCGCTCGGAGGAGGGAAAGGTGAGTAGTGGAGTGCCTCAGGGATCGGTGCTGGGGCCGATTCTGTTCAATATATTTGTGAGTGACATTGCCGAAGGGTTACAAGGTAAAGTTTGCCTTTTTGCGGATGACACCAAGATTTGCAACAGAGTGGACACCCCGGAGGGAGTGGAAAACATGAAAAAAGATCTGAAGAAGCTAGAAGAATGGTCTAACGTTTGGCAATTAAAATTCAATGCGAAGAAATGCAAAGTGATGCACTTAGGGAGTAGAAATCCAAGGGAGACGTATGTGTTAGGCGGGGAGAGTCTGACTGGCACGGACGGGGAGAGGGATCTTGGGGTGATAGTATCTGAGGACCTGAAGGCGACGAAACAGTGCGACAAGGCGGTAGCCATAGCGAGAAGATTGCTAGGCTGTATAGGGAGAGGTGTGACCAGCAGAAGAAAGGAGGTTTAAATGCCCCTGTATAAGACGTTGGTGAGGCCCCACCTGGAGTATTGTGTTCGGTTTTGGAGGCCGTACCTTGCGAAGGATGTAAAAAAAATGGAAGCGGTGCAAAGAAAAGCTACGAGAATGGTATGGGATTTGCGTTCCAAGACGTATGAAGAGAGACTTGCTGACCTGAACATGTATACCCTGGAGGAAAGGAGGAACAGGGGTGATATGATACAGACGTTTAAATATTTGAAAGGTATTAATCCGCAAACAAATCTTTTCCGGAGATGGGAAGGTGGTAGAACGAGAGGACATGAAATGAGATTGAAGGGGGGCAGACTCAGGAAAGATGTCAGGAAGTATTTTTTCACGGAGAGGGTGGTGGATGCTTGGAATGCCCTCCCGCGGGAGGTGGTGGAGATGAAAACGGTAACGGAATTCAAACATGCGTGGGATATGCATAAAGGAATCCTGTGCAAAAGGTATGGATCCTCAGAAGCTTAGCTAAAATTGGGTGGCGGAGCAGGTGGGGGGAAGATGGGTTGGTGGTTCGGAGGCGAGAATAGGGGAGGGCAGACTTGTATGGTCTGTGCCAGAGCCGGTGATGGGAGGCGGGAAAAAACTGCTGGGCAGACTTGTACAGTCTGGGCCCTGGGAGAGACAGGTGCAAATCAAGGTAAGGTATACACATGAGTTTGTCTTGGGCAGACTGGATGGACCGTGCAGGTCTTTTTCTGCCGTCATCTACTATGTTACTGTGACCTGCACGGTCCATCCAGTCTGCCCAACAAGATAACTCATATGTGCTACTTTTTGTGCATACCCTACTTTGATTTGTACCTGTGCTCTTCAGGGCACAGACCGTATAAGTCTGCCCAGCACTATCTCCGCCTCCCAACCACCAGCCCCGCCTCCCAACCACTGGCTCTGGCACAGACCGTATAAGTCTGCCCAGCTCTATCCTCACCTCCCAACCACCGGCTCTGGCACAGACCATACAAGTCTGCCCAGCACTATCCCCGCCTCCCTACCACCAGCCCCGCCTCCCGATCTTGACTAAGCTTCTGAGGATCCATTCCTTCGGCACAGGATTCCTTTATGCTTATCCCACGCATGTTTGAATTCCGTTACTGTTTTCATTTCCACAAATCTTGCACAAGTCACTTAGGGCATTGTTTCCCAAGTCCGGTCCTGGTGAACCCCTTGCCAGTCAGGTTTTCAGGATATCCACAATGAATATGCATGAACTTGATCTGCATACACTTCTTCCATTATATGCAAATCCTTTTCAAGCATATTCATTGAGGATGTCCTGAAAACCTGATTGGCAAACCAGGACCGGACTTGGGAAACACTGACTTAGGGGGTCTTTTACTAAGCCACAGTAGCAATTTTAGCTCGTGGGAAACTCCAAGATGCCCATTATATTCCCATGGGTGTCTTGGTGTTTACCGCCAGCTGATTTCTAGCACGAGCTAAAAATGCTACCACAGTAAACAACCCCCTTAAACCTCCATTGCCTCAGGTAGAAACTTAGATTGTAAGTCCTCCAGGAACAGAAATATACCTACTTCATCTAAATGTAAACCACTTCAATAATTCTCAGGCTTACAGGTGGTTTATAAGAAATTAAATATGACGTAAACGGAACTTATGTATTAAATCATAATATTGTTATCGGGCCAGACAAGGCTGAACTGGCAGCCCTAGAGAATCAGAATCAGGGCACTTAAAAAGCAGGCCATCTCACTCTCATATACAGTAGAAAGACGATCGGTAACTGTAGGTTGAAAAAAAGAGCAAGACTCCCAAAACAGCCATCCATGACTGACTAGAGTATTTAAAGTCAAGGAATCGGTAACGGAATTCAAACATGCGTGGGATAAACATAAAGGAATCCTGTTCAGAAGGAATGGATCCTCAGGAGCTTAACCGAGATTGGATAGCAGAGCCGGTAGTGGGAGGCGGGGCTGGAGGTTGGGAGGCGGGGATAGTGCGGGGCAGACTTATACGGTCTGTGCCAGAGCCAGTGGTGGGAGGCGGGAAAGGAGGTTGGGAGGCAGGGATAGTGCTGGGCAGACTTATACGGTCTGTGCCAGAGCCAGTGGTGGGAGACAGGGATAGTGCTGGGCAGACTTATACGGTCAGTGCCAAAGCCGGTGGTGGGAGGCGGGGATAGTGCTGGGCAGACTTATACGGTCTGTGCCAGAGCCGGTGGTGGGAGGCGGGGATAGTGCTGGGCAGACTTATACGGTCTGTGCCCTGAAGAGCATAGGTACAAATCAAAGTAGGGTATACACAAAAAGAAGCACACATGAGTTGTCTTGTTGGGCAGACTGGATGGACTGTGCAGGTCTTTTTCTGCCGTCATCTACTATGTTACTATGAATCACTAATTTTCTTGTTGGCACAACCACAGTGATGATGTCAGGCTGTCTAACATCAAGGTGGTCTTCCTGCCACCAAACACTACCTCTCTGATCCAATCTATGGATCAGGGCATAATAGCCAATTTCAAACAACATTATCGGATTCTTGTGCTACGTCGTCTGCTGAGAGTTATGGATGACCAGACTGGCAAGGATAAACGTGCTGTTGAACTGGCTCGTAATCTATCACTGTTGGATTCCCTACATATGCAGAAAGAAGCATGGAATCATGTTACACAGGCAACCACTGTGAACTGCTACAAGCGGGCAAGCTTTGTTAGGGATCTGGAGAGGGACGAAACAGATGCAGCTGTTGCAAACGCGTCAGATGAACAGGCTATTGACATCCCAGCCGGTGTTACTGAAGAGGAGTTTCATCACTACGTAGCTGTTGATTACGATCTACAAACAGCTGAAGACAGTACTGATGTCCAGATATGCGCCTACACGCAGGCAACAACGGCTGATGATGAAACAGATGATGAAATGAGTAGCGAGGCACATGCTGACGAAATTCAACAACCTCCTGTCACTTTTGCAAAAGCGCTGGAGAGTCTCAACACCATGCGGGCCTATCTGGAGGCCACTGGATGTCAGCGCTATGACAGTTTTTACCGTCTGGAAGACGTAGTCTATGGAACTCACAGACACAAGAGTGTACAGACGACTATGACTGATTACTTCAAGTAAGCCTAACGTCAGTTAACGGAGACTGTATACTGCACGTATAATAAACAGTACTGTACATATGTTTATCAGATGTCAAGCTTCTTTGGGTCACAACGGTTAAGTGCACGCTCCGGTTAACTGCATGTATTTCTTTGGTCCCAGACCCTTGCACTTAAGCGGATTGCACTGTACTTGCAATTAAAGTAACCAATGTCTCATACTTAAGTTAAAGAAGTGTCTCGATTCATTCTATATTTTAAAATATGAGGTTCTGCTCATTGGACAAAAAAAAAACAAAAACACTAGATCTGCAAAAACATTTTTTAGAATGAAACACACATAGAAGATAGAGAATTTTTTTAATTTGTTTATAATTTCAAATATTTAAACAAGAAAAACTATTCCTTGTACTGAAAGAGTAATATCACAATCCAAAAGAAAGTAAATATACACAACATATGTTTTAAGTGATAGTTACAACTTAAGTCCACAATTTAGGGAAAGGCACAATTCAATGATTTATCATCAGATAATTAAATTTAAAGAAAAGAGTAGGAAGTAGATATTACAGGATATTACAGGAGTAGATATTACAGGAAGTACTAACGGAGGAGGCAAGACCAGGTCTTTAGTTTAGAGTCCAAAAAGGACAGCAGATGATCACTTTCAAAGAAAACATATTTAACAGATTGCAATTTAATAACACATTTACAGGGAAAATTAAGCCAGAAAGTTTCCCCTAATTGGAGGACACGTGTATGAAGTTTCAAAAAAGATTGACGCCTTTTTTGAGTTTGTCTAGATATATCAGGAAAGACCTTAACTTTACAGTTCAAAAAAAAATTCTTCTCTGTAACGGAAAAAAGTCTTTAGAATCTAGCCTCGGTCTGGTTGAAGATCAAAATCCACAATTAAAGTGGCAGCTTGTACTCCCAAAAGGTCATCTTCTATAGTTTGAGGTAAGTTTAAATTTAGCTCCTCAAATGGTATCTCAGAATTTGTTGTTAATATTTGATCCGTAGGTTTCTTAAGGTAAAAGATAATAAATTCTTGATACAGGCGGATAAAGTTGCTCTGAAATTTTTAATACTTCTGAGAGATACCTCTTGAAAGTTAATAAAGGGGCCACAGCCGGTACTTTATGAAAATTTATGAATCTTAAAGTTTTCATTCTTTGTTGGTTTGCTAAATTTCTATTTTCCTTTGTAGTAGTAGATTTTCTTTAATTAATGCCGCTTGACCTTCTCTGATTTTATCAGTATCATTCTTAATTGTTTGCTCAAAAGTCTTAGTTTGTTGCATTTGTTTTTCCAATTCTACAACCTTACCAGGAAGTATCTGGGTAACTGTCAACATCGAGGTAATCTTCTGAGTAAAATTATTCTCTAGACTCACAAAGTGGCCCATATATTTTCCAAGGTAATTCTTTCTGTTTTTTTCATCGCAAAAAACATTACATTGAAGCTGAATCTCTTCTTGGGCTCTTCCACTACCCACGGCCTCCACCTTCAACATTTCTGTTCTAAAATCGCTGGTGAAACTCCCAGCAACGCCTTCCTGTTTTGCTACGCTCAGCAATCCATTGTCTGCGGCTGCCTCTGAACCCAGGTCAATCGGCCCCTCATCGGGTCCGAACGATCCAGGACGTCCATCTTGCAATGTTGCCGGCATCACCGGAGGGCTCCACACTTCTGGGCTCAGTGAGATATCCCCTTCAAGCGGGGAGAGCAGTTCACCTCTCGTCGCTTCTCCCTGCAGCGAAGTATTTTGCCCAGCTAATTCGCCCCGAATAGCGAAGCAATCCATTGGACCCAACTCAGGTCTTGCAGAGGGAGCAGGGAAAACCCTCTGCTTCTTTTGGGCGTAAAGAAATTGAGAACGAGGAATCAAAGACTAACGAAATGGAGGTGAGTCAGAGGAGCAGCCTCATACACTTCCTACTCGGTCGCCATCTTGCCAAGAAACTCGAAGATAAAGAATTTGATGGTACAGTGGAAGACATTGAGAAACTGATAATTTTAGAAAGGATATTAAAAATGTCAAAATGTCAAATTATTATTATTATTATTTATTACATTTGTACCCCGCGCTTTCCCACACAATGCAGGCTATGCGGCTTACATAGTAATTTGAAATACAAAGTTAAGAATAGAATTTTCAATAAAACAGTAGTAAAACAACGTAAAGTCGGGCTTAGTAGTGTATGATAAGTTGAGCTAGATAATATATGACTAGGATAAAAGAGGGTAGACAGGATAGGATAGTGTAATTTGGGAGAATAGGGGTAAGGAGGGATAAAATTAAGGACAGATGAAAAGAGAAGGATGGGATGTTGGTATTTAAGTCAGAACAGAATTGGGAGATTAGGTTGGGGCTTGCTTAAAGAGATGAGCTTTCAGCATTTTTCTAATGGGCAAGAAGTCGTTTATTAATTGGATTGGTCTGGGTAGAGCGTTCCAAAGCTGGCTGCCCAAAAAGGAGAAACTGGATGCGTAGTAGATCTTGTACTTAATTCCTCTACAATTGTGAAGGTGTAGGTTAAGATAACTTCGTGAAGAAATAGATCTGTTTCTAGCAGGGAGGCCGATCAAATCATTCATGTAGCCAGGGGATTCACTGTGGATGATCTTGTGGGTCATTGTGTTGATTTTAAAATTTATTCTTTGATGGGGAGCCAGTGAAGCTTTGCTCGAAGAGGTGATGCACTTTCAAATTTTAATTTGCCAAAAATAAGTCTGGCAGCCGTGTTTTGGGCAGTTTGGAGTCTTCAGTATTTGGGGTTTGCATCCTAAAAAGACACTGTTGCCGTAGTCGGCATGGGTAATAACAGTAGACTGTATCAGGTTCCGGAATGTGTTGAGTGGGAGATAAGGCTTCATTCGTTTCAATATCCACATCATAGTAAACATTTTCTTTGTGGTGAGCTTAGCATGGTTATCAAAAGATAAATGGCTGTCTATCGTTACTCCCAGTATCTTTAAGTTGTCAGATATGGGGAGTTTGACATCAGGGGTGTTGAGAGTAGTCGGGAGATAAGGGGAGTATTGGAAAGAGAGAACCATTTAGATGAGATGAAGCAGATTATAAAAAGGGGAATATATACCCATGGTCAAAAGCTAAACCTGCCTGGTTAAACCCTTTAGAATATCAGACAGGAAGCATTTAGGAGATGGGAAAAACTAGGTTTAACTAAGGCAGGCCAGATAGTGTACACAGATGGTAATCTACCAAGTTTTGCAGAACTCAAGGAGAAGTATATGTTATCTGCAATTAAAAAATGATCTGTTGGCAGAACAAGAGCATAAAAATGTAAAGGCAGAAGCCACAGGTTTTGAAGGACTCATATCAAAATTTAAAGGGGTGGGGGGACGGTGTGTTGTCCAATTTATAAACCATGTTGACAAAGCTCTCGGAAAGTAAAGTGATTTTTATGCAGGGAAGGGAACTGCATGACACTTCAGTTCACAGGAGAACAAGTATAACGTATAAAGATGGCGTGTCTCATTCATTCTAAATATGACATCACTATACTGGAAAATCACTGGTATCATGACCCTAAGAAAATTATGGAGAATTAAGATGTTAAAGAAAGCCAGCAGATCAATATCACAACAAAAAGATTTTATTGAAGATACCGTGTATGAACAAATCGCCCAACACAGGCCGTGTTTCGCCCCACCTAGGGCTGCGTCAGGGGCTACAATGAACAAATATATAATAATCATCATCTACTATAATAAAACTCACCCTCAATGTTCTGAGGACACTGACGTCAGTGAAGCCAAGCCCTGACTTCCTTCAAAAAGGTTCGAAGGTTCGTGGTGGTGAAGCCACCAAATCGCTCTGGGCCCCGCCCTCGAGGGCGGAGCAATGGCAGAACAACGAAGGGGTTGGCAGGAAGGGAGGCAGGGAGGCGGAGGGGAATCGCTCTGGGCCCCGCCCTCGCATCAAATGTCATGACGTTGGGGGCGGAGCAATGGCAGAACAACGAAGGGGTTGGCCAGGGAGGGATGGGGGTGTTGGCGACGAAAACCTTGCTAGCGCCCGTTTCATTTGCTCTGAAACGGGCCTCTTTTACTAGTAGATCATAATAAACAAAATATAACACACATACCAGCATAATATATCAAATATATAAATTGACAAAAAACAAATAATAAAATATAGAATATTACTAAGTGTACATAGAGAGTACACTAGAATAATTACATGAATAAGCATATCGCTACGCACTGTCTAATATAAATAATATATATATATATATATACATAAAAGAGCATATATAAGAAAATATATATATAAAAGAAATATATGTAATGCAACAATTGTAAGACAGTGCATATAAACATATATATAAAAGCATAATAAAATCTGACATCACATAACAGCAAAGCAAGGGCACTGGTATAGGTTACGAACTTCAATACAAATATGTATAAAAAATGTATGAATGAGATAATAAAAGGACACATACCTAATCTGAACACATCGCACTAGTCATGTCAATACACAATGTAGTGTCAATACACCCTATGATTCCTAAACTAATGTCATATTACTAGTGTGATCCGCTCTAATTTTATTTTTTGTTTTTTATTAATTCTTTTTGATTTATGATTATAGGGATTCCCGTTCGAGCTGTTTTTTTTTCTTGACTTTTATGCACCATATGTGAGTAACATTTTTATTGTTTACATTTATCTTCATTTTTTATCTTCATTTATTTTTATTTTCATTATTTAACTTTCATTTTGTCATAATTTTTCCTTTTTTCTTTTTCTTTATTTATTTTTAATTCATTTTTCTTTTTTACATACTACCCTATTCCTCATTTTTGGTAACATAGAGTATTATCTGATTGTGTCCATGTTCACTTTTTTATAGTTGCCCCTTTATGAAGGTTTCAAATTAGGTATGTGCCCTTTTATTATCTCATTCATACATTTTTTTATACATATTTGTATTGAAGTTCGTAACCTATACCAGTGCCCTTGCTTTGCTGTTATGTGAAGTCAGATTTTATTATGCCTTTATATATATGTTTATATGTACTGTCATACAATTGTTGCATTACATATATTTCTTTTATATATATATTTTCTTATATATGCTCTTTTATATATATATATATATATATATATATATATTATTTATATTAGACAGTGCGTAGCGATATGCTTATTCATGTAATTATTCTAGTATACTCTCTATGTACACTTAGTAATATTCTATATTTTATTATTTGTTTTTTGTCAATTTATATATTTGATATATTATGCTCGTATGTGTGCTATATTTTATTTATTATGATCTATGATTATTATTATATATTTGTTCATTGTAGCCCCTGAAATAAATATAAATAATTCAATTGGCCTGGCTAGCTTTATACCCTTTGTTAGAAGCTAATGCTATTGTAAAGATCTAAGTAGGAAATTTTCCTCTAGGCACATCCAGAGAGAGCTGGGTTCAATATGCCGGAGCACCAGACCGAGACAGGCAAGCCCTCACGGGTCTATTAGATGGTAGGGCATGCTGGCCGTCACAAGGTACACGATCTACAGAGTCAGCAGCTGATCAGTGATAATGGATTATTTTTATAATGTGTAAATGTGGTTCATTCAGTCTGTATTTTACATGTGCTGTTCCCTCCTTAATCTCAAATGGATATGTTCCTCTTTGTCCTGCCAAGACAAATTGGCAGTTAGAATCCTCCCTTCTCTCTCAATTCTCTCACAGGGAGAATAAATTCCTGGTCATGTGATGGTCGTTTTCATTCCTGCCCACCCCGGGTCCCTGTGCAGGGTTGTACCCTAGGAGCTCCAGAGCTTGACCCAGATGGTTAAGCAGGCCCTGTAGGGGTCCCCTTTTTGGACCTAATCTTAGCCCGAACCCTAACCCTCGTCCTTTTCCTTTTGGTGGGGGGGCCCAAGGGGATTGGGCACTTTTGAAAAGCCTGGGAGCTGCAGGGGGAGCACACCCAAACAGGGTGAATGGGCAAGAGAGGCTGGGGGATGAGGACCTGCACCCCTTGGACAAGACCCCACAGGACTGCAGCAAAGTCTCACACAGTGGAACTAAGAATTGCAACTGGGGGCTGCAAAGTCAAGCTCCGAGCTCAACCAGATACAGTCTTGAGACTGACTTGGGAACAGCTGTTAGGCTTGCTCACACTGTGCAGCTGCAGGGAGCTAGGCCAGGTACAGGAGTATCATCAGCATGACCTACCACCTGCTGAAGGTAGAGAAAACTACTGGATTGTTCCAGGGAGCACCTCTGTTTATGCTAGTGGTGTCACTGGCAGAATTCAGTTTTCTCTACCTCCAGTTGCTGGAGGAAGGGATAACACCCATTTGTGCAGAACTGTGGAGCTGACACTAAGAAAACAAGAAATTAAAATAAATAAAAATATTTGGCACAGTGGAATCATTCCAAGATCCAGTTTTTTTAAGTACGTGTATATTGCTGTAGTAAAACTGGAAATATTTTTCTGGCCTGCCCCAAACATGCCCCTTTGTAAACTGTGCATGCTGCGAATCTACATGTGTAAATAGCAGCTTTCTAAAATAGCTATTTACATGTGCAAATGCCACACGAGCCTTCTAAAATGACCTCCTAAAGAAGGCCCATCTTGCAACTGCACTAGAACTGCAACTCTTCTATACAGCACCACAGGAACATTTAGGACAGATATAAAGGAACTTTAACAGCAGGGGATGGGAAAAAGAAGCGCACAAGTCAAGTCAGATCCATGAAAGCACAGATGGAGGCATAATTTGTGTTTCTTTGTCAAACATGGGTACAATTTGTAGCCTTCAGCCCCCTACCCCTACCCCCTAATGGAGCTGATGTTTGCTGAGCAGCTTTGGGTAAAACGTGATGGCTATCCATATAGAGAGAAACTTATGTCATTGTTTATAAAACAATTATTTTAAATCCAGTGCTGCACTTTAACTCTGTGGGGCCAATGCAGAAAGGCTCACAGTAGAGCTAAAAGGGGGATAGGCAATCCACCTAGGTGGATGAACAACAAAATCCCAAGGTGAGAATACACAAAGAAGTGGGAAGTGGACCAATGACTCCAGAGACTGGGGCAACTGCGCTGAACAAAAGCAAACTTTATTACAGACTCGACACAGATCTGGGTTTCGGCCACAGGCCTGCCTCAGGAGTCTTTGATGGTATGTATTCGAATGTAGAGTCCTGCTTCCAACTTGCGGATACAAGCTACGCTCAGCGCTTTTTTTTAAATCTCAAAGCACAAAGGTCTTTGTTAAGACCCCCTTTAATACCAGGACTCTACAGTCGAATACATACCATCAAAGACTCCTGAGGCAGGCCTGTAGCCAAAACACAGATCTGTGTCGAGTCTGCAATAAAGTTTGCTTTTGTTCAATGCAGTTGCCCCAGTCTCTGGAATCATTGGTCCGCTTCCCACTTCTTTGTGTATTCTCACACTAGAGCTTCGCATGGGTGTCTGAGCACAAGGCTTCTACTGTAAGCTTAATACCACGGCATGCAAGAAGCAAACTGCAAATTTTATGTGTGGACAACCTGCGGCAAATGTGAGGGGAGGAGTACGCCGGACGCAAGCACGCAAGCTTTTGCGTTATGCGCAGCTTGTGTGAATGTCCCAACCGAAAACAAAAGTGTCAGCATCGGTGCTTGTTTCTCGGTGCCTAAATATGCACCTTGCTCAAATTATTTGCACTTGAAATTTTTGAGAAACGTGTATTTAGGCGTATAAGAACAGGAGCCAATCCAGCTTATAATTGAAAGACAAAAACACATATATTGCGACCTAAATCGGGAGATAGGCGTTTATCTCACAAAAACGAATAACGTGGTATAATCGAAAGCAGAACTTGGACGTTTTCAACTGCACTCCATCGCGGAAGCGTACAAAGTTGACGGGAGCGTGTCGGAGGCGTGGTGAAGGCGGGACTGGGGCGTGGTTATCACCCGAACAGAGATGGGCGCCTTTCGCCGATAATGGAAAAAAAGTATGCGTTTGTAGCTAGAATTTAGGGCACTTTTCCTGGACCCTGTTTTTTCACGAATAAGGCCCCAAAAAGTGCCCTAAATGACCAGATTACCACCAGAGGGAATCGGGGATGACCTCCCCTGACTCCCCCAGTGGTCACTAACCCCCTCCCACCACAAAAAATGATGTTTCACAACTTTTTATTTTCACCCTCAAATGTCATACCCACCTCCCTGGCAGCAGTATGCAGGTCCCTGGAGCAGTTGTTAGGGGGTGCAGTGGACTTCAGGCAGGTGGACCCAGGCCCATCCCCCCCCTACCTGTTACAATTGTGCTGCTTAATGCTTAGTCGTCCAACCCCCCCAAACCCACTGTACCCACATGTAGGTGCCCCCCTTCACCCCTTAGGGCTATAGTAATGGTGTAGACTTGTGGGCAGTGGGTTTTGAGGGGGATTTGGGGGGCTCAACACACAAGGGAAGGGTGCTATGCACCTGGGAGCTCTTTTACCTTTTTTTTTTTTTTTTTTGTAAAAGTGCCCCCTAGGGTGCCCGGTTGGTGTCCTGGCATGTGAGGGGGACCAGTGCACTACGACTCCTGGCCCCTCCCACGAACAAATGCCTTGCATTTATTCGTTTTTGATGTGGGCGCTTTCATTTTCCATTATCACTGAAAAACAAAAACGCCCAGCTCACAAATTGTCGAATAAAACATGGACGTCTATTTTTTTCGAAAATACGGTTCGGTCCGCCCCTTCACGGACCCGTTCTCTGAGATAAACGCCCATGGAGATAGACGTTTTCGTTCAATTATGCCCCTCAATGTGTGCTTTCACTTTTGTTCAGACATGCGCACACATTTGTTACTTACCATCTGCCTTCCTTCCAATTGCATAAAAAAGATAAAACCAGCACTTAAATGTGAAAGATTGACAAGAAATCCTCTCCACAAAACCTTCCACACAACCCCGGACCCTCGTAGAAAAATTCTTGCAATGTGCACACGTCAAACATGAGCAGTATACTCTCTGCATTGCACAGAATACCTTAATTAGCTTGTTAAAAGACATTTTAATACAACCTGCGCTGTTTTTCCATGCAAGTCAACACCCGCGCACAATTCCGTGCATCACTCAAGTGCATACAATCTATGTTCAGCCCATGGGTACCCCAAGGATAACTCCACGGTTGCTTTCTGAATTGGCTGCTCACTGTAGAAACCTCTAACAGGTATTATGAAAATTAGAAGTGTAAGGCAAGATAGGCTGACAGTTGCTTATACATGCACAAACTAAAAGACAACTGTGCAAAATTTCAAAACTGTTAAGCAAACCAGCAAAATTTACAATAGACAACTTTTAATTGTAGTGGGACTCATAATACTAGTATTTGAAGGACCTTGATCTGTATAACATTTGGAAAGCAGCAGAAAAGAGTCACTTACCTGAATACTTTTTTCACAATCTGTTTGTTGGTGCAGAGACAGCTCACTCTCCAATACAAATTTCTTGCCACATTTGTCACAGATTTGCATACGCCGATGTGTAACATTCATGTGTTTCTCCAAATACCATCGTGTATTGAATACGCGAGGGCACTTCTCACACATCAGAGTCTCTTTCTCCTCACATTTAAGTTTCGGCACGGGGGTTTTAGTTTCCTTCATGTTTTTTTTCTTCCTCTGAGGGGGCTCAACGTTATTTTTCTGGCTCCTGGTGCCCCTGGGAACAGGTGGCATAGCTGCAGCTGCCGTGGTTCTCCTTGTTCTTCTCTGGGTAATACCGACCTCTACTTTTTTGTCCTCTGTCTGCGTCTCATTCTCTTCACAATCGCTGTCTTCTGTTTCTTCGCTGGCATCGTTCCCCCCTTCACTGCTGCTCTTACAGACAGTGGTGTCCTTTGACTGGGAGGGGACACCTTTCTCCCCTTTGGAGACATTTAGCGTTTGGTTATTGAGATTTACTTCAACTATAATCTGTTCCCTTTTAAAAGTAACATCCTCCTCTTCCTCCGATTCCCCACAATTTTCTCGACCTCCCTTCAAAGTTGGTACATCTGATCCTGGTTTACTCTCCCTAAAAAAAGGCTGTACTTCTGGGCACACATGTGCTTTGCTCAGCTTAGTATCACTCAGTACAGTATAATGGCTTCCAGGTTCCCTTTTGTACATTTTAGAAGACAGGTCTAGCTCCTGGTTGGCACCATGGTAAAAAGCAGATGGACAGTTGTCATCCTGTGCCATCACTGCACCAAGCACCGCACTTCCACCTAGATTTTGGCTAGAATTTGTAGCCTGGCTCATGGGTGTGGTGGTCCCTCTGAAGTTGCTTGGCAGCTCCAAATCCAGAGGTACAGACTTGCAGCTTTACAACAAGAGGTAAGGATTGGAGCACCAAAAAGGAGACCTGTTCCGCCCACATACTCCTTTATAAAGGGCTAAAGTCCTCCTGCCAAGAACCATATATAATTATTGTGTGGTTCTGGTAACAAGTCTACTTGAAAGCACTTGCTTTAGGTTAGTGCTTCTTCTGGAGACAGATATGTTAAACCCTCCGAATATATTTTCTGTGGATAAAAAAAATGAACACAGTTTAAATAAAATTCTGCACGTTACTGGAGCTGTATAAAGTTTTGGTTGGAGCTTTTTCAAGTCAAAAATCAAATAACTGGCAATAATGGATACGATTTGATTTATTAACTTTATATACCACCTTTCACAACTTGGCATTAGAGCAGTTTACAATAAATCACAAACTAAAATTCACTTTGTAACAAAGTAATTCATTATAAAATAGAAGTAACATAACTGACTACGGCAGCGGTTCCCAAACTGGGAACTCCCAGGGGTCCCGTGGCAAATCATGACCTCTCTCCCGCTACCACCCAAACTGCTACTGCTCTCCCCCATCCAGCGTCTGCCTCCTCTCTGTTCCCACTCCCCCCCCCATCCCTACCATTGCTGTTTCTCGAGATGAACAGCAGCAGCGGCAAAACAAGCTGCAGCCACGCAGCGCCAGACTCTTCATACATGCGGCTGATGATCCTGCCCGCTTGAACATTGTTTCCTGTTCCGGGGCACAGCCGGCTGCTGCATGTATGGAGAGACTGGTCCTGCGTGGCTGCAGCTTGTTTTGCTGATGACGCTGCTGCTCAAGAAAAGCAGCTGCAGCAGGGATGGGTTGTGGTGGGAGTGGGGACAGAGAGGTGGCAGACACTGGATCGGGAGGAGCGCGAGGGATGGCAGAGGCTGGATGAAAGTGGGCAGGGGCTAGATGGAAGGAGGAGAGAGGGAAGGGGCTGGATGAAAGTGACAAGCGAGGGAGGGAGGGATGGAAGGGAGAGAGAAGGAGGGCAGAGGCTGGATGAAAGTGGGGAGAGAGGAAGGAAAGATGCTGGATGGAAGGGGGGAGAGAAGGAGGGCAGAGGCTGGATGAAAGTGGGGCGAGAAGGAGGGCATGCATGGTAATGCAGGTGTTGGTGGCTGAAGCATGCTACCGATTTGCTTACGCAAGCAGCATGGACCTCGGGCAGTGGACCTCTTCAGCTAGTGGGACTTGAGCATCCCGCCAGCAAACATAGGATACAATGGCTGTTGGAGGCGGGGCGGGGCCAGGTTGGGTGGGGGGGGATGAGAGGAAATGTGTAGCTTTGGGGCGCAGTGACCCGAGAAAGTTTGGGAACCACTGCACTAAAGGATCCTTTTAAGGTGCTGTAAAAATGGGCCTTAGTGTGCCTTTACATGGATCCTTCCCACACACTAAGGCCATTTTTACCACAGCTGTAAACCCCTCAATTTTCTATTTTTTTGCATTCACGGCCATGAGCTGATGATGTTGCCATTAGTTTAAAAATTACCACGTGAACACTTACCGCTACCTATTTTGTAGGCCAGTGGTTCCCAACCCTGTCCTAGGGGATAACCAAGTCAACACATTTTCTGCATATCCACACCAAATATGCATGAATAGCCACATTGGGTCAGATCAATGGCCCATCTAGCCCAGTATCTTGCTTCCAACAGTGGCCAAGCCAGGTCACAAGTACCAGGCAGAAATACAATTAGTAGCAACATTCCATGCTACCAGTTCCAGGACAAGCAGTGGCTTCTCCCATGACCATCTCAATAACAGACTATGGCCTTTTCCGCACGGATTTCTTTCAGTTCCTCTGAATCATCACTAACAAATAGTAATCCCCCAACACATGTCACAGTATAAACCAAATCAGACTAAATAAAAGAATTTGTTAGGGGTCAATATTCAGTGTGGTTTAAGTGGGCAGGAGAGATCCTGCCCACTTAAACCACGCTTAGCAGGCTGGCCACTGATACTCAGAAGCAATCGGCTCTTGATCACCATGGTACTTATGCACACAAGGGTCAAATTAAATGCCAGTGTCCACACAGCTAAGCAGCCGGACAGTGCTGCAGAAAAAGGCAGGCCTATCTTTGGCACTTAGCTATGTTCTTTTGGCCGCTGTCGGTGACAGGGTGCTGGGCTCGATGGACCCTTGGTCTGTCCCAGCATGGCGATGATTATGTACTTATGGGTGCCAGCACTGAATACTGGCACCCGCATAACTAATGTGACAGGTCCTCTGCCCCTCTCCCCTCAGATCCCCCAATTCCAATTCCGCTCTGCCCTATATCCCTGTTCCATACGCCACCCCTCCCGCACCCTGTTGCTGATCCCCAACCCAACGCTCCCACTATTCCTGGACTCCTCACCGAACTTCGAGGGAGATCACTATTAGTCTAGTGGGCTGGGGTGGGAGCAGTCCCTTCCGCTCCTGCCCAATTCAACTTCTTATATAAAAGGCTGATGCTCTAGCAATAGTACTGCAGCAAGGAACCACTCCTGCCCCACTCCACTAGAATACAATTACCTCTATGTACATCCCAGACGTGGTGGTCTGTGTATGTAGGGGGAGGGGGGTTGAGCTTGGAACAGGAGGGGAGGTGGGGAATCAGAATCAGGGAGGTGGTGTTTGGAAGAAGGAGCAGGCACAAGACTTTTCACATTAGTGAAAGAGGAGCAAACAGCAGCAGGGTTGACGGAAAGCAACAGACCAATAGTGCTCACACAACAGCTATATTTCATTAATGAAGACCTGACTCAACAGACCCACTTATTCAAATGCTGGCCAATATTCAGCTGGGACCCTGGCGTCTTATTCAAGGTCCAGCTAAATAATGGCTGGGACTCGAATAACTGCCAGTGGCCCACGCTTACCCAGATAAGCCCCAATATTTACTGCTGGTGCCCAAACATATCCAGGTCTTAGCTGGTGACAGCGTTAAAAAAACAAAAACAAAAAAAAAAAACACAACCTCAGTGCTATCAGCTGAATATTGACCAGTTAGTGTTTCCTGCTATGCCCTTATCCTCCCTTGGGGAGAGGGAGGTTGGATGGTCATGGGTCTCAGAAGATTACAAAGCTCCAAACAAGCAGGTGAAGCTGGCAGAGACATACACATAGGTAAGAAGCACATACACACAGGTAATTTGAAAGGGTGGAGGGAAGGTAAGATCAGATTTCTGGTAAATCAATCGGAGAAACCTGTTCCCTGCAATAGTAACTGACGTGTTCATTTTGGTGTGAAGGAAGAGTCTGGTGGAGTAGTAATCTGCTCTTAAAATATAATAAAATAGCACAGGTTTCAAATTTTGCTTTGACGAAAATTTTTGAGAGCTATATAAAAGCCTCAGTGCTTTAAGCATGTCCTCCTTACAAAGAAATAATAGTCAAATCAACCAATCAAATTCAAATATTCACAACAGGCAAGGGCAATAAAAAATGGCTTTTTCTAAATTACATTTAGCATGATGCATAAAATTACCTTTTGCAACCTAATGATTTCCACACTATTTTACAATCTTTAGTTCTTGTCGAGATACATAAGAATAGCCATACTGGGACAGATCAATGGTCCATCTAGCCCAATAGCCCGTTTCCAACAATAGCCAATCCAGGTCACAAGTACCTGGCAGAAACCCAAATAGTAGCAACATTCCATGGTACCGATCCCAGGGCACTCAGTGGCTTCCCCATGTCTGTCTCAATAGCAGAATATGACTATTCCTCTAGGAATTTGTCCAAACCTATTTTAAACCCAGATACGCTGAACACTGTTACCACATCCTCCAGAAATAAGTTCCAGAGCTTAGCTATTTGCCGAGTGAAAAAAATTTCCTTCCATTTGTTTTAAAAGTATTTCCATGTAACTTCATTGAGTGCCGCCTAGTGATTGCACTTTTGGAACGAGTCAAAAATCGATTCACTTTTACTCATCCTAAAGGATTTTGTACACCTCAATCATATCTCCTGTCAGCCATCTCTTTTCCAAACTAAAGAGCCCTAACCTTTTTAGCCTTTCCACATGCGAAAGAAGTTCCATACCCTTTAATATTTTGGTTGCTCTTTGAACCTTTTCTAATTCTGCTATATCTCTTTTGAGATACGGTGACCAGAACTGAATGCAATACTCAAGGTGAGGTCACAACATGAAGCGATACAGAGCCATTATAGTATTCTTCATTCATCATCCCTTTCCTAATAATTCTTAGCATCCTATCAGCCGCCACCACACGGGGCAGAAGATTTCAGAATATTATTTACAACACCATCTAGATCTTTTTCTTGGGTGCCGACTCCAAAGATGGGCCCCAGCATCAGTAAACCCCTTCATCTATGCACCATATTCATCCCTTTCCACTCCAACCTTGAAGAAATCTCTGATAAAATAATCATTGGCATGAAATTCCTAGCCTCCTGGGCCAATGCTTTCAAGATGAAAATGAACAAAGAAAAAACTCAATCCTCTCATCACAACACTCCACTCCACTCCCATCCACCCCTGGCGTTACAATCCCAATATCCGACAACCTAAAAATCCTAGGCGTAATGTTAGACAACCACCTGACTCTAGAAACTCACGCAAAAGCTATGATAAAGAAGATGTTCAACATGATGTGGGTACTGAAAAGAGTAAAGCCATTCCTCCCCCAAAAAACTTTCCACAATTTGGTACAGTCCACAGTACTCACCCACGCTGACTACTGCAACAGCATCGTCATTGGCTGTAAAGCCCAAATCTTGAAAAGACTTCAAACCGCCCAAAATACGGCAGTCAGACTCATTTTTGGAAAAGCATGATTTGAAAGTGCAACACCACTCCGTGAAAGACTCCACTGGCTCCCCATCAAAGTATGAATAAACTTCAAAGTCCACACAATGATCCACAAGATCCTCCATGGAGAATCTCCAAGTTACAGGTCCAATCTGATCGACCTTCCAGCCAGGAACGGGTCCAAATCTTCTCGAACATATCTTAATCTACACCTTCCCAACTGCAAAGATCTGAAATACAATACCTACTGCGCATCCAACTTCTCCGTCATAGGCAGCCAACTCGGAACTCCATACCAAGATACATTCAATCTACCAACGAACACCTACCCTTCCGAAAGCTGCTGAAAACTTACCTCTTCAAACAAGCCTATCCAAACGACCCAACTTAATTTTAAGCACCTAATATACACCATTAACACTACCCATACTTCAACCCCTCCCCCACACCCCTTCCTCTTTTCTACTCTATACAACTATGTAATCTTTGCTATACCTCTGTACCCATACATTGTAAGCCGCACTGAACCTGCTACTGAGTGGGAAAGAGCGGGGTATAAATGCTACAAATAAATAAATAAACTATGATTTGGATTATTCTTCTCAATGTGCATCTCTTTGATTTGTCTACGTTAAATTTCATCTGCCATTTGGATGCACAGTCTTTCAATTTCCGAAGGTCTTCTGCAATTTTTCACAGTCCGCATGTGTTTTCAATAACCTTGAATAGTTTTATGTTATCTGCAATTTTAATCACCTCACTTGTTCCAATTTCTAGATCATTTATAACTATGCTAAACAGCACCAGTCCCAGTACAGATCCCTGTGGCACTCCACTATTCACCCTCCTCCGTTGAAAGAAATGGTCAATTAACCCTACCTCTGTCTTCTGTCCAATAACCAACTCCTAATCCACAACAGAACATTGCCTCCCATCCCATGACTCTAATTTTCCCAGGAGTCTCTCATGAGGAACTCTGTCAAAAGCGTTCTGAAAATCTAGATACACTACTACATCAACCAGCTCACCTTTATCCACGTTTATTCATGCCTTCAAAAAAATGAAGCAAATCGGTGAGGCAAGACTTCCCTTGGATGAATCCATGCTGATTCTGTCCCATTAAACCACGTTTATCTATGTGTTCCATAATTTTTTTCTTTATAATAGTTTCCACTGTTTTGCCCACTAGTAAAGTCAGATTATTGCAATTCACTACACTTGAGTGGTTGTTACACGTGTGCTGCAAATGGACTAGACTGTTGACAAACTGTAGCAGATATGAAGGCCCATTTTACATAGAACATAGATTGAAATTGAGATATCCAGGTTGGAATGCGCTCAATTCCAACAGTATTTTAGAAAATGCTCTGCTGACAAAGATGCTTTGTTAAAACATTTGCAGGAGTACATGTAAATTTTCTGGCATGTACCGTCGTAGCAGCCATTTTAGAAATATAAATGTGAATACAATGACTGTTGTGAACTTGGCAACTTCCTGGTAGCGCTATACAAATGCTAATAATAATAATAATAAGTGGCAGCATGTACTTATACAGCAGCGCTATTTTACAAACCTGCACGTATAAGTGCCATCAATTTATTTATTTGTGACATTTATATCCCACATTATCCCAAACAAGTTTGAGTTCAATGTGGCTTACAATAAACAGTATAGGATACATAACAAAAAATAATGCATAAGAAAGTAATTTGTTTTAAGAATCCAATTTTGCAATACGGTATCATAAACATACTGGGATAACTATGGAAGTTAAACATTGAGAAAATCTATTATGAATGAGAAATTATACATGAAGCAAAGAGAAAGTTAATGGTAAATAGAGTAATAACCAATTCAGATAATAATTAGTTGTTTCAGACATGGTTGTTCATTGTGAGGGTTTGTTTGAATAGGAATGATTTAAGGATTTTGCTAAATCTAGTATATTCCTGTATATCTCTTATTTTGGGTAGCAAGGAGTTCCAGAATGGACAGTTTTGTAGATCACTTTTTTGCAATTTCGGAGGTGTAGTCTGAGATAGTTTCTTGCCTCATATTTAGCGTTTCTTTCAGGTAAGTTTATTAATGGTACCATATAGTCTGGAGATGTGACATTTAGGAATTGAAAGATAAAGGTACATAATTTGAAGGTGATTCTCGCTTTGATAAGAAGCCAATGTAATTTGATTAATAAAGGGGAGGCACTTTCAAAACGAGAGATTTTGTATATGAACCTGACTGCAGTGTTTTGAGCTTGGAGTTTTTTCCAACAGGTACTCCTTACGGCCGGCATATATGGCATTACAATAATCGAATTGGAATAATGTTAATTATTGTACCAGTAGTCTGAATGTTTCTGATGAGAAATAGGGTCTGATCCTTTTTAGTTTTCAAAGAGACCTGAAAGAGGCGGGGATAGTGCTGGGCAGACTTATATGGTCTGTGCCCTGAAGAGGACAGGTACAAATCAAGGTAGGGTATACACAAAAAGTAGCACATATGAGTTTATCTTGTTGGGCAGACTGGATGGACCGTGCTGGTCTTTTTCTGCCATCATCTACTATGTTACTATGTTTTGATACTCTCCTCATACGTCTTGTAACGCAAATCCCATACCATTCTCGTAGCTTTTCTTTGCACCGCTTCAATTCTTTTTAACATCCTTCGCAAGATATGGCCTCCAAAACTGAACACAATACTCCAGGTGGGGCCTCACCAACGTCTTATACAGGGGTATTAAAACCTCTTTTCTTCTGCTGGTCACACCTCTCTCTATACAGCCTAGCAATCTTCTAGCTACGGCCACCGCTTTGTCACACTGTTTCGTCGCCTTCAGGTCCTCAGATTCTATCACCCCAAGATCCCTCTCCCCATCCGTACCTATCAAAAGTTAAATGTTTATCTATAATTATACCTAGAATTTTCATATTATTGTCAATAGCAAATGAAGTGTTGTCAATTGTGAAACTGTTATAGTCGTTTTGGTCAAATAAGTTGGCAATGACTATGAATTTAGTTTTTTCTTTATTTAGCTTTAGTTTAGATTCTAAGGCCCAGGTTTCCATCAAACTTAATCCAAGTTTTGTCTTTTGTAAGATGTCTTGAATGTACTTTTTTAAGGTTATGTATATGGTAACATCGTCAGCATATATGAATGTTTTGAATCCTACCGTTTCTAGTCTGTTACCTAGTTGTGACATCATTACATTAAACAGAATGGGTGATAATGGAAAGCCCTAAGGGACGCCACAGTCCGGTGACCAAGGACTTCGTAAGATCTTGATTTCAGAAATCCTTGAAACCATTTCTGGACTGTGCCACATATGCCAAAGTTGTCTAGTATGTTTAGTAGGATATTATGATCTACTACACCGAATGCGCTAGACATATTGAACTACATTATTAAGATCTTAGACCCGATGCTAATTTATTTTCTGAGATTTGATACTAGGGTAGTAAGGACAGTCTCGGTGCTATCGCATGGTCTGAAACCTGATTGTGATTTTTGTAGTAGGGAGAAATGTGAAAGGTAGCCCATCGTTTGTGCTGCTATTATTCCTTCCATCGCCTTTATCATCAAAAGAATGGAGTTTGTTATATCAGTTATGGTGATTGAATTGCTTTTTGGTATTGGTGTTAGGATAATACAACCTTTATGATCAGGGAAAGTGCCGTGGAATAGTAGGAAGGAGATATGCTGCTGAAGCAGATTAATGAATATATTAGAAGCTTCCTTCATAAGGTAATTAGGACAAGGATCTAGTATGCATTGTGAGGTTGAATATTTTAGGAGGTAATGTTTTACTGTGTCATGAGTTGGTAGTTGGAAGGAAGACCAGATTCTGTTGGTGGCTATTCCTGTATGTGTGTCTGACTGTTTTTCGTAAATATCTTGATGGCTGATTTTTAATTTGAGGGCTCCTTCTCTGATTTAAGTAGTAATTAAATTAAGTCGTAATTGAATTAAGTAGTGAGTTCACCATTTTAATTTCGTTTAATTTTGGAGGCTGAAATATACAAAACAGGAGATTAAGGAGAATGACTCCTTTAATCTCTCATGTAAAAACCCAGGCTGAAACGAACATTTTTATGACATGTGAGAGTCATTTGTTTTTCTTTGATCCCATCCTCTTGCTACATAGGGATACTCTAATGCACACCACCTTTTTGAATTAAAAAGCAGGCTTCCCAGGCCAGGAATCAAACCCGGGCTGTGACAGCAAAAGCAAGAGTAAACATTTTAAAGTTTGTGCGTGGTTCTGAGGTACAGTAAAACCCAACAGAGACGCTTCTCCCCCTAGATGTGTACTCCATTTTTGTACCCCCCCCCCCCCCCCCCCACCACCACATCCCTTGAAATCTCGTTGTGGATTGGGTCTCCACATGTAAACAGTGTCTTCATATGTAAATGCTTTTAAAATAAAGGCCATGATCGTATTACCCCTTATCTGGAATCACTGCACTGGCTGCCAGCCCTTTGACATATTATATTTAAGATTCTTGTGCAGCTGTTCCAGGCAATGTATGAGGACTAATCATATATTCAGGCCCTTGCAATTCCTCGTACATTAGTGAGATCTCTATGATTGACAAATACATAAGTACATAAGTACTTATGTACTGACTTGTTATCCATTTCTATGGTGCAATTGGCTCATCCGTCTGTCACATGTGATCATTCTGTCAATTGCTGGCCCACGTTTGCAGAGGAGTTGCTGATTCATAGATAAGATAAAGCTTGATTGTTTAATTTAGTGTTTTCTGTTTAGGTTTTATGCTAATTTTTCTGGATTTAAACGTCTTGTATTATGTATGTCACTGAATTTGTGTGTTGATTATCATACACTTTGAACAAATGTGGTTTTGGATTAGCAGACTATAAATCTGCAGAAATAATTAAAATAAATGTAAATTCTATATGGGATACATATACATGTCAGAGTCTTTGAACTGGATCTCAGGACATTTAACATGAAAGAGGTAATATTCTCCATCCGGCAATAAATGTTTCCAGCCGCTGGTGCCTTTGGCTTGCTTTTCTAACTAAGCAAATCTCTTTTTTTCTCATTCACTAGTTTTCACTCTATAACTTTTTTTCTTCTCTCTCTCGTGCCCCTTCCTTCTTTGTCTATTTCCTTCAGAGTCAATATTTAATACTTTCTTTTCCTTCACTCTTTATGCCTGTATACTGGATTCTCTCCTCCTTTCTTCATCACCTTTTCCTCGTCTCTTCAATCTTTATGCTCATCTACTAGATTCTCTCCTTCTCATCACGTATTCCTGGTCTCTTCTTCCTTCTCTTTTTCCTACTCTCATCTCTATTCCAAACCCTTCTCATCTTCACTGATCCTCAGGATACCTCCCTCCCCCAAATCCAGGGTCCTCCCTATCTCTTTTAGATATGTCAGGTACAAACTTTCAAGATTTCTTGAACTTGTCACTTGCTTTGAGAAGAATTGTTTTAGATGACATGAGGATATCTGCCATGTCATAAACTGGAGGTGCAATGAGGTGTTTGAGTGTGATGGGGATGCATGAGGGTGTGGGTGTTTGGCAGGGTGGGAGATCAGAAAGGGTTATGAGTGTGCTGGAAATCTCTTAAGAGAGTAAAAGATTTTTTTTAATGACATGCTGCTGGATATGAAAGGAATATACAATGGGGAGGGAGGATAAAATACAACTACAATGAAGGTAAGCG
Organism: Microcaecilia unicolor; assembly: GCF_901765095.1. Lineage (NCBI taxonomy): Eukaryota > Metazoa > Chordata > Amphibia > Gymnophiona > Siphonopidae > Microcaecilia > Microcaecilia unicolor. Next base: position 85,086,061 of record NC_044042.1, on the reverse strand, counting down.
GACTTCAGTGCTTTAAAAACTTGAAGAAAGCTTAGTGCAATTTAGAATCCAAGGATGTCGATATTGTTCTAATCCAAGAAACTCATTTGAGTAGGGGACAGTTATGTAAACTAATATCACTAGAGTGGCTATAATAAGAAAAAATTGGCAGATCGTGGAGGGACGGGAAGGTTAGAACTATCATGGCTGAAATAGATATTGGTAACTTAATGTAGGTCAGTTCAATTTCCTAACAGAAGTATTCCAAAGGGTACTAGAGTTCTCCAACTACCCTTTGATTCTGGCATGGTCACCAAAATAAGATAAGACTGACTGAACAACTAAAAACAGATCTGTGGCAAGGCATAGCTCTGTTCACATTAATGGTAGCTATCTAAACACCACCAAAAAAGAGCTATTAAGGATAGCCAAACATTAGAATGAAAATCTAGCTATAATCGATATCCGTATCAATCTGATGTATAAAGATGCTTTTGATTTAATGGAGGAAAAGCCTCAAATAATAGAGGAACATTCTGTCGTTGATAACATCAACATAAAGGAGGTCCTCTAAATCATCACAGGCAAAAACCTCCTTATAACAAGTATAGCTGTTCTGCTTAAATACTTATCAAATAACAACCATGTGAATATTCAGTAATCGGTAAATGCACTTATCTTTTTATATTCAACAGTCAATTGAACACCCTCCACGGCCCAACTTCGGCCCAAGTTTCGAAATTCTGCCTCAGGGTCTGTGGTGTCTGACTGTGAAGATCAGTCAGACACCATGGACCCTGAGGCAGAATTTCGAAACTTGGGCCGAAGTTGGGCCGTGGAGGGTGTTCAATTGACTGTTGAATATAAAAAGATAAGTGCATTTACCGATTAGTGAATATTCACATGGTTGTTATTTGATAAGTATTTAAGCAGAACAGCTATACTTGTTATAAGGAGGTTTTTGCCTGTGATGATTTAGAGGACCTCCTTTATGTTGATGTTATCAACGACAGAATGTTCCTCTATTATTTGAGGCTTTTCCTCCATTAAATCAAAAGCATCTTCATACATCAGATTGATACGGATATCGATTATAGCTAGATTTTCACATTAATGGTAGGTCAGGAAGTGGTTGATGTTTGTAAGATGAGATACGTGAAGAACAGGGGTACACTTGTTTCTCGCAAGCACATGACATTTGCTCTATACTTGACTGTTTTCTGATTTCATCATTGTTGTGCCCCTGTATTTTGGCTCATGAGATAGGTTTGATTACTAGGCCAGACCATGCACTGGTATTATTAGATGTTAAGGAACTCTTCCTGTCCCCACAAAAAAACAAAAATTGGGTACTGATATGGGACAGACAGATTGAATTAGCTGCTAGAAATAAGAAGTTGAGAAGAACTAAACTCAGACAATTAAAGGACTTGCTGGTAGTGGCTGAGAGGAGCACAAGTACAAGATGAAAAGTAAGCTTAGAACGTTATCCATGCAGGAGAAAATAAGTACTTTACAGCTAAGGAGAGTAGAATTTCAGTTGTGCAAAGTGGGTCAGAAATACTATGAGAAAAGTAGAAAAACAGATTAGCTGTTACCTTGGAGTCACAGAAAGAAAGCAGCCATGCCACTAACTGACCACAGAGGGAAGAAATTGACTGACCAAGAGGAGATAAAGAGGGAATTCTTTAATTTTTACATCTCTTTATATTGATCAGAAAGTAAGTGCACTTCTGATCAGCCTTGTTTTTTGTAAGGATATCAGAGACTAAACAGAAATATTTAGAGGTGCTAATTAGAGAATGACACGGAGACAAAGTTTGGCCCAGTCCCCGCGGGTTCTGTCTCCATCCCCACCCTGTCCCCGTCCCCGCAGGTTCTGTCCCCGTTCCTGTGGGCTCTGTCCTCATCGACAGAAGCCTTGAACGCTTATCTACTATAATAAAACTCACCCTCAATATTCTGAAGACAACGTTCTGAAGTCACTCAGTCACTCACTGAAGGGTTCATGGATTCATGGTGGTGAAGCCATAACACTGACCATGTCTCTCTGCCCTGCCCTCGCATGACGGACCAATCAGAAAAAACACCCTCAACATTCTGAAACACAAAGGACCATCACAACACTGTTCCCAGGCAACACTAGGCAACGTAAGACGGACCAATCAGAGGAAACTACGTGACAATAAGGGAGGAGCATTCCCCAGCAGAATGGCTCATTATCTGTGCAGCACGGAGAGCACAGAACCACAGCTGGAACGAGAGAAGAATATTCCTGCTGTGGGTATGTGCAAAAATAGACCGGGGGAGGGGGGGAGAAATTTTTAAATGCCTAATGCCAGTACTGAAGAGTGCCAGAGGGCCTATAGCACAGACTATATTTGGGATTGCTTGACATGGAGTCAGAGGAGTCGGAAAACAACGTGCCCGCCACCATCTGGGACATGGGCGAACAGGACAAGCTGCGGCCCAGCTGGAAGGATTACCCGCGATCCAGCCAGCAGCAAACAGCGACCAAGGAAGGGGGAGGAGTACTCCTTCCCTGCCTAGGAATCGCTGGAGACTGGCTGCCAAACTAACAAAACAAACGCACACCGACGCACCACCTCCATCATTCGAAAGGCATCCACTCTTTCTTCAACAGAAATGCAAACTAATAATACAAAACAAACAAAGAATACATGGTTTCTCAGGCGGCTGCAGGTAACTCCCCACCCCCTTCCTCTTCCCCTTTTGCCGAAGCGGCCAAGGACGTGCCCAACCATCCCCAGCCTCAGGCAAGCTGTCTCCCACCTCGGGGATTCCCCGAGCACCCGGAAAAAGACGGCGCTGATTCCTGCAGCGCATAAATGTTCCAGCATTCCCCTGCAGCCGGCCTGAAATGGACCAAACATACCGGAGCACCCCCCGACGGCCCGAGACCGTGCTCTTCTCTCTTCCGCCAACTTAAAACAACCATCCCCGTCCTCAGGCAAGCCGTCACCCACATCCCCCAACCCCCAAGCAAAAAACAAAACAAAACAAAAAAAGACACACATCAACAACCTGCACACACACCGCACCCTCACACACTCACACACACAAAATAACTCTGTGACACATACACACACACACAAAAAAAACCACATGCTAGCGCCCGTTTCATTGGTTTCAGAAACGGGCCTTTTTTACTAGTGATTTTATATTTAAATCTTTTTATTAAAGTATAAAAAGGAACAATATGCTGTGCAACTGTTGCGTATATATTACAAATACAAAACAATAACAACAATGAGCAGCTATAATAACCCTCCTTCCCACCACCACCCTCTACCCTTCCAACTAGAAAATGGCACAGGGACAAAGTTTGCCCCTGTCCCTGTGGGCTCTGTCCCCATCCCCGCCCCCATGAGATCTGTCCTCGTCCCCGTCCCCATGGTTACTGTGGTTCCCCCGTCCTCGTGTCATTCTCTAGTGCTAATTACATTAGCAGAATTGCAACAGGCGATAGTGCAAAACCAGATTGATGGGAATCCATCTGGACCCCCCACCTGAGTTCTATAAAATGCCTTGTCTTAAAATTAACCCTACTTACCTTACATACAAGGAATGAGGACCTACAGACAGGAAAAAAACCCAAACTCCTTTAGACAGGTGATTATAGCAGTTATTCCTAAAGCAAGTAAAAATCCAGAGCTCTGTAGACACAATATCACTAATTAATGTCGATGCAAAAACCTTAGCTAAAATCCTAGCAACTAGGCTGGAGAGGATGATGTTGGAGTTGGTAGGTACAGATTAAACAGGATTCCCCAGAAGATATGGGGCAGACATTATTAGGAGGGTGTTTGATTTATCACACTGGCATACAAGGAAATCCCTAACTCCAGCAGTTTTCCTGGCTTTAGATGTCGAGAAAGCCTTTTGACAGAGCAGGCTTTTGAAGCATATGAACATGGGAGATACTTTTAATTTGTGCCATTCTGGCATTATAAGAAGCCATAACTGCTAACTTAATGATACTTTAAAAACATTCATTCATTTGGCTAGAGGTACCATTTTTTTTTTTTTAAAGACCACTAGCAATTGAGTGCTTGGTGCAAGTTTTTTGAATTTCAAAAGATATAATGGGGATACAGGTAGAGGATATGACGACCTTATATGCCAATGACACTTTTTTATACAGGGGCCCTTATACTAAGCCGCGTAAGCGTCTACGTGCGTCCAACATGCACCAAAATGGAGTTACCGCCTGACTACCACGTGGCTCTTATGGTAATTTCATTTTTGACGTGTGTCGAATATGTGCAGCTGAAAAATAATTGTTATTTTCGGACGCGCATTTCGGACACGCGCCAAGTGGCATTTGACGTGTGTAGGTCATTACCGCCCAATTACCACATGAGACTTTACCACTAGGTCAATGGCTGGCGGTAAGGTCGCAGACCCAAAATGAAAGCGCGGCAATTTTGATTTTACCGCACATCCATTTTCGGCAAAAATTTTAAAAAGGCCTTTTTTTACAGGCGTGCTGAAAAATGGATCGGCGCACGCCCCAAACCCGTGCCTACACTACCGTAAGCCATTTTTCAGCGTACCTTAGTAAAAGGACCCTTCAGAGAACACCTACTGATGTCCTTACCAGTATTCGTCAGAGAATACAAGAAATATGAATGCATATCAGGATATAAGTTGAACGATACTAAATCAAAGCAGAGGTGTAGCCAGACCTTAAATTTTGGATGGGCCACTGGGTGGCCACATGTACTGTAGTCTCCACAACCTCCCACCCGTACCAAGTCACAACTTTACAGTAAACACCTGTGCTGGTGGGGATCCTCTGGTAGATCCTCTCTCTCCTTCTTGCTTCATCTGGCAACACTGTCAATGCGTTGCCGCTGCGCCGCCCCTTAGCGCATGCTTGGTTTTCACACATGCATAAAAACTGAGTGTGTGCAACAGGGGGAGGTCAGCGCGATGGCAGCAAGTAGACAGTGCCGTTGGCTGGAGCAAGTAGAAGAGGGAGCTGTTCTTGCAGTCGAAGGACCCTTGCAGCTGGTGAGGCTTGGGGATCTTTGCAAGTGTGCAAGAATTTTGGGTGGGCCTAAGCTCAAAGACCTGGCTAAGCCACTGAATCAGAAATGATGCCAGTAAATTTCACGGATGTGTTCCATTGACTAGATTAGAACTTACTTCCAATTTAAATGGTCCTCGAGAGTAGGGGGGATATTTAGAGGTAAGGATTATATCTTACCTAGACAGGAGAGTAATATATATCATATATTCTATGTTGAAACGGGTGAAGAACATGGACAGATGGGAGACATTTATCTAAATCATTGCTAACAAAAATAAATGTAAGAAAAATGTATGGGACTTCTAGAGTTCACTTCTCTGTGAGATCAGGGATGAGGTTTTTTTTTTTTTTTTTAGGGATCCGATTAGGTCCATGGAATAATGGGCATTTCTGGTTTAGCACCAGCTGATTTATAGTGCGAGCTAAAAATGCTAGTGCACCTTAACAAAAGACCCCCTTAGAACTAAAGCGTTGGAAGGTCACCAGATTTTCAATGGTTGTAATTGCAATATTTCTTAAATCAACACATAGAACTAATTCTTGCCCCTCTTGGTGAGTTTGGATTAATTTGACCTTGAAGAGGAGAAAGGCCATATACCTACATTTTATAAAGCTTTGGTGAATGAGGATACCTATAAAAAACAAGTTAAATAATCAGTTAGTTTGGGAGGAAAAGCAAGCAAAGTATTTGGGGAAAAGTACAAAAGAGCTCTAATTGTGTCAATAATTTAGAAATGCAATTAAAAAAAAATCTTATTCAGGACATGCTTAACCCTGGAGCAACTCAGTTATATGAGCAGAAGGAGTTCTCCAGAGTGTAAGAGCCAGGGATTCTTTTAAGAACATGTGGTGACACTGTGAAATAACCCAACCTTTTTAGAAGGCAGTGGTAGCAGAAATAGGAAAAACTGTGGGGTACTCAATAACTGTGCAATATGAGGTTGCTATGCTGGGTTGGATGCAACAAGACAGACGTCTATGATCCGGATATCAAGCTGGAAGATATGTTACTAATTGCCATGCATTTAATAATAGCAGCGAATTGGAAGGGATATTTATCTGCTAGGTTTAAAAAAGCTTTACAAATTTTAGAAAAGGAAAAAAAATCAACAATAACATTCAGATAAAAGATTGGGCAGGTTTTAAAAAGTCAGGTCATTTTTTCAGAGATACAGAGAGGGGAATAATCGAACGCGAACACCCATCTCCATGGGCATCTATGTCCGAGAACGGTTACGTAAAGGAGCGGGACAGACCGTATTTTTGAAAAAAATGGGCGCCCATCTTTTTTTTCGATAATACGGTTTGTGCCGGGCAAATGCATCGGATGTGTGCGGATTTGAGCTGGGTGGTTTCGTTTTTCAGCGATAATGGAAACCAAAGGCGCCCAGCTCAAAAACAAACAAATTCAAGGCATTTGGTCATGGGAGGGGCCAGATTCATAGTGCACTGGTCCCCCTCACATGCCAGGACACCAACTGGGCACCCTAGAGGGCACTTGTAACAATTAAAAAAAAAAAAAGTAAAATACCTCCCAAGGCATAGCTCCCTTCCCTTGTGTGATGAGCCCCCCAAATCCCACCTAAAACCCACTGCCCACAACTCTACACCATTACCAGAGCACTTATGGCTGAAGGGGGGCACCTAGATGTGGGTACAGTGGGTTTTGGGGGCGGTTTGGAGCGCTCCCACTTACCACCCAAAGTGTAACAGGTAGGGGGGGGATGAGCCTGGGTCCACCTGCCTAATGTCCACTGCACCCACTAACAACTGCTCCTGGGACCTGCATACTGCTGTGATGGAGCTGGGTATGGCATTTGAGGCTGGCATACAGGCTGGAAAAAAAAGTTGTTAAAATTTTTTTTTTTGTGGTAGGGGGTTAATGACCACTGGGGGAGTCAGGGGAGTGGAGAGGAGGAGTGGCCTAGTGGTTAGCATGGTGGACTTTGGTCCTGGGGAACTGGGTTCGATTCCCACTTCAGGCACAGGCAGCTCCTTGTGACTCTGGGCAAGTCACTTAACCCTCCATTGCCCCAGGTACAAATAAGTACCTGTATATAATATGTAAGCCACATTGAACCTGCTATGAGTGGGAAAGCGTGGGGTACAAATGTAACAAAAATAAAAAAAAATTTGAAGACGCCCAAAATCGGCTTTCAATTATACCGATTTGGGCGCCTTTGCGAGATGGGCGCCCATCTCCCGATTTGGGTCAAAATACGGGTGCCCATCACTTTCGAAAATAAGGCCGAGAGTCTATTCTACAATGAGTGGAGTACTTTAGGGGCAAATGGGGGGGGGGGGGGGGGGGGAGTATGAGATTCTATCATTCTATGTAGTAAATGATGGATTGGATAGTACAATGTGCTTTTTTTTTTTCTTATGTCCCAACTACTTTGGTTATACCACAGAAAAGGGGGAGAAACGGAAATGGGACTTGATATACCGCCTGAGGTTTTTGCAACTACATTCAAAGCGGTTTGTTTATTTATTTATTTTAGCACATTTATATCCCACTTTTTCCCACAGGTTTGCAGGCTCAAAGTGGTTTACAATGTAATGATAGGCTGTCGCCATATGTTCAGGCACTTACTTTGTACCAGTATATCAAATGTAGGCAGTATATCAAATGCATAAGCCTCTCCATGGTTCTGGTGCCCCAAAAGGGGGAACAGACATGATAGGCAGTGACATTTGCTATTGATGTTATATCAGTGTTATGATATTACTGCGAAAATGGACGGACTGCTTCTCTTATAAAGAAGGTCTAAACAGGTAAGGGCTCTTCAACTTGTTACAGACAGGATAGAAAAGAGATATGAGTTTATTAGATCATAAGCAGGATGGAATTGTTAAATAGGGACCTTTTTTTTTATTATTTTGAACTTTCAAACACCACCAAAAGAAATGATATGCTACGAAACTAACAGCCGCACTGAACACAAATCACACAAAGAACTTCTTTATGTAGCAAACAGATTAAGCTGAGGAATCTGTTCCCAGAGGACGTGGCTAAGGCAACTAATAATATACAGGTGCTTGATAATCCAGCTTCTACGCAGAACACATTATACAGTAAAGCAGCTTTTCTATGTTGTCATTAAGAGCTGCGGCCTGTTAGGAACACTGCTCCACACAGTATAACCCTGTTCACATCAGGCTCCCACACTATTTCTTTATTTACTGCTCAAATTCTTACATACTTCTGGTCAGCATAGTTTATTTTGAGCTTTCTTTCCTTCTCTTAGTTTACTCTCATTGTTCTGACTGGATAAAACAATTTTCTGCCTCCCTGCACTCTACAAGCAAGCAACCTCTCTCTTTTCTGGGATGAGCTGGATCTACAACAATAAAAGAAAAGGCCTCCAGTGAATCTGCTTCAATTCAATCATCAAACAACACCATAATGATGAAACCATAACTGCAATTCCATGAGTTGAAGTTCATATCTTTAACCTATATTATCTCTAAATTTCTGATATCTGCTGAAGCTCCCCCTCAATGAAACTACCAATAATCTCACAGATGTGAAATACAGTCTTTAGATCGATGTCTCTAGTGAACAGAAGTGCCTACTAGATATCAGATAATGGACTTTAAAACTATTTTACCTTGTTTCAATAAAATATAAATAAAATAAGCAGTTCTACAGAATGACTGCATATCAGAGAATCTCAACTTTTTTACTTCAAAGGGACTCAAACCCTCATCAAGCACTGTCTGTCAAATGAATAGTCCCCTATTAATTGCAGCCAAAGACAAACTGGCTTTTGTTATACTGACTAGATAGAAAGCTCTGAAATCTCACCTACTTTAATAAAAAACAATCTGATCTGGCCAAATAAATCAAAGATCTTCATACACCTAGTAATCTGGGGAAGAAGATACAACAGCCTCAATGTTTCTGACAAATAAAAAGAGATTTAAAACAAGCATTGTGGAAGCGTTTCTCAAAGCTGCATGCCAAGAATTGCTTAAGGTCAATATTCAGGACCAGAGCATTTGTAACCTTCTTTCAAACAGCAAACAAAGGAAAATGTCAAATCAGACAGAGCACGATGCTACAACCTGTCCGAAAGAACCTAGGAGCAAAATTAGCAGAGAAAGCCGTCCTCATCCCGCAGACTGAATAGACCACACGACTCGACAGAACAGTTTGGTGCCGGCGGACCAGAGTAGGTAGACGTGGATCGGCAGTGCAATCAAACCTCGGCACAGCACAGACCAGCCAGAAGGACAACATAGTCTCAACCTCACAACGCTTGGCAACGACCAGCTGAGGAATCAGCACAGCGGTACACCCAGATGTTGTGGGAACACTAGATGCAGATGAACCGTGAAAAGTGAGCTGCTATTCGGGGTCCGCGCCCTGCGAGAACTCACTTCTGGACGACTGTCACCCATACTGCAGGCACCCTACATGAAGTTGCAGGCATCCTATTCAGAGCTGCACGACCCACCATTGAAGAACGGCAGCCCAGAATCAAGACCTCTCATCTGGGGTGAGGAGGCAAGTATGTGCCCTCAACGCTGCTCCTCTTGGCTGCCACGATTAGCCACAGCATCCTCCACTCTCTGAGCAGGAGCTTCCACTGCTCATTTATCTTTTAGACATGACTGTTACTGAAGGATATTTTTCACTGTTAAGGGTATTGATTTTATGTACTAGTTACCTCCCTTCTATATGATCATTCTCGCAGGCAAACTCCCAGCCAAGGTAAAAGAAAGTTTTTAAAAAACAGCCCCACACAATACACAAACACCTCAGAGCCCAAAAACACACATATTCACACACAAACACCACTTAGCCAGAAGTAACCCCCCCAAAATGGCCAACCTAAGGGCATGGATCTTCTACTATACAATAGCAATGTGGATAATGGGATACCAGCAACAACTCCAACTGAATGGAACAAAATATACAAACAGCATAAAGAAAGTGAAAGCAGAACACTACAGTACATATACAAACCTTGACCAGACCAACATGAAAAAAATATTCCCTGTTAACTACTGAAAACCCAGAACATATTGGCGACAAATGAAACACCACAACTGCAGACGAGCTTGCAGAATACTTCAAAAACAAAATAACAAATACAAGATCAAACCTAAAAAAAACAAAACAAATAAACATCACAGACTATCTATAGGACTACAAAACACACGACAACCACACCGCAGCAGAGAGAATATGGATCATATTCAAACCACCCCAACTAGACACAGTAAAGACACTATAGACAAAATATACGCATGCATACTGCCTTCTTGACAAATGCCCCAATTACATGATGAAAAACCCACCAGACTGGTTCATCGAGTACCTCCTCCTCCTACTACTACTTATCATTTCTATAGCGCTACTAGACGTACGCAGCGCTGTACACTTGAACATGAAGAGAAAGTCCCTGCGCGACAGAGCTTACAATCTAATTAGGACAGACAAACAGGACAAACAAGAGATAAGGGAATATTAAAGTGAGGATGATAAAATAAGGGTTCTGAACAAGTGTCTCTTCATGTTCAAGTGTACAGCGCTGCGTATGTCTAGAATCGCTACAGAAATGATAAGTAGTAGTACATCTACCCAACTGTAAAAACACCATCTACAAAACTAACTGCACAGCAGGATTTAGCTACCTGGATTCCAAATGGTGGAACTCAATACCAAAAACCATAAGAAGCATCACAAATCTCCTCCAACTCAGAAAAGAAATGAAAACCTACCTCTTCAAAAAAATTCTACAGCTAATCAAACATATCATCGCCTTCTTTTCAAATCTACCTCTTCAAAAACTATATGAATAAACATCACCAAAACTCTACAACTGAACACAAAAGCTACTACTACCTTTCCTCTTCAAAAACTCTGTGAATAACCACACAAACCAAACTGTACATTGTAAGCCACTTTGAACCAAAACTTGTTTTTGGATAATAATGGGATACAAGAATGCATAAATAAAAAATAAAATGCAAACTAATCACTTTAGCTGATTGCGTCTCTTCCCATGATGTTCAGGCAGGCCTGACTCGAGCAGGGTGTACTATGTCAGAGCTATGGTGGGTGCTGGTCCACCTGAGACAGCTGTACGGTTGTAACATGAAGACCCATTCACTTCTCATTACTGTTTAGACAAGGACATCTAATGCAATAGTATGTTTATCAAGTAAGGTTTCTCAGAGCTAGACTCTAAGCTGTCTTGGAGATTCCTATTGTCACTCGTTTGAAATATTTAGGTGTCTGGGTTGATTCTACTCTCTCTTTGACTGAACAACTAAAATGTATGATTCAAAAAGTTTTTTTCAAACTTAGGGGAGTGGAGGAGTAGCCTAGTGGTTAGTGCAGTGGACTTTGATCCTGGGAAACTGAGTTCAATTCCCACTGCAGCTCCTTGTAAACCGCTTTGAATGTAGTTGCAAAAAACCTCAGAAAGGCAGTATATCAAGTCCCATTTCCCTTTTACTAAGCCGCATCAGCATTTTTAGCTCATGATAGAAATCAGCTGGCGGTAAACACCGAGACGCCCATTATATTCCTATAGGCGTCTCGGCATTTACCGCAAGCTGATTTCTACTGAGAGCTAAAAACTCTACTGCAGCTTAGTAAAAGATCCCCTTAGATTGGTCCAGAGAATGAAGGATTATTTTTATCTTCCTCAAACTTCAGAACTGTGGAACAAGCCTTTGTTACACTTTAAAGGGAATATTGTAATGCTCCTTATTTAGGTTTAACAAAATAATACAATATGTAATCCCCCACTTAAACCACTGGTAAGGGTCAAACAATAATATATAATTAGGGCACAGACAGAGGGCTTTGTTTTTCCTTATAGGTAATTACTTTATTTGCTTTAGTGGTGATTATCTTGTTTGAAAACTGGGAGCACTGGTTTGCTCATTGAGGTTAACTAAAACACAAGGGAGATCTTCAATGATAGAGAAACCCATCCACCCTCTAGGGATAGCAAAAAAAAACCCACCTTGAGTGGTCATCCTGCTTGGGTGAGTCTTACCTCTGAGAATTTCTCCTCTTCACACAAATATTTATTGTTTAGGTTTTGGTTACAAAGAGGTTATATAAAAGATTTCTACCTGTATTCTATTATATGTTTGCTTGATTTAGTCAAGTTAAAAAAAAAAACCCTGGTTTGTATATTCTTTACTTAGGTTTGCCAGCTTACAAGCTTACAGCCTTACAAATCTGTCAAAATGCTACAGCTTGTCTTTTGTCAAATTTAACTTGTTTTGATCATATTTCACGTTTGAAAGGAGTTGCACTGGCTTCCCGTAGTCTGGAGGATACAATTAAAAAAAATGTTTTTCCTTACATTTGTACCCCGCGCTTTCCCACTCATGGCAGGCTCAATGCGGCTTACATGGGGCAATGGAGGGTTAAGTGACTTGCCCAGAGTCACAAGGAGCTGCCTGTGCCAGGAATCGAACTCAGTTCCTCAGGACCAAAGTCCACCACCGGCCCTTGCAGATCACCAACGTGGCCGCGCAGGCTTCTGCTTCTGTGAGTCTGACGTCCTGCACGTACGTGCAGGACGTCAGACTCACAGAAACAGAAGCCTGCGCAGCCTTCTACATGGAATGTTGCTAGTGGAATAGCAACATTCCATGTAGAATCTCCAATAGTAGCAACAGAATCTCAATAGTGGCAACATTCCACGTAGAATCTCCAACAGTATCTATTTTATTTTTGTTACATTTGTACCCCGCGCTTTCCCACTCATGGCAGGCTCAATGCGGCTTACATGGGGCAATGGAGGGTTAAGTGACTTGGCCAGAGTCACAAGGAGCTGCCTGTGCCTGAAGTGGGAATCAAACTCAGTTCCTCAGTTCCCCAGGACCAAAGTCCACCACCCTAACCACTAGGCCACTCCTCCACTCCGCTTTGAATGTAGTTGCAAAAAACCTCAGAAAGGCACTATATCAAGTCCCTTGACCTTGTTTCATAAAGGGCCTCTTTACCAAACCACACTAGTAATTCCAGTGCAGCAAAATGAGAGGAAGCCCATTGGAACTGAATGGGCTTCCTCTCGTTTGTTACAAGGGAATCACTAGCACGGTTTAGCTAAAGAGGCCCAAAGCTGTTAATGACAATGGCCGTTTGACTTTAGCAAGGTCTTTGAAAATCTATAGACCAGCTACTAGATCTTTGAGATCTGAAGACAAATTGTTGCTCGATGTCCCATCTTTTCAACATATACATTTGGATATTTTTTTTGCTTATTTATTTAGATTTTGCTCACACTTTTTTCATTAGTAGCTCAAGGTGAGTTACATTCAGGTACCATTATACCTCCATTGAGGAAATCTAGACTACCCCAACTTGACATTTCGAGGCAGATGCAGCAACCAAACGTAAAAAAATCTAAATCGTTAAAGTCCCTAACGATTTAAAAAAAAACAAAGAATGCACCAAAAAAAAAAGTCACACATGCTGAGATCGGTATTGAAACGTACAATGTATCAAAGAATCACAATACACATCGGTAATCGGCCCCCAAATCATGCGCAGAGCAGCCAAGCGTTATGTTAGCTGCTCTGCGCATGCCACAAACATTCAAAACACAAGCACATGGCTCCCAAATCAAAACAAAATTAAAAAAGGGTCGGGAGGGGGCAAAGGCGCTCGTCAGAAGCGTCCTGTATGGCCGTCCTTGCCCCCCCCCCCCCCCGCCCGAGGTCGCCGTTCCCCCCTCCCCCACTTCCCCCTGCATTCTAAATTAAAAGCAAACATACCTTTAGCAGCCCCGGCCCCCTCCCTTCCTCACTACTCTGTCTCCCCTCAGCTCCGCCTCCCGACATCCTCCGCCCTGTGTCCCGCCCCCTCTTGGGGTCGTCGCCGCCGCCATTCCCCTCCTCCATCGGGCCCCCCTCCCTCTTACCGGGCCCGTGCAGCGCCTCTCTCCTCTGTCCGAAGGCGCTGCACGGGCAAGAAGAAAGCTGATGCCTGCCTTCGCCCAGCTTCGGTCACGCGTCTCTCTCCTCCTGGGCCCGCCCCTGTCTGACGTCGGTAACCTACGTAAGTTACCGACGTCAGACAGGGGCGGGCCCAGGAGGAGAGAGACGCACGACCGAAGCTGGGCGAAGGCAGGCATCAGCTTTCTTCTTGCCCGTGCAGCGCCTTCGGACAGAGGAGAGAGGTGCTGCACGGGCCCGGTAACAGGGAGGGGGGCCCGGTGGAGGGGGGGAATGGCGGCGACGACCCCAAGAGGGGGCGGGGCACAGGGTGGAGGATGTCGGGAGGCGGAGCTGAGGGGAGACAGAGTAGTGAGGAAGGGAGGGGGGCCGGGGCTGTGCGAAAACAGGGTTGAAAGATCTTGCAAAGAGTGGCATGAAGTTCTGGGGACCATTTCTTCCTCCTGCCCCTGGATTTATTGCCATGAAAATAAAACCAGAAAATCAATTTTTTCAGGGAGAGCTGAATTCTTCAATAATGTCTTGGCATTCAACTCGTGCCCCAGCCCACCTTCTAAGTTTATGTTCTCTGTGGCTGATCGAGAGACAGATGATGAAGCCTTTATGTGCAGAAAATAAAATCTTATTCAGGCCAGAAAAGAGGGATTGAAAAAAAAAAAAGACATATTGTTTAAAAATCCATGTCAGCTGCAGTTTTCGTCAAGCCATTCGTCCCCGAAAACATCAGCTGCAGAAAGAACAACAAATTATACATAAACATCTAATTTCTGCCTATACACGGACGGGTGCATTTTTCTGTCTACAAGTTTTGGAAAAAGATCTGTGAAGTAGTCGTTAGTTTATTTATTTTTTCTCCTTCTAAGCAACGTGTGTTTTGTTTGCAGTCTGAGGACGGGGATGCATGCGTAGAAAAAAAATGTATAATCCGCTAAAAGGAAGCATGTCGACTTTTCTACACATGTGGAATAACAAAACCAAACTTACGTGCAAAGACTTCTCTTTGTTACCTCTGGATTTCTCTTCCATGGGGACATTTTGAAAGCTTATTTAGGAAATAATTTTAAACTCCTTGGGGCTTGTAGAGGCTTCTGTTTATGGATTGTGCCTTTCAGTTTCCTTTTGACCAATCACAGCGCTATTAGCTCTGCTAATGCGCTGGGATTGGCTCACAGTTTGTTTGTTTTTTCACTTTACTATTTTTCCTGGCACAGAGCTGTCCTAACGAGAGGTCCAGACCTCTCGTTAGATTTCCTGCCTTTTTCCTGCGTAAAGGCAATCGGAAAAGGTTAGTGCATCTCGTTTCAATGGGGTTTTCACACTAATTGCTCATCTCCATTCCGTTTTCGTTAGCTGCTGGCTTCCTCGGTAAAAGCCCTTTGATGCATGCAACGGATCAAATTTTCCTCGTTGGAGGGTCATTAAAGGCTCATTAAGCTTTAGTGCATCTGCCTCTTCGTCCTTTAGATTGTAAGCTCCTCTGAGCAGGGACTGTCCTTCTTTGTTAAACTGTACAGCGCTGCGTAACCCTAGTAGCGCTCTAGAAATGTTAAGTAGTAGTAGGTACACTGGATATTTCTCTGTCCCAGGAGGGCTCACAATCTAAGTTTGTACCTGAGGCAATGGAGGGTTAAGTGACTTGCCCAAGATCACAAGGAGCAGTGGTGGGATTTGAACCAGCCACCTCTGGATTTCAAGACCGGTGCTCTAATCACTAGGCCACTCCTCCACTATGTTTTCTTATATAAAGGGGGCTGTTTTATGGATCGCATTGTCAGAAACATTGTGTAAAATCTGCTCTATTGTGCAATTTAGAAAGTAACTGAAAGCATATATGTTTACTCGAGCATTTGCTGATATTTAGATCTATATTACTTTTAAAGTAAATGTTGTGATGAATAATTTCATGTTTGCTGCTTGTACATATTTTTGTATCTGTGATTAATATGTTACGTTTATGTTAAAAATGATTTTATTGTGTACGTTATTTTGGAAATTGCCTAGAATTGTGAGATAGAGCCGTTTACAAATTTTTTAAATAAATAATGGTATGTATAAAATGACATGCTGGCGTTGTAAGGATTGTGTTTTTCCCCTTTTTGTTTAAAGACAACCTGTAGCTAGCTAGAGATCCTAATCAGCGTGCGGAGCAGCAGCACCAAAGCAGACACACGTCCACTCTGAGTTATGCGCCAATCCGCCTTAATTATCCTGGACACACGGAACGGAAGTGCAAACCAGAGAGTACCGGAAGCGGAGCTGAAAGTCGCAGAGTGACATATACTTCCGGCATCCTAAGTTTTATTACAAGTCTAAGGAAGTTTAAACTTTCTTGCTTTGCTTTACAGAGGACGAGCCAGACTCTATGGGAAAATGCTTTTCCCGCATTCCAAGGTCTGGAATTTATAAGACAAGCCAGAGGCGGTGAAATGCTAAATGAGAAATGCATGTCCCCAGTGGTGTGCTGGTAAATTTTTAACAACAGGCTGTCTCCCCGGTCCACCTCGGCGCCCCCCCCCCCCCCCCACAAATTGCAGAGCTGGCTATAGCGGGGGGAGGGGCAATGCATTACTCTCTCCAGGAAAAAAAAATTAAATGATCCCAGGTTCCAATCTAATTCATGTTTAATATAGGATAAAATGCCATAAATAAGTAAATAAATATAAACTTTTAACGTTCAGCACCTGATTCTCAAAGTGGACATATTCCAAACACTCTAGAAAACTAGAAAAGCTACGAGGATGGTATGGGATTTACGTTACAAGACGTATGAGGAGAGACTTGCTGACCAGGACATGGATGTATACCCTGGAGGAAAGGAGAAACAGGGGTGATATGATACAGACGTTCAAATATTTGAAAGGTATTAATCCGCAAACGAACCTTTTCCGTAGATGGGAAGGCGGTAGAACTAGAGGACATGAAATGAGATTGAAGGGGGGGCAGACTGAAGAAAAATGTCAGGAAGTATTTTTTCACGGAGAGAATGGTGGATACTTGGAATGCCTTCCTACAGGAGGTGGTGGAGATGAAAACAGTAACGGAATTCAAACATGCGTGGGATAAAGATAAAGGAATCCTGTTCGGAAGGAAGGGATCCTCAGAAGCTTAGCCTTGAATGGGTGGCAGAGACGGTTGGGAGGTGGGGCTAGTAATGGGCAGACTTCTACGGTCTGTGCCAGGGCTGGTGGTTGGGAGGCGGGGATAGTGCTGGGTAGACTTATACGGTCTGTGCCAGAGCCGGTGGTGGGAGGCGGGGCTGGTGGTTGGGAGGTGGGGATAGTACTGGGCGGACTTATACGGTCTGTGCCCTGAAAAAGACAGGTACAAATCAAGGTAAGGTATACACAAAAAAACTAGCACATATGAGTTTATCTTGTTGGGCAGACTGGATGGACCGTGCAGGTCTTTTTCTGCCGTCATTTACTATGTTACTATGATTCTTATCTATAAAGACTGTTCTTGGAGCAGGAAAGTTGCTTACCTGTAACAATAGGATATCAGCCCTCACAAAACTCTTCCATCATCCTAGAACTGATTTAATCCTGTTTGTCAATGGAGAACAGGTCTACTAAGATCAAAAGAAACAAAAAGCTACAGCCCTTCAAAGGGCTTTGGTTCACTCTGGGTAGAACAATCCACAGATAAAGTGAAAAAGAGGCAGAACTACCGCAAATCACAGAAGCAAGAAGAAAGCAGAGGACAAAAATCCAACTGAAGTTTGTACTAGATAAATAATATATAAACACTAAATAAAGTTTTTGTTCTTTTAAAGTGTTATTATGGGCCTCATATTCAAAGTGATTTAACTAGGCAGGAGAGGCTCCTGCCCAATTAAATCATGTTATTTATTTATTTGTTACATTTGTATCCCACATTTTCCCACCTACTTGCAGGCTCAATATGGCTTACATGGTACCGTAAAGGTGATTGCCAATTCCGGTATGAACAAATACAAAGTGATGTAGTGGTAGGATAAAGTTCATGTGTAACAGATACATTAGTAGGGGGGAGAGTTAGTTTGTGTCCGGTACTAGCTTTGGTTTCATTGTGTTGCAGTTGTTCAAGCATTTAAGTTGGGTGGGTGGGGTATGCCTTTTTGAACAGGCTGGTTTTTAGTAATCTCCGGACGTTTAGGTGGTCATACGCAGGGCTGCCGACAGACTGGGCCGGGCAAGGGGCAAGACCACCCCCCAGGGTCCCATCCCCGCTGCCCCCCCCCCCCCCCCGAGGTCGTCGTTGTCGCCACCCCCCTCTGTCTACCACCGGGCCAGGCCCTCCTGAATTCAAATCATAGAGCCTCACCTCGACCTTGCTCCGTGTGAAAGAAGCGCAGCAGCGGCAGTCTGCAGATCGCCTCCCTTCGGGCCTTCCCTCCGTGTCCCGCCCTCGCGCAAGTTACGTCAGAAGAGGCCCGGGCCCAGAGAATTTTGTCCCCCCTGCCCCCCCTCTCAGTGGCCATGGTCATATGTTGTTTTCACGGCCTTAGGTAATGCATTCCATAGTTGTGTGCTTATGTAAGAGAAGCTGGATGCATAGATTGATTTGTATTTGAGTCCATTGCAGCTTGAGTAATGGAGATTTAGGTCCCTGGTGCCTGGTTATCGGCAGCAATATCAATACTAATAGTCTTCACCTCATCTGGGTAGTGCTGGGGCAGTTTGGGGGTGGAGTATGAGGCGCTGGTACTTATCTGGGAACTGGCAATATTCAGTGCCAGCACCCAAATAGCTAACCGGGCAGATAGGACCCCATAAAAGGTGTTCCTACCTTTCCCTTGTTATGGGCACCAACACTAATATCGGCCAGTACTGTTCTTCCTTCCCCCACAGCATCTCCCCTCTCCCCTCCTGAACTCCCCCCCCCTCCAAGAATGTATCCCCCATCCCACAACACTCCCCGCTAGACCCCTGAAGGGCAGCCTCTCCTTGTGAAGACCCCTTCACCCACCAACTTGTAGCCCCCCCCCCACTTGCTTACCTTAAGGTCTCTGATGATCTAGGGGAATAAGCTGGACAACAGCAAACTCCAATCACTCCTGTTCATGCTGTTTCTGGCTGTAAAATGGCAGCCATGACCTCTAGCAGTAGTTTTGCAGTATTATCACTTATGGGTCGAGACTACAGATAGTACGATGAGACTACTGCTAGAAGTCAAAGCCACAGTTTTATAGCGAGATCCACATAAGCAAGAATGACTGGGGTTAGCTCCTGCCCATCCTCCCCCCAAACCACTAGGGACTAACTTATGCCCAATGGGAGGCCTACAGGTGGGTGGATTGGGGGGGGGGCAATCACAAGGAAGGATCATTCTTGGAAGGGATTGCTCTGGGGGGGGGGGGAGGAAAACTCCAATCCTAAACTGATACTCAGTCCTGTATCCAGTTAGCTAACCAGGTAGCACACTTGTTAGCACACTTGACAAGAAGCACTCGTCACGGATATTCGGTACCAGTGCTGAATATCACGATCTAATTTAGCTGACTATGGGGCCTTTGTACCTCAATGGGTGGTGGTAAGTGCTCCCTCCCCACCCCCCCCCCCACCCCCAAAAAAAGACAGCCTTTTACCCACTGCGGTAAAAGGACCTCTACATTAAGCATTTAATAATATAAGAAGTAGCAGGATTATAATGCATTAAGGTATACACACAAGAAGAAAATATACACTAAGACCAAATCAAAAGAGGCATACAACAAATAATTGTTAAAAATTAACCCAACATATTTTGGCAAATAATGCTTGCTTCAGGGGTAAATATTCAAATCAACTTTTTTAACAAAAAAAAAAAAAAAGGAAATACTTAAAATTAAATCACAATAGAACATCCGAACAGCCAAGAACGTTCTTTGTATCTCCTATAAAATGTTCTGAAAATTGCACAAATAAGAAATAATAATTCCAGAAATTAAAATAAAAAATGATTTAAAAATCACAGTTCCCCACAGAGGTATAGAACTCTTCCGATCTAGGTCATAAATAATACAGTACCTAAATAAGCCTGAACTAGATAGAACACTTAAAAAAAAATTGCTATACAGAAAGTCTTTAATATGAAAACCAAACCTATTAAATAAAAATAACATTTTAAAATATAAGCCTTAGAAAAAGTTACACTAAGAGCCCTGTTTAGTAAGCTGTGCTGCGCTACAGGCACACTAGTGTTTCTAATGCGTGCTAAACATTTGCACTTGCTAATGCTAGAGACACCCATAGGAATATATGGGTGTCTCTAGTGTTAGCGTGCGCTAAAAACACTAGTGCATCTTAGTAAACAGGGCCCTAAAAGTTGCTAAAACACAGGGGCTTTTCAATTAAGGTGCACTAAAGATTAGTGCATGCTAAATGACGAGACCCATAGGAATATAATGGGAGTTTTATCATTTAGTGCACGCTAATCATTAGCGCACCTTAGTAAAAGGACCCCATAGAAAGATAAAAAGAAATATTCAACAGGACCTACTGCTGTACGTCAAGGTATCCAATGTTCATCATAAAAAGAAACACAAAAGACCTTACACCCCTGGAAGCATCCACAATGGGACTGACTATATAACAGGATGCCTATGAGAAAAGTCCAAAAAGGCGTCTATTTTAAGCCTGTTTTACAGAAGAAACATAGGCGCCTACTTGCCTTTATAAAACAGTCTCCCACAAACAGATCCAACTACGCACATATGCCAACACACTCTATTCTTCTGAATGTTCCTTGGATTTGTCACCTTTGGAGAACTTTAAAATCAAGAGCTCAGTGGTCTGAATCTGACAGTTTACTCTTACAAGCACCGTTCTACTCTTACAAGATATTCTAACAGCTATCAAAGACTTAAAGTCTAGGAAAAGACCTGGACCAGATGGAATTCCAAGAGAATTTTATAAACTTTTTAAGTCACAGTTAATTCCATGCTTACTAACGTTTTACTCAACAATTGAGCAAGAAGATGAAACTAGTACTACTACTACTTAACATTTCTAGAGCGCTACTAGGGTTACGCAGCGCTGTACAGTTTAACAAAGAAGGACAGTTCCTGCTCAAAGGAGCTTACAATCTAAAGGACGAAATGTCAAGTTGGGCCACTCTAGATTTCCTGAATAGTGGTATAGTGGTTAGGTGCCGAAGATCACAAACTCATAAAAAACTATTTTAATTACAAAATATATACTAAAATTCTTTCCAATAAACTTATAAAAGTTCAATAAAATTATCCATTCCAATCAGATAGGATTTATGCCAGGAAAACTGATAACTTGAGGTTATTTTACCAAAACCTGTCAAAGCTCTATCTTTAGACACAGAGAAAGCTTTTGACAGGGTAGAGAGGAATTATCTTTTTTATGTAATGGAATGGTTTGGAGTACATTCAACTTGAATACAATGAGTTAAAACACTGCATACCAATCCTTCAGAGATGTATTTCTGATCCTTTAATGTTAAAGAAGAGGCACTTGTCAAGGCAGCTCACTCTCCTCTTTTTTTTTTTTTTTATTTAGCTCTCAAACCTTTATTAATTGCAATTCGATCTAATACAGAACCTGAAGGAATTAATGGAACAACACTTTTTACCGGGCCCGCAGGAATAGTAAAACCTTTTGTTCTCGCAGTAAAAAATCCTTTCCTCCCTTCCTGTCTTCCTCCCCAAAGGTCTCACTTACAGGATCCTGCAGCCGGCAGCGATTCACTGTCAGTGGCTGTCTCCATGGCCTTCCTCCTACCGCATCCCGCCATCCCTACAACTTCCTGTTTAGCTTCAAAACAGGAAGTTGCAGTACAGAGGACAGAACGCTACAGAAGGAAAGCCACAGAGACAGCTTCTGACTGTGAATCACTACTGGAACCCAAGGAAGCTGGATAAAAACAGGAGATGGGATGACGTTAAAAAGCTGAAGCCAATTTAGTAGCACTACAGAAATGATAAGCAGTAGTAGTAATTTGGTCAATCTCTGTTTCCCCTTCCCCATGTAGCCATTATCCCTGTACACTCAAAACAAAGCAAACAAACCTATGAGCTGCTGAATCCATGTTGTCGTTCTTTATTGCTGGTAGCATTTTTATTTAATCTCACTTATATTTTTAAAAACGCCAACTTGTACAGCATATGGATGTACACAGAGGAAGTATAACAACAGAACAACTTTTCATAGGTAGAGTAGTAATTTGTTATAAATCGTAACTGGTGTGTCATTCGAAGGGGCTGGTTATAGGGACATGAACTGTATTATAAAAATACACAATATTGTTTATTACTACTATTTGCTACTGGTTAATATACAGCAGAAGTTAACCAAGTCGACTTCATGCTTTCTAATATAATTTTTAACAGCATTTTCTCAGTTATTACCCAAATGTCAACACAATTATAATGTTAATTAATAAGTTTTGGATGTTACTGAATTATATTATTCTGTATCAGTATTTCCAGTTTTGGCACAGTACATGCCATCACAAGGACAAAATATAAGAAAACCAGTGGACTGCATTAGGGGCTTAAATACCCATTTAGTTATGTTTAAACAAATGAGAGATCTGCATGAAAGAAAATATTTGTTTTTATTATTTTGACTTATGAAAACCACTTGTCCCAGAAAAATGCTCAAAACCGAATAATCAATTTGTACAAAAGAGATGAGTTGAAGATGTGATTCCATGTGCCCCAATGAAAGGAGAGTTTAATTTTACTTCCAATCTTTATAACACCAGGCTTCCCAAGGCAAATTACAACAACAGTTAAGTTGAACCTATCAGTAAACAGGATACTGGGCTAGAAGGACCATTGGTCTAACCCAGTATGGCTACTCTTATGTTCTTACTAGTAAAAAAGCCCTGTTTCTGATGCAAATGAAACAGGGCTAGCAAGGTTTTCTTCAGAGTGTGCATGTGGGAGTGTCCCTGCCCTCTGCCCTCTCTCCCTCCCCCTCCCCCTTCCGAGTCCAGTCCTTCAGTGTTAAGTTTCCTGCTGTGCTGTGTTTGTGTTACAGAGAGAGTGAGGGCATCTCTCTGCTCCCCCCTCTGAGTTCTTCACTGTTACAGAGAGAGGGAATGGGGAAACCGGATATCTCTGGCGCTTCACACTTCCGGCTGGAGGCTTCATAGAACGTTGGGGTTGCCTTTTATATACATAGATGATATCCTCACTGAAATTTAGCCATGTATTACTGTTTGTATAGAACAGTGTAGAAAAATGAGCACAAAATACAGCCTTTATTAGTGTTGTTTCCACCAGCTACAATAATTTTTGAAGCTGGTTTAGTGATATTCAGTTTTTATTTCATGATATTGATATCTACACATGGGAAGCTTTCAAATAAATAAAAAAAAAACCTGTCAAATAAGTTTTACAAAAAATCTTTTGTCATCCACCTTTTAAGCCACTGCCTAGCCAACTGGAACAGTTTTTGACTTTTTACAGATGGACCATGCAGCTAGTTCAGGGGACATCCCTCCCCCCCATGCTCTTTTTTGGCCATGGGGCTATTTTCAGAGCTCATTTGAAAACAATTTTGCACACAACAGGTCGCTCCTTAGAGGGAACACTGGTCCTCTCCCTCTGTGAAGCCTGTATATCGGGGCTTGTCTCTTCTCCTGAGACCTCTGTGTCCAGCGGGACCTGTCTGTTCTCAGCTGCAGGAGGGCTTTTACCTCTCATTCCCCGTCAAGCCCCGCCCTCCTGACCAGCCAGCCTAACATTCTTCTGCTCATTTGCCTCTGCAGTTCACTATCTGGCACAGCAGGTTTAGTGCTCCCCTGCCGTGCAGCTGCTAAACTGCAACCTCAGAGTGAGTTTCTGGGAAAGCCTAGCCTTATGGCTCTCACTCTCTCACAGGGGTCTTTTACTAAGGTGCCTAGCGTTGTTAGCTCGCGCTAAATATCAGCTAGGTAAATGCCAAAATGCCTACAGGAATATAATAGGCGTTTCAGTGTTTACTGCCAGCTGACTTTTAGCGCGAGCTAAAAACGCTAGCGCACCCCAGTAAAAGGTTCCCTAAAGAAATTAAGGGCCCCTTTTAAAAAGGTGTGGTAGGGTTACTGCACGAGTAGCACATGCACCAAATCAGCCCTACTGCCGGGGTAGTGCAGGAGCCCAGCGGTAGTTCCAAAGTTGGCACGCAGAGTTTCCTGTGGTAGAAAATGTTCTATATAATGAAGAATCTTTCACAAAATTTAAATCCCTCCTTAAAATTCAGCCCCCCCCCCCCGGCGGTATAAAATGTTCTGTTTTCTACAGGCGGGGGGGGGGGGGGCTGAGTTCTAAGGGTGGATTTAAATTTAATGAAAGATTCTTCATTATCTAGATGGCTCGGTAGGTTGTTCCACAGCATATGGGCCAAAATAAAAAAAAAGGCTGAATGACAGATGATCATAATGGATTAGTCTTGGGCTGGGAAGAACTAGCCGGTGTGAATCAAGTGATCTAAGAGTACATATTGGAATGCAAGGGATAATTAAGAGTGCAAGATAATCAGGATCTCCTGTATGATATACAGTACACTCCATTTAAGTGCACGTCGGATAAGCGCATGCTCTGTTTAACTGCATGCTGTACTTGGGTCCCATTTTTGGCACCATCAATTTCTATGAGGACAAACTTCGGTTTAGCTCACCACTGATAAGTGCAAGATTTGCTTATATGCATGGTTTAAGACCGCTCCTCTGCAGGAGTCTTTCCTGCAAAGACTCCGCAGAAGCGCAAACACGGAATAGGGAAGCCAATTGGCGCATGACAACCAACGGGATTTCAAATTTACCGCCCCTTTAACTGCCACAGGCAGAATAAGTGAAAGAAAGTTGTAGAGTGTACACTGGGGTCGTCGTTGTTGTCGCGCAACTGTAAGACTTTAACACTGGCTGAACAAATAGAAGTTCTTAAAAAATTAGAAAACAAAGTCAAGCATCTATTGCTAAAGAATATGGTGTCAATCCCAGTCAAATTTTACGCATATTGAAGAAGAAAGATCAGCTTCTGGAAGACTGGCAAAACTATACAAATCCATACATGAAACAAACGGGCGGGAAAAGCTGAGGAGGTGGAAGATGCTCTTCTTCGGAAGTTTTCTCGAGTCAGAAGCAGACAGTTTCCTGTCAGTGGTCCACTGCTTATGAAGAAAGCTAATTAGCTAGTTGAAAGTCTTGGACTAACTGAATTCAAAGCCACTGTTTGACGGTTGGAAAGATGGAAGGAGGGGAACAACATAAAATTCAAGAAACAGCATGGTGAGAAGCAAGACGCTGATGACTTTGGTGCTGAAAATTGGGTTGTTTCAGTTCTTCCTACCATCTTCAACAAGTTTGCACCTCGTGACATTTTCAATGCTGACTAAAACGGTCTCTACTGGTGAGCGATTCCTGATGGAACACTTGCATTCAAACATGCCGAAACTACTGGAGGTAAAACGTTGAAGGACCAACTGACAATCCTCCTTTGCTGCAATATGGATGGGAGTGAGAAGTTGGAACCCCTCGTCATTAGAAAGAGCAAACAGCCCCGTTGCTTCAAGAAAGTTAAGTGACTTCCTGTGTCATACGAGGCTAACGCAAATTCATGGATGACTGTGGAAATTTGGAAGCAGTGGCTAAAGAAGTTAGACACTAGAATGCGGGCACAAAAGCGTCAGATTTTGTTGCTTTGTGATAATTGTACTGCACACAGGGATGATGTCAGGCTGTCTAATGTCAAGGTGGTCTTCCTGTCACCAAACACTACCTCTCTGATCCAACCTATGGATCATGGCATAATAGCCAATTTCAAACAACATTATCAGGCTCTTGTGCTACGTGGTCTGATGAGCGTTACGGATGACCAGACTGGCCAAGGATAAACGTGCTGTTGAACTGGCTCATAATCTATCACTGTTGGATTCCATACATATGCAGAAAGAAGCATGAAATCATGTTACACAGGCAAACATTGTGAACTGCTACAAGCAGGCAAGCTTTGTTAAGGATGTGGAGAGGGATGAAACAGATGCAGCTGTTGCAAACGCGTCACATGAACAGGTTACTGAAGAGGAGTTTCATCGCTACGTAGCTGTTGATTACGATCTACAAACAGCTGACGACAGCACTGATGTCCAAATATGCGCCTACACGCAGGCAACAACGGCTGATGATGAAACAGATGATGAAATGAGTAGAGGCACATGCTGACGAAATTCAACAACCTCCTGTCACTTTTGCAAGAGCGCTGGAGAGTCTCAATACCGTGCGGGCCTATCTGGAGGCCACTGGATGTCAGTGCTATGACAGTTTTTACTGTCTGGCAGACATAGTCTATGGAACTCACAGACCCAATAGTGTAGAGAGGACTGTAACTGATTACGTCAAGTAAGCCTAACGTCAGTTAACAGAGACTGTAAACTGTATGTATAATAAACAGTACTGTCAAAAGTACAGAAGAAACCTGTCTTCGCAAAAAACAACAATAATAAAAAACAGCGAAGATGACGCAAAAAAAAGGAAGAACCAAAAAAAAGGAAAAAAGAAGAAAAAAAGAAGAAAACAAAAAAGGAAGACAAAATGTACACAAAGAAGAAAAAAATTAAAATTATATAAAAAAATATGAACAAAATATAGAAGTCAAAAAGAGGAGACGACACAAGCAAAATGAAAAAAACTAAGAGGATTTATTAGGGTAATATGACTCGACACAGCTGTGTTTCGGCCCAACTGGCCTGCGTCAGGAGTCTAAATAAAACAAATTAAATTTAATTCAAAACGTGTCAATTTTTAACAACTTAAACTATAAATAAAAATTAATCAATATACAATAAAATGCAAAAACAATTGTATGTAAAAACAATTGTACTGCAATCATTGGTCCAATGTTTTCTTTTAATACATTTTCATGAAGGAAACTTAACTGAAGACAGTATACAAACAACAAAACAATAAAAAATATAAAAATAAAAATAACAATAAAATAAACAAGTAAAATACATATTTTGAATGAACTGATAAAAACATCCAAAAGGCTTATCTTTAAATTTTATATCTATTGTTTGATCTCATATTATTACAAAAAAAAAATTTTAACAACTTATTACGTATGCTACGATTAACAGAAGTTCTAAATGTCTACACGTACTAATCATTCTGTATAGATATGATATAATGATAATTAATGGTCATTATAAGACTAGAAAATGTTATTTAGCACTAGAGTTTACAATTTATATTTAGAAAAAAGGTCATTTTGATTTTAAAATTTACCTGTTACACCATATATATATTATCTGCTAATATCGATCCTTGAAGAGTGTTCAATTAAACGCACCTTTATTCAGTAGCACACTACCTTTAGAAAGGCTGTGTGCACGGTTTGGCAAAAATCTGTATGACAAAGGAAGAAAATATTTAGACTATGAGGATAGATATTTCTGATTTGGCTAAAAACCTGCTTATTCCTTATTATAGATTATGTATCGCGTATCAATTGTGTTCTGTCTTATGCGCTATTTTATCTAGAAAAGAATATTTGGTAATAAAATATTTGTCAGGATACAATGTTTACGTAATACATATAACGGGAGACTCTAGGGTGAAGTGATGCATCTGTAGGGAAAGATCTCTAGAGTCAAGCAATGCATCTGTAGGGAAAAGGTCCAATAAACATCGCTTGTGATGCTTTGTAGCTAAATGTATCTATTACGGGTCTATAGACGAAACAAAATTATAGATGGTATTAAGTATTCCTGAATGTACCCGCATAGCGTATGTTGTATGAATACTTTATGTGATCGATACATTGAAAACTGATGCACCTAGTTTTGACTCTCCGGGAGGCGATCTAAAGTAAGAATTGTACACACATTCTTATGAATCTATATGGTGTATGTAAATATATACATCTTGTATTTTGTCATAGCCTCTTACCGCTATAGAAGAATCTGGTGCAAGAAATATGTATATATCTCATTGAAAAAGCTGCAAAGCTGCTTGGCGTTCGCTGGTAAATCAACCGGCAAGACGTCTACATTTTTCTTTTATAGAGATGTTAGATCTAATGAAAAACGTCATTGCTCACGTCATTTCCGTGTTTTTCAAAGTGATTTTTCCCGCCAGAAGTAAACTGTAACTAGTATACGTCACTTCCTATACCGCTAAGACGAAGGTCTCTATTTGCACAATCGAATTCAACAATGTATACTAATGTAAATATACATAAAATGTTTAAATGGATTCTCCCTCATACCAAATATAAAAACCGAAAAATGACAAGAAATAAATAATGAATATGTCCTATAATTGAGCCCTTATATAATGTCACAATTATCTGGTTGATAATTAAAAAAGGCTGGTAATGAGACACAATCTAAAACAAAATAATAGCCTTAAAAATTAAACGTCAATGTAATGATACTAATTTATCGCTAATTGCCTGGTGGTATATCTGATGTTGCCTATAGTGATATGTATTAGTCAAACAACTTGAGCACAAGACGACATCTGAGCATTCAATAGCGTCTAAAACATATAATTTAAAAAATGCAATTCTATTCTAATGTTTAATTTAATATACAAAAATTTATTTTCTAAATGTGTGAAATTTATAAAAACATGAATTGTTTTTTTAAAACTATCGATTTAATTATATCTAATTAAAATAATGAATATAGAATGACTTCTCATAAAAATTAGTAAATAAAATTTATATTATTTACTGATGTTCTATCCTATGATAACGTGTATATTATCTATCACAACAAAAGTTATATATATTGGCAAAGTAGTTATGTACTCATCATTTTAAAATAAAATTTATTTCTCATAAGGATTAAAAATATCCGATTGTTGATTTTTATGAATGCCACAGAAACTAGTATATGTGTTATGATTGTAGACTTTATGTTTAAATATGCAATATTAAAAATTGTATATCACTGTAAATGAAATCTAGGGAAAAAGAAAAGTTTATAACATATATATCATTGCTCTGTGATGAAATGTAATTATACTGTGATGTATTTAACTTATTCACAATATTACCTCCAATCATATCCGAATACAGAACGACAGATTAAATTATAAACCCAACCGATGCAGCGCATAGAAGGAAAGAAAACTAATTCTAAAACTATATAGACAATATATTTAAATCATTATATTGATTATGACTATAAAAATAGATTCCTATGACTGCTTCTAAACGTTGCTCCAAACACGAAGAACCTTGAATTAAAATATGAGAAAAAAAAGGGATGTATAGAAGTGTGTATAGTCACACAAAGGGAATTAAATCTAGTTCCATGTTAAGACCATGTGGTGAGACAGTGTTTAATGTATAGATGAGGCGTTGTTCTTCTTTGAGTAAAATGTTGTCTATATTCCCCCCTCTCCATTTCTTTTGAATATGTTTAATAATAAAAAAAATTTTTTAGATCATCTATTGTATGTTCTGCCTCATACCAGTGATTCACTAATGGAGCCGTCGCAATGTTCCGGCTTATGCAGGACCTATGTTCTATAATCCTTGTCTTTATCATTCTTTTTGTTTTGCCTACATATAAACGTTCACACGGACATTTGATTATATATATTACATGGGTGGTGGTACAGTTTGTGGAATGTTTCAAAGGAAAAATTTGTTTAGTGACTGGATGTATAAAATTTTGCAAAGTTATGCAATGTTTACACACTGTACATTTCCCACAGGGATAATGTCCAAAAAATACTATGTCGTCTAGAGTTTCTTCTGGAAGTGTTGAAGGGACTAAATGTTCCTTTAAATTTTTATTTCTTGCGTATGCAATGGTGGGGCGAGACTCTTGAAAGCATGTATGTGTTTCTAAAATGTGCCAATTCTTATGGATAATCTTCTTAATCTGATTTGAAATTGAGGAGTATTTCAAGGTACAGATTAATTCTGGAGTCTTTTTCTCTTTCTTTTGAATGAGTAATTGTTCTCTCTCTTGTATCCTTGCTTTGTTTCTACATTGTTCTACTACTTTAATGGGGTACCCTCTCTGAATAAATCGCTGGAACATCTCTTGTGCATGAAATTCAAAATCTTCAAGGGTCGTACATAATCTTCTTAGTCTTAAGAATTGTGAATAAGGAAGATTAGTATTGAGACTGCGATTATGGAAGCTTTGAAAATGTAAATAAGTATTACGGTCTGTTGGTTTTTTGAAAACTTGTGTAATTAATCTATAAGGAGTTTTAATAATCTGAATGTCTAAAAATGAAATTTGGCATCATATTGTATCTTAAACTGTAAATACATATCTAAACCATTAAGCCAATTGAAAAACTCTAATAGTCTATTTTCATCACCTTCCCATAAGATCAAAATGTCATCTATATAACGCTTGTAAAATATTATTTCAGATGTATATGGATGATTGACTAGGTATTTATTTTCAAAATCAGCTACATATAAATTTGCAACATCTGGAGCCATAGGAGAACCCATGGCAGTGCCTCGTATTTGTTGGTAAATATTTTTTTGAAATTCAAAATAGTTCTTAGTTAAGGCATATGTTGCAAAAGCCATGATGAGGAAGTTGGGTATTCTTCTTAAAATGGTTCTGTTTTGTAGCGTTTTTTCTATAATCGCTAGACTCTCTAGTTGGGGTATATTAGTATACAAGGCATCTATGTCAAGAGTCACCAGTATAACATTTGTGAGGTCTCTGTCAAAATCTTCTAGCATGTTTAAAATATGTGTAGAATCTCTCACGTATGATGTTATCTGAGGTACATAAGGGCGCAAAAAATAATCTACAAACTGTGATAGAGGTTCTAAAATAGATCCATTTCCTGAAACTATTGGTCGTCCTGGTGGATCTGTCGTAGATTTATGGATCTTAGGTTTGTCAACTTAACAAAAGCATAATACAAAATGAATTACATTACCTCACCATTTTACAATATTTACGAATTCAACACATTCCAAGGGGTTTACGTATAATGAAAGAACCAAGACTCTTTTTAGACGACCAAGACTTTTTAAATCAATGGTGCGCTATTTTAAACAAATGCGCACTAGACCTTATGATTTTAATAGTTGAAACATCGAAAAAGAAAAATGATGTACTGCGACCATTGGTCGAAGATAAACTCAATGATCTTAAAAGAGAAGACAGCAAATTTGACACCATGATTGTAGGTGTGAATCAGAGACTTGAAAATTTTAAAAAAGACATCAAAAAGGTCAAAATCAACAAATTACATAGAGATGCAAATGACTATAAGAAGGGATCAATTTATCCATGGTCAAAATCGAAAGTATACCTCAATAAAAATAGGAAACGAACCCAATCAAGATCACGACCAAGAGATCAAATAGGACCATCTATTAGTACTCAACATGTTCCCACTACAGTACCACACTCCCGGAAACGAATCCGTAGCGATTCGGGAGAACTATTTACCTCACCTCCGAGCAGCCCTATGGTTCACCATAGAGAAGAAACAGCAGAAGCTTTTTTAGATCGGATTTTACCAACTCAACGACAGAGAAATATAGAGAGAGACAGACTTCCCTCTCTACCCTACGACCATCCTCGAGATTACCAATACAACAAACCTTACACGTACAACAGAGGCAGAGGAAGAAGCCGAGGAAGAACGCGAAGACCATACAACACTTACAAATGGACTTAAATAATTGTGATAGTAGTTGTGAAGAAGAAATTCCTATCTTTAATTTATCCCAGTTTCAATTGTCGGAGTCACATTTACATGTTTTACATAAAGGTCTTTCTTTTGTACCTACGTCTAAATATGATCCATTTCAAACTAGAATAGATCTTTTTAGATTTTTTAGGAAATTACAAATCACACATTTTTTCAGAGATGCTCCAGCCACATCAGACACTTCTATTCTTAAACGTAATACAAGATGGTTTCCTCCTGGACCCCCAGATCCCATCATCAGCACATTTTATCAATGCACGTTGAAAGAGATAGAAAACATTGAGAAAACTTATCGCCAAAAAAGTTTTTACAATTTAACACAAGATGAACACTCTGCTCTACAAGATCTGTCTAGAAATACACAAATTGTCATAAAACCAGCGGATAAAGGAGGAGGTATAGTTATTATGGATAGATCTAAATATATTCAGGAGGTGAACAGACAGATTTCTGATAAGAATTACTATATTCCATTAGAAGAAGATCCTACACATCAACTACAAAAAGAAATCGAAGAAATTACAGTTTTAGCATGTGATGCAGGATATCTTACAAATAAAGAAAAAGATTTTCTTTTAGTTCCGGCCCCAGTTATACCCACATTTTATATTTTACCTAAGATCCATAAATCTACGACAGATCCACCAGGACGACCAATAGTTTCAGGAAATGGATCTATTTTAGAACCTCTATCACAGTTTGTAGATTATTTTTTGCGCCCTTATGTACCTCAGATAACATCATACGTGAGAGATTCTACACATATTTTAAACATGCTAGAAGATTTTGACAGAGACCTCACAAATGTTATACTGGTGACTCTTGACATAGATGCCTTGTATACTAATATACCCCAACTAGAGAGTCTAGCGATTATAGAAAAAACGCTACAAAACAGAACCAGTTTAAGAAGAATACCCAACTTCCTCATCATGGCTTTTGCAACATATGCCTTAACTAAGAACTATTTTGAATTTCAAAAAAATATTTACCAACAAATACGAGGCACTGCCATGGGTTCTCCTATGGCTCCAGATGTTGCAAATTTATATGTAGCTGATTTTGAAAATAAATACCTAGTCAATCATCCATATACATCTGAAATAATATTTTACAAGCGTTATATAGATGACATTTTGATCTTATGGGAAGGTGATGAAAATAGACTATTAGAGTTTTTCAATTGGCTTAATGGTTTAGATATGTATTTACAGTTTAAGATAC
The DNA here is from genome assembly GCF_901765095.1 of Microcaecilia unicolor. NCBI lineage: Eukaryota > Metazoa > Chordata > Amphibia > Gymnophiona > Siphonopidae > Microcaecilia > Microcaecilia unicolor. Next base: position 85,053,240 of record NC_044042.1, on the reverse strand, counting down.
AATATGATAGATGCCAAATTTCATTTTTAGACATTCAGATTATTAAAACTCCTTATAGATTAATTACACAAGTTTTCAAAAAACCAACAGACCGTAATACTTATTTACATTTTCAAAGCTTCCATAATCGCAGTCTCAATACTAATCTTCCTTATTCACAATTCTTAAGACTAAGAAGATTATGTACGACCCTTGAAGATTTTGAATTTCATGCACAAGAGATGTTCCAGCGATTTATTCAGAGAGGGTACCCCATTAAAGTAGTAGAACAATGTAGAAACAAAGCAAGGATACAAGAGAGAGAACAATTACTCATTCAAAAGAAAGAGAAAAAGACTCCAGAATTAATCTGTACCTTGAAATACTCCTCAATTTCAAATCAGATTAAGAAGATTATCCATAAGAATTGGCACATTTTAGAAACACATACATGCTTTCAAGAGTCTCGCCCCACCATTGCATACGCAAGAAATAAAAATTTAAAGGAACATTTAGTCCCTTCAACACTTCCAGAAGAAACTCTAGACGACATAGTATTTTTGGACATTATCCCTGTGGGAAATGTACAGTGTGTAAACATTGCATAACTTTGCAAAATTTTATACATCCAGTCACTAAACAAATTTTTCCTTTGAAACATTCCACAAACTGTACCACCACCCATGTAATATATATAATCAAATGTCCGTGTGAACGTTTATATGTAGGCAAAACAAAAAGAATGATAAAGACAAGGATTATAGAACATAGGTCCTGCATAAGCCGGAACATTGCGACGGCTCCATTAGTGAATCACTGGTATGAGGCAGAACATACAATAGATGATCTAAAAAAAATTTTTTATTATTAAACATATTCAAAAGAAATGGAGAGGGGGGAATATAGACAACATTTTACTCAAAGAAGAACAACGCCTCATCTATACATTAAACACTGTCTCACCACATGGTCTTAACATGGAACTAGATTTAATTCCCTTTGTGTGACTATACACACTTCTATACATCCCTTTTTTTTCTCATATTTTAATTCAAGGTTCTTCGTGTTTGGAGCAACGTTTAGAAGCAGTCATAGGAATCTATTTTTATAGTCATAATCAATATAATGATTTAAATATATTGTCTATATAGTTTTAGAATTAGTTTTCTTTCCTTCTATGCGCTGCATCGGTTGGGTTTATAATTTAATCTGTCGTTCTGTATTCGGATATGATTGGAGGTAATATTGTGAATAAGTTAAATACATCACAGTATAATTACATTTCATCACAGAGCATTGATATATATGTTATAAACTTTTCTTTTTCCCTAGATTTCATTTACAGTGATATACAATTTTTAATATTGCATATTTAAACATAAAGTCTACAATCATAACACATATACTAGTTTCTGTGGCATTCATAAAAATCAACAATCGGATATTTTTAATCCTTATGAGAAATAAATTTTATTTTAAAATGATGAGTACATAACTACTTTGCCAATATATATAACTTTTGTTGTGATAGATAATATACACGTTATCATAGGATAGAACATCAGTAAATAATATAAATTTTATTTACTAATTTTTATGAGAAGTCATTCTATATTCATTATTTTAATTAGATATAATTAAATCGATAGTTTTAAAAAAACAATTCATGTTTTTATAAATTTCACACATTTAGAAAATAAATTTTTGTATATTAAATCAAACATTAGAATAGAATTGCATTTTTTAAATTATATGTTTTAGACGCTATTGAATGCTCAGATGTCGTCTTGTGCTCAAGTTGTTTGACTAATACATATCACTATAGGCAACATCAGATATACCACCAGGCAATTAGCGATAAATTAGTATCATTACATTGACGTTTAATTTTTAAGGCTATTATTTTGTTTTAGATTGTGTCTCATTACCAGCCTTTTTTAATTATCAACCAGATAATTGTGACATTATATAAGGGCTCAATTATAGGACATATTCATTATTTATTTCTTGTCATTTTTCGGTTTTTATATTTGGTATGAGGGAGAATCCATTTAAACATTTTATGTATATTTACATTAGTATACATTGTTGAATTCGATTGTGCAAATAGAGACCTTCGTCTTAGCGGTATAGGAAGTGACGTATACTAGTTACAGTTTACTTCTGGCGGGAAAAATCACTTTGAAAAACACGGAAATGACGTGAGCAATGACGTTTTTCATTAGATCTAACATCTCTATAAAAGAAAAATGTGATTTTCCGGATTTAATTTGTGATGTGCTATCTCTCACTGTTACCAATAACCTACCCTTCAATTATGGGCTGCTCATGTCTTTGTCAGTGGGCAAACTTACAAAATCAGCAAGGGATCAAATACTTATTTCCCCCACTGTATTTACATACACCATATAGATTCATAAGAATGTGTGTACAATTCTTACTTTAGATCGCCTCCCGGAGAGTCAAAACTAGGTGCATCAGTTTTCAATGTATCGATCACATAAAGTATTCATACAACATACGCTATGCGGGTACATTCAGGAATACTTAATACCATCTATAATTTTGTTTCGTCTATAGACCCGTAATAGATACATTTAGCTACAAAGCATCACAAGCGATGTTTATTGGACCTTTTCCCTACAGATGCATTGCTTGACTCTAGAGATCTTTCCCTACAGATGCATCACTTCACCCTAGAGTCTCCCGTTATATGTATTACGTAAACATTGTATCCTGACAAATATTTTATTACCAAATATTCTTTTCTAGATAAAATAGCGCATAAGACAGAACACAATTGATACGCGATACATAATCTATAATAAGGAATAAGCAGGTTTTTAGCCAAATCAGAAATATCTATCCTCATAGTCTAAATATTTTCTTCCTTTGTCATACAGATTTTTGCCAAACCGTGCACACAGCCTTTCTAAAGGTAGTGTGCTACTGAATAAAGGTGCGTTTAATTGAACACTCTTCAAGGATCGATATTAGCAGATAATATATATATGGTGTAACAGGTAAATTTTAAAATCAAAATGACCTTTTTTCTAAATATAAATTGTAAACTCTAGTGCTAAATAACATTTTCTAGTCTTATAATGACCATTAATTATCATTATATCATATCTATACAGAATGATTAGTACGTGTAGACATTTAGAACTTCTGTTAATCGTAGCATACGTAATAAGTTGTTAAAAAAATTTTTTTGTAATAATATGAGATCAAACAATAGATATAACATTTAAAGATAAGCCTTTTGGATGTTTTTATCAGTTCATTCAAAATATGTATTTTACTTGTTTATTTTATTGTTATTTTTATTTTTATATTTTTTATTGTTTTGTTGTTTGTATACTGTCTTCAGTTAAGTTTCCTTCATGAAAATGTATTAAAAGAAAACATTGGACCAATGATTGCAGTACAATTGTTTTTACATACAATTGTTTTTGCATTTTATTGTATATTGATTAATTTTTATTTATAGTTTAAGTTGTTAAAAATTGACACGTTTTGAATTAAATTTAATTTGTTTTATTTAGACTCCTGACGCAGGCCAGTTGGGCCGAAACACAGCTGTGTCGAGTCATATTACCCTAATAAATCCTCTTAGTTTTTTTCATTTTGCTTGTGTCGTCTCCTCTTTTTGACTTCTATATTTTGTTCATATTTTTTTATATAATTTTAATTTTTTTCTTCTTTGTGTACATTTTGTCTTCCTTTTTTGTTTTCTTCTTTTTTTCTTCTTTTTTCTTCTTTTTTCCTTTTTTTTGGTTCTTCCTTTTTTTTGCGTCATCTTCGCTGTTTTTTATTATTAATAAACAGTACTATACATATGTTTATCAGATGTCAAGCTTCTTTGGGTCACAACGGTTAAGTGCACTCTCCGGTTAACTGCATGCATTTCTTTGGTCCCAGACCCCTTGCACTTAAGCGGATTGCACTGTACCTGTGGGTCAAAATGTTTTGACTCTCATTTCATAGCAGTGATATACCATGTGGGCCAGCATAAGGATTTTAAAGAACACATGAAATTTGTGCACACAGATCTCAATCTTACTGCAAGACACCTGGAAACATCCCGTAGTAAGGGGTCCTTTTACCAAACCGTGCTAAAAAGTGGCTGGCGCTGGTGTCAACGAATGCAGACATTTTTAGTGCAGCAGTAAAATGGCCGCTTCGCCATTTTTTTTTTATAATGGTCAAGCACTAATTAACTATTTGCAAATGGCCATTACCATGAAAGCCCTTATGGCCACCTATTTAGGAGGCAGTAAGGGCTCCCGCACTACTCCCAAGGTGATAAATACTAAATCCTAATAAAATAAAATAAACAATGTAAACTCTGATGTAACCAAATTCCTTCAAAAAGGCACAAACCAGTTTAATTGGCCTACTAACTCACATGACGATGGGATAAAATCAAAAAAACCTCTCTCAGATGTTGTCCACAATAAAGTCTTTATTCAAATTGATAAAATTGGGTTACTCAATTTTATCAATTTGAATAAAGACTTTATTGTGGGACACCATCTGAGAGAGGTTTTTTATGGCTTCAACCGTCTTTGCTTGGCAATCGATCTTCAGTGGAGTTGCTACCTTCTGTTGGTGTTGGATGGGATAAAAATCAACAATTCCTGTTGGCTCCCTCTGCTGAGTAGCACATGCCACATTTCAAAGCAAAGGTAACCAATATACAAGTCAAACATCTATATAATAATTTGTACCTCAACGTTCTATGGCTGGCTGGGTTCGTAACATCCTGACATCAGCAAGCCTCCAGCATTCCCTTCCCTCTCACTGTCCCACCCTCGCATAAAGACGAAATGACGTCAGTGGAGGGCGGAACAGTGAGAGGGAATGGAACGCTGGAGGCGAGCTGACGTCAGGATGCTACGAACGGATGGGAGAGCAGGGCACAGGACAATCACTGGACACGGATGGGAGGGCAGGGCAGAGGAGAATTGCTGGACATGGAGGGTATGGGAGGCGAGGGGAGAATCGCAGGACACGGAAGGGAGGGCAGGGCAGAGGAGAATTGCTGGACATGGAGAAGAGGCCAGAATCCTGGGATACGGAGGGCAGGGTGGAGAAGAATTGCTGGACATGGAGGGGATGGGAGGCGAGGGGAGAATTACGGCACACGAAGGGAACGGCAGGGCAGAGGAGAATCGCGACACATGGAGGGGAGGTCAGAATATCGGGACACTGAGGGGATGGGAGGGGAGGGGAGGGGAGGGAAGAATCGCGGGACACGGAAAGGAGGGCAGGGGAGAGAGGAGAAATCGCTTAGACGAAAGCCTTCTTAGGGCTCGTTTCATTTTTGACAAAACGAGCTTGGTTGCACTAGTAATTAATAAAATAACAAATGAACACCAAAAGTGCTGGCAAAAGAACTCTATGACAAAGATGTAAAAAGGGACAAATCAGAGGATGGGTATAAACTAAGGGGTACTTTTACAAGGCGCTGGTAGGGCTATCGCATGGCAAAACAGCAACACCACCGGGCATGCCTAGGCGAGTTTGCTGCATGATTTTCCTGCACCAGAAAATAATTTTTATTTTCTAGAGTTAGGGAGGGGGGGGGGGGGGGGCAGGGAGTAGGTGTTCCCGGTGGTAATCCGGCAACGCGGGCACACTGCCATCTGATACTCGATTACCACACAAGTAGCGCGAGCCCTTACAGCCTGCTAAATAGGAGACGGTAATGGCCACGCACTAATTTGGAAACTAGCATGTGGCCATTAATAGAAGAAATTAACATTCTGCCATTTTAGAGCCGTGCTAAAAGGTGGCTGGAGCGTGCGGGAAACCCACAAGCTAAACCTACCACCGGCCACTTTTTAGCACAGCTTAATACAAGAACCCCTAAGGAATTTCAAAATCTTTGAATATCACTCAGCGCATGGTCAAGACAATTTAGTAGAGGGCATATTGCAATATGAAGAAGCTGCCTAGATCGGACATCCCTCCAAACGGAATGACTGAGCAAGGAGAACTCTGATCAGGGAGGAAACATTCAGCTGTTCACCTCCCCCACCCCCAGGGGCCACTCAAGACTATCTGCTGTTTGAGGCAAGGGATAACATGCCACCCTGCCTTCTCCAAAGGCTCCAAAAAAGTGCAACACTAGCCAAACAGCTGCCCCAAGAAAAACAGAAAGCAAATGGCCAGCAGATAAAAAGAGGAGATAGAGCTTCTGATGAGATCTCATTTAGGGCCCTGTTTACTAAGGTACACTAGTGTTTTGTAAACAGCAGTGGCGTAGCCAAGGGTGGGCCTAGGCCCACCCAGTAGCAGTACACCTATGATGTGGCTGGCAGGGATTCCCAAGCCCTACCAGCTGAAAACTCCCAACAACTGTCTCTCCTGCATACCTTGTAAATAGCAGACCTTTGCCTGCAACAAGCAGCGGCTGATACATACTGCTCGAACTGGCCCCACAGCCTTCCCTCAGACATATTCCCACCTATAAGGAAACAGGAAGATGCATCAGTGGGAAGGCTGTGGGGCCAACATGATCAGTGTGTATTAGTTGCTGCTGCCAGTGAAAATCTGTATTTAAAAGGTATGCGGGAGAGGGGGGATATTTGAGAGACCATATGGCATGCAGGTGAGAGAGGGAGAGACCAATTCACTTGTGGGACAGGGCGGAGTTCTTTTGCCCACCCATCTTGGGCCCAGGCCCACCCAAAATTGGGTGTCTGGCTACGCTCCTGGTAAACAGGGTCCTTAGAGTACTGTGTACAGTTCTGGAGACTACACCTTCAAAAAGAGGATGGCTACTAAAAGAGTCAGGGGTCTTCACCAAAAAGTGTATGGGGACAAAGAGATATCAAAAAGATCAGCACGTACATTCCTGAACCTCCACTACCCCAGTTGCAAAGGACTTAAATATAAATCAATATATGCATCTAGTTTCTCCTACATCAGCACGCAACTGTGGAATGCACTACCAAAGGCCTTAAAAACAATGCAGGACCTAACAGCCTTCCGGAAGTTACTAAAGACTAACCTGTTCAAGAAGACATACCATAATGAGCCATCATTAATGACCTAACATCAAAACTCTATCAGAACCAGATAAAATTGAATTCTTTACACCTGGTTGCTTCAATCAACTTATCACCAATGAACATTAATGCATTACCCCCTTACCTCTTATGTCTGAAATAACCTGTTTATCCAACTTGCTTTATAATTTACTATAACATTTATGAACTTTAATGTAATACTACTTTGTATTTCTCATTCCGGAAATGGCGATCGCCATTACGGCATAATGTAAGCCACATTGAGCTTGCAGAGGTGGGAAAATGTGGGATACAAATGCAACAAATAAATAAATATATATATATATATATATAATTTGGAAGAAGTGTGGGAGTGGGCTTCCCCAAGCCTTTAACAGAAGCTCCTAACTGGCTAGTCACACACAAGGATTAATATCAGCTGCAATCCTGCCCTAGCTGAGATCATTTTCATGCATCTTTCTGACTTCACATGCAATTTTCTTCAAGTTAGCCCCCTGATTTTCTGTCTAACTCCTGTTACCCTGTATCAGGGGTTCTCAATCCAGTCCTCAGGACACAACTAGCAAGTCAGGTTTTCAGGATACCCACAATGAACATGGACGAGACAGATTTGCATAGAGTGGAGGTACTGCATGCAAATTTATCTCATGCATATTCATTCTGAATATTCTGGAAATTCAACTGGCTGAGTGTGTTCCAAGGACTAGGTTGAGAACCCCTGCTCTATACTGTCTATATGTTCCACCTCTTCGCTTACACCTTATGCTGTCTATTAAAATGTTTTATTGTGCATTGTGTTGATAGTGTAAGTACAATACTATGCCTTAATGTGTACTATTATTTAAATATTTTTTTTCTGCTAAAATTGTCTTTTGCACATGTGTAGATTGTTCTGGCTGTGCATCACCACCTTGTATGAATTGGAGATTTTTAAATGTCTATCATAAATACTGTGACAAGGCAAGCCCCAGAGACTCCCCAGTGAAGCAGTTGAGCCCAGAATTAAGGGTCCCAGAGGTCCTTGCAAGAATGAGTGAGGCGAGTAGTCCTAAAAAGATGGAATGGATTCCCAGTCCCAGCAGGGGGAGCAATGGCTCAAGGCAGGGTGAGCCTGTTACTCCCTTCCCCACTAGAGGGCGAGGGAAGGATGAAGCTCAGTTTCCCTGGCTTCACCATCAGTATATAATTCCCCCCAGCTGTGAGAAGGGGAGAGATTTCCTGGAGGCTCTCAGTCACCAGGAAGAAGGAGAGACGAAGGGAGAGAGAGATTCCATGGAGTATGTGGAGGAAGGAAGTAGCCTGCCACTAGAGCTGCCTAAGGGAGAGGAGCCAGCTACCATGGAGTGGGAGAATTCAAAGGTTGCCCTGCCCAGCACTTGAAGGCAGTGGAAGAGGCCACACCGGGCATGGTGCTGAGAGGTGGGAGAAACTGCCAACCCTGCACCTTACAGGGTTCCCTCTGTGCTGTGAAAAGGCAGGTGATTTGTGGTATTGGTTTGATGTGCGAAGACTGTCTATGAAGATTTGTTCTGAACTGTGCTGAACTCTTACTAAACCCTTCTGAAGGAGGGGGAAGGGAAAACTAATGCCCTAATAGAAGACCTGAGATCTTTAGGAGCTGAGCGTTTGCTGAGGGATTTGGGACCTGGACTGTACCTTTTTTTCTTTTGAAGACTATATAAAGAGGGCTGTACCTTTTGTTTTGAAGAATATATTATGATTTTTGGGAAATTGCCTTGATAATAAAATACTTTGGCCCTGAGTCCCAGTATCAGCAGCATTCTGTCCTGGAACCCTGGGAGCCCTGCAGGCTTGCTGGCTCCACCCAAGAGGAGGAAACAGACCCCCCCTTTACAATACACAGGAGTGTTTTTCAGTTGAGGGGAGGTTCTTGAATAGGGGGATATCAGATGAGGATGAAGGGGAATCGATTCAGAAGCAATTTAAGGAAATACTTTATGAAGAGAGTAGTGGATGTGTGGCACAACCTCTCAGTGGAGGTGGTGGAGACAATGATTGTATCTGATTTCAAGAAAGCATGGGACAAGCACAAGTCAACTCTTTTTATTGAGTTTTAAAAAATGTGAGCATAACAACGAGAGACAAAGTTTACAGAACCGTAGTGCAATGCATCTGTAACAAAGTTAAAACATTTGTAATAATATAAATAATTTTTAGAAAAGTGATTGTGCAAACAACCTAAGACCAAGACTGCCTCAATGAAAAAGTTTGAAGTCTCAGATTATTCAAATGAGTGTAAGCTTCCCTCACTAACTCTCCCTTTCATTTCACCCTTCACTAATCAAACATGAAGTAAATGTTAGAATGTTTATAAGTCGGACAGAAGCATTTCTAAACAAGGTCAGATCATCAAATGTTCATTTTCCCAATAATTTCTCATAAGAAAATTTACATAGCCATTCATCTGTGGAAGGAGGAGAGTTACTTTTCCATATTTTGCTGGTAATAAAAAAAATGACAAACACCCCATAGTCTTCCCGTCCCAACACCATTACTTCATATAGTTATAGAACACTAATAATAATGGTTGAGATATTGCTCTGAATTTCTTCCCAAAATGATTGAAAGAGTTCCACCACAAATGGGCACAACATACCAGACATCAAAATCTCTTTTGGGAAATACGAACTCCCCCTCAAATCACAAGTCAGGAACCTTAGACTACAGCTAGATGCAACACTTATTCTGATCCCCCCTAAATCCAAGCACACTTCAAGAGCTGCTTCTATCATTTGCGACAACTACGCTTACATTGAGAAAATAAGTCTGGTCTCAGTTGTGCATGCCATGATAACATCCAGACTGGATTGCTGTAAAGCATTCTACACTGGTCTGACTACAAAGGGGCTGAACCAGCTGCAATGGATTCAGAATGCTGCAGCAAGACTAATAGAAGGTTGTAAGCAACATGACCACATCACACCATTTTTGCATAAACTTCACTGGCTACCAGTACAGTACAGGGCTAAATTTAAAACTATCTGATCTTCAAGCCCCTTAAAGAAAAAATAAACTTTCAGAGCTATAGTTAGTAATATGTAATTTATCTTTAAAATCAAGCATGGTACCAGAAGATTGGAGGGTGGCGAATGTAATTCTGATTTTTAAAGAAAAAAAGGTTCCTGAGGTGAACTGGGAAATTACAGACCAGCGAGCCTGACATTGGTGCCAGGCAAAATGGTAGAGACTCATTTCTTTGAAGGGGGTGAACAAACATGTGGAAAAAGGTGAGCCAGTTGATATTGTGTATCTGGATTTTCAAAAGGCATTTGGCAAGGTGCCTCATAAAAGACTCCAGAGGAAATTGGAGAGTCGTGGGATAGGAGGTAGTGTTCTATTGTGGATTAAAAACTGGTTAAAAGATAGAAAACAAGAGAGTAGGGTTAAATGGTCACTATTCTCAATAGAGAAGGGTAGATAGTGGGGTTCCCCAGGGGTCTGTGCTGGGTCCATTGCTTTTTAACATATTTATAAATGATCTACAAATGGAACTAACTAGTAAGATAATTACATTTGCTGGTGACAAAGTTATTTAAAGTTGTTAAATTGCAAGAGGATTGTGAAAAATTGCAAGAGGACATTACGAGACTGGGCATCCAAATGGCAGTTGACTGTGAGCAAGTGCAAAGTGATGCATGTGGGAAAGAGGAACCTGACCTTAGGAATCACCGACCAGAAAAGGGGTCTAGATGTTATTGATGATGCATTGAAAACCTCAGCTTAGTGTGCAGCGGCTAATCGGAAAGCAAATAGAATGTTAGGTATCATTAGGAAAGGAATGGAAAACAAAAATGAGAACATTATACTGCCTTGGTATCGCTCCATGGTGCGACCACACCTCGAATACTGTGTGTAATTCTGGTCACGCCATCTCAAAAAAGATATAATGGAATTAAAGGTACAGAGAAGGGCAGCAAAAATGATACAGGGGATGGGATAACTTCCCTATTAGGAAAGGCTAAAGTGGCTAGGGCTCATCATCTTGGAGAAAAGACAGCTGAGGAGAGATATGATAGAGGTCTATATAATAAGTGGAAAAGGTAGATGTGAATCGCTTGTTCTTTCCAAAAATACTAGGAGTATGGAACACACATAATGAAGCTACAAAGTAGTAAATTTTAAACAAATCGGAGAAAATATTTCTTCACTCAACATGTAATTAAACTCTGGAATTCACTGCCAAACAATGTGGTAAAAGTAGTTAGCTTAGCAGGGCTTAAAAAGGTTTGGATAACTTCCTAAAAGAAAAGTCCATAAGCCATTATAAAAATGGACTTGGGGAAAATCCACTGCTTATTTCTAGAATAAGCAGCATAAAATGTATTGTACTGATTTGGGATTTTGCCCGGTACTTGTAACCTGGATTAGTCACTGTTGGAAACAGGATGCTGGGCTTGATGGACCTTCACTCTGTCCCAGTATGGCAACACTTATGTACTTATGACCCAGAGAACTTCAAGAACAGGATCCCCCACTATACACCTCCAAGATTACGAAGGTCCTCCTAAGGAGTATCCCTAACCACACCTTCTTCAAAGGACATTACACAATGTGCTACCTGCCAACAAAGCCTTCTCTGGAATAGTTCCCAGGACCCCACACTCTGGAATGCACTGCCTGAAAGTATTCGTTTAACACAAGACTATCATTATTTCAGGAAGCAGGTAAAAGCTTGGCTCTTCAACCAGGCCTTTAATGGAAGAAGTAGCTAACTTGCTAATCGCATACACACAAGGCATGACACCGGCTGCACATACTATAAAAGGACATGTTTATCCACTCCTACCCTAGCTAAATATTTAAGCACCTTTCTGATCTCGTGTGCAACTTTCTTAAATTAGTCCCCTTATTTTCGTACTCTTACTCTGTTACCTCACGTTCCATCTTTGCTTACGCCCTATGCTGTCTATTAAAATGCTTCATTATGTATTGTGTTAATATTAATTTACTGTTTGAATATTTTTACTGCTGTAATTGTCTATTTCTTATGTTTGACTTATTCTTGCTGTACACTGCCTTGAGTGAATGCCTTCAAAATGGTAGTAAATAAATTCTAATAAATAAATGATTTACAATTTTGCCAAGAAAGAATTATGATCCCATTTATGAATCAAAGTAAGATAATATGCTCATTAAAATCTTAGTTTGAACAGCAAATAAGTTTACAGATATAGAAACTTTAGACATGTAGATCCAAACTTTATTCGCAGTCTTCTTTAGTTACAGTTCCAACAGCAGATTCCTGTTGAGCCTGATACTTAAATTATTGTGCTGGACCCAAGTCTATTAAGGCAAGTTATTTTAATTTTGTCTAGTAAGATTTTATTTCCAGCAATAGGGGTTTTTGAATAATATATGGTGAAGACTGTCTATTTTTTTGTTACATTTGTATCCCCACATTTTCCCACCTGTTTGCAAGCTCAATGTGGCTTACATAATACCGTAAAAGCAATCACCAAGTCCGGTATGGGAAACAAATACAATTTGATATTAGGGACGGATAAAGTTGGTATATTCAGGTACATAGGGATCGAAGATAGTAAGGAATATATAGTGTTCAAGTCAATCTATGGTTTTGCTGTGTTGCACAGTTGAGGCATCTAAGTTAGGTCGGTGAGGAATGCCTTTCTGAACAGGTAGGTCTTTAATGATCTCCTGAAGTTTAGATGGTTGTAGATTGTTTTCTATGATAACTGTCACCAGTCAGAACTAAGCATTGTCAGTGGGATGTGGGGGTCTGTATTATTTTAAATAGGGCAAGGGTCACTTTTGGCAGGGCTTACTGGCTGAGGAGTAGTAGCCTAGTCGTTAATGCAACAGACCTTGATCCTGGGGAACTGGGTTCCATTCCCACTGCAGCTGCTTAATGTTGTTGCAAAAAAAAAAAAAAGGCTCAATCCCTTTCCCTATCACCAACCACATTAAAATTAAAAAAAAAAAACCTGGGAAATAAGTGCATGCATGGCATAAAACATGGTTGGATCAGCTCTGTGAAGTAACTGTAGAGCCAGCGAGCAACTCTAACTCTGCAATCCTGGCTGAGCTTTCATGAGCAATTCTAGTGGGCTAGAACTCCTAGGTAGGAAGGATAGGTTAGAAGATCGGTTGTGAAGGGTATTTTTCTTTATACTTAAAGCACTAGAAAATCTTTAGAACTCAATATGAAATGATAGTTTGAAAGAAAAGAGCCAGATAAAGTAGCAAAACACCAGACGCATCATTTAACGACGCAGTCCTTCAAGCTAAGAGGTCTCACGCTGTTTTACATTTACAGTGCAATCTGGGAGGCGCATTGTGATTATACCAAGTCACACCTATTCGGGGGACGGTAAGCAGGGCAGGGCGATTACCCTGGGCCCCCGTGCCTAAAGCTTAAGCATGTACAGGCTGAAGGCCAGCTCTCGGGCCCCCCGAGTGTCCAACGGCAGCCCAGGCCGGGGGAGGGCGTCCTGTCCCCCCACCCCCCATGATCTACCAGCTCTTCCGCGCGACTTGCCACAGCTCACCCTACCTTCAAACTCATGCTGAAATCGCCCGCCACCGGCCCCGCGCCGAATTTCTCCTCCGCTGGCGCCCCGCCCCCTCTGACGCTACTTCTTCTCTCTCCCTCAGCCGCGTCATGTTCTGCCCTGCCGGAAACAGGAAGTTGCGTCGGGGGCAGCAGGAGGACGAGGAAGTTACGTTACAGGAGGACGGTGTAGCTGTTGTGTCAGTCGCGTAAGACCTCCAGGTTTATTTATTTATATTGCATTTGTATCCCACATTATCCCACCTATTTGCAGGCTCAATGTGGCTTACATAGTTTTGTTAACATTGTCATTGCAGGGTGATAGTTTGCTTGAAAGGTGAGACGAGGAGTCAAGGCTGATAGTTTTGAATTTGAGAGAGAGGCAGAGATACATATCAGTAACGGATAGAGGGGACGGTAGAGGGTTGCTTAAGTTCTGGTTTTTGTCATGTTGATATTTCCCGACCCGGTTTCGCCCTCATTGAGGACCTGTGTTGGGATGTCCGGAAGCTCCTGGAGGAAAGGGAAATGGGACTTGATATACCGCTTTTCTGAGGTTTTTGCAACTAAATTCAAAGCGGTTTACATATATTCAGGTACCAGGGGCAATGGAGGGTTAAGTGACTTGCCCAGCGTCACAGGGAGCTGCAATGGAAATTGAACCCAGTCCCCCAGACTCAAAGTCCACTGCACTAACCACTAGGCTACTCCTCCACTAGCAACATTCCATGTAAAAGCCTGCCCTTGCAGATCAGCAATGCCTACGTGCAGGACGTCAGACTCACAGAAACAGAAGCCTATTTAGCCGCGTTGCTGATCTGCAAGGGCAGGCTTCTACATGGAATGTTGGTAGTGAAATAGTAAACATTCCATCTAGAATCTCAAATGGTAGCAACATTCCATCTAGAATCTCAAATAGGGAAAGGGAAATGGGACTTGATATACCGCCTTTCTGAGGTTTTTGCAACTACATTCAAAGCAGTTTACATATATTCAGGAACTTCTTTTGTACCAGGGGCTATGGAGGGTTAAGTGACTTGCCCAGAGTCACAAGGAGCTGCAATGGAAGGGTGCAGGACCTGTGTTTGGAGATCTCGAAAGAGAGAGCTTACATCCCAAGCCAAACCAGTGGAAAGTGATTTCAGGATTCCTGCTGCCTGCATTGCTCTCATGTTTACGCACGTGTGAAGTTGCATATGCACTGTACCATCCCACATTTACTGCCTGAAAGACTTTTCTATGCCCTGTAGCTTTTTTACTGTTATAATTTTGAACAAAGATTTTCCTTTTTAAACCTTTGAATATAATATTTCCTAAAGCGTTTTCTGTGTGAAAATGGCTTTTATAAAAATGTGTTTTCCATACTTTTAAGAGGGAATGGGACTTGATATACCGTCTCTCTGTGGTTTTTGCAACTACATTCAAAACAGTTTACGTATTATATACAGGTACTTATTTTGTACCTGGGGCAATAGAGGTTTATGTGACTTGCCTAGAGTCACAAGGAGCTGCAGTGGGAATTGAACCCAATTCCCCAGGTTTGTCTATACATGTTCTTGAGGTCTGCATGTGGGTGGAGCTTTTATATATCTGTGTATTTATTTTTATAAATAGGTATATGCCCACAATAGAGTTCATTACTTGTCAGCATATAGCACTTTTTTTTTTCTGGCACGGATAAGACAAGAATAAGTGACTTGACTAGTTCATCTGTGATGTCGAATATAAAGGAACAAGCGGTTAAGCCCATTAAAACGGTCAATATTTTTTATTTCTGACATATAATGTAAAATTTGATGAACGTAATGGGTAGTGCTTGAAAGGGTGCGGGGAAACGTTGGGGGTACAGAGAGAGTGACAGTGTGTATATGTGGGCAGACTGGATGGACCGTGCAGGTCTTTTTCTGCCGTCATCTACTATGTTACTATGTTGTCATCTTGGCCAGATCCTAAATAGATGGTGTTTTCAATATCCAACTATTTCCAAACCGCTCCAAATCCAACACTTAAATTTTACCACAAATCTTTCTTAGCGCTTCCACTTTACACTTTTATTATTTTAATTCACTTTTGGGAACCTCAGCAGTGCTCATTGCTAATACCTGCAAGAAGCAATGTGTCTGGCATCCACTTCTTTATTGTCTCACCCAATTAACTTATCCTCAAATGTACTTATATTTAGTAATAAACATCACTTTGCTTTAGGCTTAAGTATGAATCTAAATACTCATCTTTTTTGAATATATCTGGCTCAGTGGGGTTAAAAGCGTCCGACATGCAGGGGCGTAGCTATCATGGGGGCATGGGCCCCCATAGATTTGGCCCTGGACCCCCCTGCCGTGACCCTCTCGACCCCCTCCTTCCCCGCCGCTGTCACGTACCCTTGCAGGCAGGGGACCCCAACCTCCACCAGCCGAAGTTCTCTCCTCGGCTGCGCAGCATTGCTTGCTGAATAATCTGATCAAGTTTCTGTGCGTGCGTCTGTCAGACGCACGCACAGAAACAGATTCAAACTTGATCAGATCATTCGGCAACGCCGCACAGCCGAGAAGAGGACTTCGGCTGGTGGGGGTTGAGGTCCCCCGCCAGCAAAGGTACACGGCGGGAGAGGGTTGGCGGCAGGAAAGGGGGGTTGAGAGGGTTGCAGCGGCAATGGGGGGGGGTGAAAGTTGTTGGCGGCGGGCGGGGGGCTAAAATGTGCCCCCTCACCTTGGGCTCTGGACCCCCTCCCATCGAAGTCTGGCTACGCCCCTACCCACATGCATGCATGTTTCACCCACCCACGAGCTGTCTCAAGGACAATCCCCTATAAAAAAAAAAAAAAATGAGAACATAATTAGAGGTACTACATGGGCTTACTAACTTTATTCGCCCCTGCTATCAAACATATAAATGGCAAGTGACCGATTCACCTGCAAATGCGCAGTAGAGACTTCCCTCTCTGTCCCGCCCTCGCGTCAAGATGTGATGACATCAGAGGGCGGAACAGAGACGGAAACGGAGTCGGACTGTCGGACGCTGCCGCTGGAGCCTGGAAACAAACATCGCGCGCATCACCCTCCCCCCATCCCCGCCACCGCCCCCCTCCGTATCGGGCCCCCTGCACTGACCTGACAGCGCCTCTCACCTCCATGTGGAAGCGCTGCAGGCAGCAGCAGAGCGATCTGCTGCTGCCTGCAGTGCTTTCACACGGAGGTGAGAGGCGCTATCAGGTCAGTGCAGGGGGCCCGGCACGGAGAAGGGTAGCTGGAAATCTCGCCCGTTTTAACGGGCTTAACGGCTAGTGTACCCATGAAGTGCTTAGCTCCGTTTTCCTCTGCTACTACTTTCAGGACAACCCCTCTGCAAAGATGGCGACGGCATTCATCTATTCTTATTTAAACTGTTTGCCAATTATGATGTCAAATTCCCCCCCCCCCCCCCATACCAAGTCTGTTTCAGTTGAATGAAGGGGCATTGTATATATAATTTTTATTAGAAAGCAAATGATGCACACAGCAGTACACAGACGTTACTTTACAGCACAATTTTTTTATATAACATACACAACAACCCCCACCCTGATCCTCTGTCTTATCTGTGCCATAAACGTGTGCTATATGCTGCATATTTGATGCGTACGTACAACTTTGAATCAGAAGCAGTCTCTGGTCACAGTCCAAACCGTTCACACCACTGAGGGCCTGTATTTCTTATTGAGGTTGAATTTTCTGACATCACAATGGCATGAACAGTTTAGACTGTGACCTGAGATTGCTTCCAAAGTTGTACACACTCATCAAATATGCAGCATATAGCACTTTTTTTTTTCTGGCACGGATAAGACAAGAATAAGTGACTTGACTAGTTCATCTGTGATGTCGAATATAAAGGAACAAGCGGTTAAGCCCATTAAAACGGTCAATATTTTTTATTTCTGACATATAATGTAAAATTTGATGAACGTAATGTGTAGTGCTTGAAAGGGTGCGGGGAAAAGTTGGGGATACAGAGAGAGTGACAGTGTGTATATGTGGGCAGACTGGATGGACCGTGCAGGTCTTTTTCTGCCGTCATCTACTATGTTACTATATGTGTGTGTGTGTGTGTGTGTGTGTGTGTGTGTGTGTGTGTGAGAGAGAGAGAGCTGCTAGGAGTCCCTGTGACAGTGGAGGGTCATTTGCTCCTTAGCCAGTTGTTTGAGGCAGCAAAGCAGGGCTCGTTTTTGAGTAGCCTGCCCCCCCTCCCCCATACATCTTCTTGTAACCTATATGGGGTATGGTACAGTATTGTTGGACTTCAAAGAGTTCACTGTATGTGTGTTGTGTGTGAGCGACGTGCCTGGGATACATTCCCGGCATCAGTGTCCCGCTGTGTGTGTATGCGCGTGTGAGAGAGAGAGACAAAGTGTGTGTGTGTCTGTGTGAAAGAGAGAGAAGAGAGTGTGTGAGAGTGAATTCAGAGAGAGAGACAGAGTTGTTTGAGGCAGCAAAGTAGGGCTCGTTTTTGAGTTCCTTGCCCCCCCCCCCCCCCCCATACATCTTCCTGTAACCTATATGGGGTATGGTGCGTTATTGTTCGACTTCAAAGAGTTCACTGTATGTGTGTTGTGTGTGAGCGACGTGCCTGGGATCCATTCCCGGTGTCGCTGTCCCGCTGTGTGTATGTGAGTCTGTGTGAAAGAGAGAGAGAGAGTGTGAAACTTAGTTCAGAGAGAGAGACAAAGTGTGTGTGTGTGTGTCTGTGTGAAAGAGAGTGAGAGTGAATTGTGAGAGAAAGAGAGAGAGAGCCTCCTAGTTCCAGGCCCCCTCCCTCCCTCAGAGTTCCAGGTCCCTCCCTCCCTAGTTCGAGAGCGTCTCCCTCCCTCCAAATTCGTCACCGCCGGCCCTCTCCATTGAACTCACAGCGCCATAGATGGTCGGTAGCCCAACTGTTTGGGGAGGCTAAAGGGGGCGGAGCTTACCTCCATACGCTCCGTGGCAGCGACGTCAATGAAGAAAAAGACTACAGGCTCGCCGCCAGCTTCTCCCTTCTCTCTGCACACAGTGTCCCGTGATGCATTTCCTGTTTCCGCGAGAGCAGAGAGAAGGGAGAAGCTGGCGGCGAGCCTGTAGTCTTTTTCTTCATTGACGTCGCTGCCACGGAAATAAAAGATGAAAATACGCGGGGCAGGAGGGTGGGCTGCACCACAAGCGGAAGTCGACGATTGGGCTGGGGAGGCTTAGAGGCATATTTTCAAAGCACTTTGGGAGGCTAAGTGCTTTGAAAATGAGCTTGTTAGCCTCCCCAAGCCTCTTATACGGGGCGCCTATGCACAGCGCCTCACCTCCGAAAGCGCAGCAGACAGCGGCAGCTCACCTCCCTTCGGGCTTCCTTTCCTCCCTGTGTGCTGCCCTCATGTGACGTAACTTCGGTGAGGGTGGAACACAGGGAGGGAGGGAAGGAAGGCCGAAGGGAGGCGATCTGCTGCTGTCTGCTGCGCGTTCGGAGGTGAAGCGCTGTAAGTTCAACGGAGAGGGCCTGGGTGGAGGGGGGCCGGCGGCGACCTTGGCGGGGCGGCGATGTGTGACGTGCCGCACATGGGCGGGAGCAGGAGGTGGGTGGGTTCAGCAGTTGTGTTCGTTTTTAAGGGGCGGGCGGAGGAGGTGGGTGTGGGTCGGTCTGAAGCGTGTGACGTGCCGCACATGCACAGAACAGCTGCAGCACGTCGGTCACTTCATTTATATAGTAGGATGGTTTGTGGTTTTTTTGGGGGGGGAGGTTGGTTTGGAATTCTTCAATTTATATTTGTTCTAATTTGGGGAAGGGTTACATTGGTTTTTCATAAAGAATATTTCTGGAATTTGGTTTTTTTGAAGCAATGGTTTTCTCCTATGAGGGGAGTTCTTACACTGTTGTTTTTCCTTGTTCTGGAGAGTCTATGATCCATTAAAGGTTGTTTAAAAAGTAAACCCCCCCCCCCCTGTTTACAAAGCCGCACAGCACTGCCGACACAGCCCATTCAAAGTGAATTAACGCATTGGGAACCGCTAGAATGGCTTTGTAAACGGGGGCTTAAGACTTTCCTGGGACAGTTGAGGCTCTTTTGTTAGGTTACATTGTAATTATATATACTTTTCTCCAACTGGACTTTAGCAAAATATTTTTGAACACCATAGTTTTATTAACATTTTGCTATCCATCAGGGAATGTTCTTACTCCAAAACAGTTCCCATATCTATTGGGACGAGTTGAGTCCTTTCTGCTTTATGGTGGTGGAAAACCATGATGGCATACAACAAATTGCTTCTACTGTGGCACATCATTTAGACTTTTTGGAGCTGGAAGATTAAAACCTGTCTGAAAGTAGTGGAACTTGGTTCTTCAGATAAGTCATTTTGATTTATTATGTACAGTATTACTAACTCGAGTTGATGATGCCATTTTTTTTTTTTTAACTTTATTTATTTATTTTATTGCATTTGTATCCCACATTCCCCCACCTATTTGCAGGCTCAATGTGGCTTACATAGATTTGATAACATTGTCATAACAGGATATCGGATACAGTTAGTAATGTGTGACGATTAAGGAAGGGGTGAGGGAAGAAGGAAGAGAGTTGTTAGGGTAATTATAGAAGGTGTGCGTTCATAGTTGAGTGGACTTAGTGAGATTATAGGTTCTCATTGTAGGCCTTGTTGAAGAAGAATGTTTTCAGAGATTTTCGAAAGATGGATGTTTCTTTGATTGCTTTCAGGTCTGTAGGTAGTGCATTCCATATCTGCGTGCTCTTGTAAGAGAAGGTAGTGGCGTGCATCATCTTGTATTTAAGTGCTTTGCAGCTGGGGTAGTGCAGGTTGAGAAAATTACGGGATGATCTTGTGGCGTTTTTGGGAGGTAGGTCCACGAGGTTTAGCATGTAGGTTGGGGCGTCTGCATGAATAATTTTGTGTACAATCATGCAGATCTTGAACGCAATGCGTTCCTTAAGTGGAAGCCAGTGAAGTTTCTCTCTTAGGGGTTTTGCGCTTTCATATTTGGTTTTTCCGAATATGAGTCTGGCGGCTGTATTTTGGGCAGTTTGGAGTTTTTTTGATTGTCTGTTCTTTGCACCCGGTGTATAGTGCATTGCAGTAGTCCAGATGGCTTATTACCATTGACTGTATCAGGGTACGGAAGATGTATCTCGGGAAGAAAGGTTTTACTCTTTTAAGTTTCCACATGATGTAGAACATTTTTTTCGTCGTGTTTTTGATTGACTATTGAAATAATTAGTTAGTTACTTTGTGACCTGTAGTGCCCTTTGGTGTTGGGGGGGGGGGGGGGGGGGAGCAATACTTTTTTTTTTCTCCTTAGGGAGTTGTTTTCTATTGTGCTTGGGTTCCATGTCTCCCCCCCCCCCCCCCCCCCCCCCCCCCAATCAGAACCTGTGATAGTAGCCTTTTATTGGCGATGAGGCAGTAAGTGCCTCCTGGGCAGTTGAGGTTTATTTTCAAATGTATATTGTTTGGTCTGGTAACTGTATTATTCCTAGCCAATTCAAGTAAAATTCTGTATTGTGTATTAGTATACAACAAATTAAGCCGAGTCAGATTAGGTGCAGCAGTACTCGGTCATTGCAGTAAAATAATTCCCTGTGCCATTAGAAATGTATAATGTAGTAAGGAATGCTTTATTTTAGATCGTTTGGGTAGCAGCAGCAAGCCTATGATGTGTAAAACCCTTATTAGATACATATCTTTCAAAACTTATTGAATAACCTTACAAAGACTAGTCATCCTCTGCTCATAACATTTAAACATTGACTGTTCTGGGAGATACCCATTTGGAAAGCTCTTCTAGAGGATTAAATAAGCCCCATAAAGAAACTTGGGACTTACCGTATTTTTCGGACCATAAGACGCACCTAGGTTTTAGAGGAGGGAAATAGGAAAAAAATAAAATTTGGACTATAAGACGCACTTTTTCCCTCCTCTAAAACCTAGGTGCTCCGGTGCGTCTTGTCCGAATCCCTCCCTCCAAGTTCGGGATCGCCCTCCCTAGGGTTACCTCCCCCCCCCCCCCCCCCGGCCCTCTCACCACCTCTCCCCTTACTCACTCGATCTTCCATGGTGGTCTAGTAACGTCGGGGCAGGAAAGACTTCAATTCTCGGCGGCCATTTTGAATCTCGCCGAGACCGTCATCACAGGCAGCATACAGGAGGATGCAGTGCGCTGGGCAGGAAAGAGGGGGCTCTTTCCTGCCCCGACGTCACTAGACCACCAGGGAAGATCGCGTGAGTAAGGGGAGAGGTGGTGACAGGGCCGGGGGGAGGGGAGGTAACCCTAGGGAGGGCGATCCCGAACTCGGCGGGCGGGCGGCCTGCTAAATCTCTACCTTCGGACTATAAGACGCACCCCCCATTTTTCTCCCAAATTTGGGGGGGAAAAAGTGCGTCTTATAGTCCGAAAAATACGGTATGTTTTTGATGGCTTATAGAGGTCAGCTTCACTAAGTGCTTATATATCGAGCCTCTGGGCAGATCAGTGGAGATATCCACCCCCAAGTCTCTGGCCCAAGCGTCTGCCCACTTTTGAAAGCTCAAAGGAGCCAAATCTGCCTGCAATACCTAAAGGAAATTTGAAGAGCCCTGTCTCCACCAAACAGAAAGACTTTTTGCTCTGTCATACCTTCCTTTAGGGCTGCAATGGATAAAGAGGAAGTATAATGCCTTACTTGCAAATAAGCCAGATATTAAGCTCCAGGTCGATGGTACTGTTCTCAACAGTAAGCAAAAGGCCAATGTTTCTCTACGATGTCAACAGTGTTTCAGAATTTGTAAGGTCTGGTGGCCCAAGTTAAATATCTTACTCATCATTCCCACTGGAAAATGAGTTACCTTGCAATGGCAACGAAGCAGTGTGTCTGCATTTAGAAATCCGTGACCAAACCCTTCCACGTGGGGCTGTTAAACAGCTATTTTTACAGGCCATGCTAATTTTTCAGGTGAGGCGATGCAAAATGTAACTAGTAAGTGGAGCTTTATCCAGTCTGTAATCTGATGAAGAGGATGGATTTTACAATATAGTTCAAACTCCAGAAGACCTAAGCAATCTCACACTGTGGAGTAAGCTCATTAAATTTGAAATGAGCTTTACCCTCTGTTTTTAAACCTACCCCTCTATAGACCCTCGTGGGATCCTTCCACACGGAGGTGTACAGAGGGTTTGTTCTTCTATGATCTTGTGGACCGCCTCCCTGAATTCCTGGGAGACCCCTTCCCATGGGTATCGCTGTTGGGGAGGCATCAGAAGGCGCAGTTCAAGCCTAATTCCCATGACCACAGCTTTCTGTCTTTTTGGATCTAAGTTAATCTTTGGCCAGTTATGTGCCCGCATTAAATCTATAAAATATACAGTTAGAAATCTTACTTATGTGTGTGTTATATTGTAAGACAGATGAAAAGTAGAAAATGAATTGAAGTGAAGACAGAGACAGTTCAGTTAAAGAAATAGTCTTTTTATTCTTACCAAATCAGGTATTAGTCAGGTACATTCAGCAGACAGATTGTGGGTCCAACCGGCCAGAGCTCCGCACCTTACGAAATGTTGGGGAAACACTCCAACGATCTATCTGCTGTCCATCTCTTATATAGTATCTGGTCCTAATACAAGTCTATGGAAGGGACTTTTTTTTTCCTAATCTTGCATAACCTCTGAATCATACTCAACTGCTGGTCAGGTGCCCACCTCCCCTTTCCGTTTTATTATTGCAACCTATTGTGCAATTTCCCTTTTTGTCAACAACTCCTGAGATACTGATATCCAAACATGGGCAAATCTTTCTTATATCATCTTGTGATCTGGGTGCCATCTTCTAAAGACAGACTCCATGTTATGAACCAAACTTCTATCATTTCTGTCTTTAATTTCTTCATCGTAGGTGTTACACTCAATTTGGAAGTTGCACCAGGTTTCATTAAGACTCACCAAGCAGTCCTGCTCTTGCAGGCTCCCTGCTATAAGGCCATCAGCTGATTATCAGGCCTAGTCAGTGCTTTTCAGCTGTTGAAAGCTATGTAGCTTGGCCCACCACTATTCCAGTAGATAGGTCTCAAGCTAGAACACATATTAACATTCCCCTCTTCACCCTACCTCATAGGGTGACACCAGGGTTAACGTACCATGGTACCATCCATTCCAGAAGGTATCCTATACAGTTATTGAATTTGGAGAGTCTAATTGAAAACCTGTATAGTCCAACTTGTTTGAATTAAGATTACCACGCAAGCACTACTTCTGTTATTTCAATCCTTCTTGGGACTTACCCATATCTGCAGTTAAGTCACATACCATAGTTACAACAACAATATTGTTCAACCTATTAATATGCAGGTTCAATCTTATTCTTACCTATCTGTGTATATATTGCTAACAATCATTCATTCTTTGGTTATATACTGATTATATCCTGAGTATACATTTGCATAGATTACATAGTCATATTGATTATTGATTACATTGTTTCATAAAGCTTTACGTTATTATATTGTATCCCAGTGTGCTACTACCTGATTATACAGTTGCAGACATTTCTACAGTGTCTCTGGCATTTGCATAGCGATTGGTCCATCTCATAGGGAGATAATCCAATGTGTTGTCTCCTGTGGTGTTTGGGAGGAGATTTTCATACAGGGCATATTGTCCTGCGGTTGTCTTTTTTGTTATTGCGGTTTCAATTAAGCGTTCTACCAAGCCTCTAGCACAAGGGATTATGCAACATCCTACTAATACAAAAATTGCTACCACTATGATTATGGTGGTGGCCGCAGAAATGATAAATGTCTTCCATTTACCAAAGGCTTTATCCATCCAACCAGTCCAAGATGTATCAACACCAGAGTTCTCTGCCAACTCTTGTGACAGTGAGGTAAGGCCTTTCAAAGCTCTGGTAATTGACCCATCTGGCGCAGTATTGTTGGGGATAAAGGTGCAACACTGTGTACCTATTTTGTGGCACACTCCGCCATCTGCTGCCAGAATCTGATCAAGCACTAATCGATTTTCTAGCGTCATCCTGCTGGTGGCGTCTAGTTGTGCTGCAATTCCTTGAACCGCATCTCTAGTATAGTTTACAAATCTCTGCTGGTTGTAATATATATAGTTAATCCAGTCTACGTTCTTGTTAATAGTAGCCCACCAGAAGAAGGCGGATTCGAACCCTGCAGCTATCTGGTTTCGGGCTTTGAACTCATCAGGGACCCCTCTTGGAACTCCAATTGCATCTATATATACCCGATCATCAAAAGATCCAGGCATTGCATGTCTCTTCACTCGTGAGGAAGAGCTGCTATGAGAAGGGAGCAAGGATGCTATAATGATTGGAATTACCAATTTGACCAAGGCACATCTGCCTGTCCAACTTCTGTGAAGTGTATGGTGGATAGTATGGGTTCCACAATACCACCATACATCTGCTCTAGCCTGGGAGAAGTCTGTGAGGTTCAGACCCCTCAGAGCTCCTTTTGCTAGGGAACTATTGCAATTGGTCAAATTTCCCAAAAACCGTGAATTTTTCACTCCATATCGTTCCAGACATGTATGATATCTGGTACCGGGGTCTGGAATCCTGAATGCAGGAGGTACCCTCATCCGAGGGGGCAAGTAGGGATGGTGTTTGTCAAGATGTTGACAAGACTGATTAATTTCAGTTGTTACCTGTAGTAGCTCTAACATACACCAAAACCCATCTGGATCGTTGTAAAGATCTAAAGGAAAGGGGACTACTGTTGGTTCTGCTCTTGCATGGGCACAAAAATAACAATTAGAAACATTCAAACTCTTTGTAGTATAATGGGCCCATTCGAGCCACAGATTAGTATCTACAAATCCTGTTTCTAATGCCATTAAATCCTTGGAATTATTAATTGGTACAATCTGATAGGGAATTGTTACTTCTGGGATCCTGGTTGGGGAGGGGGAATAATCTGAAATTTTCCAATTGGATCTCTGCCTGTAGTATCAATTCCTAAGGAATAGGTTCTGTACGTAACTGCTGTTACTCCTCTGAAAGTGATAGCCACTTGATTACATTTGGTCATCGGACAAAGGTTAGACACTCGTATTTTCATAATGGAAATACTCTTTTTGAGATCAGGAATTTCGCTACCTGAATAGGGAACCCAGGAACCTGTGTACCACCATACCTGTGCCCAACTTCCGCAGTTGGAAAAGGGACACAGGTATATCTCAGAAGCTGACAGATATTGCTGCACCGGATGCTCACCGCACATAGTGTAGGCACACACGTCAAGGGTTATCGTGGTCGTCTGTTCAGTAGTAGGTAATGTTATTTTGTAGGTGGTTATAAATTTCTGCAGAAAATTTTCTAAGTCCTGTGCTCCTTGTACAATGGGCATAGTGAGCACACACAAGAAGAGGGCCAGGCACATCATGTTGGTAGTTTTCATGATTAAACACTGTATCAAGACTGTACAAAGGGCAAGTGATGGCTAATGATTAAGGTGAGTAACAAAATTAGCCCTAGGGTCTTAGCAAGAGCTGCTATCACAACAATCACTATTCCAAAATATACCAAGGCTTGATATATCATTAGGGGTTACTTGTGTAAGGGGGGTAAATTCTAGTAGCTCCTTTTTCAGTGGGATTGGGGACTTCGAAAAGGCTAAATACTTCCAAAGGTCTCAATCCAACCTCTCTAATGAATAGTAAGGGTATCCAGTCGGTGCCAAGTACGGCGTATGTAATTAACCAAAAATCCACTATTTCACCACTTTCTGGTCGTGTTAAGAGCACTTCCGTCTGCTCTAGTTGTAACCCCAAGCTTCCTCCAAACAATGCCAAGGTATGTGTAACAATTCGGCTGGGGCCAAGCATCCAACTCTCAAGTAAGGGTTCACACAGCGTTTGGTACCGGGTAAGAGGATCCCAACTGGGATTGTCTTCCGGAGCAGGGTCCCACTGGGGATAACCTATTTCTCGAGGATCAAAAAGGTAATTCGGGGGTTCAGGGATTACTTGACCACCTAAATTGAGAGGTGACAGCGGTGGGGATTCAAGGGAGGGAACAATTTGTGGCGGTGAAGGCTGATTATTTAGTCCTCTGCTATGGGACATATATTGATATGTCACGGGTGTAAACGTACAGCGGCAAATGAACCTCCGGTGAAATGCAATATTTCTCAAGAACTCTGTTCCCAACTTTTCTAATGAAAAGCCAAGGCAACCAATCCGTACAATACAGCTTATAAGTGACAATCCAAAAGATAACTTCTTCACCTGTCTGAGGTCTAATAAATGGAAGAATACTTCGAGCAACTTTTACTGTCACTGCGTTGTGAAGTATGGAAGTAAGATGTTGTACAATTCTGGCGGGGCCAGGACCTGGGGCGTGTAATAAGGGCTCACACAACAAATGATATCTGTAATTGGGGTCCCAATAACTACAATCGTCGGGCGCAGGATCCCAATATCCAGGCAAACTATGCAGGGGGTCAGTCTGGCTCATATGGGGGATAATAACAGTTAATGGGGGTGCTATCTGGGCGGGCGTGTAGCTGGGACTCTGATACCTGGAGTGGTTAAGGTAGTATTCGTGGGAGGAGGAACGTCACTATTAGGCACCAGAGGATAAGGAGGAGGGGTGGTTCGCAATTCAGACAAGGTAATATTATCCTCAAAAGTAGTTGTAGTAGTGGGGACAATATTGTCCGAGCTACTGTTATTATCGGAAACACTTGTAGAATGCAAAACAGGAGAATCAGTGAGGACAGGAGCAATCGTAGAATTTTCAATAGGCCCTGTAAGATTGCCAGTTGAAAAGTCTGTCGCGGCAGATGTGTCTGCCAAAGGGCTGGTATTACTGGTGGCAATGGAATTGATCTCTTTAATCGTGTGGAGGGATGTGTGTCCAAATAGGCGTGTGAATGTGGTATTGTGTTGGGGCGTTGTGTAGGCTGGTGGAGTCGTTGCCAGTACAGGAGTAGTGGCAAGGACTACGGGAGTAGTTGCAAGTACAGGTGTAGTTGCAAGTACTGTGGCGTTTCCAACGGGCAAGGTAAAGTTGCCAGAGGGAGAGGCACTAGGTGTAACCCAGAGATCAGCAAGATTTCTGTCAACAGTATAAAACAATGTAGTGAAAAACAACACCAAACCTATACAAAGTATGATAACACACGAGAGTCCAACTGCAAACAATCGAGCAGATGGGAAGCAGAAGAAAAGGGTGTACTGGTGTACTACCGTGACTTCTGCTGAAGCAACACTTGCAACGGTGCTATCTGCGTCGTCCGTGTCCTCTGGGACTGTGTCGTCTTCAAGATAGGTCTCGTCAAAGTCGTTGGACCAATGAGTGTTGGTGTCAGATAACTGCTCAGAGTTACACTTGTCAACAGGGGAAAGGTCAGGTTTATTTGGGACTGGTTCCTTGATGTAGTCGAGGGCAGCAAGGTTCTCTGCGGTTGGTTCCCTGCGGAGGAGTGTACCAACTGGAGAGGCTGAGGGAGGTGGTGAGGGGATTAAAACTTTCTGTAAAGGAATAGTCTGTAAGGGAATAGTCTCTTCTGGAGTGAACTGTGGCTGGACTTGCTGTGGCATTTATCTGGCTTGATTCGGGAAATACAAATGTAGAATGTCGAGCAGCTCGGTGATGTTACAATACAAAGCCTGCAGTGTAGGAAACTCAACAGACTCTGGTTCACCCAAATCCAAGTCTCCTGCTAGGTTGCGGATTCGGATGAGGCGGATACGGAGATCAACGTAAGGAAGTGGATATTCTGGAACTGGAACGCTGGAGGGTGGAGGAGAGGATGCCCACTCAGTGACAGGTTCGAGTAACGGTGGTAACTCAGGTGGTGACTCTGGTGACTCAGCGATTGTTTGGACGCTGATATCGGTGAGATCAATCAGCGGCAACTCAGGAAATGATTGGTCTTGTGTGATTAAGTGATTAAGTCTTTGGTCTAGTTGATCAAGGTGATTAAACAGTGATGTGGGGTGCGGTGTCGGTGGTCTTGGGCTCAGTGGCGGTGGAGATGGGGTCCGTGGTGGGGCAGGCTTCTCCAGTGGCTGCTGGGCTGGAAACATCAAGGAGGCCTGAATCGATATTCGAATAGGCTCGTATATCTTTCAGATGGACCCAAGATATTAACACCTCTTTCCACAGAAAACCTGGAAAAAGGCGCAGAAACGAAAGTTTGTCTTTTCTATGGAGCTGGTGCTGTTTGAAATACCTATATAGCCATTTGTGGCAGATTTGACCAATTATGTAATAAGGCTTTTGTCAATGTCATTAAAAGTCTTATATTTACATCATATAAATAGTGGAAAGAAATCCCTCCCCATTGGAACGCCCAATCAAAGGCCACTGAGTTGTCAGTGTTTTCTCATGATTTAACTTGAAACAGGCACTTCCCGAAAGGAGTCCAAAAAGCTGAAGAGGGTTGGCAAAGAGTGCAAGGGCCGGTGAGAAATAAATAGAAAAATGTTCGTCAGCAAAGGCTGCATGACCATTGGACCCTATAGCTTTACCCTATAGCTCCCTGATACAATTAGGTACTGTAACAGGGATTCTGAAAAAAAAAAGGACAAATTGGAGAAAGGGGGCAGCCTTGTCTAGTATCTTGACTGAGAAAGTGGGGCAAATCATACCATTTGCCAGTACTGTAGCCCTACATTCATGATATAACACTCTAAAACCTCAAATCCAAAATGTTCCAACAGATGAAAAAAAAGAAAAAGCCAAGAAACTAAGTCAAAGACCATTTCTGCATCACAGCTAATGGCCACTGCCTCTGTCTTACATAGCATACAGTTCTCCCAGTGATTATCACACACAAAGCGGGGCAAAATATCACTCAATTGTAAGGCCAAATGTTTTTCTAGGAGAATTGGGATATTTAACAGTCATTTGTGTAGGTAACTGCAAATCCAGCAGTGTTTATACTAGGACATATTTCTATTGTAATTTTGCGGTCTGAATTTAATATTCATTTTCCTTTCTTTTCTAGGATGCCCTGTGGAACACTGGAAGTGATGGAGTTGAACAGACATTTCTGGAATTTTACAAAAAAAAAAGTGTGTTGGGCCTTTTTCAGATGATGGTCCATTTCAGCCAAGGGATGCACTCAAGGTCAACGACGAGCAAGAGCAGCAGATGTGCCAGGAAAAGGTGGAGGAGAAACTTGGTGAAAAGATTGCACAGAACTGTATTTGGATTATACATTTGCATGGATTTGGACAGAAATTTTAAATGATGAGCAGCGTTACTTGTACACAATCTCCTAGCAAGTTAGATTCAGATGATACATTTGTCACTACACTGATCAAGGACACGCTGGCTGGCTGTCTAGAGCTGCTCACCGTGCAACCTTACTGGCTTGTAGGAAGCTTTTGTAGTTACAGTAAACTAAGGCTAACTGACACAGACTGACTAGCTAGCTGGAATGGACAACACCTGCCTGAGAGGTTGTACAGTAGAGTCTCACTTATCCAACATACCTAGGTGATGTCACAGCATCGTCATTGTGATGCACGCTGGTTTTTCTCTTTCCTCTAATGTTTAATTAAAAGGCAGCACACTGCTGAGTAAGATATTTGGGCACATTGTTTGTAAACCTTCCTAAATCTTCACTTCCCCAGATGTAAAAGTCTAAAATATAGACTAATACGTTCACAAATGTGGAATGCTCTACCATTGGACCTGAAAATAATTCACAACCTAATTAACTTCCGTAAGGCACTGAAGACACATCTCTTTAATATGACATACCATAATGACTTATAATTGGAACTAATTCACCATCATTTACTTAACAATAGGATTACTCTCTTCCTATACCGTATTTAATTTTAATATGCAATCCATGTTCAATATGTGATACCATTTGTATATTTTCCCTTTTTTACCCGACTGTTCATTTTGCATTCATGTTCTCTATATATTATCAATTGTATGTGTATTCTGAAATGACATAAGTCATAACGGAAAAATTGTAAGCCACATTGAGCCTGCAAATAGGTGGGAAAATGGGGGATACAAATGCAACAAATAAAATAAACTCTTGCTACTGCTTCCTCTTTTGGAACATGCATTCAATATGCCCTTTTGTCCCTCATCCTCTTTTTTGTGTTATCTAACTTTTCAATTATTCAACCACCTATTGGTCCTGTTTACAATGGATAATTGACACTACTGTATTTTAGGGTTTGTAAATTTCTGAGTTGGTTCTTTTTTTTTTGTTCAGAACTAGTCATGAATGAGGTAGCTGTTCTTGATACTAACAGTCTATGAACAAACATTTCTTTTTACTAGTTGCCAGGATCCCTCAGTCTTCCACCTCCACATTATAAGAACTTTCAACTCTAGGACCTTATGTACCATATCCTTTGTATACTACTTTCCACAATAGAACTACTGTTTCACAATCCCTCTTGATTTCAATTGTTCCTGTTACAAAGCCCTCAATATGTTCCAGTGTCAGCAGCTTGAGACTCATTTTCATATATTTTCTCTGGACAAAAAATATCTCTGAAAACCAATTTTTCTTTTTTTACTTTTCTTTTTTGCAGGTTTTTCTCTCACTTCATTAGCTGGAGGAACATGGCAGCTATCTAATACCATCTGTCTGGTCCTGTTTTTCACAGGTTTTAGTTCTGTAGACAACTTAGTTGCCCTACCTTCAGCTCTGAAGAAAAAGGGCCAGTGCCTAGCTAGACTGTTGTAGGCTTTGGAACCCCTGTCCTCCAGGGCCATTTGGTTCTGTGTGTGGTAGTAGAGCAATGTGCTCAGATCCATGATGGGAAGGAGGGAGGAAAGATCGCTGCAAGTACTGAGGATGTATTTCAGAGAAGATGTGCCTCCAACACAGCCTGCTGTAAGAAAAAAAGGGAGTAAAGACAAAATGAAGTAGACATTACAACTGTATCTCTTGTATTCTGTTTGTAATTTATATGTACCATGATAAATTGTTCTTGCTTAAAAGAAAACAGGGTATATACTGAGATGCCAAGGGTGACCCATCCCAAAGAATAAGATTTTCACTACCACCATCAGTGAGACTGAAGAACAATGACTAACTTTTCCTAGCAGTGGAAAGATCTGCATGGTTTGTTTTCTAAATGGTGGTGAGGCTCTAGAGTACTAGTTTATGGACCCCTGCCATGGAGGGTGTCTTGCATGTGTGTCCCCCCCCCCCCCCCCCCCCCCCCACACACACACACACACACACACTCGTGGTCCAGCATCTTGCCCTTTCTCCTTCCCTTTATTCTATTCAACAAAGGTCAGAATAAAATATAGAACAGAAAAATTATAGGACCGAGAAAGGAAAGCACTCAAAATGTTTCATTCGTGCTATCCCCTTCCTTCTAGCAGAGGGAGGTAGAGAAACCAATCTTTCCCAGGAACATCGCTGGATAGATCCTGCTATGCCCAATAGAAAGCACTATTTTATCTGCCACCACAGGAGGCTAAGGTTGTTCAGGCTGTTGCTCCTGCTACCAGGTCTAGCTCCTAGCAGTGCAGACCTTTGCTTCACAGCTTGGTGGAGTCTTAACAGTTGGCTCCCAATTCTTCAGAGCCACAGACCTGACCTGGTTGAGCATGGAGTGCTAATTTACTTACCCAAGCATCACTTTGATAGTGGCCAGTGGCTGATGTTTATGGTTTAGCCTTGCCCATAGGGTGTGAGGGTCCTGTTCCCTCCCCCCAGCAAGCAAATTGCATTGAGTTTGCTTGGTGTATGGGGAATTATGCTGCTTTAAAAAAAATAAATACATTTTAAAAAGTATAACAAACTGCTTTTGCAGCCTTTAGAGCCACGGTACACTTGGAGGATGAATATAATTAGGTCTGCCACCTCTGTTTGGGCAGCGGAAGCCATAGGCTTTCCGGTATCCTGAAAAGGATTGTATGTTCCCTCTAAATTCCTAATTACCCCAACCTTTTATCTATTCGTGACAGCCTTACACCATCCAGGCAGTGTCAGGCTATGCAATTAGAAAGGAACCCAGTATTTAGTAGATAAAGCAATATAGTTTATTAGCATCAGTATCTTACCCAAAGATAGTACAGGCAGATCAGGCATTTACATGATGAAACAGCACTTCACGACACGTCTACAGCCCTCTGAAGTCTTCTCTGCTCTTCTGATGCAATACCCTCCAGGCTGCCCTTTTTATACCATTTTGACCCTATTCATTTCAATGGACCCTAGCTTTCTCACCAGAGCTCTTGGCCTTATCAGTTGATCAAAATGACTTCACATGTTCCCAAACTCTAAGTATAAACAAGATATGTTCAGAGCGTATCTGTGAGATGACTGCACAGGTCATTTTGCTCTCTTCAGCTCCCCCCTCCCCATACTTGCAGCTGACCCACTACTGTCTTGCTCATGACTTCGCGCAGGTACCAGTCCCAGCATTGTTGACAAGAGCAAATGCCCCCTTCCTTGCCAGCTCTCTGGGAACTCATATCGGAGATGATTTTTGATTTTAAGAGGCCTAGCTCTTAGCCAGAGCCATTGGCCTGTATTTTACTGAGAGCAAGGGCTAGCATATTTCTACATTCCCCTCTTGCTGGGACTAAAAGAACATTTTCCAAAATTTCTCACTCCCATGACCAAGCATCTGACAACTACAGACATTACCTTACAGGAAGAAATCACCGTACCTGAATGGAACATTGCCCATCAAAGTGAGCCCACCGCTGCACCTGCCATATTTCCAGTGGAACCGTGTGACGCAAGTCCAACTTTTTGCTCTGAGAGCAACCCACAAGAGGACACTGTATACTCCAAAAACTGTGTTGAGACTTGTACTTATATTACTCCTAAATTTGGTTTTGGGACTAATCTATTATACATTTGAAAAGATTCACAGGTGTCTTCAGTATACTCATTAATATCACATAGTAATAATCACCTAAACCTAGACTAATGTTAGACTGCTATTGAATTTTTTGTTATCATACTGTTGCCTACCTTCTCTATTCTTCTTACTGTTACTTGGCTCCTATATTTTCCCTGTTTAATTCTCCTGACTTAGGGAGGTACTTCCCACTGCATGACTCAGGCTGACACCCCCCAACCCCTATCTTGGGCCTCAATCACAAAAATTCACCCTAGGTACCCCAACAGTTGACTTACCCTGTTTTAATTGAAACCCTGTATCTAGTCATTACTTGCCCTTTTAATTCTATTATTCCTGACAATACGAATCATTTGTTTTGTTTTATTATTTTCTTTTGACTTTACATTTCATACTCCTTGCATTACAGTTGCCTGGCTATCAAATGGCTGATGCTCACTCTAATGAGCCTCTGAACGGTGCCTGTCCCACTCACTCCCTAGATTGGGATCCTGGAATGGATGATGATCCTAACTGGAACCCTTTAACTAAATTTGATATCTTGTGTTACCCTTTATTTGATAAATGGACTACTGGATCTAATCGGTCCATGTTTGATAACTTTGAACAGAGTACAGTGTGTCCCTGCACTCTCTCCCTCCCTCTCCCCCCTCCGAGTCCAGTCCTTCAGTGTTAAGTTTCCTGCTGTGCTGTGTTTGTGTTACAGAGAGAGTGAGGGCATCTCTCTCCCCTCTGAGTCCTTCACTGTTACAGAGAGAGGGATTTCCTGCTGTGCTGTTTTCCTTCACTCATGGGGAAACTGGATATCTCTGGCGCTTCACACTTCCGGCTGGAGGCTTCATAGAACGTTGGGGTTGCCTTTTATATATATACTAGTAAAAAAGGCCCGTTTCTGACACAAATGAAACGGGCGCTAGCAAGGTTTTCCTCGGAGTGTGTATGTTTGGGAGAGTGTATGTGAGAGTGACTGTGTGAGAGTCAGAGTGAAAGTGTGAGTGTGTGTGAGAGAGAGAGTGAGTCTGGGTGTGAGTGTGTTTGTGAGAGTGTGTGCAAGTGTGTATGTGAGACACAGTGTGAGAGTGTGTGTGTGTGTGTGCGAGAGAGAGAGTGTGTGTGAGACACAGATTCTCTGTGAGAGTGAGTGTATGAGACCAAGCGAGTGTGTGAGTGACTGTGTGGCACATAGAGAGTGAATGTGATACATTGTGAGACAGAGTGTGTGAGAGTCAGAAAGACATTGTATATGAGAGAGAGAGTGTGAGCCTTGCCCTCCCAATCCATGCCCATCTGTCCCCTGCCCCCTCCATTCATCCTTTTCCAGCAATTCCCCTCTCTCCCTGAGCCCTGCCATCTCAATCTATGCCCATCCATGCTTCTCTGTCCCCTGCCCCCTCCATTCATCCTTTTCCAGCAATTCCCCTCTCTCCCTGAGCCCTGCCATCTCAATCCATGCCCATCCATGCTTCTCTGTCCCCTGCCCCCTCCATTCATCATTTTCCAGCAATTCCCCTCTCCCTGAGCCCTGCCATCTCAATCCATGCCCATCCATGCTTCTCTGTCCCCTGCCCCCTCCATTCATCCTTTTTACAGCAATTCCCCTCTCACCCTGAGCCCTGCCATCTCAATCCATGCCCATCCATGCTTCTCTGTCCCCTGCCCCCTCCATTCATCCTTTTTACAGCAAGTCCCCTGCCCCCTCCATTCATCATTTTCCAGCAATTTCCCTCTCTCCCTGAGCCATGCCATCTCAATCCATGCCCATCCATGCTTCTCTGTCCCCTGCCCCCTCCATTCATCATTTTCCAGCAATTCCCCTCTCTCCCTGAGCCCTGCCATCTCAATCCATGCCCATCCATGCTTCTCTGTCCCCTGCCCCCTCCATTCATCCTTTTCCAGCAATTCCCCTCTCTCCCGGAGCCCTGCCCTGCAATCCATATCATCCATGCCCATCTGTCCCCTCCATTCATCCCTATCCAGCAATTCCCCTCTCCCTGAGCCCTGCCATCTCAATCCATGCCCATCCATGCTTCTCTGTCCCCTGCCCCGTCCATTCATCCTTTTCCAGCAATTTCCCTCTCTCCCTGAGCCCTGCCATCTCAATCCATGCCCATCCATGCTTCTCTGTCCCCTGCCCCCTCCATTCATCCTTTTCCAGCAATTCCCCTCTCTCCCTGAGCCCTGCCCTGCAATCCATATCATCCATGCCCATCTGTCCCCTCCATTCATCCCTATCCAGCAATTCCCCTCTCCCTGAGCCCTGCCATCTCAATCCATGCCCATCCATGCTTCTCTGTCCCCTGCCCCCTCCATTCATCCTTTTCCAGCAATTTCCCTCTCTCCCTGAGCCCTGCCATCTCAATCCATGCCCATCCATGCTTCTCTGTCCCCTGCCCCCTCCATTTATCCTTTTCCAGCAATTCGCCTCTCTTCCTTCCATGACCCCCCCTCGCATCCATGCTCTTCTGTCTCCCATGTCCCAGCATGTCCCGCCCCCTTCTTCCCCCCCCCCCCCTTCGCATCCTTGCTGTCGTTTCTCCTCTGCCCTCCCGCTCCCATTGTTCAACTGCCCACCCTCTTCTCTTCCCCCTACATCCCTTTTTTTTTTTTTTAATTTACCTCCGTGGCGGCGGTTCCGGCAGCGTCAGGGAAGGAGGCGGCGCTCCCGACGTCTAGCCTTCCCTTCGTTGTGTTCCGCCTTCTTCTGACGTCATCCTTGACGTCAGAAGAAGGCGGAACACAGCGAAGGGAAGGCTAGAGACGTCGGGAGCGCCGCCTCCTTCCCTGACGCTGCGTTTTTTTTTTTGCGCCGTCGACGTCATGACGTTTGCCCTGGACGTCATGACGTTTGACGCGAGGGCGGGGCAGAGACGGCTGGCAGCCTGGCTGGCTTCACACCACGAATCCACGAACCCTAAGAAATGTTTGAGTGACTTCAGAACGTTGTCCTCATTAGAACGTTCACGGTGCGTTTTATTATATTAGACTAGTAAAAAAAGGCCCGTTTCTGACACAAATGAAACGGGCGCTAGCAAGGTTTTCCTCAGAGTGTATATATGTGAGAGACTGTGTGTGAGAGAGAGAGTGAATGTGCGAGTGTGTATGTGTGAGAGAGTGAGTCTGGGTGCGAGTGTGTCTGTGAAAGAGAGAGTGTGTGTGTGAGAGAGAGTGTGTGTGAGAATGAGAGTGTGTGCAAGTGCGTATGTGAGACAGTGTATGAGAGAGTGTGTTTCACACAGATACAGTGTGTGCGAGAGAGTGTGTGTGTGAGACACAGACTCTCTGTGAAACTGAGTGTATGAGACCAAGAGAGTGTGTGAGTGACTGTGTGACACATAAAGAGTGAATGTGGTACAGTGTGAGACATAGAGTGTGTGAGAGTGAGAGAGAGAAAGACATTGACTGTGAGAGAGAGTGTGTGACAGAGATACCTCCCCCCCCTCTCTGGTGTCAGGCCCCCCTCCCTCCCTCTCTCTGGTGTCAGGCCCCCCCTCTCTCTCTCTGGTGTCCGAGTGTTACTGTGCAGGACGCTGAGCTCTGGCTGTGCTTTAAGGAACTGACCAATCCTATTTAATAGAATGCACCTCCAACATTCTGAAGCCGAGAAACCTCGTGTGGTTGGTCACTTCTGCGTGTGACGAACCCGGAAGTACGTGATGTCAATTGAGGAGATGGATACAGAGAGCAGGAATGCCTCAGCCATGCAGTCAGCTTCAGAATGTTGGAGGTGCATTTTATTATATAGGATAGATGTGTCATCCAAAAACACTATAACAACAGAGCCTTCATATACGATCTAGGCCCATTACACTCAGAGTTTTGCCACTGCCTTACTCATAATCATAATGCTCCCTAGCAAGCAGTAGTTATTCATTATACTTGCTCTAGTGAGTTTTTTTTATTTAGCCAATATCAACCCTTTTATTAAAGCTAAATTGAAACATTGCTGCCCTATTAACACTAGTTTTAGCTATATTTATACAAAGTTTGACTAATGATCAGCTTTGTAATAATGATATATTAGTTGATTGCAATCATATACATTCAAATTTGTTGATTCCATTGTATGACACATAGACTTAATTGACTTCTCATGTTTCCAAGTCTCGCTCAGTCCCAGAGGGGTAGTTGTAGGATAGATAGGCCCCTTGGGTTGCTTATGATAAAAAGGGAATCCCAAAGCTGCATTTCATCCAGCATATAATTATGTATCCACATGCTGACTCTCGCTATGGCCTTGACCCTCACTATGTCAGAGCACCCATGTCACCTCATCCCTACACATTCCCCCCCCCCCCCCCCCCACAGGACTCTAAGAGCCCGCTGGAAAGGATGGCCACACCCACTCGTAGTCATGTGTGCTGGCCCTTTGAAGGCCCGGCAAGAGGGGAATGTAGAAATATGCTAACCCTTGCTCTCAGTAAAATACATGCCAATGGCTCAGGCTAAGAGCTAGGCCTCTTAAAATCAAAAATCATCTCTGATACAAAATATATTTCACTGCAGCACAAGCTGAAATGAGGTAATTGAGAGCTGGCAAGGGAGGGGGCATTTGCTCTTGTAAACAATCCTGGGACTGGCACCTGCAAGAAGTCATAAGCAAGACAGTAGTGGGTCTGCTGCAAGTAAAGGGAGGGGGGAGCAAAATGACCTGTGAAGTCATCTCACAGATATGCACTGAACATATCTTGTTTATACTTACAGCTTAAGAACATGTGAAGTCATTTTGGTCAACTGATAAGGGCCAAAAGCTGTGGTGAGAAAGCTAGGGTCCATTGAAATGAATAGGGTCAAAATGATATAAAAAGGGGAGTCTGAAGGGTATTAGATCAGAAGACTCCAGAAGACTCAAGAGGGCTGTAGACGTGTCGTGAAGTGCTGTTCCATCATGTAAATGCCTGATCTGCCTGTACTGCCTTTGGGTGAGATGCTGTTCCTAATAAACTATCTTACTATATCCACTGGATACTGGGCTCCTTTCTAATTGGGGAGGTTGCCAGTGCCTAGACTGTGTAACACTGTCATGAGCAGATACAAGGTTGGGATAATTAAGTGGTTAGAGGGAACATACAATCCTTTTCAAGATAGTGGAATGCCCACGGCTCCACAGTGCAACAGAGGTGGCAGACCTAATTATTATTATTCAGAAATTAGGTAGATAGGTCAGTATAATTATTTACATAACACAAAATAAAACAGGTAAGATATAATGACCAATAGTAATAATGTGATTAACATAATCAAATTAGAAGGGATCAGTATTGGTTAGATATAGAATGGAATCAAGTCATTAAGAAGAATTTTTATTGTAAGTCTCTTCGAACAGGTGTGTCTTCAATAATTTCCGGAAGGTTGTCAAGTCATGCATTGTTTTTATAGCATTCGGTAGTTTATTCCATGATTTTGTGCAGAGGTATGTGAAAGTAGATGCGCTTAGTGATTTGTATTTGAGTCCTCTACAGTTGGGGTAGTGGAGGTTTAAGAAGGTACGTGATGAACTTTTGATGTTTCGTGCGGGTAAGTCAATTAGGTTTGACATATATGATGGAGCTTCTCCATGGATGATTTTATGGGTTAAGGTGCAAACCTTGAATGCAATTCGATCTTTTAGTGGAAGCCAGTGTAATTTTTCTCTGAGGGGTTTGGCACTTTCATACTTCGCCTTTCTGAATATGAGTCTAACTGCGGCATTTTGGGCAATACTTCCCTTGGGAAAAAAGGTTTCACTCTTTTCAGCTTCCACATAGCAAAAAACATTTTCTTTGTCACATTCTTCGCATGGCAATCAAGGGTGAGATTTCGATCAATAGTAACACCCAGGAGTTTTAAGTTATTCACAATAGGGAGAGTGTGGCATGGTGTATTAATATTGGCGTAATTAGTCTTGTTAAACTGCGATGATAAGATAAGACATTGAGTCTTTTCTGCATTGAGTTTAAGTAGGAAAGCATCAGCCCATGAGTTAATGATATGGAAGCTGGTATCTGTAATTTCTGATAAATTGCTCTTGAATGGAATGTATAATGTGATGTCGTCGGCGTAAATATATGGGTTTAGGCCTTGATTGGATAGTGATTTGGCTAGTGGCAACATTATTAAATTAAAGAGAATTGGTGAAAGCGGCGAGCCCTGAGGCACTCGACATCCAGGTCTCCATGGTGAGGAAATGGTCGACTTAGATATCACTTGATAAGATCTTACAGTTAGGAATTTGTAGAACCAGTTCAATACGTTTCCACCCAGTCCAAAGTATTCAAGGATGTTTACTAGAACACCATGGTTAACCATGTCAAACGCACTAGACACATCGATTTGGAGGAGTAGAACATTATTGTCAGCTGTGATAATTTGTTTGAATTCAGTTAGGAGTGTTATAAGAACTGTTTCAGTGCTGTGATTAGCACTAAATCCGGATTGGGACGCATGTAATACTGAGAATTTACTCAAGTAATCATTAAGTTGTTTAGTTACTAAGCTTTCCATTAATTTGACTACAAGAGGGATGGATGCAACTGGGCGATAGTTATGTCATTTAAGTTTTTCTTCTGGTCTTTGGGGATTGGAGTAAGTAATATATTACCTTTGTCAGCAGGAAAGGATCCATGTTGGAACATATGGTTTAAATAGGAGGTAAGATCGATTTAAAAACTTTGAGAAGCAGATTTTATTAAATGACTAGAGCAAGCATCTAGTTTACAATGCGATTTGGTAAATCAATTGATCGTTTGGGTGACTGTATCCTCAGTTAGGGAGTTGAAATTTGTCCGTATTCAGTCAGCTGGATATTCATCAGTAATTGGGTCTAAGTAATCAATAAATGTTTCGTAATTAGAAGAGTTAGTTGATAAGGTGGATCTTAATTTGATGATTTTTTGATTGAAATAAGTGGCTAGATCATTTGCTGATGGAGTATCAGAATTAGTTGAAGTGACCAGCGTAACATCTAGTAGGTTATGAACAGATTGGAATAACTTGTGTAAATCTTTGTAATGTGGTCCAATTTTGGATTTATAGAATGACCTATTAGTCTGTCTGATGGTGTATTTGTGTTTCCTTAACATTAGTTTCCACGTGGTGAACTTTTGTTCACTTTTCATTTTATTCCATGCACGTTCGAGTCTTCTTGTTTGAGTTTTTAATTTTTTCAGCTCATCGTTGAACCAAGGAAGTGAGTTATGTCTTCGTAATGTTTTTATTTGTAATGGTGCTATTGCTTCAAGTATGTATTTGCATCTGTTATCCCAATTTAGAAGGTATTGGTGATTATTATTATTGTTACATTTGTACCCTGCGCTTTCCCACTCATGGCAGGCTCAATGCGGCTTATATATTATATATACAGGTACTTATTTGTACCTGGGGCAATGGAGGATTAAGTGACTTGCCCAGAGTCGCAAGGAGCTGCCTGTGCCTGAAGTGGGAATCGAACTCAGTTCCCCAGGACCAAAGTCCACCACCCTAACCACTAGGCCACTCCTCAGAATCAGTTTGAGTAGTCCAGTCATTCGCATAGAACTTCTGCTAAAAAAGTATCGGATCGATTTGACTCCTTGTGGTGAAAGTTTTTAGATTACATGAGGCAATTGGCACGACCTAAATCCATCTCCATTTTGTGCTGTGATCCTCAACATATTCTTGACCTTTTTTTAGATCACTTTTGAGGTCTGGTATAATCAGAGGAATGGCATTATAACTGATATCTGTCTTTTCTGTGATCGCAACAACTCTTTCATTGTTATACTCAGCTATTGTTTTGAGATAACAGTTCTTCTCTTTCTGAATGCAAGTCATATAATCTTTGTAATTCAGTTTCTCTTGAGAATAGGCATCTCCCTTGTGAGAGATGGTACTCAACTTATGTTCCAAAGTAGCTCTCCATT
This sequence comes from Microcaecilia unicolor, assembly GCF_901765095.1. Classification (NCBI taxonomy): domain Eukaryota; kingdom Metazoa; phylum Chordata; class Amphibia; order Gymnophiona; family Siphonopidae; genus Microcaecilia; species Microcaecilia unicolor. Next base: position 85,011,991 of record NC_044042.1, on the reverse strand, counting down.
CTACAATGATTTGTTTTAGATCATAGGTTATTTCTTTAGATTGAGTATTTAGAATTTGTTCTTGATCTCCTTTTAGGTCATTTTTCTGACCTGGTATAATTGTATGTATCTCATCAAAACTGAGTATCTTTTCTGTGATAATATCAATATTTTCATGGAGGGGCATAATCGAACGACGCCGGCCAAATAGATGGCCGGCCATCTATTTGGCCGGCGCCGCAAAGAGCAGTCCCGAACCTTATTATCGAAAAAGATGGCCGGCCATCTTTTGTTTCGATAATACGGTTGGGGCCGGCCAAATGTCAGAGATGGCCGGGTTTGATTAATAGTATTTTGTTAGTGTTCATGTTGCTGTTAATGTATTGAGTATTTTGCTGTGTAGTTCAGTATGTTAGGATGAGCATATAAGGTGGTTAGTGTCAGCCTCAGCAGATTACAGCTCTAGATTCAGTATTACAGTTTACAGATCTAGATACAGTGAGCATTTAAAAGCATTTAAAATATTTAGAGGTTTGGATTCGTCAAGGAGTTCTATATTACAATGATTCAATCCTGCACAAGTTGCATAGAGCACTAACTAGTATATTTAAAGTTTGTGTTCGTGGAAACAGTTCTATACTACAATGATTCAACCCTGCACAAATTGCATAGGACATTGAATTATATAATTTCATCAAGAGGCCCTTCTGCATGCAGCCGAACAAAGAGTTAACCTATACAGTTAATTCTATCCTACTATATCAAGATCACATTTGTCTGTCCTCAGCTCACCCGTCTCGCCAGTCCCATCGGTATGGTGGATTGATAGTAGGTTCCAGTAAGAATCAGTTGCATAGTCTTTATTTTGGTAGTAATCTAGTTTTTATTAGCAAGTTATATATTGTATTTTGCCTTGCTGCTGTTCTATTTATACATATTCTATATATTTTATAATATATATATATATATATATATATATATATACTATCTGTGGCTTTGGTTGTGTTCTCTCTAACTCAGCTAATTTTGTTTAGGTGCCAAAGTAAGGTCCTGTTTCCCGTAGCACAAGTCCAGAATATTTGCTTAGGCAGAGTTCTGTAATCCAGGGCCTTTGCATAAATAATTCTGTTAGGAGTTGTTTTCCTATAAGACTTATTTATACTACCTATAGTGCCCACCTGGGCAGTGGTGACCATCAAACGGTTTGGTTTGATATGAGGGCTGAAGTGGAGGGCGGCCACTCAAAACTCAAAGTCCTGGATTTCAAGCGTGCTGACTTTATTAAAATGGGGGAATACCTGAGGAAGCAACTGATGGGCTGGGAGGACGAACGAGAAGTGGAAGGACAGTGGTCCAAGCTGAAAGAAGCTATAAATAGGGCCACAAACCTTTATGTAAGGAGAGTAAATAATAGCAAGAGAAAAAGGAAACCGATATGGTTCTCCAAGCAAGTGGCCGAGAAAATAAAGGCCAAAGAGTTGGCGTTTCTGAAATACAGAAAAACTCAAGAAGAGGAACACGAAGAGGAATGTCAAACCAACACAAAGAAGGTCCAAGTCTCCTGTAAAACACACATAAAGCAACAAAAAGAGCGGAAGAAAAACCAAAACAGACCAGACAAAACCATACAAAACCAAACCTCTTTGGTGCTCTTACTCTGTATGGTTTTATCTGGTCTGTTTTGGTTTTTCTTCCGCTCTTTTTGTTGCTTTACACGAAGAGGAATGCCAGATGAAACTGAAAGAAGCCAAGAGAGAGATAGGTCTGGTGAAAGCGCAAGTGGAAGAACAAATGGCTAGAAAGGTAAGGAGGGGTGACAACATTTTCTTCAGGTATATTAGTGAAAGGAGGAAGACTAAAAAAGGAATTGTGAGACTGAAAGATGCTGCGAACTGCTATGTAGATGATGAAGAAAAAGCAAATTTGCTAAATAGATACTTTTGTTCTGTTTTCACAGAAGAAAATCCTGGAGAAGGACCAAGATTGACTGGCAAAAGTACAAATGAGAATGGAGTGGATACAGCACCGTTTACGGAAGAGAGCGTGTATGAACAACTTGAAAAGCTAAAGGTGGACAAAGCCGTGGGACCAGACGGGATCCACCCCAGAATATTGAAGGAGCTCAGAGATGTTCTGGCGGGTCCTCTTAAAGATTTGTTTAATAAATCCTTGGAGATGGGATAGGTTCCGTGGGATTGGAGAACAGCGGAGGTGGTCCCTCTTCACAAAAGTGGTGATAGGGAAGAAGCTGGAAACTACAGGCCGGTAAGCCTCACTTTGGTTATTGGAAAAGTAAAGGAAGCGATGCTGAAGGAAAGGATAGTGAATTTCCTGGAAGCCAATAAGTTGCAAGATCCGAGACAACATGGTTTTACCAAAGGTAAATTGTGCCAAACGAATCTCATTGAATTCTTTGACTGGGTGACTGGAGAACTGAATCAGGGACATGCTATAGACATAATCTACTTAGATTTCAGCAAAGCTTTTGACACGGTTCCCCACAGGAGGCTCTTGAATAAACTTGATGGGCTGAAGATAGGAACCGACGTGGTGAACTGGATTAGGAACTGGTTGACGGACAGACGCCAGAGGGTGGTGGTAAATGGAATTCGCTCGGAGGAGGGAAAGGTGAGTAGTAGAGTGCCTTAGGGATCGGTGCTGGGGCCGATTCTGTTCAGTATTTTTGTGATTGACATTTCAGAAGTGTTAGAAGGTAAAGTTTGCCTTTTTGCGAATGATACAAAGATTTGCAACAGAGTGGACACTGGAAGGGAGTGGAAAACCTGAGACAGGATCTGCGGAAGCTAGAAGAATGGTCTAAGGTTTGCCAATTAAAATTCAATGTGAAGAAATGCAATGTGATGCACTTAGGGAGTAGAAATCCATGGGAGACATATGGATCCTCAGAAGCTTAGCCGAAATTGGGTGGCGGAGCAGGTGGGGGGAAGAGGGGTTGGTGGTTGGGAGGTGAGGATAGTGGAGGGCAGACTTATACGGTCTGTGCCAGAGCCGGTGATTGGAGGTGGGACTGGTGGTTGGGAGGCGGGAAGTACTGCTGGGCAGACTTGTACGGTCTGTGCCCTAATTAAGGCAGGTACAAATCAAGGTAAGGTATACATATATGTTTGTCTTGTTGGGCAGACTGGATGGACCGTGCAGGTCTTTTTCTGCCGTCATCTACTGTGTTACTATATTACTATGTGTTAGACGGTGAGAGTCTGGTATGTACGGATGGGGAGAGAGATCTTGGGGTGTGTAGGGTTATTTCCCTGTGTGTCTCACCTTGCTGGTCTTAGCCTGTATAATCCTAATACATCAAGATGGAGTCTGCAACCTATGACCTGCACATCAGTGAGACAGCAAATTCAGCTTTCTGCTTGTGGAAAATCACTGGCAGTCAGGTAACATCCAAGGACATGCTGTGGGCGACCAACCGCCATTTATCTCCCTGAGAAGCTGAAAAGCAAGTGAGACATGGCTCCAACAAGCCGGGTGAGAAACAGAAATGCATACCATGAAGTAATAGTTTCAAGGTCATGAACAACGGCCATTTCTTGCTCATGGAATGAGCTGAACAAGATCAGGATTGGTCCACGCTGGTCACCTGAGAAAAAGGGGCTAAGAAAGCGGGAAGAAGGAGAAGTTAGTTGGTCGGAATCCATGGAAGAAGTTGGAGCTGGCAAGAGGACGAGGGAGACCTGATGTGGTCCACAACCTTGTGAACTGCCTATCTAGAGAAAGTACCAGTTGGTTCAGCTGTACCCGCACGGAGTGACTGTGACCCTACTTGCTGCAGAGACTCTGTCCTACTTCTGAGGCAAAGACTCGCTGGGGAAGACAGCTCAAGTCTGAGAAGGAACCTGTGCAACCTCATCCGGGAGAGTGCCCGAGAGACAGCCTGGTGAGATAGTGATTTACTTCTTATAGCCAGAAATTAGTGATTGGTGTTTACCTAAGCTTAGGCTGGTTAGAGTCATGCCCATGGTCAGGAGATAAGCTGCTAACAATTGTATTACCTCAGAACTTTAGTTCAGTGTTACAAATCAGGTTACCTCGTATTCCAGTAAGAATCAGAGTGTATAGTTAGTGACAATATATTTTGTAGTTCTTTTACCAACAAGTTATTTTTGTATTTAGCTAAGCTTTGCTACAGAGTTGTCTATTTTGTATATCTTATATATCTATAATAAATTCTAATACATGTCAGCTGGTTTTAGTTTGTTTCTCTCTTTCGGAAGCATTGGCTCAGTGCCAATCCAGGTTCTATTCATCCCTAGACAGAAATCCGAGTATTTTGCTTGCAAATATTTCTGTAATTGGGACCTGGGAGCAAATGAGACTGGTGGGAGCCTATAAGTATCATTTGTGACTACCTACAGGTGATAGTATCTGAGGATCTGAAAGCGATGAAACAGTGTGACAAGGCGGTGGCCGTAGCTAGATGGTTGCTAGGCTATATAGAGAGAGGTGTGACCAGCAGAAGAAAAGAGGTTTTAATGCCCCTTTATAAGTCGTTGGTGAGGCCCCACCTGGAGTATTGTGTTCAGTTTTGGAGGCCGTATCTTGCTAAGGATGTAAAAAGAATTGAAGCGGTGCAAAGAAAAGCTACGAGAATGGTATGGGATTTGTGTTACAAGACGTATGAGGAGAGACTTGCTGACCTGAACATGTATTCCCTGGAGGAAAGGAAAAACAGGGGTGATATGATACAGACATTCAAATATTTGAAAGGTATTAATCCGCAAACGAACCTTTTCCGGAGATGGGAAGGCGGTAGAACTAGAGGACATGAAACGAGATTGAAGGGGGGCAGACTCAAGAAAAATGTCAGGAAGTATTTTTTCACAGAGAGAGTAGTGGATACTTGGAATGCCCTCCCGTGGGAGGTGGTGGAGATGAATACAGTAACGGAATTCAAACATGCATGGGATAAACATAAAGGAATCCTGTTCAGAAGGAATGGATCCTCAGAAGCTTAGCTAAGATTGGATGGCAGAGCCGGTGGGGGAGGGGGGAGGGGGGAGGCGGGGTGGGTGGCTGGGAGGTGGGGCTAGTGTTGGGCAAGACTTCTACGGTCTGTGCCCTGAAAATGGCAGATACAAATCAAGGTAAGGTAAAAACAAAAAGTAGCACATGAGTTTATCTTGTTGGGCAGACTGGATGGACCGTGCAGGTCTTTTTCTGCCATCATCTACTATGTTACTATGTTATGTAAAACCAAATTAGGGCCAGACTACAAAGACACGAAGAAATTATATCAACTCATGAACAAACTACTAGACACCACCTCGGTCACCACAACCAATACCGACACCCCATCTGCAGACAAACTTGCTAAATACTTCAATGAAAAAATTGTAAATCTGTGCAACACGTTACCTCAGAACACCACCGACATCGAAAACTTCATCGAGTCTCTGGACCCAATTCTTGGTGAATACCCAGCGGACCGAATCTGGACAAACTTTGTTCTCACCGTTAAAACAGTCACCCAAGCGATTAACAGGTTCTCCAAGACTCACTGCAAATTAGATACCTGCCCCAGCTACCTAATAAAATCCACCCCTCACCGCTTCTTAACAGACCTCACATCCCACCTAAATTACATGCTTCAACATGGACTCTTCCCTAAGGAAAATGGCAACATCCTACTCACCCCAATACCAAAAGATACAAAGAAAAAAACAAACAATATCACCAACTGCCACCCAGTAGCATCTATCCCACTGGTAGTCAAACTGATGGAAAGCATGGCAACCAATCAACTTACCGGTTACATAAACAAATTCTCAATACTACACAAAACACAATCAGGATTTCGCTCCAACCACAGCACCGAAACAGTACTAATTACTCTCCTAACCAAATTCAAACAAGAAATTGCAACAGGCAAAAGCATACTTCTCCTACAATTTGACATGTCCAGTGCGTTCGACATGGTAAATCATAAAATACTATTAAACATCCTAGAATACTTCGGGATTGGTGGAACTGTACTTAGTTGGATCAAGGGTTTCCTAACCACTAGAACATATCAAGTGAAATCAAATTCGAACATATCATAACCATGGAAAACAGATTGTGGAGTACCCAAGGATCACCACTATCACCAATCCTTTTCAACCTAATGATGACCCCACTAGCCAAGTCCCTATCCAACCATGGCCTTAACCCTTTCATTTACGCAGATTATGTCACGATATACATCTCTTACAAACATGATATAACAGAAATTACCAATGAAATCAAACTAAGCTTGAACATCATGAACTCATGGGCGAATGCATTTCAACTAAAACTCAACACAGAAAAAACACACTGTCTCATCCTCTCATCCCAGTACAACAAGAACAAACCCACCAACATAAATACTCCATATTACACCCTTCCTGTCTCAGACAGCCTGAAAATCCTCGGAGTTACAATCGACCAAAACCTCACGCTAGAGAGCCAAGCGAAATCAACAACAAAGAAAATGTTCCACTCAATGTGGAAACTCAAACGAGTGAAACCTTTCTTCCCGAGGGAAATATTTCGCAACTTGGTACAATCAATGGTACTAAGCTGTCACATCTGTGGTCGTGACCCCTCTCAGACTTACCTTATTTCTGGGGGTCAGCTTCTGAGCCGGCTTCTGTCTGTCCTTTCTGAGTTAGTTCTGTCTCTGTGTGCTGGCTGCTTCCAGCATGGCTCTAATTACTCCACTACACTGCACCTGTGTGTGTTGCCTGACTTAGCTCTGTCTCTGTCTCTGTGTGCTGGCTGCTTCCAGCATGGTTCTGATTGCTCCACTGTGCTGCACCTGTGTATGCTTCAGTATGCTTTCTGCCTGCTTCTTTGTTTGTGCGCCCCTTGCACTCTGGTGGCCAGAACCGGTGGCTGCCATAGACTGTCTTGCTGTCCCTACCCGTTCCAGGCTTCAGCCCACTCCGGTCCGGATCTTCCAGGCTCCCAGACTTGTCTTTTTTGTTTGTGCCTGAACAGCACCTGTAGTTGCCTTGAGATTGCTGCAGCTGAGCCTCAGGTGCTCATGGGCTTTATTAATCACCTAGAAACTTCTGTGTTTGCCTTTGCATCGCCTAAGGTCCCTGGTATGCTGGTGTGCTCTTTGCACTTCTGCCTAGTCCAGTTTATTGTCTGAGATTCTTGCCTGATTCTAGTCTAGTCTTGGTGTAGTTTATCTTGTACTGTATTGCTTGTTTTCCAGTCTTGTTTCTTTGTATTTTTCTGTCTAGTTCTTGGTTGTGTGTGTTTCTTGTTTAATGGCTGCCTGGCAGCTTTCAGTTCTGTCTCTTACCTGTCTGTGTTTCCTTTCTTAGTGGCTGCTTTGCAGCTTTCAGTCCTGACCCTTAAGCCTGTCCATTTCCTGCCTAGTGTAGTATTGTCTGTCTGTGAGTCCTAGCCCAGTTTCCTGCCTTGCTGCCCATGTTTATTCCTTTCCCCTCTGACCCTTAGTCCTAACCCTGTTCAGCCTAGATGGTATCCAGTTCCTGCCCTTTCCGGTAAGTCTTGCTGGCCACCTGCACCCAGGGGCTCAACTCCTGGGGAAGGATGACAAGTACAGGTGAAGTCTAGCTGTCCCTTCCAGAGTTCTGCCTTGTCTCTGGTGTGGGGTGGTTTTGCCTGCCGCTGCCGCTCCTCAGCAGTGGCCCAAGGGCTCAGGAACTTAGGTCCTGCCTTAAAAACCTGACATAAGCCACCTAGACTACTGCAATGGAATTTACGCGGGATGCAAAGACCAAATCATAAAGAAACTCCAAACTGCTCAAAACACCGCAGCCTGGCTTATACTTGGAAAAACGAGATTCGAAAGCGCCAAACCCCTACGAGAAAAACTGCACTGGCTCCCAATCAAAGAACGTATTTCGTTCAAAATCTACACTTTGGTTCATAAAATTATCTACGGCGAAGCCCCAGGATACATGACAGACCTCATAGATCTACCAACCAGAAACACAACCAGATCAATGTTACGATTGTGACTGTTTTCCTTGGCTGTGCTCACCTCTCCCTCTGGTGGCCAGAACCGGTGGCTGCCATAGACTGGCTTGCTGTCTCCCTACACATTCCAGACTTTCTTTCCGGTCCGGTCCGGTCCAGATATTCTAGCCCTCCAGACTTGGTTTGAAGTTTGGCAGCTAGCCTCACCCTTAGCTGCCTTGAGATTCCTGCATCTGAGCCTCAGCTGCTGATGGGCTTTATTAACCACCTGGAAACTTTCTACTTGGCCTTTGCAACGCCAAAGGTTGAGGTTTGTGTGCTTTGTGCACTTCTGCCTTGTCTTGCTTTGCCTTGTTTCTTGTCAGTATTCATAGTCTTAGTCTGCGTTCCTAGCTTGTTTGAGTCTCCTGAATCCTGTTTGCTCCTTCCCTGTCTGCTTTTGGCTTCCTTCCCCTTCTGTTTGTGAACCTTGTATCTTGTCTGTTTGAGACCCTGTATCTTGAATTCTGTTCCAGCCAAGCTTGTGTCTGTATTCTTGTCTGTTTGAGACCCTGTATCTTGAACCCTGTCTAGTCTAGCTTGTTTCTCCCCACTCGGTCCGGTAAGTCCTGCCAGCTGCCCGTACCTAGGGGCTCAACCCCTAGGGAACGGCGGTCAAGTGCAGGTGAAGTCCTGTTCCAGTCATGCTAGTTCCTGAATCCTTCTTGTGTTTTTTGATTCTGGTCCCTGCCAAGTCAAGTCCATTCCGGTACTGCTTATTCCTGCCTCGCCTGCCTACAGCTTCTACTCCAGTCCTGTTGGTCCAGTCCTGGTTGGAGGGTTTTGCCTGCTGCTGCCGCTCCTCGTCAGAAGCCCAAGGGCTCACGATTCCAGACTATCCTTGAGAACCTGACAATCAACACGCACATACCTAACTCTCCACCACCCAAGCTATAAAGGTCTCAAATACAAATCAACCTATGCATCCAGCTTCTCCTATATAAGCACACAACTATGGAACACCATGAAAACAACGTTTGACCTATTAAACGTCCGGAAATCACTAAAAACTAGCTTGTTCAAAAAGGCATACCCTAACGATCCAACTTAAATGCCTGAACCCTGCAACACAACGAAACTAAAGCTCGATCTGGACATAATTCTTCCTCCTTTCGATTCCTAATGTGTCTGTCACACATGAACTTTACTCTGCCACAATATCACTCTGTATTTGTCATACCGGAATTGGTGATCGCCGTCACGGTACTATGTAAGCCACATTGAGCCTGCAAATATGTTGGAAATGTGGGATACAAATGCAACAAATTAATAAAATAAATAAAATAAACATTCAATCAATCTTAGATCTCAAGGAGAATTGGGCAACATCCTTCCATCTACAATTAAACAGGGAGGAAACTAAATTTCTCATAATTTCTAGTCCTAACAACTTTCACAATCAGACCAGTTTTACCATTAATCAGGTGAGCTAGCCATTGGAACATAATTTGAAAATTCTTGGGATCATCATCGACCAATTCCTATCATGTGACGATCAAGTCAGATGCAAAGCATTAATAAAGAAAATATGAAGCGAAACTTACCGCAGAGGCTAAAACTCACAGTAACAACTTTTTCAGGTACATCAGAAGCAGAAAGCTTGTGAAGGAATCCGTGAGACTGTTAGATCACGAAGGAGCAAAAGGGGTGCTCAGGGAGGACAAGGCTGTAGCAGAGAAACTGAATGAATTATTTGCTTCTGTCTTTATGGAAGAAGATGTAAGAGATCTGCCTGTATCGGAAATGGTTTGCAAGGGTGATGATACAGAGGAACTGAAAGAAATCTTGGTGAACCTGTAAGATGTGCTGAGCCAAATTGACAAATTAAAGAGCAGTAAATCACCTGCACTGGATGGGGTACATCCAAGGGTACTCAAAGAACTCAAGCATGAAATTGCTGATCTTCTGTTAGTAATATGTAACCTGTCATTAAACTCGTCCATTTTACCTGAAGATTGGAGGGTGGCCAATGTGAAGCCGATTTTAAAAAAAGGTTCTAGGGGTGATCCTGGAAATGATAGACCAGTAAGCCTGACATCGGTGCTGGGCAAAATAATGGAAACTATTATAAAGAATAAAATTACAGAACACATTGACAAACATGGTTTAATGGGACAGAGTCAGCATGTGTTCAGCCAAGGGAAGTCTTGCCTCACCAATTACCTTCATTTTTTTGAAGGTGTGATAAAGGTGAGCCGGTTGATGTGGTGTATCTAGAGTTCCAGAAAGCTTTTGATAAAGTTCCTCATGAGAGACTCCTGAGAACATTAGAGTCATGGGATAGGAGGGAAGGTTCTGGTGTGGATTAGGAATTGGTTATTGGACAGAAAACAGAGTGGTGTAGAGTTAAATGGTCTTTTCTTTCAATGGAGGAGGGTTAACAGTGGAGTGCTGCAGGGATCAGTACTGGGACCAGTGCTATTTAACATATTTATAAACGATATGGAAATCAGAATGATGAGTGAAGTGATTAATTTGCAGATGATACAAAACTATTCAAGGTTGTTAAAACATTTGCGGACTGTGAAATATTGCAGGAAGACCTTAGGAAATTGGAAGACTGGGCATCCAAATGGCAGATGAAATTTAATGTGGACAAATGCAAGGTGATGCACATTGAAAAGGATAATCCGAATCATAGTTACCTGATGCTTGGAGGTCAGCACTCAAGAAAAAGATCTAGGAGTCGTTGTAGATAATACACTGAAATCTTTAGCTCAGTGTGCAGCGGCAGCCAAAAAAGCAATCAGGATGCTATGAATCAGGGGCTTAGCTACGTGGGGCCACGGGGGCATGGGCCCCCACAGATTAAGCCCTGGTCCCCTCTATATTTGACCCCCGCTGCTACCCGCCCCACCGCCGCATCAGGTACCTTGTTTGCTGGTGGGGGTCCCCAACCCCCGCCAGCCAAAGAGTCTTCTTCAGCGCCGGTTGACTCCGCCGCCTTCGTTGTGTAATAATCTGTTTCTGACACCTTATGTCCTGCACGGGGCTACATACAGGACGTGCACGGTGCAGGACGTCAGGAGTTTGAAACAGATCATCACACAGAGAAGGCGCCAGAGTCGATCGGCGCTGAAGAAGACTCTTTGGCTGGCGGGGGTTGGGGACCCCCGCCAGCAAACAAGGTACCTGGCGGTGACGGGGGAGGGTTTTTGCGGCGGTGGCAGCGGCGGGGGGGGGGTTGCGGTTGTGGCGGTGGGGGGGTCCAAAGTGGCGTGGGGAGGCGGCGGGGGGAGGCGGATAAACAGTGCCCCCACCTCGGGATCTGCCCCCCCCTCCCGCCGAGTTCTGGCTACACCCCTGCTAGGAATTATTAGGAAAGGGATGGTGAATAAAACCAAGAATACTATAATGTCTTTGTATTGCTCCATGGTGCATCCGCACCTTGAGTATTGCGTTCATTTCTGGTCGCCGTATCTCAAAAGAGATATAGCAGCATTAGAAAAGGTTCAAAGAAGAGCAACCAAAATGATAAAGGGGATAGAACTCCTCTCATATGAGGAAAGGCTAAAGAGGCTAGGGCTCTTCAGCTTTGAAAAGAGACAGATGAGGGAAGATATGACTGAGGTCTACAAATTCCTGAGTGGTGTAGAACGAGTAGAAGTAATTGATTTTAAGACTAGGGGACACTCAAGGAAGTCACATAGAGATACTTTAAAAACAAATAGGAGGAATTTTTTTTCACTCAACGAATAGTTAAGCTCTGGAACTCTTTGCCTGAGGATGTGGTAACAGCAGTTAGTGTATCTGGGTTTAAAAAAGGTTTGGGCAAATTCCTGGAGGAAAATCCATAGTCTGCTATTGAGACAGATATGTGAAGCAACTGCTTGCCCTGGGATTTGTAGTATGGAATGTTGCCATGATTTGGGTTTCTGCCAGGTACTTGGAAAACAGGATACTGGGCTAGATGGACCATTGGTCTGACCCAGTATGGCTACTCTTATGTTCTAAGTTAATTCTGTAGTAACCAAAACCTTTAGAACTTTGTGGAAGCTGAAAAGAATCAGATCTTTCTTCCCATGTTCTACTTTTCGTTCCCTTGTAGAAACATTAGACATTTCACAATTGGATTACTGCTACTCAGTCTATTTAGGGAATAAGGAACCCTTTATCAAAAAAACTTCAAACTACCCTAAATACTGCTGCTAGACTCATGTAAAGCTTCAAAATTCAATAGGGCATCCCTATTATCTAAATTACACTGGCTACCAATAAAAGCCAGAATCATCTTTAAAACATGTACATTCATTTACAAAATCATGTATGGCATGAGCCCAGATTACACGATGAAGCTGATTGATTTACCTACCTTCAATACGTTTACTAGATCAAGAAACTATCTCATACTACATTTTCCTATCTATAAAAACATCAGATATAAATTGAACAAAGATTTCTCACATACAGGGACAAAATGGCGGAACACCATCCCTAGTGAGATAAAAAGGATTACCAACTACCAAATTTCTCAAGGCATTCCTTTTTAACAAATTTTGCATTGTTAGACAATGAACTAAACAGCAAATATTGTGTCTTTATTTTTTGCTCTTTTCAAAATCTCACTGTTTGTTTTCTTCATACTTGTAAAAACTATATTGTATACATTTCTAGTCTTAATTATTGTAAGCCACATAGAACTGAATAATTAACATTCAGATTATGTGGGATATAAACACCAATAAATAAATAAATTAAAAATATACCTCTGCTTGTGTTCTTATGGGTTATCCTTGGAATAGGCATATGTTTCCAATATTGAAAACTCTTCATTGGCTTCCTATTAAAGAGAGAATAGTTTTTAAAATTCTTATGTTAGTTTTTAAGATGCAACATAATTTGGTGCAGAGAAGGGCAACGAAAATGATAAAGGGGATGGGACGACTTCCCTATGAGGAAAAGCTAATTGGCTAGGGCTCTTCAGCTTGGAGAAAAGGCGGCTGAGGGGAGATATGATAGAGGTCTTTAAAATAATGAGTGGAGTTGAACGGGTAGATGTGAAGCGTCTGTTTACGCTTTCCAAAAATACTAGGACTAGGGGCATGCGATGAAGCTACAATGTAGTAAATTTAGAACAAATCGGAGAAACATTTTCTTCACTCAACGTGTAATTAAACTCTGGAATTCGTTGCCAGAGAATGTGGTAAAGGTGGTTAGCTTAGCGGAGTTTAAAAAAGGTTTGGACGGCTTCCTAAAGGAAAAGTCCATAGACCATTATTAAATGGACTTGGGGAAAATCTACTATTTCTGGGATAAGCAGTATAAAATGTTTTGTACTTTTTTGGGATCCCTTTCTTGGTCTGCAACTTCTAATGTGGAAACTTGCATAACTAGCTATAATTCGGGTTCTTTGTTCCCACATGCATCACCTTGCACTTGCTCACATTAAACGTCATCTGCCATCTAGCCGCCCAGTCTCCCAGTCTCGTAAGGTCCTTCTGTAATTTTTCACAATCCTGTCGTGAGTTAATGACTTTGAATAACTTTGTGTCATTAGCAAATTTAATTACTTCGCTAGTTACTCCCATCTCTAAATCATTTATAAATATATTAAAAAGCAGCAGTCCTAGCACAGACCCCTGAGAAACCCCACTAACTACCCTTCTCCATTGTGAATACTGCCCATTTAACCCCACTCTCTGTTTCCTATCCTTCAACCAGTTTTTAATCCACAATAGGACTTTTTCTCCTATCCCATGACCCTCCAGTTTCCTCTGTAGCCTTTCATGAGGTACCTTGTCAAACACCTTTTGAAAATCCAGATATACAATATAAACCGGCTCACCTTTGTCCACATGTTTGTTTACTCCTTCAAAGAATTGAAGTAAATTGCTGAGGCAAGATTTCCCCACACAAAAGCCGTGCTGACCTGGTCTCAGTAAACCAATCGATCTAGTTATAGATAGTTGTAGGTCAGTGGTGTGCTGGTAAATGTTTAACAACAGGCTCTCTCCCCGGTCTGCGCCCCCCCCCCCCCCCCCCCAAATTGCAGAGCTGGCTATGGCCGGGGAGAGAGCCTGGGGGGGTGGCAATGCATTATTCCAGGGGGAAAAAATTAAATGATCCCAGGTTCCAATCTAATTCATGTTTAATGTGCGATAAAATGCCATAAATAAATAAGTAAATAAATATAAACTTTTAATGTTGAGCACCTGATTCTCAAAGTGAACATATTCCAAACACTATAATGAAAATAAAATGATTTTTTTCTACCTTTGTTGTCTGGTGACTGTTTTTCTGATCATGCTGGCCCAGTATCCGATTCTGCTGCTATCTGTCCTCTTAACTCCATTTCCAGGGCTTCCTTTCCATTTATTTCTTTCCTTTCTTCTTCATTTCTGGTCCTCAGCTTCTGCCTATTTTCTTCATCCATGTGCAGTTTTTCTCCTCTCTTCCTTTTCCCTCATCTCATCTCCTTCCTCACTCTTCCCTCCCCTCCATCCATGTCCAGCATTTCTTCTCTCTCACCTTCTCTCCCCTGCCCTCCATCCACCCATGTCCAGCAGTGACCCTCCTGTCCCCTGTCCTGCATGCACCCATGTCCAGCGATCCTTCTCTCCCCTGCCCTCCATCCACCCATGTCCAGTGACCCTCCTCTTCCCTGCCCTCCATCCACCCATGTCCAGCAGTGACCCTCCTCTCCCCTGACCTCCATGCACCCATACCCAGTGACCCTCTTTTCCCCTGCCCTGCATGCACCCATACCTAGACCTTCCTCTCCCCTGCCCTCTATCCACCCATGTCCAGCAGTGACCCTCCCCTGCCCTGCCCTCCATGATCCACCCATGCCCAGCAGTGACCCTCCTCTCCCCTGCCCTGTATGCACCAGCGACCCTTCTCTTCCCTCCATCCACCCATGCCCAGTGACTCCCTTCTCTCCCCTGCCACCCCCTCCTGAGTTGTTCAGCAAATTCTTCCTCCCTCCCTCCCTCTGGATCCGCTCCCTCACCGACCCTACCTTGTCCTTCGAATTCTTCGGGGCAGGCAGTGTTGGCTGCCCGCTGCCAGTGCTGACTCTCCCCCGCTGCCCGATCGCGCTTCAAAATGGCCACCGAGACTTACAGGGCGACCTCCAAGACTTCAGCAGAAGTCTTGGCGGCCATTTTAAAGCGCAAACCGGCAGCGGGGGAGAGTCAGCGCTGGCAGCGGGCAGGCAAGACTGCCTGCCCCGAAGAATTTGATGGCCAAGGGACCGGATCCGGAGGGAGGAGGGAGGGAGAGCCGGCTCGCCCTTTCTAACAACCGGCTCACAAATCCGAGCAAAATTTAACAACTGGCTCTTGCAAGCCGGCTCCAGTACACCACTGTTAGGTTGAGTTTCATGTGAAACATCCTACTTCTGCTTTGTACTTATTGTTGGGGAGTTGATCTGTTAGTTTGGGAATGTTCTCTATGAAAGAATAATTATACTGAATATGATTTATATTAAATGGTATGTTAGAATAACATTGTTAAATTAAATTATTTTCATTAGTGGCAGAAACTAGCTGTAGCTGGCTAATTAAAAAAGAACTCATTTATCCATTGGAACTAAGTGGTTTGCAACTTGAGAAGCTGACTAATGCCCTGCGCTCCTTGCTGTTTTCCTATTGGCTGGAGTTGGAGCTAGCTGGGGACTCGCTAGAGCAATAAGAGAAGCCCAGGAGAGAGGGTGCAGGGTCTGCTTATGCACAGACACGGGAGGTAGAATATGGCAATAATACTGGAAGCTCAGAAAGTGCTGATTTAGGGGCCCTTTTACAGAATGGCGGTAAGCTCAATGCAAGACTACTACTGGCCTAGCACAGCCACTGGCTGTAGTTCCGGATAGAGCGCACACCATTTCTCGGTGAAGACTTCCCCCTGCGGAAATGGTTAGCGTGGCAGTAACTTGGCAGTAATCAGGCATTGAAGTGCACAGGGTTACCGTGGGAGCCCTTTCCGCCACCTCAGTGGGTGGCAGTAAGGGTTCCAAGGTGCATGTCCAAGCGGTAATAGTTTTCTTACCGCATGGCCATATTGTTTTTGGGGCTTTTTACCTGCTGCAGTAAAAAAGGCCCTGGCATGTGGAAAAAATGGCCCCTGCTGCTACAGCAGGGCCCTTTTTCCCGTGGCTTGGTAAAAGGACCCTTTGCTGTAAGCTCTAAATGTGTGAGATATTTTGTCCAAAAACTAGGTAAGCAATAGCATTTAAGCTATAACACAGACTTCCTTCTGGTGTGGGGCCATTCACATTGTATGAACCCTGATGTTAGTACAGTTCATACCACAAGATTAGCCCCAAGATGGGGGTGCAAAAGCAAAAGCTTTACCTACCTGAGCACACAATTATGGAACACATTACTGCGCAACCTAAAAACGATCTCCGAGCTAACTAACTTCCGCAAACTACTGAAGACCCATCTCTTTAACAAGGCATACCACAAAGAACAACAAATATGAACATTTATAACTCCTCCACATATATTCAGAACTGTCTTACTATATCTGCTTGTTGTACTACTATCATGTCTCTTATTATAATGTTACCCAAGATCCTTCTGTACCAGTAAATGTATATTTTCTAACTGTATTTCCACTTATCATGATGTATTGTAAGCCACATTGAGCCTGCAAAGAAGTGGGAAAATGTGGGATACAAATGCAATAAATAAATAAAATAAATAAATAAAAGTTGGCTCAGGGAACCACAACCCCTTGAACTGGCCCTGAGTGTTGACTTCAAAGTACTCCAAAGCCAAGCCTAGCTGATCCGGTGTGTGGAAGTTGGGTTGTCAACTGGTTACACATTTTCATGACATGTTGTTTCAGCTTTGGTTTACCCCACTGGCTGCATGGAATTGTAGTGCTTATTACCATAGGTCAGGGATTCCCAAGCCTGCCCTGGGGACCCCAGAGCTGAGAGGTTTTAGGATATTCACAAAGAATATGCATGAGATAAATTTGCATATAAGTTTCCTTTGTATGCAAGTTCATCGTTGATATCCTGAAAAACCTGTTATGCTATGAGGTCCCAAGGGGTTTTGGGAAAGTCCTGCTGTAAGTAAAAAGGGAGGAGGGTACTGACATTTTGAAAAATATGCATTTGAGTTTTCCAGCTTACTCCTTCCTGGTTTTAATCCACTGAATGCATGCACTTGCAGTTCTGATTTCTGATAAGACCAGTGCTCCCAAACCTGTCCTGGGGTATCTCCAGCTAGCCAAGTTTTCCAGCTATCCACAATGAATATGCATGAGATAGATTTGAAGGGTGATTCTAGAACTTAGAGCCAAAATTGACAGTTTCGTACATAAGCGCACTAACCGCTACTCTATAAGGTTGTGCCTAAGGGGCTGTACATGTGGACGGAGCATGGGTGGGCTATGGAGAGGGTAGGAATGCCCTCCCGAGGAAGGTGGTGGAGATAAAAATGGTGATGGAATTCAAAAAGGCGTGGGATGAACATGGAGGATCTTTAATTAGAAAATGGTATAAAAAACAAAACTTAAATGACTGCATGAGTGTTGATGTGTTGAGTGGTGATTAGATGGCATCTTCAGCTGTGAAGAACTAAGGCCAGTGCCGGGCAGACTTGTACGGTCTGTGTCCCATATAAGGAAAAACAGTTTAGGATGGCCTGGAGAGGGTTTCAATGGCAAATCCAGTAGCTGGAAAATGAGGACAGTGCTGGGGTGATGTCTGCAGTGTGTGTCTCATATATGACAAACAGATCGGGATGGGCTGGAGTGGGTTTTGACAGCAACTACACTAGTTGGAATGTAAGGACAATTCTAGGCAGACTTCTACAGCCTGTCCCAGAAACACCAAAGAAAGATTAGGATCAAGTAGTTTATATCACATTCATTGTTTAATCATGAATTGATAATGAGTGTGACTGTTGGACAGACTGGATATTACTATGGGGCTCATTTTCAAAAGAGAAAAATGTCCAAAAAGTGGCATAAGTCTGCATTTGAATGTTTTCTCACAAGAACGTCCAAATTGGTATTTTTGAAACCAATTTTTAGATGTTTTTCTACAAAGTCCGTCAGAAATGCAATCAAATCACAAGGGACCATGCCAGCGGCGTGTTAAGGGCGGGATATGGGCGTTCCTAACACTTGGACGTTTTTTAGCCATAATGGAACAAAACAAAACCGTCCAGGACTAAAACTGAGACGTTTTGAGCTAGACCTGTTTTTATAACAAATAAGGCACAAAAAGGTGCCTCAAATGACCAGATGACCTCCCCTTACTCCCCCCAG
Organism: Microcaecilia unicolor; assembly: GCF_901765095.1. Taxonomy (NCBI): domain Eukaryota; kingdom Metazoa; phylum Chordata; class Amphibia; order Gymnophiona; family Siphonopidae; genus Microcaecilia; species Microcaecilia unicolor. The sequence goes on along the minus strand of NC_044042.1, from coordinate 84,993,808 downwards.
TGGTCATTGATCCCCTCTCTCCCCCCCAAAAGTGTGATTAAAAACATTACTTACCAGTCTCTATGTCAGCCTCAGATGTTAAATTAAGGTCTATTAGAGCAGCATGCAGGTCCCTGGAGTAGTCTAGTGGTGGGTGCAGTGCACTGCAAACAGGTGGACCCAGGCCCATACGTCCCCCTACCTGTTACACTTGTGATGGAAACTGTGAGTCCTCCAAACTTCACCAGAGATCCACTGTACCCACATATAGGTGCCCCCTTCACCAAGAGGGCTATTGTGGTGGTGTACAGTTGGGGATAGTGGGTTTTGGGGGGCTCATCAGCAAGATAAGGGAGCAATGGTGAGATGTGTACCTGGGAGCATTTATTTGAAATCCACTGCAGTGCCCCCTAGGGTGCCCCATTGCTCTCCTGGGATGTCTATGTGGCCAGCCTACTAAGAATGCTGGCTCCTCCTATATCTGACTAGCTCGATTTTGTGCATTTTTCACTTGGATGTGTTTGTTTTTTTTAAATGGACCAAAAAGATAAATGCACAGAGCACAAAAACATCTAGCAAATAGCCATTTTTGAAAAAAAAAAAAAAAGATGTTTTTCTGTTTTGAAAATGGCTATATTCTCCACTTGAATTTTGGACGTTTAGAGCAAAAGATCCAAAGTTGGACTTAGATGTCATATCGAAAATGCCCCTCCACGTAAATTATAGAGTAATGTAAGTTACACACTTTGCATGGGGCACTTAGGCACTTGCACTTGCCGTTCTCCTGGTATAAATGGTCACGCTAAACTTATGTGTGCCAATTTGAGTTTATGCTTGGTGCACAGATGCCATATAGAACTGGCATCCAGCATGAGGCATCAAAGTGCCTAAATGGAGATGCCAAGTGATAGAATTTGCCCCATACTTCCTCCATTAACCACCTTATAATTGAAAGAGAAAAACGCCTAGATTTCGACCCAAATCGGGAGATAGACGTTTATCTCACAAAAACGAATAAATCGGTATAATGGAAAGCCGATTTTGGACGTTTTCAACTGCACTCCATCGCGGAAGCGTACAAAGTTGACGGGGGCGTGTCAGAGGCGTGGCAAAGGTGGAACTGGGGCGTGGTTATCGGCCGAGGAGAGATGGGCGCCTTTCGCCGATAATGGAAAAAAAGTATGCGTTTGTAGCTAGAATTTAGGGCACTTTTCCTGGACCCTGTTTTTTCACGAATAAGGCCCCAAAAAGTGCCCTAAATGACCAGATTACCACCAGAGGGAATCGGGGATGACCTCCCCTGACTCCCCCAGTGGTCACTAACCTCCTCCCACCACAAAAAATGATGTTTCACAACTTTTTATTTTCACCCTCAAATGTCTCCCTGGCAGCAGTATGCAGGTCCCTGGAGCAGTTATTAGGGGGTGCAGTGGACTTCAGGCAGGTGGACCCAGGCCCATCCCCCCCCTACCTGTTACAATTGTGCTGCTTAATGCTTAGTCATCCAACCCCCCCAAACCCACTGTACCCACATGTAGGTGCCCCCCTTCACCCCTTAGGGCTATAGTAATGGTGTAGACTTGTGGGCAGTGGGTTTTGAGGGGGATTTGGGGGGCTCAACACACAAGGGAAGGGTGCTATGCACCTGGGAGCTCTTTTACCTTTTTTTTTGTTTTTGTAAAAGTGCCCCCTAGGGTGCCTGGTTGGTGTCCTGGCATGTGAGGGGGACCAGTGCACTACGACTCCTGGCCCCTCCCACAAACAAATGCCTTGCATTTATTCGTTTTTGAGCTGGCGCTTTCATTTTCCATTATCACTGAAAAACAAAAACGCCCAGCTCACAAATTGTCGATTAAAACATGGACGTTTATTTTTTTCGAAAATACGGTTCGGTCCGCCCCTTCACGGACCCGTTCTCGGAGATAAACGCCCATGGAGATAGACGTTTTCATTCAATTATGCCCCTCCACATAACTCATTGTTGATATCCAAAAATGTGATTGACTGGAAATCTCCCAGGACTAATTTGAGAACCATTGGTCCAAGGAAAAGCAGGACTACAAAAACCCCAGCCTTCTATAGGCTAAAGGCAGGTCTGCATCAGTCTGTCCAGCAGAAACAGCTAGATGCATTCCATTAACAAAAAGCTTTCCAGATACGTCCCGGTGACACTACAGCCAACTGAGTATTCAGGATATCTGCAATGAATTAGCCTTTATTAGAGTTTCATTGTTTGTGGATTTATCTCGCGTACTGTAAGGATATACTTTTGTGTGAAGAAAAAAATCAGGAAATTTTAACAAAATTTCCTCTCGTTTCATTTCATCTGGAAAACAAAAGAACAAAATTTTGTTTTGTTTTTTGATTTATTTCAGTTTTCTTCTGAGCTTCCACCAGCTGTTGTCCCATTTGGATATTGGAGACCCAATGTATGGGTAAGAAATATTGGGGGTGGGGGGTGGAGGAGGAACAGACCAGAAATTCTGGGTTCCAGTTTCACTTCTCCCACTGATGCTTGTTGTGACCTTGGCAAGTCACTTAACTAATTCTTGCCTTACGAACAAACTAAATGCCTGATTTTCTAACCTGCATTAATACAAATTATGTGGTTATTAGATAGGCCCTACTTAGATTTGTATTAATGCACATCAGTAAATGGGGTTATTACATGTACATCTTCCATGGACAGGGGATGTATCTAATGTCCTTGAACAGGTATGAACTAAATTTAATCCCCTTCTCCCTGAAAAAACAAAATAAAAATGGAAGCTCATATGTCTCCATAGTCATTCTGGATATTCTGTAAACCTGACAGGCTGGGGTGGGGTGGGGGGTCACCAGGACAGGTTTGTGAAGCCCTGCATTAAAATAACCTATTTATTTTAACTGAAAATGTTGTGTAAATAGAAAAGCAGTCTTACCTCTAAGAGTGGATGGAGTTATGGCCTCTTAAACCTTCCTGCCTTCAGGGACTAGCGTCTTCAGTGAAACAACCTCCTAGCTGGTGCACAGAAGCCAAAAGATGAATGGGCATGGAGCATGAACCACCCTCTCCTCTTTTCCGGGGAAGGGCTGAAGCACATTATCAAGGGAAGCAATGAGGGCATTCTCTTTACTCTTGACAGGTCTTAAGATAGTAAAGTGGCAACTGTTGCTAAATATAGAGACCCTTGACCCAGTCATTCAGTCTGGCCCAATGATGTTGCTACAGACCATACTCAGTCAATGATCTTCTTTTGTCTTTCCTTTTACCCTTCTCTGTGTTTGTCCCAGGAAGGCTTGAATTTTGTTACTGTCTTGATTACAACCACCCTCTACTCTAGGCTATTCACCACCTGTTCACATTTCTCACATTTCATCAGAGTCTGTTTCTCCAGCTTTCTGTACTGATCCCCCTTGATCTTGAGCTTTCTTCTTCCTTGCTCTGCCATTGTGCTTTGGTTTTTAATCTCTGTTAAGTCTTCCAGGCAGGAACCTCTTGCCTCGTTAAATTGCTTTGCATATTGGGCCCAGTGTCTGCAGAATGTCTATTCCCCAAAACTGCAGAGACCCACAGATTAGAGCAGTGAAATGGCCAATGTCTGTAGGGAGATCCTACGCTTGTTCCTGACTTTCTGACACCCCATTTCCTTGTTCATTTCTCTATATGTAGAGCTGATTTCACATGAAAGAAGCAGGTACTACAAATCCCTTAATGCTATTAGGATATATTTTATTTGAATAGATTTATTTCTGAGCATAAGCAGGACTCAATTCTTCACAAATGGGTGACATTCCTCTGTCTCTCTCTCCCACCTGCAACCATCCAGCATTGCCTTGTCTCTTCCATTTCCTGCTTTGTTCCCTCTGTCTCTCTTTCCTCTCCCCCAGTCCCTCTCCCATTGGTATACTCAGTTTTGTGGGTTTCTCCTCCTGTGCTGGATGGTGGGGGAAAAGAGAGAGACAGAAGGGTGATACTGGATGGTGAGGGGAAAGTGAAAGAGATGAGTCCATGCTAGATGATGGAGGGAGGGGTGCAATGCTGGATGGTTGGTGAAGAGATAGAAAGAGAAAAGGGTGATGCTGGATAGCGGACTTTTGCCTCATGAAGAGAGGCTGAGAAGGCTAGGGCTTTTCAGCTTGGAGAAGAGACGGCTGAGGGGAGATATGATAGAAGTGTATAAAATAATGAGTGGAATGGATCGGGTGGATGTGAAGCGACTGTTCACGCTATCCAAAAATACTAGGACTAGAGGGCATGAGTTGAAGCTACAGTGTGGTAAATTTAAAACGAATCGGAGAAAATTTTTCTTCACCCAACGTGTAATTAGACTCTGGAATTCATTGCCGGAGAACGTGGTACGGGCGGTTAGCTTGACGGAGTTTAAAAAGGGGTTAGATAGATTCCTAAAGGACAAGTCCATAGACCGCTATTAAATGGACTTGGAAAAATTCCGCATTTTTAGGTATAACTTGTCTGGAATGTTTTTACGTTTGGGGAGCGTGCCAGGTGCCCTTGACCTGGATTGGCCACTGTCGGTGACAGGATGCTGGGCTAGATGGACCTTTGGTCTTTCCCAGTATGGCACTACTTATGTACTTATGTACTTATGTACTCATGGTGTGCAAGTCGCGCATGGTTGCCTTTGAAGGCATTGGTTTCTCAGATGTTGGCCTTCCTACAGGATGGGCTGCCTATAATTCTCTCCAAGTTCAAATGGTGGCCCTTGCCTGTTACAGGGGGTGCATGTCAGGGTCTTTTCTGATAGCTTATCCGGTTGTGGTAGGCTTTTTTTTTTATATTTAAACGGTTTTTATTGATGATCAGACATTTTAAACAAAATTATAGAAAGCAAACAGATTAAAGTCATAACAATATACATCTTAATTGTTTCATCAGTGATCATCAATTTTTATATAACAATAACTCCCCTTCAACCATCTCCCTCCCCTCCCCCCTCTCCCCCCCCCCCCCCCCCCCATAGCCTCTACTCTGAGCTCCTTACTTCATGGTATCATCTTTCAAAATCCAACGTCAATCTGTACCTAATTACACAAGGAGTATATGTCGACCGAGTTCTTCTCAAATTAGGGTTTACCTAAATTATTGAGTACTGCACTTCTTGCTTTATGAGAGATATTTTGTAAGTATGGATTCCATATAGTTATAAAATGCTTCCTTCTCTTTGGGCTGTTAAAGGCTGATCTGGCCTCCCAAAGCATTAGCTCATGGAATCTATTCCTCCAGAGCCACACTGAGGGTGGCTCCGCCTGTGTCCAGTGCCTGAGTATACATTTCTTCCCCACTGCGTATGCCTTACAAAAAAGTAACTCCAAATTTTTATTTGAAATTCCATATGCATTATTTTTATTCAAAAGTACCCCTCTCCAGGAGGGGAACATCCTTTGCCCCGATATTTTTTCAAGATAGTTTTGTATTGCTTTCCAATATGATTTAATTTTATTACATCTCCAGAATGTGTGCATAAAAGTGTTCCTCTCTTTGCTGCATTTAGGACATTGGGCATCAGATATCCATCCGGCCCTTGCTGCCTGTGATTGTGTTATGTATCCTCGGTGTATAATCCTATATTGACTCTCCTGCAGCTCCGCCCCACTTACTTGTTTGGGTATGTCTTTGATCAGTTTATCAAAATGTATGCCCTTCAGCTCATATCCCAAATCTTTACTCCATGAGTCTTTAAGCTTGTCATATACTCGAGGTGGATTGAGCATCATTCGGATGTGGTAGGCTTTTTATAGGGGAATTTTTGTCTTCATCAGCCATGCCCAGTGTAGCATCTGAACCTGGTGTTTTGAGCTAAGTAGACGGCACCTTTTGAGCTTTTACACAGGGCTTCTGAGAAAGATCTGACCTCGAAGACGGTGTTTTTGGTGGCCATGGCGTCAGACCATCTTGTCTCAGATATTCAGGCGTTGTTGTGTCAGTACCCCTTTTTCAGTTTTCTGAAGTGGGCGTCACTCTGTGTACGATCCTGTCCTTTCTGATGAAAGTCCTGTCAGCATTTCATCCCAATCAGCCTCTGTATCTCCCTGGAGGTACAGAGTACAGGTATAGAGTGGAGGAGTAGCCTAGTGGTTAGTGCAGTGAACTTTAATCCTGGGGAACTGAGTTCAATTCCCACTGCAGCTCGTTGTGACTCTGGGCAAGTTACTTAACCCTCCGTTGCCCCTGGTACAAAATAAGTACCTGAATATATGTAAACCGCTTTGAATGTAGTTGCAAAAACCTCAGAAAGGCAGTATATCAAGTCCCATTTCCCTTTCCCTTCATTTTGACAAGTGGATTATCCAACGGATTTTGTGAAACATCACCTGTTGGATATTCGGTGAGTTCTCCTTCGTTATTTGCAGATGTCTAATGAGTTTCGGCATTCAGGTCATCTCTTTGTGCTTCTCTCAGGGACTTGATGGGGCTACACAGTGTCTAAGGCAACTATTGCTCACTTGCTTAAGGAAGCAATTGCATTGGTGTACACTTTGGAAGGTTGGGCTCCGCTGGAAACCTTGTGTGCTCATTCCACGTGGGCACAGATGAACTCAAGGGCGGAAACAGGTGTTCTTCCACTGGAGAAGATTTGTCAAGTGGCTACTTGGGCTTCTCGACATACATTTTCGAAGCATTACAGAGTGGACATGGCTGCAAGGACGGATGCTCGTTTTGGAGTGGCAGCTTCTCACCCTATTTAGGGAATGCTTTTGTACATCCCACCTGTTTCTGGATTCATCTGCTGAAGAGGCTAAGGAAGGTAAAATTATGTCTCACCTGATAATTTTCTTTTCTTTAGTCACAGCAGATGAATCCAGGATCCCTCCCTGTTTGTCAGCTGCGTGTTCTTTTCTGCTCGGTTTATTGCTGGATTTTTTTCCGTAGTCTTTGACTCTTTTTCAGGTGCAGTTGGTTCAAAAAAAAGACAGAAGAGACATGTTTCTTCTAAACTGATCAGTGTGATCAGTGTCTGTCATGCTTTGATACTCTGGTTCTGTTCCTACCTGTTGTGGGGTTGTGAGGAAGATTTTCAGTTGTTGTTGTTTCCCTACTGCTTTCGGATGAGACATATACTGACTAATGGAGGGGCTGGCCATCTGGTATCATTGCCTTCAGTTCAGCTATCTCTATCTCTACCTGCTGGTAGATGGATACAACCCACCAGTTTCTGGATTCATCTACTGAGACTAAAGGAAAGAAAATTATCAGGTGAGACACAATTTTACCATATCACATGATACAGCTGGCTATCCCCAAATATTCAGCGCATAGCCGGCTACTCTAAGCAGGCATATTGGGCCGTATAAATAGCTGGAATATCTTTGGCCGGTTTAAACTTAACTGGCCATCTATGAGTATTAACTTAGCTGGTTAAGTTTAAAACCATCCAAAAAGAAACTGAATATTCAATGCTGGTCACCAGTAGTTGGAGGAGTGGCCTAGTGGTTAGGGTGGTGGACTTTGGTCCTGAGGAACTGAGTTCGATTCCCGGCACAGGCAGCTCCTTGTGACTCTGGGCAAATCACTTAACCCTCCATTGCCTACCACATAGAGCCTGCCATGAGTGGGAAAGCGTGGGGTACAAATGTAACAAAAATAAAAATGGCCCGGCATTGAAAATCCAGACTCAACGCCAAATGCAGGAGTTAGCCGTGCTCCCTCCCCGGTCTGAATATTGGCCCCTTTGTTTATATTGAAAAGAGACTTGATAAACTCAGAAGAAAAGTATCTTGAATTTAATAACAATCTTCCCACAGCCAAGGGTCTCATGGTCTCTGTGTGCACTAGTCTTTGCCTTCAAGGTTAACTAAAACTAGGCCTGGCTCAGGCCTGGACTCAAGGATTAGAATTGAACAAGGTCTGCCTATACTCAGAATTTTTATATTGCTGTCTGAACCACATTCTCCCTGCTCTGCCTTAACTAAAAGTGTGATAGTGTGACTTGCGGTTGGCTACAGGACCTCACAGACAAAGACAGTTTACAGTGCAAAGTCAAAGGAGTATTGTGTTCAGGTTTGGAGGCCGTATCTTGTGAAGGATGTTAAAAAAATGGAAGTGGTGCAAAGAAAAGCTATGAGAATGGTATGGGATTTGCGTTACAAGACGTATGAAGAGAGACTTGCTGACCTGAACATGTATACCCTGGAGGAAAGGAGAAACAGGGGTGATATGATAGAGACGTTCAAATATTTGAAAGGTATTAATCCGCAAACAAACCTTTTCCGGAGATGGGAATGCGGTAGAACGAGAGAACATGAAATGAGATTGAAGGGGGGCAGACTCAAGAAAAATGTCAGGAAGTATTTTTTCATGGAGAGAGTGGTGGATGCTTGGAATGCCCTCCTGCGGGAGGTGGTGGAGAGGAAAACGGTAACGGAATTCAAACATGCGTGGGATAAACATAAAGGAATTCTGCTCAGAAGGAAGGGATCCTCAGAAGCTTAGCCAGTGGTGGGAGGCAGGGCTGGTGCTTGGGAGGTGGGGATAGTGATGGGCAGACTTATACGGTCTGTGCCAGAGCCGGTGGTGGGAGGCGGGGCTGGTGGTTGGGAGGCGGGGATAGTGCTGGGCAGACTTATACAGTCTGTGCCCTGAAAAAGACAGGTAAAAATCAAGGTAAGGTATACACAAAAAATGGCACATGTGAGTTTATCTTGTTGGGCAGACTGGGTGGACCGTGCAGGTCTTTTTTTGATGTCATCTACTATGTTACTATGTAAAGGTAAGCTTTATTGCAGTGGCGTAGCCAAGGGTGGGCCTAGGTGGGCCTTGGGCTCAGGCCCACCTAGTAGCTAGTATCAGCACACCTATGATGTGGCTGGCAGCGATCCCCAAGTCCCAACAACTGTCTCTCTTGCATACCTTGTAAATAGTAGATCTTCGCCTGCAGCGAGCAGCAACTGATGCATACTGCTTGCACCGGCCCCACAGCCTTCCCTCTGATGTATTCCCGCTTATGCGGAAACAGGAAGTTGCATCAGAGGGAAGGCTGTGGGGCCAACTTGAGCAGTGTGTATTAGTTGCTGCTCGCTGCCAGTGAAAATCTGCTATTTTAAAAAGTATGCTGGGGAGGGGGGATGTTTGAGAGACCATATGGCATGCAGGCGAGAGAGGGAGAGACCAATTCACTTGTGGGACAGGGCGGAGTTCTTTTGCCCACCCATCTTGGGCCCAGGCCCACCCAAAATTGGGTGTCTGGCTACGCCCCTGCTTTATTGGGGGAAAATAATTAGAGCAATACAGTCTGTTCCCCTGTCACAGGCTACATTCCCTGAGCCACAGCCCCCAATAACATTTACTTTCTTCTTTCTTAGCAGTTCTATCTTCTTCAGTATAATTCCAGTTACTGGCTGCAACTAGGACACTCAGGACCTGGGTCTTCATAGAAAATAAAGGCACTCTTTCACCTTTGCAAGTCTTCTTGCTTCCCTAGGACTCCACCCCTACAGGTACTGCATCCCAGCCACCACTTTGGGAGAACTCCTTCCCTTGGAGCTTCTCTCCTGGAGACACCTTCATTTTGGACTTCTGCCCCTGGAGATCTCCTTCCTTGAGGCCCCTCTGAGCTGTTCTGCCCAAGGGCATTTAACCACCTCCTTGCCTGAGCCCCACCCTTCTGACAGCATAACAGCTCCACCTGTCATTAGGTGGTTTAACTTCAACCGCAAATATCAAAAAAGGTCCAAAAATTTCCACAGAAGTCCAACAACGAAAGAAACAAGTGGAAAAACAACTTCAAGGGATCAATCCAAGACAAGAGATAAGGTGCTCCAAAAAACTTTATTGAGGACCCAACACGGTCCGTGTTTCGGTTTTAGAAAAAACCTTCATCAGGGGTCTATAACATAACAACAAAGATATATAAAATAAAATAACAAATCACATATATAATAAAAAATATAAAAATATATGTAAAAAAGGAAGAAATTGTAAACAAATCGAATCACATGTCTGACAATCAATTTTTAAAAAAACATGATGATATTAAATATTATGATAAAAAATATTAGAAATGTTAAAAATATATTAATCATCCCTAATATAAATCAAATATACTTACATATAATCAAATATATTAACAAAATATTATTGTTGTACCCACAGACAAGAGACCAAGTATCATTATTATACCAACAAACAAGCGACCAAATGGGTGCTGAGCAAATCGACTCTGTCAGGTTAAATTGACATTATAGAAATGTATCTATAATAAAACACAGTGACTCAATGCATAATTATGTATGATGTTAATAATTTCAAATATTAATAAATAATATTTTTAAAAAAATTTTTGTAGTCCATGCATATAAATAAGGATATGATTAGATATTTAATATGAATAGAATTAAAATAAAATTAAACATACCAGTCAGTAGTCGCACAAAAGATATACTGATAGACAATGGAGCTCATAAGTTGTGGTCTCTATTAAAATTTATAAACGAGGAAAACAATTGAATTAAATAAATTATATCAACACTTTGAACGACCAGTTATTGCTCAAAAACTTACTAAATATTGAAACATATCACAATAATATCAAAATGATAAAAATAGTTAAAAGAATTATTAATAAAAGGTACATGATTAAAAATAAATTATGGATCTTATATTTATACAGTATCATAAAAGAAAAGTTAAGAACAATTTCTAGAAAGCTTCATTTATGTGTCCAAATGTCTATAAAAATGTATATAAGTATTATTATTAAAAATTTCTCAAACCGTCAAGAAAAAATAATAGTAATAAGAACCAGCTGTCAAGAAGAGAGAGGAAAATATCTATATTGTAAATAAACGATAAGAGAGTAGGGCTACATCTAAACATGAGTGGTGTTATATCTTATAATACAAGAAAAACTAACGTATCAGGTATAATTAATTTTATATATATACACCTATATGTACATCCTTAAAAATGGGAGTACCTCAGATGCTAACAAAAGGTGTTAACAGGAATTATATAATATATAATGAAATGGTCAAAAAGAATTAAATAAATTGAAAAACCTATGTATATATTACTGGTGTGATATCAAACCTTCATGACGTTCTAGTAAAAAAGTGGAAAACAAAGGCGTAAAACTAAACCAAATAGTAATGTATATACTATGGATCAGCGTATATCTGTTGAAAACAGAGGCGCATATGAATCTCTAACGAAAAAATTCTGAAAATACTAATAAAAATTGTGATAGCGCATTTAATAATCAAATTGGTCGTAATAGTACATTTAATAATCTAATTGGTCAAAAAATAAGTCAAAAAATACTAAAAATCATATGTATATTTATTGCTAATACTATATCAAATAGTCGTGATGGTGGATAAAACCATATATGAAAACTATAAACCCGAAGTCAGCCTAATATTACTATGTATGATAAATACTGAATATATATATGTGTATATCTAGCAATAAAGACAAAAATCGCTAAAGGGGCTAGTTAAGCTAAGTGATTAAATAAAAATAAGCTTATGCTAGCAAAGTCTTGTCGGGCAATCGTAGTAAGCTACATAAAATCAAAAAAGAGAGAGAACTGCCTAACCTTAAATATATAAAAAAGTGTAGCCAAGTGCCAGCGTATTCAATGTGAGATAATATCAAAAACATCTTGTCGGGCAATCATAATAAGCTGCATAAAATCAAAAAAGAGGAAGAAATGCCTTACCTTGAATGTACAGAAAAGTGTAGCCTGGTACCGGCGTATTCAGTGTAAGAAATGGCGCCAAAAAACAGGCAACCTAAATATTGCTGTAATAAGTCGTGGATTCCATTGATAGGACAATTCGAATCTCAAAATGAAGATAGGCACCTCTACTGGCTAATGGAATGTCAATGACAGTTACATAGACTAATCAGTAAAATAAATTAAATGATAGAGATGTCAGGCAGTAGTTTAAAAGACCAATTGACTAAAAATGATATGATTGTTGAAAGTAGTGAGATGTTTTTTAAAAAAACTTATTTTAAAAGCATTAGATTCCAGAACTAATGAGCAAATATAAATGAAATCTACTAACAAACAGGATGTAGATGGCTGTAGTATCGATAAGTTGTAATAGAAATATTCAATCACTGAGTAAAATATAGATATAAATGTAAATATATAGATATGAGTATCAAAAGAAAATAAAAGCCATGAGCTAATTACTTGTATGAGATCTTACAGAATAAACGTGAGCAGATCACTAATGGGTGATGGAAGGTAATTAAGGGCATGAAAACAAAAATTTAAAACAAAAATTAAAGTTAATTAAATGTTCAGATAGATGACCAAACTAAACCTAATTATGTTGCATTAGATGTCTCTCTCAGTTGAAAAAATAAAATAAACACTTAGAGATGATAACCAGCAAAAAAAATATAAAAATAAAAATAAAATAAAAATAAAATCAATGGGCTAGTAACTTGTATGTGATCTGTATAAAAGAATTTTAAGTGGATGAGCTAGTATGTAATAGAAAGATGTACACGGTATAACAACATAAATTAAATGTTAAAATTGACGGACAGACTGGAACATATTGTATTGTTTGAGAAATATCTTTTGAAAAAATATATTTCTCAATTGAAAAATATATAAAGGTACAGTTAAAAACATATATTAATGCTAATGTGGTGATAATAATGCTATAGTTGGCACACAACCCGAAAAAATGGATTATATAAAAATAGCAAAGGAAAAATATTGTTCTATTGTATAACCGGAAAGTGCATCCTAATACTAGGAATTTTGCAAATATACATTTGGATATACACAAAACGGAGCATGCTAAAAATTGCTACATAAAAATGATACTAATAAAAATAAAATAAGGAAAATCGGTATTGGCCGTCTTAAGGATGTATATATGCAGTCTCAAAATACAAAACAGTAAAGTATCAGAGAAAATGTGAATATTCAATTTCTTTATTAAGACCTTTTGGGGCTACACATTCAGCTTGATATATGGCACGTTGTTCTGCTCTTAATAATATCTGATCAATATTTCCCCCACGAGGGTTTGGTTTGATAAGTTGCAACACAAAAAATTTTAAATCATCAGTGCTGTGTTCGGCATCGATCCAGTGTTCAACTAATGGAGCTGATTTGATCTGCCTTCTAATGCAACTACGGTGTTCAATAATACGAGTTTTGATTTTCCTTTTAGTCTTGCCAATATAAATCATATTACAAGGACATAAAATCATATAAATTACATTTTCCGTATTGCAATCACTGTTAAATCTCAGCTCATATTTTCTACCTGTAGTGGGGTGTGTAAATGAGTCTAATTGAAGAGAGTGGACACAGACTGTGCAAGAGTTGCACGGTCTGTGTCCAACAAATGTTTGAATAAGATTATCCCTAATCTTTGGAAGATAAGATGGAACTAAATGGTTTTTTAAATTGGGATTTCTCGAAAGAGCAAAAATTGGAACAACATCTTTAAAACATGGATGTATCTGTACAATATGCCAATGCTTTAAAATGATTTTCTTAAAAGAATGACTCAAAGACGAAAATCTTAGAGCACAGACTAAATTTGGATTAGAGTGAGGTTTGATACCAGTATTTAGTAATTCTTCTCTGGTTCTCATACTGGCCTTTTTGATATCAAAATTAAAAAGGACAGACATAGCCTTACCACTTCATTATACAGGAAACCCACTGATAAAAATTGCTATCTACATTATTCAAGCTATCATAATAGAGCACTGAAAGACAACTTACCATTTTGTCAATTTTTAAGATTGAAGAGAATATGTGCTGATGAAGATGATTACCATAAACATTCTAGAGATCTAAAAGATAGATTCAGACAACGTGGATATCCGAATAGATGTATTACAGAAGGGTTCAAAAAGGCCAGTATGAGAACCAGAGAAGAATTACTAAATACTGGTATCAAACCTCACTCTAATCCAAATTTAGTCTGTGCTCTAAGATTTTCGTCTTTGAGTCATTCTTTTAAGAAAATCATTTTAAAGCATTGGCATATTGTACAGATACATCCATGTTTTAAAGATGTTGTTCCAATTTTTGCTCTTTCGAGAAATCCCAATTTAAAAAACCATTTAGTTCCATCTTATCTTCCAAAGATTAGGGATAATCTTATTCAAACATTTGTTGGACACAGACCGTGCAACTCTTGCACAGTCTGTGTCCACTCTCTTCAATTAGACTCATTTACACACCCCACTACAGGTAGAAAATATGAGCTGAGATTTAACAGTGATTGCAATACGGAAAATGTAATTTATATGATTTTATGTCCTTGTAATATGATTTATATTGGCAAGACTAAAAGGAAAATCAAAACTCGTATTATTGAACACCGTAGTTGCATTAGAAGGCAGATCAAATCAGCTCCATTAGTTGAACACTGGATCGATGCCGAACACAGCACTGATGATTTAAAATTTTTTGTGTTGCAACTTATCAAACCAAACCCTCGTGGGGGAAATATTGATCAGATATTATTAAGAGCAGAACAACGTGCCATATATCAAGCTGAATGTGTAGCCCCAAAAGGTCTTAATAAAGAAATTGAATATTCACATTTTCTCTGATACTTTACTGTTTTGTATTTTGAGACTGCATATATACATCCTTAAGACGGCCAATACCGATTTTCCTTATTTTATTTTTATTAGTATCATTTTTATGTAGCAATTTTTAGCATGCTCCGTTTTGTGTATATCCAAATGTATATTTGCAAAATTCCTAGTATTAGGATGCACTTTCCGGTTATACAATAGAACAATATTTTTCCTTTGCTATTTTTATATAATCCATTTTTTCGGGTTGTGTGCCAACTATAGCATTATTATCACCACATTAGCATTAATATATGTTTTTAACTGTACCTTTATATATTTTTCAATTGAGAAATATATTTTTTCAAAAGATATTTCTCAAGCAATACAATATGTTCCAGTCTGTCCGTCAATTTTAACATTTAATTTATGTTGTTATACCGTGTACATCTTTCTATTACATACTAGCTCATCCACTTAAAATTCTTTTATACAGATCACATACAAGTTACTAGCCCATTGATTTTATTTTTATTTTTATTTTTATTTTTATATTTTTTTTGCTGGTTATCATCTCTAAGTGTTTATTTTATTTTTTCAACTGAGAGAGACATCTAATGCAACATAATTAGGTTTAGTTTGGTCATCTATCTGAACATTTAATTAACTTTAATTTTTGTTTTAAATTTTTGTTTTCATGCCCTTAATTACCTTCCATCACCCATTAGTGATCTGCTCACGTTTATTCTGTAAGATCTCATACAAGTAATTAGCTCATGGCTTTTATTTTCTTTTGATACTCATATCTATATATTTACATTTATATCTATATTTTACTCAGTGATTGAATATTTCTATTACAACTTATCGATACTACAGCCATCTACATCCTGTTTGTTAGTAGATTTCATTTATATTTGCTCATTAGTTCTGGAATCTAATGCTTTTAAAATAAGTTTTTTTAAAAAACATCTCACTACTTTCAACAATCATATCATTTTTAGTCAATTGGTCTTTTAAACTACTGCCTGACATCTCTATCATTTAATTTATTTTACTGATTAGTCTATGTAACTGTCATTGACATTCCATTAGCCAGTAGAGGTGCCTATCTTCATTTTGAGATTCGAATTGTCCTATCAATGGAATCCACGACTTATTACAGCAATATTTAGGTTGCCTGTTTTTTGGCGCCATTTCTTACACTGAATACGCCGGTACCAGGCTACACTTTTCTGTACATTCAAGGTAAGGCATTTCTTCCTCTTTTTTGATTTTATGCAGCTTATTATGATTGCCCGACAAGATGTTTTTGATATTATCTCACATTGAATACGCTGGCACTTGGCTACACTTTTTTATATATTTAAGGTTAGGCAGTTCTCTCTCTTTTTTGATTTTATGTAGCTTACTACGATTGCCCGACAAGACTTTGCTAGCATAAGCTTATTTTTATTTAATCACTTAGCTTAACTAGCCCCTTTAGCGATTTTTGTCTTTATTGCTAGATATATACACATATATATATTCAGTATTTATCATACATAGTAATATTAGGCTGACTTCGGGTTTATAGTTTTCATATATGGTTTTATCCACCATCACGACTATTTGATATAGTATTAGCAATAAATATACATATGATTTTTAGTATTTTTTTGACTTATTTTTTGACCAATTAGATTATTAAATGTACTATTACGACCAATTTGATTATTAAATGCGCTATCACAATTTTTATTAGTATTTTCAGAATTTTTTCGTTAGAGATTCATATGCGCCTCTGTTTTCAACAGATATACGCTGATCCATAGTATATACATTACTATTTGGTTTAGTTTTACGCCTTTGTTTTCCACTTTTTTACTAGAACGTCATGAAGGTTTGATATCACACCAGTAATATATACATAGGTTTTTCAATTTATTTAATTCTTTTTGACCATTTCATTATATATTATATAATTCCTGTTAACACCTTTTGTTAGCATCTGAGGTACTCCCATTTTTAAGGATGTACATATAGGTGTATATATATAAAATTAATTATACCTGATACGTTAGTTTTTCTTGTATTATAAGATATAACACCACTCATGTTTAGATGTAGCCCTACTCTCTTATCGTTTATTTACAATATAGATATTTTCCTCTCTCTTCTTGACAGCTGGTTCTTATTACTATTATTTTTTCTTGACGGTTTGAGAAATTTTTAATAATAATACTTATATACATTTTTATAGACATTTGGACACATAAATGAAGCTTTCTAGAAATTGTTCTTAACTTTTCTTTTATGATACTGTATAAATATAAGATCCATAATTTATTTTTAATCATGTACCTTTTATTAATAATTCTTTTAACTATTTTTATCATTTTGATATTATTGTGATATGTTTCAATATTTAGTAAGTTTTTGAGCAATAACTGGTCGTTCAAAGTGTTGATATAATTTATTTAATTCAATTGTTTTCCTCGTTTATAAATTTTAATAGAGACCACAACTTATGAGCTCCATTGTCTATCAGTATATCTTTTGTGCGACTACTGACTGGTATGTTTAATTTTATTTTAATTCTATTCATATTAAATATCTAATCATATCCTTATTTATATGCATGGACTACAAAAATTTTTTTAAAAATATTATTTATTAATATTTGAAATTATTAACATCATACATAATTATGCATTGAGTCACTGTGTTTTATTATAGATACATTTCTATAATGTCAATTTAACCTGACAGAGTCGATTTGCTCAGCACCCATTTGGTCGCTTGTTTGTTGGTATAATAATGATACTTGGTCTCTTGTCTGTGGGTACAACAATAATATTTTGTTAATATATTTGATTATATGTAAGTATATTTGATTTATATTAGGGATGATTAATATATTTTTAACATTTCTAATATTTTTTATCATAATATTTAATATCATCATGTTTTTTTAAAAATTGATTGTCAGACATGTGATTCGATTTGTTTACAATTTCTTCCTTTTTTACATATATTTTTATATTTTTTATTATATATGTGATTTGTTATTTTATTTTATATATCTTTGTTGTTATGTTATAGACCCCTGATGAAGGTTTTTTCTAAAACCGAAACACGGACCGTGTTGGGTCCTCAATAAAGTTTTTTGGAGCACCTTATCTCTTGTCTTGGATTGATCCCTTGAAGTTGTTTTTCCACTTGTTTCTTTCGTGGTTTAACTTCAACACCAGTGAGAGAGTGTTCCTAGAAGTACCTGCTGCTATACCACTTACTCCTTCACACTGGGCCACGCCCTTTCTGCTGTGTACAGCGGGACTTAATGTAGCTCTATGAAGGAGTGATGTTAAGGAGAACTGGTTACTTTCTACACAATCAATTACAGTGCCCTAAGCCTAGCAAAAATTCATTCTTGAGCCTCCGCAAGTTAATGTCCTTGCACTGGACCTGCCTCAATCAATGCTTTGAATGTCCAGCTGGTTCCGCCCCTCTGACACAGACTTCCCATATTGGGGCTAGACCAGCTGGACTTTGAGGCCCTGTGCCTCTTCTTTTTTATTTTATTGCCAGTGTTGCTGCCACCAGAGGTCCAAGGGGAGATATGGCAATGGTATGGCAGCAGTTATGATAGGGTTGGAAAATTTGAGACCGCCAATGCAAGGCCTTTTTGGGGAAATTGTTGTCCCCCGAAAGTTTAACACTCATCTAGTTCACCTAATGGTAACACTGATCCTGGAACTGTTTGACCTTGACTCATATCTTCCTGATCATAGTCTCAATCTTCTTTTTAGTTTCTTGATAAATATTTCACTCAGGCACCCGGTGTCCTTTAGATGAATACTGACATCTCTCTAATCACGACCCTCATAATTTTTCAGGTCACTTTTTGGAAATCTCTGTGACTTTCTGCTCAGAGTTCCCTTCTTTTTGAATTCTTGTGACAACCCTCATTCTCTTCAGATCTTTGGAAACCTTTCTTCCCTGATTCACATTGAGGCATATCCACAATGTGTTTCTTAATCAAAGGTTCATCCTCTTTCAGAGAAGCCCTCTAATCTTTCAAAATATAATCTGATGTGAACCTTTTTCTGATCCTCTCGGAGTTCAAGTACCTTTTTGATGAGAGTTGACACAGAGCTACCAAGGGGGCCCAATCGTTTAAGAGGGAGATTTTAAGCCATACCCAACCCCACTCCACCTCCTGGCTCCACCCTATGACTCAGCTCAGCCATGGCACCAACAAACCGCCTTCCCCTATGGCAGCAGGAGATGCCTTTATATAACATCATCTCCTGCTGCTGTGGGACCAGTCCTGCGATATCAGCAGCTGTGAGATTTTGCAGTTCTTTTTTTTTATATAAAGGAGGTTTTATTGATAATAAACAAACAAGCAACCAAGATTTACTACTACTACTACTACTACTTAACATTTCTAGAACGCTACTAGGGTTACGCAGCGCTGTACAATTTAACAAAGAGAGACAGTCCCTGCTCAAAGAGCTTACAATCTAATAGACAAGTGAACGGTCGGTCCGATAGGGGCAGTCAAATTGGGGCAGTCTGGATTCACTGAACGGTATTACATATTCAATATAACATCAGGATTCACCCAGGCACATTTCTTTTGAAAATAAACAAGGCAATCAACAAATCGAAAAAAGAGATTTTGCAGTTCTCATTGCAAGATTGGTCATGCGGCAGCAGGAGATGACATCTTAGTAACGAATCTCCCATTGCCGATGGAAAGGGAGGCTGCTCAGTGGGAGGTTCTTCTCTTCCTAGTGAGAGTGGGGAAGATAACCCCTGAGAGAGGGCAGATCTCCTGCATTTGGGGGCTAATTTAGTCAGTGACTTGAAGCTCAGTGTAAAGAAGAGGGTTTTAGGTACATAGGAGGATGGGGCAGTACATGGAAAAAGAACAGGCTGTACTGTAATGATGGGCTACATCTTTCTGTAACAGGAAAAAGGATCCTTGGGGAGAAATTCAGACTATGTTTCTAGACATTTAAACTAGAAAGTGGGGGTGACAAAGAGGGGCATTTTCGAAAGAAACATCCAAGTTGCGATTTGGACGTCCTTGCAAAACGGCGAAATCCAGGGACGGGGAAACTTGTATTTTTGTAACAAGATGGATGTCCATCTTTCATTTTGAAAATACCATCAGAGACGTCCAAATCCTTAAATTTGGATGTCCCTAGACATGGATGTTTCTGACTTTCGGCGGCTTTCGAAACCAAAGACGTCCATATCAAAAATGTCCTAATGCAGCCATTTGGGCATGGGAGGAGCCAGCATTTGTAGTGCACTGGTCCCCCTGACATGCCAGGACACCAACCGGGCACCCGAGGGGGCACTGCAGTGGACTTCATAAAATGCTTCCAGGAACATAGCTCCCTTACCTTGTGTGCAGAGCCCCCCAGAACCCACTACCCACAACTGTACACCACTACCATAGCCCTTACGGGTGAAGGGGGGCTCCTAGATGTGGGTACAGTGGGTTTTGGAGAGCCCACTGTTTCCTCCACAAACATAACAGGTGGGGGGGGGGGTATGGGCCTGGGTCTGCCTGTCTGAAGTGCACTGCAGTACCCACTAAAACTGCTCCAGGGACCTTCATGCACTGTCATGGACCTGAGTATGACATCTGAGGCTGGCATGACATATTTTTAAAGATGTTTTTTGACAGTGGGAGGGTTAGTGACCACTGGGGGAGTAACGGGAGGTCATCCCCGATTCCCTCTTGTGGTCATCTGGTCATTTCAGGCACCTTTTTGTGCCTTATTTGTAAGAAAAACAGGTCCGGATGAAAACGTCCAAGTGTTCGTCAGGGACATCCTTGTTTTTTTCGATTATGGATCAAAGACGTCCAAGTGTCAGGCACACCCAAGTCCTGTCTTCGCTACACCTCCGACACGCCCCCTTGAACTTTGGACGTCCTTGCGACGGACTGCAGTTAGAGATGTCCAAAATTGGGTTTCGATATACCGCTTTGGACGTCTCTGGGAGAAGGACATCCATCTTCTGTTTTATGTCGAAAGATGGACATCCTTCTGTTTTGAAAATGAGTCCAAAAGAGAAACAAGGGAATTCAGAAAGTTGCCCCCAGAAAAAACATGATGGCAGAAGAAAAGGTCACGTAAATAACAAAAACCATCCTAACTCAATTTGCACATGGAAAACAATGAGCACAAATGCTCGTAGTCTAAGTAAAAGGTTCAAGATTTGCAAGCCCTGATGTTTGAAGAAGACTTGGATATTGTTGCTATTACAGAGACATGGTTCAATGATTCCCATGAATGGGATGTGACCATACTGGGCTATAATCTTTTTAGGAAGGCTAAGGAGAGCCAAAGAGGTGGAGGAGTGGCACTGTATGTGAAAAACAATATCAGAGCGGCTGAAATGCAGGGAACCTGGAGAAAAAAAGCAGCTTTATGGATCATCCTGGAAAGAGAAGATGCAACCTGTATCTACATGGGTGTTATCTACAGACCTTTGGCACAAATGGAGAACCTGGGCAAAGATGGACTTGTGGAAAATCTACTGCTTATTTCTAGGATAAGCAGCATAAAATGTATTGTACTTTTTTGGGGATCTTGCCAGGTACTTGTGACCTGGATTGACCACTGTTGGAAACAGGATGCTGGGCTTGATGGACCTTCAGTCTGTCCCAGTATAAGTACATAAGTAATGCCACACTGGGAAAAGACCAAGGGTCCATCGAGCCCAGCATCCTGTCCACGACAGCGGCCAATCCAGGCCAAGGGCACCTGACGAGCTTTCCAAACGTACAAACATTCTATACATGTTATTCCTGGAATTGTGGATTTTTCCCATTTAGTAGTGGTTTATGGACTTGTCCTTTAGGAAACCGTCTAACCCCTTTTTAAACTCTGCTAAGCTAACCGCCTTCACCACGTTCTCTGGCAACAAATTCCAGAGTTTAATTATATGTTGGGTGAAGAAAATTTTTCTATGATTTGTTTTAAATTTACTACACTGTAGTTTCATCGCATGCCCCCTAGTCCTAGTATTTTTGGAAAGCGTGAACAGACGCGTCACGTCCACCTGTTCCACTCCACTCATTATTTTATATACCTCTATCATGTCTCACCTCAGCCAGCTCTTCTCCAAGCTGAAAAGCCCTAGCCTCCTTAGTCTTTCTTCATAGGGAAGTCGTCCCATCCCCGCTATCATTTTAGTCACCCTTCGCTGCATCTTTTCCAATTCTACTATATCTTTCTTGAGTATGGCAACGCTTATGTTCTTATGATCTGATAGAAAATATCCATAAACTTGGAATGAAAGGGGAGGTGCTGTTGCTGGGAGATTTCTACTTGCCTGATGTGGATCAGAACATCTAATCTGTAGAATCAGAAAGAAGCAGAGAGATTGTGGATGATGCCTGTCAAAGTGGGGAATACCTGAAGGAGCTGATGGCATGGTTAGGTATAGAAGAAGTGTAAGTGCAGTGGTCCAAGCTGAAAGCTGCTATAAATATGACAACAGACCTTTATACAAGGAAAAGAGAAACAGGAAGCCGGTATGGTTCTCCAAACAAGTGGCTGAAAAAATAAGGGCAAAGAAGACTTCATTCAAGAAAAACAGAAGAACGTAAGAAGAGAATCATGGAAAAGGTTACCGGATTAAACTCAAAGAAGTGAAGAAAATACGACTAGTGAAAACACAGGTGGAAGAAAAAATGGCTACAGATCTAAAGAAAGGCAGTTAGCTTAGCGGGGTTTTAAAAGGTCTGGATGGCTTCCTAAAGGAAAAGTCCATAGACCATTATTAAATTGACTTGGGGAAAATCCACTGCTATTTCTGAGATAAGCAGCATAAAATGTATTGAACTTTTTTGAGATCTTGCCGTATTTGTGACCTGGATTGGCTACTGTTGGAAACAGGATGCTGGGTTTGATGGACCTTTGGTCTGTCCCAGTGTGACAATACTTATATACTTATATACTTATATAAAACCTTTTTCAGATATATTGAGGAAAGGAGAAAAACTAGGAATGGACTTCCTCCGGGGTGGCGGAAGCAGGGAACCTGCAGATCCGACAACCTCGTGGCTGCACCCAGCACCCCAGTAGGTAAGAAGAATTGCACCGGGGGAGGGGGGATGTTGCACACAGGGGGGACGGACAAAGCTGCACCTGGGGGGGGGGGGGTGCGCAGCAGCAATCTGCCCTGGGTGGCAGCTGACCAAGGAATGCCACTGCATAGGCGCACCATCATTCAGAGTCTTTAATCAAATAAATCCATGACCGTGGTCCAAACCATTCCAGCTTCCATTATCCGTAAATGCTGTGAAAATTCAGAGTTCCAAAGAACCATGGGTGTCTTTTACAAAAGCTTAGCTCGAGTGATCTGTAACAGGTCCTATAGGAATAATATGAGCCCTGCTGTAGATAACTTGAGCTAAGCCTTAGTAAAAGACCCCCCCCCCCCAATCCATTTTCAGTTGTGCCAGCTTAATCTATTTTACAGCGTTTCCTTGAGTCTGGCTGCATTTCACTCTTGGCTTTTCAAAAGGATATGCTGTAAAAACATATTCATACATTTCCATTACCCACTGAATACAAACACTTTTTTACAAAAAAGAATAATAATTTAAATGACCTCTAATACATTTTCAAAATCTTCATGGGAATACCTTCATCAGACTTTTAAGCGACTGCTGTTCCTGCAAAAGAGCCCAGTCCACAATGCATGCCATCATACGCTGTGTGATTCCGCAATGCAGCCCGATGTTTAAATACCTACTTAGTTTCCTTAGGTACAAATGAAATTAATCAATCCCATTCAATTTCCCTATTCAATCCCTCTGGATGTGTTGAGCTGCACAAATATATGAGTGTCTGTTCCTTATAAAGTAATCTGTCAGAATGGACTCCCCTTCGAGCTTCCATTTGTAACAGTACAACAAATTGTAATTCACTGATTAAGGGTCCCTTTTACTAAGCTGCATAGGTACCTATGCACGCCCAATGCACATCAATTTTGAGTTACCGCTTGGCTACCGTGTGGCCTTTGTGGTAATTTCATTTTTGACGCGCGTCCGATACGCATGCCGGAAAATATTTTTATTTTCTGGTGTGCGGGCAGTAATCGGGCAGTAATTGGCATTTTATGCGTATAGACCATTACCGCCTGGTTACCACGTGAGACCTTACCACTAGGTCAATGGCTGGCGGTAAGATCTCAGATCCAAAATGAATGCGCAACAATTTTCATTTTGCCGCACATCCATTTTCGGCAAAAATTTAAAAAGGCATTTTTTACAGGTGCCAAAAACACGCAAGTACACTACCGCAGGCCATTTTTCAGTACACCTTAGTAAAAGGGCCCCTAAATTATTAAAATCCTTCAAATGCACTGTTAAGGGAGCCTCCTGTTTCCCAGTTTTAATATTACTAATATGCTCCCCTATACGTGTATTTTAATTTTTCTGGTAGTTTAGTTTGCCCACAAGGGCAAATAATACAGTAAACCACCCCCATGAAATACAATCAGTTTTAGATTTCCAATTTAAAAAATTGGGACATATGAGGGATCTTAACTGCAGAAGTCTCGATATCATACTGACAGTAAATACATTTCCTGCATTTGAAATGTCCTTTTATTTGTGACATGAGAACTCTGGAGTTAGATAACAATTCTCCAAAATTTTCCCCCTCCTATATGCAAACGTTGGCATTTCCTTTAAGGAATGATGAACTTCCAAAGCATGCCAATACTTCATTATTAACTACAAAATAATTCAGGGAACAGGTTTCCAATAAAGGAGAATCCTATAAATATAAACACTTGGAAACAGATCATAAAGTAAGCCAATACACAAGTGTGTCCGGAGGAAAAACCTCAAGAAGCACCTTCTCCCATAAAACAAACGGGTGGAAGGGCTAGGGCTTCTTCATCGTCGAAACAGTATAAATTCACGGCACTGTTGAGCTTTTTTAGATTTTGAAAAAATAGAGAAGGTACTTAGCTTGACTTAGCTTGACTGCAACGACCTTAAACTTCTCTAAGGCTCCTCTGTTACTTAGACCGTGGTTAACGGTGGCCTCCGTTTCACCACTGCTGCTTCAGAACCTCCGGTCCAGTGTTACTCCGTTCAGACTGCCGACGGACACACTGTTTCCAAGGGTTTATATTTATAGTGTACTTCATTATTGGCATGCTTTGGCATCTTGTGCATTAAGGGGGAAAGAGGTAACACACCCACACCAATGAATTAGTGTTTTTTATGGACTTATGGCAAGACTGTCTTTCTGCATATAATGCTTTTTTATAAGCTTTTTAAAGGATAGATCTAGGATATCCCTGTTGTAAAGATCTTTGAAACATAACCCCCCCCCCCCCCCCCCCCCCCCCTGAAATTTGAATTGATCCATAGTGGAGCACAACTGCTTCAACTGGAGGAACTGACCTGTTGGAATATTGTCATGCAAATGCTTAGGATGATAACTAGAATAATGTAATATCATATTTCTGCCCATTTCTTTGTGAAATACTGAAGTGTGGAACAAGCCCTGATCCGTTAAAAATATCATTATATCCAAAACGTTTATCTGCTTTTTGTCCCATTGTGTGGTGCCTGAATATTACTATCCATCCTATTAATATATGTCAAAGCTTCCCTGAGTTCCTCCTCTGTGCCTTGCCAAATCACTTTATTATTGGTGATTGTTATTTAAGTCTTGTGTTTATATAGTTTTTTTTTTATGCTATTATAATTGAAGTTTTTTCTGTGCTATATATTTTTGTATTTTCATTTGAGCATAGGTAATACGTATTTATTTTCCCGTTTTGTATTGAATTTGTATAAACATTTAATGCCAAGAAGTGCAGAGTGATGCACTTGAGATGCAGAAATCCAAATCAGATGTACCAGATAAGAGGAGAGAGATTGATAAGCTCAGCTCTGGAAAGGGATCTTGGGGACCTCTGAGGATCTCAAGGTGACAAAACAATGCGGCAAGGTAGTGGCCACGGCCAGAAGGATACTTGGCTGCATAGAGAAGGGTATAACCAGCAGAATAAAAGAGGGATTGATGCCCCTGAACAAGTCATTGGTGAGGTCCTACTTGGAGTATTGTGATCAGTTTTGGAGACCACAACTTGCTAAGGAAGTGGTTCAGAGAAAAGTCTCAAAAGTGGTATGGGGTTTGCATAGCAAAACTTATGAGGAGAGACTTGATGACTTGATAGCATATTTATAAACGATCTAAAGATGGGAGTAACTAGTGAGGTAATTACATTTGCTGATGACACAAGAGGATTGTGAAAAATTACAAGAGACTGGGAGACTGGGCATCTAAATGGCAGATGACGTTTAATATGAGCAAGTGCAAAGTGATGCATGTGGGAAAGAGGAACCCGAATTATAGCTGCATAATGCAAGATTCTACATTAGGAGTCACTGACCAGGAAAGGGATCTAGGTGTCATCGTTAATGATACGTTGATACATTGTGCTGCGACGGCTAAGAAATCAAGTAGAATGTTAGGTATTATTAGGAAAGGAATGGAAAACAAATATGAGGACATTATAATGCCTTTGTATCACTCCATGGCATGACCACACCTCAAATATTGTGTTCAATTCTGGTCACCGCATCTCAAAAAAGATATAGTGGAATTAGAAAAGGTACAGAGAAGGGCAACAAAAATGATAAAGGGGCTGGGACGACTTTCCTATGAGGAAAGGCTGAAATGGCTTAGGCTCTTCAGCTTGGAGAAAAAGCTGAGGGGAGATATGATACAAGTCTATAAAATAATGAGTGGAGTGGAATGGGTAGATGTGAATCGCTTGTTTACGCTTCCCAAAAATACTAGGACTAGGGGGCACGCAATGAAGCTACAAAGTTGTAAATTTAAAACAAATCAGAGAAAATTTTTCTTCTCTCAATATGTAATTGAACTCTGGAAGTCGTTGCCAGAGAATGTAGTAAAAGCAATTAGCTTAGCAGGGTTTAAAAAGGTTTAGATGGCTTCCTAAAGGAAAAGTCCATAGACCATTATTAAAATGGACTTGGGAAAATCCAGTTTTTATTTCTAGAATAAGCAGCATAAAATGTATTGTACTTTGTTTGGGATCTTGCCAGGTACTTGTGACCTGGATTGGCCACTGTTGGAAACAGGATGCTGGGCTTGATGGACCTTCGGTCTGTCCCAGTATGGCAATAGTTATGTACTTGTGACCTGAACATGTATACTTTGGAGGAAAGGAGAAACAGGGGTGATATGATACAGACATTCAGATATTTGAATCAATCTACAAGCAAACTTTTTCCAGAGACAGGAAGGTGGTAAAACTAGAGGACATGAATTAAGGTTGCAGGGGGGCTGACCCGGG
The DNA here is from genome assembly GCF_901765095.1 of Microcaecilia unicolor. NCBI lineage: Eukaryota > Metazoa > Chordata > Amphibia > Gymnophiona > Siphonopidae > Microcaecilia > Microcaecilia unicolor. The sequence continues at coordinate 84,966,954 of NC_044042.1, read as the reverse complement.
AATAATGTCAGGAAATACTTTTTCATGGAGAGGCTGGTAGATACCTGAAATGCCCTCACGTGGGGAGGTTGTGGAGATGAAAACGGTAGCAGAATTAAAAACCGTGTGGAATCCTGTTTAGAAGGAATGGATCCACAGTAGCTTAGCGGAGATTGGGTGGCAACACCAGTAATTTGGAAGCAAAGCCAGAGCAGGGCAGACTTCTACAGTCTGTGCCCTGTTTGTAGCAGGACAGATTTGGATGGGCTGGAGTGGGACTTCAATAACAAATTCAGAAGTATTAAAACAAGGACAGTGCCAGGCAGACTTCTACGGTCTATACCCTGAAAATGGCAAGGACAAATCCAGATCAGGTATAGATATGAAGTATCACATCATACCTTATGCTATGAGTTTATCTTGTTGGGCAAACTGGATGGAGGGTATAGGCCTTTCTCCGAGGATAAGCAGGCTGCTTGTTCTCACGACTGGGTCGGCGTCCATGGCGGCCCAGGAACGGAAATCTTTCATAGCAACAAAAAAGTTTGCCAGAACCTTCCAGTGCACGGGGCATGCACACCGCGCATTCACGGCCATCTTCCCGCCTGTCGTGCGAGAGCCCCGATCAGTTCTTTCTTTTTCCGCGGTAGAGAGTGGCTGCTTGTCGGTCTCTCTCCTCAGCCCAGTGAAAGAGCCTTCAGTTTTCACCGTCTATTTCCCTTTTAGTTTATTTTTTACCCTGTCTTCACAGTTTAAAAAAAAACTCCTTTATTTATTAGTTTTGCCCCTTTAAGTTTGCTTTCGTTTTCGTCGCAGCCCTCTTAGGCCGCGCGTACGCGTTCTCTCATTTTTGTGCTTTTTTTATTGGCACAATTGAGAATTTTGACTTCACCGCCGCTAGTTTTTCGTCTATGTCATCGAGGACTCCCAGTGGCTTCAAGAAGTGTACTCGGTGCAACCGGACAATCTCAGGTACCGACCCCCACGCGTGATGTCTTCAGTGCCTTGGGCCCAACCATCGCCCAGATGCATGTAAGTTGTGTCTTAGCTTGAAAAAGCGGACACAGGCGTTGAGACAAGCTCTTCGGGACCGACTTTTCGGAGCTTCGTCCGGTTCCTCGGCGCCAACGTCGACAGTGATACCAAAATCGGTGGCGTCGATGTCGGCACTGGGGATGCCATCGACTTCAGGAGCAAAGGTAATGGCTGTCCGGAGACCATCACACGCTGGGAGCAATGAGCCGTCGAGTGGGTCTCCACCTGTCTCGACTCCTGCTGGGCAGGTCCACCGGGACCAGGACCGACCACTCTCGGACCCGACCCCGAGGAGACGTGTGAATTCCACATCTTCCTCGTCGGTACCGAGGAGTATCGATGACGTGCATCGAGCGAAGGCTAAGAAGCACCGTCATCGGTCTCCTTCTAAGCACGGTACCGGGAGCTCCGGGGCTTCGAAGGATTCAGCACCCGTGAAGTGTCGACGCTAGTAAGAACGCTCACTCTCCATCCAAGAGTTGTTGGTGCGTTGGTCTTTGGGCAGCCCGGTACCACCTCCTCAACCTCCACAGATTCTGTCGCAGATTCCTGCACCGACCCCGCAGCCTTCCTCAACAGCACCTCTGGACGAGCGCATCCGAGCCATTTTTCCAGGTCTTCTGGAAGGGTTACTGCATCAGTCTGCTCCGGTACCGGGGGTGCTTGCGCCCTCCGTACCGTCGATGGAAGCGGCAGCTGGCTCTCCGCCTGTGGTGAGGTCTCCCGGCTGCCACCCAGGTCGACTACCTGTCGACATCGCCTGAGGGAGTTTCATCGCTGCCGGCATGGGAGTTGACTTCTTGACATCGCCATAGAGGACATGGTTCCTTGGCGTCGAGACGGGCCTGGTTTTGGACTGCAGTTAAGGAACTCTTGTCTGATACTGATGAGGATGCCTCGTGGGATGAAGGGCAAGATCCCAGGTATTTCTCTTCTGAGGAGTCTTTTGGTCTTCCCTCTAATCCTACTCCTTCTCCAGAAAGGAAGCTTTCTCCCCCGGAGAGTCTTTCTTTCTCTTCATTTGTCCGGGAGATGTCTGTGGCTATTCCCTTCCCTGTGGTATCTGAGGATGAGCCCAGGACTGAGATTCCTTCACCACCTAAGGCGTCATCCACAGTTCCTTTGCATAATGTGCTCAAGAAGACTCTTATGCGGAACTGGATGAAATCCCTAAGTAATCCCACCATTCCCAAGAAAGCTGAGTCCCAATATCAGATTCACGGAGAACCTGAGTTGATGAAGTCGCAGTTACCTCACGACTCTATGGTTGTGGATTCCACTCTCAAGAGAGCCAGGAGTTCTAGAGACTTTGCCTTGGTGCCCCCGGGGCGGGAATCTCAAACCCTGGACTCTTTTGGGAGAAAGGCCTATCAGTCCTCTATGCTCGTGGCCAAAATTCAATCTTACCAGCTCTACACGAGTATTCACTTGCGGAACACGGTGAAGCAACTGGCGGACTTGGTTGATAAGCTCCCTCCGGAGCAGGCCAAGCCTTTTCAGGAGGTGGTCAGGCAGCAGAAGGCGTGTTGTAAATTCCTGTCCAGGAATGGAGCGTACAGATGTGAAGCATTTGTTTACACTTTCTAACAATAATAGAACCAGGGGACATAAGATGAAGCTAGAATGTGGTAGATTTTAAACAAATAGGAAAAAGTTTTTCTTTACTCAGCGCGTAGTTAGACTCTGGAACTCGTTGCCGGAAAATGTAGTGACAGCAGTTGGCATTGCTGAGTTTAAAGGGGGTTTGGACAGATTCCTGAAGGAAAAATCCATTGAACATTATTAATTTAAATTTTTGTTTTGTTTTTTGGGATTTTGCCGGGTTCTTGAGGCCTGGATTGGCCACTGTCGGAGACAGGATGCTGGGCTTGATGGACCCTTGGTCTTTTCCCAGTATGGCAGTGCTTATGTTCTAATGCTTACGATTCTTTTGATGTTGCATCCAGAACTGCTGCACAAGGTATAGTGATGTGCAGGCTCTCATGGCTGCTTGCCTGTGACCTGGACAATTGAGTCCAGCAGCGGATTGCGGATGTTCCTTGCCGGGGAGATAATATTTTTGGTGAGAAAGTACAAGTGGTCTACCTCATCAGGTAGACGGTTTTTCCGGGGAAGGAAGAATGCTCCCTATGCTTATTCCAAGCGTAGGGACAATCCTCCTTCTCGACAGCCTTTTCAAGCTCATCCCCAGCGTGCTCGTTCTCGTCAACAGCGTGCGCCTAGGCAGGCCCCTGCAGCTCCCCAGCAAAAGCAAGGGACGGGCTTTTGACTGTCTCCAGTTGAGCATAGCCGCTGTAAAGTGTCCATGCCAGACAGCTTGCCAGTCGGAGGAGGTTAAAAGTTTTTCACCAAAGGTGGCCTCTCATAACCTCCGACCGGTGGATTCTTCAAATTGTCCGGTTAGGATACTCTTTCAATTTGATATCCAAACCTCCAAATTGCCGACTGGGAGCTCAGTCCTTCAGCTTCCAGCACAGGCAGGTACTTGCAGAGGAGCTCTCCGCCCTTCTCAGCCCCAATGCAGTTGAGCCCGTTCCACCAGTGCAAGAAGGGCTGGGATTCTATTCCAGGTACTTTCTTGTGCAAAAGAAAACAGGGGGGATGCGTCCCATCCTAGACCTAAAGGCCTTGAACAAATTCTTGGTCCCATAAAAGTTCAGGATGGTTTTCCTGGGCTCCCTGCTTCCCATGATTCAGGAAAATGATTGGCTATGCTCTCTGGACTTAAAGGATGCTTATACACACATCCAGATACTTCCAGCTCACAGGAAGTATCTTCGATTCTGTCTGGGAGCACAGCACTTCCAGGATTGTGTGCTGCCCTTTGGTATGGCATCTGAGCCCAGGGTCTTTACAAAATGCCTAGCAGTAGTTGCAGCGTCGCAACGCAGACTTGGGGTGCATGTGTTCCCTTATCTCAACGATTGGCTGGTGAAGTACACCATAGAGGCAGGAGCTCTACAGTCCATGCAGATGATTATTCAACTGCTGGATCTCCTTGGGTTTGTTATAAATTACCCCAAGTCCCATCTTTTCCCTATTCAGAAACTGGAATTTATAGGAGCTCTGCTGGATTCACAGACAGCTCGTGCCTATCTTCCAAAAGCGAGAGCAGACAATCTTCTGGCTCTAGTTTCCATGGCCAGGGCGTATCAGCAGATCACAGCTCGGCAGATGTTGAGACTTCTAGGCCATATGGCCTCCACAGTCCATGTGACACCCATGGCTCGTCTTCACATGAGATCAGCTCAATGGACCCTTGCTTCTCAGTGGTATCGAGCTGCAGGGGATCTAGAGGATGCAATTCAGCTGCCCACCAATTTTCATAACTCCCTTCAGTGGTGGACAATTCGGTCCAACTTGACTTTGGGACGTCCTTTTCAAATTCCTCAGCCACAAAAAGTGCTGACAACTGATGCATCCCTCCTGGGGTGGGGAGCTCAGGTAGATGGGCTTCACACTCAAGGGGTTTGGTCCCTCCAGGAAAAAGGTCTTCAGATCAATCTCCTGGAGTTGCGAGCGGTCTGGAATGCTCTAAAGGCTTTCAGAGATCGGTTGTACTATCAAATTATCCAAATTCAGACAGACAATCAGGTTGCGATGTATTACATCAACAAGCAGGGGGACACCGGATCTCGCCCTCTGTGTCGGGAAGCCGTCAGGATGTGGCTTTGGGCCCGCCGTTACGGCATGTTTCTCCAAGCCACTTATCTGGCAGGTGTAAACAACAGTCTGGCCGACAGATTGAGCAGGATAATGCAACCTCACAAGTGGTCGTTCAACATGGGTGTTGTACGCAAGATCTTCCGAGAGTGGGGCACCCGCTTGGTGGATCTTTTTGCCACTCAGCTCAATCACAAGGTCCCTCAGTTCTGTTCTAGACTTCAGGCCCATGACAGACTAGCGTCAGATGCTTTTCTTCTTCATTGGGGGACAGGTCTTCTGTACGCATATCCTCCCATACCTCTGGTGGGGAACACTTTGCTAAAACTCAAGCAGGACCGCGGAACCATGATTCTGATTGCTCCATTCTGGACGCATCAGATTTGGTTCCCTCTTCTTCTGGAGTTGTCCTCCGAAGAACCGTGGAGATTGGACTGTTTTCCAACCCACATAACTCAGATCGAGGGGGCGCTTCTGCATCCCAACCTCCGGTCTCTGGCTCTCACAGCCTGGATGTTGAGAGCATAGAATTCACTTCCTTGGGTCTCTCTGAGAGTGTCTCTTGGGTTCTGCTTGCTTCCAGGAAAGATTCCACAAAGAGGTGCTACTTTTTCAAATGGAGGAGGTTTGCCGTCTGATGTGATAGCAAGGCCCTAGATCCTCGCTCTTGTCCTACACAGACCCTGCTTGAATATCTTCTACATTTGTCAGAGTCTGGTCTCAAGACCAACTCCATAAGAGTTCATCTTAGTGCAATTAGTGCTGATCATCAACATGTATAGGGTAAGCCTATCTCTGGACAGCCTTTAGTTGTTTGCTTCATGAGAGGTTTGCTTTTGTCAAAGCCCCCTGTCAAACCTCCACCAGTGTCATGAGATCTCACCCAGCTGATGAAACCTCCTTTTGAGCCTCTGAATTTCTGCCATCTGAAGTACTTGACCTGGAAGGTCATTTTCTTGGTGGCTGTTACTTCAGCTCGTAGAGTCAGTGAGCTTCAAGCCTTGGTAGTGCATGCTCCTTATCTCAAGTTTCATCACAACAGAGCAGTGGTGTAGCCAGACCTGAGATTTTGGGTGGGCCCAGAGCTAATATGGGTGGGCACGCACTGTCTATATAAGTATGAGTAGTGTCTCTTGGGATCCTACAAAATAATGCCTAAGAATTCACTTGATGATGGATTTCTAAGTAGTCTGCCCAACAGCTGCCCTGCATCAGTATAACCACATACATACTTAATGGAAAAATTGATATATATATATTTTTTTAATATTTATTTATTAATTTCAAAATAATTCACAAGAAACAATCTTGTACAGAAAGAATAATGTCAACTGTTATAACTCAAAAATTTCACAAATAACTAAAATTTTTTTTTTTCCAATGACATATACATCTCAAGTCCACAATAAAGGCAAGACACAATTCAAAGTTATAATACTTAATACCAGGAAAATAGTAGGGGTATACCACCCGTGCTTATAATTCTTACGGAGTAGATATCAAGGGGTTTGCTAACGGTGAGGATACAGCCAGGCCTTGTTTAGAGTCTAAAAAGGCCTGTAAATGTTCGCTCTCATAGAAAACATATTTAACAGATTGCAATTTTATCACGCATTTACAAGGAAAATTTAACCAGAAGATTCCTCCTAATTGGAGGACACGAGTACGCAATTTCAAAAAAGATTGACGCCTTTTCTGTGACTGTTTAGATACATCTGGAAATATTTTAACTTTACAATTAAGAAACATATCCTCTCGGTGAGAAAAAAAGGTCTTTAAGATCCAATCTCGGTCAGGCTGTAACACAAAGTCCACTATCAAGGTAGCTGCTTGTACGCCTAATAGTTCATTTTCTATTGTTTGAGAAAGGTTTAAATTTAACTCCTCAAATGGTATTTCTGATCCTGCTGTTAACACTTGATCTGTAGATTGCTTAATATAAGGCGCTAAATAGTAAATCCTTGAGATCGGTGGATATAATTGATCAGATATTTTCAAGATTTCCGTGAGGTATCTCTTAAAGGTTAACAATGGAGCCACTGATGGCACTTTAGGAAAATTTATAAGTCTTAGAGTTTTCATCCATTGTTTATTTTCTAAATTTTCTATTTTTCTTTGCAAAAGTAAATTTTCTTTCATTAGTGCCACTTGGCCATCTCTGATCTTGTCAGTTTCTGTTTTAATAGACTGTTCAAACACTTTAGTTTGTTGTATTTGTTTTTCCATTACTTCAATTTTATCAGCAAAGGTTTGAATTGGCTTTAAAGCAGAGGTAATTTTTTGAATAAAAGAGTTTTCCAGACTCACCAGGGCATCCCATATGTTTCCCAAAGTAATTACTTCTGGCTTTTCTGTCGTTAGAACCTTTGTTTGTAGCAGATTCACTTCCTGAATCTCTCCCCTAGGCTCAGGCTGTCTCCCCTCTGCTGCAATTCCTTCACCTCCTGTGACATTCACAGCGTCACATTCCTGTGGCATTGGACTCAGCACTCTACTGCTAATGTCTGCCCCTGCTCCCAGATCAGTTTCCCCCACTTCGGGTCTTAACGATCTGGGACATCCACTTTGCAGCGTTGCCGGCATAACAGGAGGACTCTGCATTTCAGGGCTCAATGTGATGTCTCCTTCTAGCGGGGAGAGCGGTTCACCTCTCACCGTCCCTCCCTGCAGCAAAGCGTTCTGCCCTGTTCTGCTCGGGTGGTGAAGCGATCCATCGGACCCAGATGAGATTGCATTGAGGGTGCTGGGGAAACCCTCTGTCTGCCCCTTCTTTTAGGCATAAATTTCAATAAGGAAATTGAGGTAAGCAGGAAAAAGAAAGTGAATCGGTGGAGCTGCTTCTCTCACCTCCTACTCGGACGCCATCTTGCCAAAATTGATATTTTAAAATATAATTACATTATCCCACAATCTCTCCACTGCAAAATGCTATACACAAACTTGTGCAAAAACACACTCATATCTTTAAAACCATAACAGCACTAATTCCAAGGACAGGATGAGCTACAACATTATGCTTGAAAAGGCAGAACTGTAATTACACTAGGCTCTAAAACACCAATACACTACCTCGTGAAAAAAAAAGCAAAACAAAAAGGGCTGCGAATACTACATGCTAGCAGAATACTGCACCTTGATCACACTTGAAAAACACATGACACAACAGACATGACACAAGGAACTAAAGATCAAAAAAAATATGAAGGCAAAATACTGAACTGGAAAGTTAACTCAAGAAGTCAGACTCAGCATGCAGCAATACCAGAAAAATTTAAACTTACATGCAAAATATCACAGATGCACATTTCCAAAAGATGACATATTCAAATTAATAAATTCTGAATAAAATACTTTTTTCTACCTTTGTTGTCTGATCTATTCGCTTTGGTCCCAGTGTCGTCTGTTTTACGCAGTGTCTTCTTTCCATTTGATATTTTTTCACTCACCATGTCCACCATACTCCTGTGTCCTTAGGCGTCCTGTCTACCATCTGTAGCCCTGCCCCTATCCTTCCTCGAGTTTCAGTATCTGCCCTCAACGTGTTCCAAACCAGCCCTTAAACTCAGCAGTTTTCCCTCCATCCATATCCAGCATTTCTCCTCACTTCCCTCCATCCATGTGCATCTACTTCCACTGTCTTCCCTTCCCTCCATCCATGTCCAGCATTTCTCCTCTCTCCCTTCCCCTCCATCCATGTGCATCTCCTTCCTTTGTCTTTCCTTACCTCCATCCTTGTCCAACATTTCTCCTCTCTTTCCTGCCCTCCACTCCATCCATGTCCAGCATTTCTCCTCTCTTCCATCCCCTCTATCCATGTGCACCTCCTTCCTGACTTCTCTCCCCTCCCTCCCTCCATCCATTCGTCCAGCAACTCTCCATTCTCCCCTGCCCTCTCCTCCAGCCATCCATCTCCAGCAAATTTCCTCTCTCCCCTTTCCGCTCCATCCATTCATGTCCAGCAATTTTCTTCTTTCCCCTGCCCTCTGCTCCATGTCCAGCAACTCTCCATTCTCCCCTGCCCTCTCCTCCAGCCATCCAGCTCCAGGAAATTTCCACTCTCCCCTTTCTGCTCCATCCATTCATGTCCAGCAATTTTCTTCTTTCCCCTGCCCTCCGCTCCATGTCCAGCAACTCTCCATTCTCCCCTGCCCTCTCCTCCAGCCATCCAGCTCCAGCAAATTTCCACTCTCCCCTTTCCGCTCCATCCATTCATGTCCAGCAATTTTCTTCTTTCCCCTGCCCTCTGCTCCATGTCCAGCAACTCTCCATTCTCCCCTGCCCTCTCCTCCAGCCATCCAGCCCCAGCAAATTTCCACTCTCCCCTTTCTGCTCCATCCATTCATGTCCAGCAATTTTCTTCTTTCCCCTGCCCTCCGCTCCATGTCCAGCAACTCTCCATTCTCCCCTGCCCTCTCCTCCAGCCATCCAGCTCCAGCAAATTTCCACTCTCCCCTTTCCGCTCCATCCATTCATGTCCAGCAATTTTCTTCTTTCCCCTGCCCTCCGCTCCATGTCCAGCAACTCTCCATTCTCCCCTGCCCTCTCCTCCAGCCATCCAGCTCCAGCAAATTTCCACTCTCCCCTTTCCGCTCCATCCATTCATGTCCAGCAATTTTCTTCTTTCCCCTGCCCTCTGCTCCATGTCCAGCAACTCTCCATTCTCCCCTGCCCTCTCCTCCAGCCATCCAGCTCCAGCAAATTTCCACTCTCCCCTTTCTGCTCCATCCATTCATGTCCAGCAATTTTCTTCTTTCCCCTGCCCTCCACTCCATGTCCAGCAACTCTCCATTCTCCCCTGCCCTCTCCTCCAGCCATCCATCTCCAGCAAATTTCCTCTCCCCTTTCCCCTCCTTCGATCCCTGTTGTCCAGCAATTCACCTCTCTCCCCTGCCCATCCTGTTTCTGTCCATTCCCTTCCCCCTCCTATTCAGCGTGTCCCCACTCCCCCTTCACAGCATCTCCAAGCCAACTTCCGTTCCAGTCTACTCCCGAAGTTGCAGCGACGAACGGGCATGCAGCGCTGCGGTAGTAAAAGCAACAAGGAGACTGGTTCGACTCTCCGTCCTTCACTTCCCTCCCTCTGCGTCCCGCCTTCCTCTGACGTCATTTCCTTTCGGGCGGGACGCAGAGGGAGGGAAGTGAAGGACGGAGAGTCGAACCAGTCTCCTTGTTGCTTTTACTACCGCAGCGCTGCCTGCCCGTTCGTCGTTGCGACTTCGGGTAAAAGTCGCCGTTCCAGTCGTCGTCGCTTGGGCGGGCCTGAGCCAAGATTGGGTGGGCCTGGGCCCACCCAGGCCCACCCGTAGCTACGCCCCTGCAACAGAGTAGTCCTCCGCACACACCCTAAGTTCTTGCCGAAGGTGGTGTCGGAGTTCCATCTGAACCAGTCAATTGTCTTGCCAACATTTTTCCCCGTCCTCATACCCGCCCTGCTGAACGTCAGTTGCACACCTTGGACTGCAAGAGAGCATTGGCTTTTTACATGGAGCGGACAAGCCCCTTCAGACAGTCCGCCCAAATGTTTGTTGCTTTTGATCCCAACAGAAGGGGAGTCGCAGTCAGGAAATGCACCATTTCCAATTGGCTAGCAGATTGCATTTCTTTCACTTATGCCCAAGCTGGGCTGACTCTTGAGGGTCATGTCACAGCTTATAGTGTTAGAGCCATGGCAGCGTCGATGGCCCACTTGAAATCAGCCACTATAGAAGAGATTTGCAAGGCTGCGACATGGTCATCAATCCACACATTCACATTTCACTACTGCCTTCAGCAGGATATCAGTCAGTTTGGGCAGTCGGTGCTGCAGAATCTGTTTGGGGTTTAGAATCCAACTCCACCCCCCTAGGCCCATTTTTATTCTGTTCCAGGCTGCACTCTCAGTTAGATGTTCTTCTTCGTAGGTCAATCCTTGTTATGTCCTCGCCGTTGCGAGGCCCAATTGACCTTTCTTTGTTGTTTTGAGTGAGCCTGGGTGCTAGGGATACCCCAGTCATGAGAACAAGCAGCCTGCTTGTCCTCGGAGAAAGCAAAGATACATACCTGTAGCAGGTATTCTCCAAGGACAGCAGGCTGATTGTTCTCACATACCCGGCCACCTCCCCTTTGGAGTTGTCCTTCTCCTTGTTATTGCTTTCTTATCTAACTGATCGGGGCTTTCACGTGACGGACAGGAAGATGGCCGCGCATGCACGGTGTGTGCACCCTTACGCGCTGGAAGGCTCTGGCAAACCTTTTTGTTGCTATGGAAGATTTCTGTTCCTGGGCCGCCGTGGATGCCGACCCAGTCATGAGAACAATCAGCCTGCTGTCCTCGGAGAATACCTGCTACAGATATGTATCTTCGCTTTATCTGCCATCATCTACTATGTTACTATGTTTAGTTTAGCCACCCATTTATTTATCCCAACTGACTCTGTACCACGCATCTTGTCCCCATCTATATTTCTGCATTTAGCCCTCCAGCTATTTGGTAAACTGTATTGTAGAAAAGCATTAGCATCGTAGCAGTGTTATTTGAATGTTCTAATTGTGTGCTTATTAGATACTCCATCACTATTATGCTTTCATCATATGACGTCTCTGTTATTTGAATTTTAGTGCTGTTAAATGTGTATATTTTTGATCCTTTTTCATTGGAGTCTTATTAGGTTTCAGTTTGGTGTTTTCAAGTTTTCCTCTTTCACTGTATTTATGTTTATACTTGTACATTTTACTATTGTTATGCTATTAACAAAATTGTACATCGCCTTGGGTGAATCTCTTCATAAAAGAGGTTAATAAATCGAAATAAATAAATAAATGTTGTCTTTATGCAGTTCCCCATAGCCAGTTAAGAACTGAATATCGTACAGAACAGGCTATGTATTAGACAGCTCCACAAACCCAGAAATTCAATGTCGGTGCTCAGACGTGGCTCGGCATTGAATCTACAGGTTTAATACCAGCATAGATCAACAAAACCCTGATTGCCACCGGATGAATATCAGGCCTTTTGTTCCTAACTGGTGACCATAGACACAGGTCAGGAAAGCTAATAGATTTCAGTGCATAATGACCCTTAGCTGCTGATATTTCTAACATTTGGGAATTTTTTTAATTGCTTCTTATTTTGATATAGTGCAGAAAAGTTAAGCAATTAATAAATTTCAAAAGGATATACGCCGGTACTGCTCAGAGCCTAGGAAATAAAAAAAAAACCCTCTTCTATTTGTTTGCACTATAGATAATATGAATCTTTAATTAAACATTTCTTTTTTTTTTCAAGAAATTTTATTTTATTTTCATACAGAAACAATGCCAGCATAAATTAGTTGTTAATAGCTTTGCATTGTGCATTTTACGTGGGGTCCATTGAAATTTCTAAATTAATACTTTTCGCCCTGCTGTCCTAGTGACGCGTCTTTTCTTCGCACACTTTGGGAACAATTCAAGTGCTTGATTTTCTAGACAAGACAGAAGGTGACGACGCATGACTGTGTTGTTATACTTGGCACAGGGATTTCCATTCTCCTCTAAAAATTCTAGTGCATTTGCAATTGCATACAGGCCGCAGTCCCAAACATTCGGTTGGTAGTCGACTGGTAAAATAAAAACTTCCAGTCTACCATTCTTCTTTCTGTTGCTGTATCTTTGGAGCAGCTGATTTTGTGCTGATGCAGAAAGTTTGGTGGGAAGCAGGCTGTCAGCTACCTCCACTCTAGAGTTCATAGTGGAGGATGTAAACCAGTGCTGCAAATCATCATCAAAATGGATCTGGACCCCTGCACCTGAAATGGGGGTAGTGTTTAACATAGATAGTACTATGGACTGGAGTCCATCTACATTGTATTGTCGTCTCAGTAAGGCCTGGGCAGCATCTATAATTACATCGTCTAACCAAGCATTACTCATTAAAATTCCTCGCTGTGCCATGCTCAGTGAGAGCTCTTGGATCCAGAAATCTGAAAGACTGGACGGAGGACTACAGGCCACTACTGAACTCTCAAACTTTTGAATGTTGGAAGCAGAGTCTATAGATCTCTTAAGAATATTCTCTGCAGATTTGGCTGAATGCAATTTTTTGCCAGATACCTTTATAAAATGTGGCACGGCAATGACTTCATCAGCTTCCTTACTGATTGCAAGTTGAGGAATGCTCATATTATCTTTGTGAGTATAACTGACATGGTTTTTGTGTCTAGTCTCCGTTTCTACAGCATCTCTTTCAGTCATCTCAACTTGTTTGATATAACATGGTTTTGGCTTTTGAATGCTCATATCATCTTTCTGGTTGATATCATCATTCATGGCATATCTTGTCTGAGAAACCTCTTCTTTCAGCTCTTCTCTCATCTTTTTTTGGATATAAATGATATCATTCTGATTGGTACACTTCTGTGGAATGCTGGTATCTTTCTCACTGTAATCCATAATAGACTTAAACACTTGACTGATGGTAAATCTTTGGTCATCTCCCAGTGTATGTCTTTCTTCAGGAATTATTTCCTTTTGATTACAGATTATTTGTTTAGGTTCTGTAGTTACTATTTCTTCATGGTTGTTTTTCTGGTTTTCCTTCTGAATTGGTATAACTGGAAATATCTGGTTAGAATTAGCATCTCTCTTCTGAGTCACCTCAGCAGGAAAGGTATCAAGTTGTAGGAATGGCTTATGCTTTGAGAGAGAATATTTCTGTTTCGTCACTCCTTGCTTGATTGACAACTTGCAATTGTCATCTTTTAAAGCCGTTTTAATGGTGGAAAACCTTTTCCGTTTTCCATGAGATTTTTTGAGAACTTTCAAAAGGACAGGGTCACTCTGCCTATTTTTTTTAGTGTTCAGCCTATGATCTGTTTTCTCAGATATATTTTCTTTCTGTTTGGTTAAAAAAGCAAGATCTTTTCGCTTCTTATCAATGTCTTTGGATTCTGTAGTGTCAACTATTTCTTTGTAAATTTGGAGAGAGCTGACACGTGTTTGAAGGAAATTTTCTGTTTTATTCTGATCATTAATTGGAATCTCTGTGATTTTTTGGCCAGATCTTCCCTCCTCTTGAAATATTGTGGTAACCTTTTGTCTTCCAGAAATTTGCAGAGCTTTTTTCTCTGATTCAAATGAAGGCATGAGCACAGTATGTTTCCTTTCCAAAGGTACATCTTGTCTCTGAAAACCCTTCAGATCTTTTAGGATGTATTCAGTGTCTTCCTGGTAACTACATTGCTCAGTCTGATAATAGTCAGTGACATATTTCTCACTGTAAAAGTGAATACACTCATCGTCGTAGCTAATGATTGACAACATCTCACTTGCACTTCCCATAGTGTTGTCTTCATGGGCATTTTCTTTTTGTTCATACGTGATGTACTTGAATTCATTATTATGAATATATTCTTCATGCTCTGTTCCAGGTTCATTTTGGGAGGAGCTATCATATCTCTGATGGTAATCCTCTATTTTAGCCTGATCATTAATTAGGACCTCTGTTATTTCCTGGTCATAGCTCTCCTCCCCTTGAATTATAGTGGTAACATATTGCCCTTCAGAACTTTGGATAGCATTCTTCTCTAAATCAATTGGAAGCATGCCTATAGTGTATTTGTTCTCCAAAATTTCATCTTGTCCCTGGGGATCTTTCAGATCTTTCAGTATATTTTCAGTATCTTCCGGATAGTTGTCTCTGTCAGTCTGATAATAGACGTTAACATTTCTTTCATTATAATTCTGTATACTTTCATCATCATTGTTGTTTGAAAGCATCTCAAATGAACTTCCCATAGTGCTCTCTTCATTAGCAGCTTCTTGTTGTTGAATATCATCATCTTTGAATTCTCTATTTTGAATATTTTGTTGGTCCTCCAGTCGAATCTCAGTTTCCTTTTGGTGAGAGTAAGTAAGCTGCTTATGGAAATCCTCTATTTTGTTTTGATCAGGAACTGAAATTTCTGTGAATTCCTTCTGAATTAGTACAACTGGAAATATCTGGTTAGAATTAGCATCTCTCTTCTGTGTGATAATATCGGCTTTCTCAGTCTCATCCATAAGCATTAACTTTTCTGTAATCTCCATTTCCACCGTATCTTTCTGAGTCACCTCAGCTGGAAAGGTATCAAGTTGTAGGAATGGCTTATGCTTTGAGAGATAATATTTTTGTTTCGCCACTCCTTGCTTGATTGACAACTTGAAATTGTCATCTTTTAAAGCCGTTTTAATGGTGGAAGGCCTTTTCCGTTTTCCATGAGATTTTTTGAGAACTTTCAAAAGGACAGGGTCACTCTGCTTATAACGATTGTCTGAAAAAAATTTTTTTTTAGTGTTCAGCCTATGATCTGTTTTCTCAGATACATTTTCTTTCTGTTTAGTTAAAAAAACAAGGTCTTTTTGCTTCTTATCAATGCCTTTGGATTCTGTAGTGTCAACTATTTCCTTGTAATTTTGGAGAGAGCTGACACGTGTTTGAAGGAAATTTTCTGTTTTATTCTGATCATTAATTGGAATCTCTGTGATTTTTTGGCCAGATCTTCCCTCCTCTTGAAATATTGTGGTAACATTTTGTCTTCCAGAAATTTGCAGAGCTTTTTTCTCAGATTCAAATGAAGGCATGCGCACAGTATGTTTCCTTTCCAAAGGTTCATCTTGTCTCTGAGAATCCTTTAGATCTTCTAGGATGTATTTAGTGTCTTCCTGGTAACTACATTGCTCAGTCTGATAATAGTCAGTGGCATATTTCTCACTGTAATAGTGAATACACTCATCGTCGTAGCTAATGATTGAAAACATCTCACTTGCACTTCCCATAGTGTTGTCTTCATGGAAATTTTCTTTTTGTTCATACGTGATGTACTTGAATTCATTATTTTGAATATTTTCTTCATGCTCTGTTCTAGGTTCATTTTGGGAGGAGGTATCATATCTCTGATGGTAATCCTCTATTTTATTCTGATCATTAATTAGGACCTCTGTAATTTTCTGCTCATAGCTCCCCTCCCCTTGAATTATAGTGGTAACATCTTGTCCTTCAGAACTTTGGATAGCGGTCTTCTCTAAATCAAGTGGAGGCATGCCTACTATGTATTTGTTTGCCAAAGCTTTATCCTGTCCCTGAGAATCCCTCAGATCTTTCGTTATGACTTCAGTATCTTCCTGATAGTTGTCTCTGTCAGTCTGATAATAGATATTGGCATTTGTTTCAATGTAATACTGCATACGTTCATCATCATAGCTGATTGAAAGCATCTGGCATGCACTTCCCATAGTGCTCTCTTCATGAGCGGCTTCTTTTTGTTGAATAATATCATCTTTGAGTTTATTATTTTGAATTTTCTCCCAGTAATCAGTTGGAGTCCCAGTTTCCTTTTGCTGAGAGTCAGCAAGCCGCTTATGAAAATCCTCTCTTTTGTTCTGGTCATCAGTTGAAATTTCTGTGATTTCTTGGTCAGAGCTTCCTTCTCCTTGAGTTATTTTGGTAATGTCTTGTCCTTCAGAACTTTGGACAGTTGTCTTCTCCACTTCAAGTAAAGATAGGACCATTGTGAATTCTTTGCCCATGGTTTCATCTTGTCTCTGAGAGGCCCTCAGGTCTTTCAGTTTGTATTCAGTGTCTTCCTGGTAGTTGAATTGCTCAGTCTGATAATACTTAGTGCCATATTTTTCATTATAATAGCGAACACAATCATCTTCATGGCAGACTGAAAACATCTTGTTTGCAATTCGTATAGTGCTGTCCTCATCAGCTGCCCCTTTTTGTTTATTCATAGCATCTTTGAATTCACTCTGTTGACTATTTTTCTTTTCCTGAGTTGCAGTCCCAGTTTCCTTTTCATGAGAACCACCAAGCCTTTTATGCAGATTTTCTATTTTATTCTGATCATTAATTGGAACCTCTTTGAATTTCTGCTCAGAGCTCTCCTCATCATGAGTTCCTTCAGAACTCAGGATAGCATTCTTCTCTGATTCAAGTGAAGGCATGCCTACTAAGTATTTGTTCCCCAAAGCTTTATCATGTCCCTCGGAATCCCTCAGATCTTTCATTATGTATTCAGTATCTTCCTCATAGTTGTCTCTGTCAGTATGATAATAGATATTGGCATTTGTTTCAACGTAATACTGCATACATTCATCATCATAGCTGATTGAAAGCATCTGGCATGCACTTCCCATAGTGCTCTCTTCATGAGTGAGTTCTTTTTGTTGAATAATATCATCTTTGAGTTTATTATTTTGAATATTCTCCCAGTAATCAGTTGGAGTCCCAGTTTCCTTTTGGTTAGAGTCACCAAGCTGCTTATGGAGATCCTCTATTTTGTTTTGATCATGAATTGAAATTTCTGAGATTTTTTGGTCAGAGCTTCCCTCTAATTGAATTGTGGTAATGTCTTGTCCTTCAGAACTTTGGACAGTTGTCTTCTGTGATTCAAGTGGAGATAAACCCATGGTGAATATCATGTCCAAAGATTTATCTTGTTTCTGGGATGCTCTCAGATCTTTCATGTTGTATTCAAAATCTTCCCGGTAACTGAATTGCTCAGTCTGATAATAGTTAATAGCATATTTTTCTTTATAATAGTGAATACACTCATCATCGTAGCTGATTGAAAACATGTCACTTGCACTTCCCATAGTGCAGTCATCAGGAGCAGCTTCTTTTTGTTCATATACAATATCTTTCAATTCATTATTTTGAATATTTTCCTGATGCTCCATTGGAGTCTCAGTTTCATTTTGGGAAGAGCTATCATGTCTCTGATGGTAATCCACTATTTTATTCTGATCATTAATTAGGACCTCTGTAATTTTCTGCTGATAGCTCCCCTCCCCTTGAATTATAGTGGTAACATCTTGTCCTTCAGAACTTTGGATAACGTTCTTCTCTAAATCAAGTTGAGGCAAGCCTACTATGTATTTGTTCTCCAAAGCTTTATCCTGTCCCTGAGAATACCTCAGATCTTTCATTATGCATTCAGTATCTTCCTGATAGTTGTCTCTGTCAGTCTGATAATAGATATTGGCATTTGTTTCAATGTAATACTGCATACGTTCATCATCATAGCTGATTGAAAGCATCTGGCATGCACTTCCCATAGTGCTCTCTTCATGAGCGGCTTCTTTTTGTTGAATAATATCATCTTTGAGTTTATTATTTTGAATTTTCTCCCAGTAATCAGCTGGAGTCCCAGTTTCCTTTTGCTGAGAGTCAGCAAGCCGCTTATGAAAATCCTCTCTTTTGTTCTGGTCATCAGTTGAAATTTCTGTGATTTCTTGGTCAGAGCTTCCTTCTCCTTGAGTTATTTTGGTAATGTCTTGATCTTCTGAACTTTGGACAGTTGTGTTCTCCACTTCAAGTAAAGATAGGCCCATTGTGAATTCTTTGCCCATGGTTTCATCTTGTCTCTTAGAGGCCCTCAGGTCTTTCAGTTTGTATTCAGTGTCTTCCTGGTAACTGAATTGCTCAGTCTGATAATACTTAGTGGCATATTTTTCATTATAATAGCGAACATAATCATCTTCATGGCTGACTGAAAACATCTTGTTTGCAATTCGTATAGTGCTGTCCTCATAAGCTGCCCCTTTTTGTTGATTCATAGCATCTTTGAATTCACTCTGTTCAATATTTTTCTTTTCCTGAGTTGCAGTCCCAGTTTCCTTTTCATGAGAACCACCAAGGCTCATATGCAGATTTTCTATTTTATTCTGATCATTAATTGGAACCTCTTTGAATTTCTGTTTAGAACTCTCCTCTTCTTGAGTTACAGTGGCAACATCTTGTCCTTCAGAACACGGGATAGCATTCTTCTCTGATTCAAGTGAAGGCATGCCTACTATGTATTTGTTCTCCAAAGCTTTATCATGCTCCTGGGAATCCCTCAGATCTTTCATTATGTATTCAGTATCTTCCTCATAGTTGTCTCTGTCAGTCTGATAATAGATATTGGAATTTGTTTCAATGTAATACTGCATACGTTCATCATCATAGCTGATTGAAAGCATCTGACATTCTCTTCCCATAGTGCTCTCTTCATGAGCGGCTTCTTTTTGTTGAATAATATCATCTTTGAGGTTATTATTTTGAATATTCTCCCAGTAATCAGTTGGAGTCCCAGTTTCCTTTTGGTTAGAGTCACCAAGCTGCTTATGGAGATCCTCTATTTTGTCTTGATCTTGAATTGACATTTCTGTGATTTTTTGGTCTGAGCTTCCCTCTAATTGAATTGTGGTAATGTCTTGTTCTTCAGAAATTTGGACAGTTGTCTTCTGTGACTCAAGTGGAGATAAACCCATGGTGAATATCATGTCCAAAGATTTATCTTGTTTCTGGGAAGCTCTCAGATCTTTCATGTTGTATTCAATATCTTCCCGGTAACTGAATTGCTCAGTCTTATAATACTTAATAGCATATTTTTCTTTATAATAGTGAATACACTCATCATCGTAGCTGATTGAAAATATGTCACTTGCACTTCCCGTAGTGCGGTCTTCAGGAGTAGCTTCTTTTTGTTCATATACAATATCTTTCAATTCATTATTTTGAATACTTTCCTGATGCTCCATTGGAGTCTCAGTTTCATTTTGGAAAGAGCTATCATGTCTCTGATGGTAATCCACTATTTTATTCTGATCATTAATTAGGACCTCTGTAATTTTCTGCTCATAGCTCCGCTCACTTTGAATTATATTGGTAACATCTTGTCCTTCAGAACTTTGGATAGCGTTCTTCTCTAAATCAAGTTGAGGCATGCCTACTATGTATGTGTTCTCCAAAGCTTTATCCTGTCCCTGAGAATCCCTCAGATCTTTCATTATGCATTCAGTATCTTCCTGATACTTGTCTCTTTCAGTCTGATAATAGATATTGGCATTTGTTTCAATGTAATACTGCATACGTTCATCATCATAGCTAATTGAAAGCATCTGGCATGCACTTTCCATAGTGCTCTCTTCAAGAGCGGCTTCTTTTTGTTGAATAATATCATCTTTGAGTTTATTATTTTGAATTTTCTCCCAGTAATCAGTTGGAGTCCCAGTTTCCTTTTGCTGAGAATCAGCAAGCTGCTTATGAAAATCCTCTCTTTTCTTCTGGTCATCAGTTGAAATTTCTGTGATTTCGTGGTCAGAGCTTCCTTCTCTTTGAGTTATTTTGGTAATGTCTTGTCCTTCAGAACTTTGGACAGTTGTCCTCTCCACTTCAAGTAAAGATGTATGAAGATCCTCTTTTTTGTTTTGATCATGAATTGAAATTTCTGTGATTTTTTGGACAGAGCTTCCCTCTAATTGAATTGTGGTAATGTCTTGTCCTTCAGAAATTTGAACAGTTGTCTTGTGTGATTCAAGTGGAGATAAACCCATGGTGAATATCATATCCAAAGATTTATCTTGTTTCTGGGAAGCTCTCAGATCTTTCATGTTGTATTCAATATCTTCCCGGTAATTGAATTGCTCAGTCTGATAATAGTTAGTAGTATATTTTTCATTATAATAGTGAATACACTCATCATCGTAGCTGATTGAAAACATGTCACTTGCACTTCCCATAGTGCTGTCTTCAGGAGCAGCTTCTTTTTGATCATATACAATATTTTTCAATTCATTATTTTGAATATTTTCCTGATGCTCCATTGGAGTCTCAGTTTCATTTAAGGAAGAGCTATCATGTCTCTGATGGTAATCCACTATTTTATTCTGATCATTAATTAGGACCTCTGTAATTTTCTGCTGATAGCTCCCCTTCCCTTGAATTATAGTGGTAACATCTTGTCCTTCAGAACTTTGGATAGCGTTTTTCTCTAAATCAAGTTGAGGCATGCCTACTATGTATGTGTTCTCCAAAGCTTTATCCTGTCCCTGAGAATCCCTCAGATCTTTCATTATGCATTCAGTATCTTCCTGATAGTTGTCTCTTTCAGTCTGATAATAGATATTGGCATTTGTTTCAATGTAATACTGCATACGTTCATCATCATAGCTGATTGAAAGCATCTGGCATGCACTTCCCATAGTGCTCTCTTCATGAGCGGCTTCTTTTTGTTGAATAATATCATCTTTGAGTTTATTATTTTGAATTTTCTCCCAGTAATCAGTTGGAGTCCCAGTTTTCTTTTGCTGAGAGTCAGCAAGCCGCTTATGAAAGTCTTCTCTTTTGTTCTGGTCATCAGTTGAAATTTCTGTGATTTCGTGGTCAGAGCTTCCTTCTCTTTGAGTTATTTTGGTAATGACTTGTCCTTCAGAACTTTGGACAGTTGTCTTCTCCACTTCAAGTAAAGATGTATGGAGATCCTCTATTTTGTTTTGATCATGAATTGAAATTTCTGTGATTTTTTGGTCACAGCTTCCCTCTAATTGAATTGTGGTAATGTCTTGTCCTTCAGAAATTTGAACAGTTGTCTTCTGTGATTCAAGTGGAGATAAACCCATGGTAAATATCATGTCCAAAGAGTTATCTTGTTTCTGGGAAGCTCTCAGATCTTTCATGTTGTATTCAATATCTTCCCGGTAATTGAATTGCTCAGTCTGATAATAGTTAGTAGCATATTTTTCATTATAATAGTGAATACACTCATCATCGTAGCTGATTGAAAACATGTCACTTGCACTTCCCATAGTGCTGTCTTCAGGAGCAGCTTCTTTTTGTTCATATACAATATCTTTCAATTCATTATTTTGAATATTTTCCTGATGCTCCATTGGAGTCTCAGTTTCATTTTGGGAAGAGCTATCATGTCTCTGATGGTAATCCACTATTTTATTCTGATCATTAATTAGGACCTCTGTAATTTTCTGCTGATAGCTCCCCTTCCCTTGAATTATAGTGGTTACATCTTGTCCTTCAGAACTTTGGATAGCGTTTTTCTCTAAATCAAGTGGAGGCATGCCTACTATGTATTTGTTCTCCAAAGCTTTATCCTGTCCCTGAGAATCCCTCAGATCTTTCATTATGTATTCAGTATCTTCCTGATAGTTGTCTCTGTCAGTCTGATAATAGATATTGGCATTTGTTTCAATGTAATACTGCATACGTTCATCATCATAGCTAATTGAAAGCAACTGGCATGCACTTCCCATAGTGCTCTCTTCATGAGCGGCTTCTTTTTGTTGAATAATATCATCTTTGAATTTATTATTTTGAATATTCTCCCAGTAATCAGTTGGAGTCCCAGTTTCCTTTTGCTGAGAGTCACCAAGCTGCTTATGAAAATCCTCTCTTTTGTTCTGGTCATCATTTGAAATTTCTGTGATTTCTTGGTCAGAGCTTCCTTCTCCTTGAGTTATTTTGGTAATGTGTTGTCCTTCAGAACTTTGGACAGTTGTCTTCTGTGATTCAAGTGGAGATAAACCCATGGTGAATATCGTGTCCAAAGATGTATCTTGTTTCTGGGAAGCTCTCAGATCTTTCATTTTGTATTCAATATCTTCCCGGTACTTGAATTGCTCAGTCTGATAATAGTTAGTAGCATATTTTTCATTATAATAGTGAATACCCACATCTTCGTAGCAGATTGAAAACATGTCACTTGCACTTCCCATAGTGTTGTCTTCAGGAGCAGCTTCTTTTTGTTGAATAATATCATCTTTGAGTTTATTATTTTGAATTTTCTCCCAGTAATCAGTTGGAGTCCCAGTTTCCTTTTGCTGAGAGTCAGCATGCCGCTTATGAAAATCCTCTCTTTTGTTCTGTTCATCAGTTGAAATTTCTCTGGTTTCTTCGTCAGAGCTTCCTTCTCCTTGAGTTATTTTGGTAATGTCTTGTCCTTCAGAACTTTGCACAGTTGTCTTCTGTGATTCAAGTGGAGATAAACCCATGGTGAATATGTCCAAAGATTTATCTTGTTTCTGGGAAGCTCTCAGATCTTTCATGTTGTATTCAATATCTTCCCGGTAATTGAATTGCTCAGTCTGATAACAGTTAGTAGCATATTTTTCATTATAATAGTGAATACCCACATCTTCGTAGCAGATTGAAAACATATCACTTGCACTTCCCATAGTGCTGTCTTCAGGAGCAGCTTCTTTTTGTTCATACACTATATCTTTCAATTCATTATTTTGAATATTTTCCTGATGCTCTGTTGGAGTCTCAGTTTCATTTTGGGAAGAGCTATCATGTCTCTGATGGTAATCTACTATTTTATTCTGATCATTAATTAGGACCTCTGTAATTTTCTGCTGATAGCTCCCCTCCCCGTCAACTATAGTGGTAACATCTTGTCCTTCAGAACTTTGGATAGCGTTCTTCTCTAAATCAAGTGAAGGCATGCCTACTATGTATTTGTTCTCCAAAGCTTTATACTGTCCCTGAGAATCCCTCAGATCTTTCATTATGTATTCAGTATCTTCCTGATACTTGTCTCTGTCAGTCTGATAATAGATATTGGCATTTGTTTCAATGTAATACTGCAAACATTCATCATCAAATCTGATTGAAAGCATCTGGCATGCACTTCCCATAGTGCTCTCTTCATGAGCGGCTTCTTTTTGTTCATATACAATATCTTTCAATTCATTATTTTGAATATTTTCCAGATGCTCCATTGGAGTCTCAGTTTCATTTTGGGAAGAGCTATCATGTCTCTGATGGTAATCCACTATTTTATTCTGATCATTAATTAGGACCTCTGTAATTTTCTGCTCATAGCTCCCCTCCCCTTGAATTATAGTGGTAACATCTTGTCCTTCAGAACTTTGGATAGCGTTTTTCTCTAAATCAAGTGGAGGCATGTATACTATGTATTTGTTCTCCAAAGCTTTATCCTGTCCCTGAGAATCCCTCAGATCTTTCATTATGTATTCAGTATCTTCCTGATACTTGTCTCTGTCAGTCTGATAATAGATATTGGCATTTGTTTCAATGTAATACTGCATACGTTCATCATCATAGCTGATTGAAAGCATCTGGCATGCACTTCCCATAGTGCTCTCTTCATGAGCGGCTTCTTTTTGATGAATAATATCATCTTTGAGTTTATTATTTTGAATATTCTCCCAGTAATCAGTTGGAGTTCCATTTTCCTTTTGGTGAGAGTCACCAAGCTGCTTATGGAGATCCTCTATTTTGTTTTGATCATGAATTGAAATTTCTGTGATTTTTCGGTCAGAGCTTCCCTCTATTTGAATTGCGGTAATGTCTTGTCCTTCAGAACTTTGGACAGTTGTCTTCTGTGATTCAAGTGGAGATAAACCCATGGTGAATATCGTGTCCAAAGATTTATCTTGTTTCTGGGAAGCTCTCAGATCTTTCTTGTTGTATTCAATATCTTCCCGGTAATTGAATTGCTCAGTCTGATAATAGTTAGTAGCATATTTTTCATTGTAATAGTGAATACCCTCATTGTAGCTGATTGAAAACATGTCACTTGCACTTCCCATAGTGCTGTCACTTTTATTCTGATCATTAATTGGAACCTCTTTGAATTTCTGCTCAGAGCTCTCCTCTTCTTGAGTTACATTGGCAATATCTTGTCCTTCAGAACACAGGATAGCATTCTTCTCTGATTCAAGTGAAGGCATACCTACTATGTTTTGGTTCCAAAAAGCTTTATCATGTCCCTGGGAATCCCTCAGATCTTTCTGTATGTATTCAGTATCTTCCTGATTGTTGTCTCTGTCAGTCTGATAATAGATATTGGCATTTGTTTCAATGTAATACTGCATGCGTTCATCATCATAGCTGATTGAAAGCATCTGGCATGCACTTCCCATAGTGCTCTCTATATGAGCGGCTTCTTTTTGTTGAATAATATCATCTTTGAGTTTATTATTTTGAATATTCTCCCAGCAATCAGTTGGAGTCCCAGTTTCCTTTTCCTGAGAGTCACCAAGCTGCTTATGGAGATCTTCTATTTTGATTTGATCATGAATTGAAATTTCTGTGATTTTTTGGTCAGAGCTTCCCTCTATTTGAATTGTGGTAATGTCTTGTCCTTCAGAACTTTGGACAGTTGTCTTCTGTGATTCAAGTGGAGATAAACCCATGGTGAATATCATGTTCAAGGATTTATCTTGTTTCTGAGAAGCTCTCAGATCTTTCATGTTGTATTCAATATCTTCCCGGTAATTGAATTGCTCAGTCTGATAATAGTTAGTAGCATATTTTTCATTATAATAGTGAATACCCTCATTGTAGCTGATTGAAAACATCTCACTTGCACTTCCCATAGTGCTGTCACTTTATTCTGATCATTAATTTGAACCTCTTTGAATTTCTGCTCAGAGCTCTCCTCTTCTTGAGTTTCATTGGCAACATCTTGTCCTTCAGAACAAGGGATATCATTCTTCTCTGATTCAAGTGGAGGCATGCCTACTATGTATTTTTTCCCCAAAGCTTTATCATGTCCCTGGGAATCCCTCAGATCTTTCTGTATATATTCAGTATCTTCCTGATAGTTGTCTCTGTCAGTCTGATGATAGATATTGGCATTTGTTTCAATGTAATACTGCATACGTTCATCATCATAGCTGATTGAAAGCAACTGGCATGCACTTCCCATAGTGCTCTCTTCATGAGCAGCTTCTTTTTGTTGAATAATATCATCTTTGAGTTTATTATTTTGAATATTCTCCCAGTAATCAGTTGGAGTCCCAGTTTCCTTTTGCCGAGAGTCAGCAAGCCGCTTATGAAAATCCTCTCTTTTGTTCTGGTCATCAGTTGAAATTTCTGTGATTTCTTGGTCAGAACTTCCTTCTCCTTGAGTTATTTTGGTAATGTGTTGTCCTTCAGAACTTTGGACAGTTGTCTTCTGTGATTCAAGTGGAGATAAAGGCATGGTGAATATCATGTCCAAAGACATATCTTGTTTCTGGGAAGCTCTCAGATCTTTCATGTTGTATTCAATATCTTCCCGGTAATTGAATTGCTCAGTCTGATAATAGTTAGTAGCATATTTTTCATTATAATAGTGAATACCCTCATCGTAGCTGATTGAAAACATCTCACTTGCACTTCCCATAGTGCTGTCACTTTTATTCTGATCATTAATTTGAACCTCTTTGAATTTCTGCTCAGAGCTCTCCTCTTCTTGAGTTTCATTGGCAACATCTTGTCCTTCAGAACAAGGGATATCATTCTTCTCTGATTCAAGTGGAGGCATGCCTACTATGTATTTTTTCCCCAAAGCTTTATCATGTCCCTGGGAATCCCTCAGATCTTTCTGTATATATTCAGTATCTTCCTGATAGTTGTCTCTGTCAGTCTGATGATAGATATTGGCATTTGTTTCAATATAATACTGCATACGTTCATCATCATAGCTGATTGAAAGCAACTGGCATGCACTTCCCATAGTGCTCTCTTCATGAGCAGCTTCTTTTTGTTGAATAATATCATCTTTGAGTTTATTATTTTGAATATTCTCCAAGTAATCAGTTGGAGTCCCAGTTTCCTTTTGCTGAGAGTCAGCAAGCCGCTTATGAAAATCCTCTCTTTTGTTCTGGTCATCAGTTGAAATTTCTGTGATTTCTTGGTCAGAACTTCCTTCTCCTTGAGTTATTTTGGTAATGTGTTGTCCTTCAGAACTTTGGACAGTTGTCTTCTGTGATTCAAGTGGAGATAAAGACATGGTGAATATCATGTCCAAAGACATATCTTGTTTCTGGGAAGCTCTCAGATCTTTCATGTTGTATTCAATATCTTCACGGTAATTGAATTGCTCAGTCTGATAATAGTTAGTAGCATATTTTTCATTATAATTCTGAATACCCTCATCGTAGCTGATTGAAAACATCTCACTTGCACTTCCCATAGTGCTGTCTTCAGGAGGAGCTTCTTTTTGTTCATACACTATATCTTTCAATTCATTATTTTGAATATTTTCCTGATGCTCCGTTGGAGTCTCAGTTTCATATCGGGAAGAGCTAACATGTCTCTGATGGTAATACACTATTTTATTCTGATCATTAATTAGGACCTCTGTAATTTTCTGCTCATAGCTCCCCTCCCCTTGAATTATAGTGGTAACATCTTGTCCTTCAGAACTTTGGATAGCGGTCTTCTCTAAATCAAGTGGAGGCATGCCTACTATGTATTTGTTTGCCAAAGCTTTATCCTGTCCCTGAGAATCCCTCAGATCTTTCGTTATGACTTCAGTATCTTCCTGATAGTTGTCTCTGTCAGTCTGATAATAGATATTGGCTTCTTTTTGTTGAATAATATCATTTTTGAGTGTATTATTTTGAATATTCTCCCAGTAATCAGTTGGAGTCCCAGTTTCCTTTTGCTGGGAGTCAGCAAGCCGCTTATGAAAATCCTCTCTTTTGTTCTGTTCATCAGTTGAAATTTCTCTGATTTCTTGGTCAGAGCTTCCTTCTCCTTGTGCTATTATGGTAATGTGTTGTCCTTCAGAACTTTGGATAGTTGTCTTCTGTGATTCAAGTGGAGATAAACCCATGGTGAATATCATGTCCAAAGATTTATCTTCTTTCTGGGAAGCTCTCAGATCTTTCATGTTGTATTCAATATCTTCCCGGTAATTGAATTGCTCAGTCTGATAAAAGTTAATAGCATATTTTTCATTATAATAGTGAATACCCACATCTTCGTAGCTGATTGAAAACATGTCACTTGCACTTCCCATAGTGTTGTCTTCAGGAGCAGCTTCTTTTTGTTCATACACTATATCTTTCAATTCATTATTTTGAATATTTTCCTGATGCTCTGTTGGAGTCTCAGTTTCATTTTGGGAAGAGCTATCATGTCTCTGATGGTAATCCACTATTTTATTCTGATCATTAATTAGGACCTCTGTAATTTTCTGCTCATAGCTCCCCTCCCCTTGAATTATAGTGGTAACATCTTGTCCTTCAGAACTTTGGATAGCGTTCTTCTCTAAATCAAGTGGAGGCATGCCTACTATGTATTTGTTCTCCAAAGCTTTATTCTGTCCCTGAGAATCCCTCAGATCTTTCATTGTGTATTCAGTATCTTCCTGATAGTTGTCTCTGTCAGTCTGATAATAGATATTGGCATTTGTTTCAATGTAATACTGCATATGTTCATCATCATAGCTGATTGAAAGCATCTGGCATGCACTTCCCATGGTGCTCTCTTCATGAGCGGGTTCTTTTTGTTGAATAATATCATCTTTGAGTTTATTATTTTGAATATTCTCCCAGTAATCAGTTGGAGTCCCAGTTTCCTTTTGCTGAGAGTCAGCAAGCCGCTTATGAAAATCCTCTTTTTTGTTCTGGTCATCAGTTGAAATTTCTGTGATTTTTTGGTCAGAGCTTCCCTCTAATTGAATTGTGGTAATGTCTTGTCCTTCAGAACTTTGGACAGTTGTGTTCTGTGATTCAAGTGGAGATAAACTCATGGTGAATATCGTGTCCAAAGATTTATCTTGTTTCTGGGAAGCTCTCAGATCTTTCTTGTTGTATTCAATATCTTCCCGGTAATTGAATTGCTCAGTCTGATAATAGTTAGTAGCATATTTTTGATTATAATGGTGAATACCCTCATCGTAGCTGATTGAAAAAATCTGACTTGCACTTCCTATAGTGCTGTCTTCAGGACCAGCTTCTTTTTGTTCATACACAATATCTTTCAATTCATTATTTTGAATATTTTCCTGATTCTCTGTTGGAGTCTTAGTTTCATTTTGGGAAGAGCTATCATGTCTCTGATGGTAATCCACTATTTTATTCTGATCATTAATTAGGACCTCTGTAATTTTCTGCTCATAGCTCCCCTCCCCTTGAATTATAGTGGTAACATCTTGTCCTTCAGAACTTTGGATAGCGTTCTTCTCTAAATCAATTGGAGGCATGCCTACTATGTATTTGTTCTCCAAAGCTTTATTCTGTCCCTCAGAATCCCTCAGATCTTCATTGTGTATTCAGTATCTTCCTGATAGTTGTCTCTGTCAGTATGATAATAGATATTGGCATTTGTTTCAATGTAATACTGCATACGTTCATCATCATAGCTGATTGAAAGCATCTGGCATGCACTTCCCATAGTTCTCTCTATATGAGCGGCTTCTTTTTGTTGAATAATATCATCTTTGAGTTTATTATTTTGAATATTCTCCCAGCAATCAGTTGGAGTCCCAGTTTCCTTTTGCTGAGAGTCACCAAGCTGCTTATGGAGATCTTCTATTTTGTTTTGATCATGAATTGAAATTTCTGTGATTTTTTGGTCAGAGCTTCCCTCTATTTGAATTGTGGTAATGTCTTGTCCTTCAGAACTTTGGACAGTTGTCTTCTGTGATTCAAGTGGAGATAAACCCATGGTGAATATCATGTCCAAAGACATATCTTGTTTCTGGGAAGCTCTCAGATCTTTCATGTTGTATTCAATATCTTCACGGTAATTGAATTGCTCAGTCTGATAATAGTTAGTAGCATATTTTTCATTATAATTCTGAATACCCTCATCGTAGCTGATTGAAAACATCTCACTTGCACTTCCCATAGTGTTGTCTTCAGGAGCAGCTTCTTTTTGTTCATACACTATATCTTTCAATTCATTATTTTGAATATTTTCCTGATGCTCTGTTGGAGTCTCAGTTTCATTTTGGGAAGAGCTATCATGTCTCTGATGGTAATCCACTATTTTATTCTGATCATTAATTAGGACCTCTGTAATTTTCTGCTCATAGCTCCCCTCCCCTTGAATTATAGTGGTAACATCTTGTCCTTCAGAACTTTGGATAGCGTTCTTCTCTAAATCAAGTGGAGGCATGCCTACTATGTATTTGTTCTCCAAAGCTTTATTCTGTCCCTGAGAATCCCTCAGATCTTTCATTGTGTATTCAGTATCTTCCTGATAGTTGTCTCTGTCAGTCTGATAATAGATGTTGACATTTCTTTCATTATAATACTGTATACTTTCATCATCATAGCTGATTGAAAGCATCTGGCATGCACTTCCCATAGTGCTCTCTTCATGAGCGGGTTCTTTTTGTTGAATAATATTATCTTTGAGTTTATTATTTTGAATATTCTCCCAGTAATCAGTTGGAGTCCCAGTTTCCTTTTGCTGAGAGTCAGCAAGCCGCTTATGAAAATCCTCTCTTTTGTTCTGGTCATCAGTTGAAATTTCTGTGATTTCTTGGTCAGAACTTCCTTCTCCTTGAGTTATTTTGGTAATGTGTTGTCCTTCAGAACTTTGGACAGTTGTCTTCTGTGATTCAAGTGGAGATAAAGACATGGTGAATATCATGTCCAAAGACATATCTTGTTTCTGGGAAGCTCTCAGATCTTTCATGTTGTATTCAATATCTTCACGGTAATTGAATTGCTCAGTCTGATAATAGTTAGTAGCATATTTTTCATTATAATTCTGAATACCCTCATCGTAGCTGATTGAAAACATCTCACTTGCACTTCCCATAGTGCTGTCTTCAGGAGGAGCTTCTTTTTGTTCATACACTATATCTTTCAATTCATTATTTTGAATATTTTCCTGATGCTCCGTTGGAGTCTCAGTTTCATTTTGGGAAGAGCTAACATGTCTCTGATGGTAATACACTATTTTATTCTGATCATTAATTAGGACCTCTGTAATTTTCTGCTCATAGCTCCCCTCCCCTTGAATTATAGTGGTAACATCTTGTCCTTCAGAACTTTGGATAGCGGTCTTCTCTAAATCAAGTGGAGGCATGCCTACTATGTATTTGTTTGCCAAAGCTTTATCCTGTCCCTGAGAATCCCTCAGATCTTTCGTTATGACTTCAGTATCTTCCTGATAGTTGTCTCTGTCAGTCTGATAATAGATATTGGCTTCTTTTTGTTGAATAATATCATTTTTGAGTGTATTATTTTGAATATTCTCCCAGTAATCAGTTGGAGTCCCAGTTTCCTTTTGCTGGGAGTCAGCAAGCCGCTTATGAAAATCCTCTCTTTTGTTCTGTTCATCAGTTGAAATTTCTCTGATTTCTTGGTCAGAGCTTCCTTCTCCTTGTGCTATTATGGTAATGTGTTGTCCTTCAGAACTTTGGATAGTTGTCTTCTGTGATTCAAGTGGAGATAAACCCATGGTGAATATCATGTCCAAAGATTATCTTCTTTCTGGGAAGCTCTCAGATCTTTCATGTTGTATTCAATATCTTCCGGTAATTGAATTGCTCAGTCTGATAAAAGTTAATAGCATATTTTTCATTATAATAGTGAATACCCCATCTTCGTAGCTGATTGAAAACATGTCACTTGCACTTCCCATAGTGTTGTCTTCAGGAGCAGCTTCTTTTTGTTCATACACTATATCTTTCAATTCATTATTTTGAATATTTTCCTGATGCTCTGTTGGAGTCTCAGTTTCATTTTGGGAAGAGCTATCATGTCTCTGATGGTAATCCACTATTTTATTCTGATCATTAATTAGGACCTCTGTAATTTTCTGCTCATAGCTCCCCTCCCCTTGAATTATAGTGGTAACATCTTGTCCTTCAGAACTTTGGATAGCGTTCTTCTCTAAATCAAGTGGAGGCATGCCTACTATGTATTTGTTCTCCAAAGCTTTATTCTGTCCCTGAGAATCCCTCAGATCTTTCATTGTGTATTCAGTATCTTCCTGATAGTTGTCTCTGTCAGTCTGATAATAGATATTGGCATTTGTTTCAATGTAATACTGCATATGTTCATCATCATAGCTGATTGAAAGCATCTGGCATGCACTTCCCATGGTGCTCTCTTCATGAGCGGGTTCTTTTTGTTGAATAATATCATCTTTGAGTTTATTATTTTGAATATTCTCCCAGTAATCAGTTGGAGTCCCAGTTTCCTTTTGCTGAGAGTCAGCAAGCCGCTTATGAAAATCCTCTTTTTTGTTCTGGTCATCAGTTGAAATTTCTGTGATTTTTTGGTCAGAGCTTCCCTCTAATTGAATTGTGGTAATGTCTTGTCCTTCAGAACTTTGGACAGTTGTGTTCTGTGATTCAAGTGGAGATAAACTCATGGTGAATATCGTGTCCAAAGATTTATCTTGTTTCTGGGAAGCTCTCAGATCTTTCTTGTTGTATTCAATATCTTCCCGGTAATTGAATTGCTCAGTCTGATAATAGTTAGTAGCATATTTTTGATTATAATGGTGAATACCCTCATCGTAGCTGATTGAAAAAATCTGACTTGCACTTCCTATAGTGCTGTCTTCAGGACCAGCTTCTTTTTGTTCATACACAATATCTTTCAATTCATTATTTTGAATATTTTCCTGATTCTCTGTTGGAGTCTTAGTTTCATTTTGGGAAGAGCTATCATGTCTCTGATGGTAATCCACTATTTTATTCTGATCATTAATTAGGACCTCTGTAATTTTCTGCTCATAGCTCCCCTCCCCTTGAATTATAGTGGTAACATCTTGTCCTTCAGAACTTTGGATAGCGTTCTTCTCTAAATCAAGTGGAGGCATGCCTACTATGTATTTGTTCTCCAAAGCTTTATTCTGTCCCTCAGAATCCCTCAGATCTTTCATTGTGTATTCAGTATCTTCCTGATAGTTGTCTCTGTCAGTATGATAATAGATATTGGCATTTGTTTCAATGTAATACTGCATACGTTCATCATCATAGCTGATTGAAAGCATCTGGCATGCACTTCCCATAGTTCTCTCTATATGAGCGGCTTCTTTTTGTTGAATAATATCATCTTTGAGTTTATTATTTTGAATATTCTCCCAGCAATCAGTTGGAGTCCCAGTTTCCTTTTGCTGAGAGTCACCAAGCTGCTTATGGAGATCTTCTATTTTGTTTTGATCATGAATTGAAATTTCTGTGATTTTTTGGTCAGAGCTTCCCTCTATTTGAATTGTGGTAATGTCTTGTCCTTCAGAACTTTGGACAGTTGTCTTCTGTGATTCAAGTGGAGATAAACCCATGGTGAATATCATGTCCAAAGACATATCTTGTTTCTGGGAAGCTCTCAGATCTTTCATGTTGTATTCAATATCTTCACGGTAATTGAATTGCTCAGTCTGATAATAGTTAGTAGCATATTTTTCATTATAATTCTGAATACCCTCATCGTAGCTGATTGAAAACATCTCACTTGCACTTCCCATAGTGTTGTCTTCAGGAGCAGCTTCTTTTTGTTCATACACTATATCTTTCAATTCATTATTTTGAATATTTTCCTGATGCTCTGTTGGAGTCTCAGTTTCATTTTGGGAAGAGCTATCATGTCTCTGATGGTAATCCACTATTTTATTCTGATCATTAATTAGGACCTCTGTAATTTTCTGCTCATAGCTCCCCTCCCCTTGAATTATAGTGGTAACATCTTGTCCTTCAGAACTTTGGATAGCGTTCTTCTCTAAATCAAGTGGAGGCATGCCTACTATGTATTTGTTCTCCAAAGCTTTATTCTGTCCCTGAGAATCCCTCAGATCTTTCATTGTGTATTCAGTATCTTCCTGATAGTTGTCTCTGTCAGTCTGATAATAGATGTTGACATTTCTTTCATTATAATACTGTATACTTTCATCATCATAGCTGATTGAAAGCATCTGGCATGCACTTCCCATAGTGCTCTCTTCATGAGCGGGTTCTTTTGTTGAATAATATTATCTTTGAGTTTATTATTTTGAATATTCTCCCAGTAATCAGTTGGAGTCCTAGTTTCCTTTTGCTGAGAGTCACCAAGCTGCTTATGAAGATCCTCTATTTTGTTCTGGGCATCAGTTGAAATTTCTGTGATTTCCTGGTCAGAGGCGCCTTCTCCTTGAGTTATTTTGGTAATGTCTTGTCCTTCAGAACTTTGGACAGTTGTCTTCTGTGATTCAAGTGGAGATAAACCCATGGTGAATATCATGTCCAAAGATTTATCTTGTTTCTGGGAAGCTCTCAGATCTTTCATGTTGTATTCAATATCTTCCCGGTAATTGAATTGCTCAGTCTGATAATAGTTAGTAGCATATTTTTCATTGTAATAGTGAATACCCTCATCGTAGCTGATTGAAAACATCTCACTTGCACTTCCCATAGTGCTGTCACTTTTATACTGATCATTAATTGGAACCTCTTTGAATTTCTGCTCAGAGCTCTCCTCTTCTTGAGTTACATTGGCAACATGTTGTCCTTCAGAACACGGGATAGCAGTCTTCTCTGATTCAAGTGGAGGCATGCCTACTATGTATTTGTTCCCCAAAGCTTTATCATGTCCCTGTGAAATCCTCAGATCTTTCTGTATGTATTCAGTATCTTCCTGATAGTTGTCTCTGTCAGTCTGATAATAGATATTGGCATTTGTTTCAATGTAATACTGTATACGTTCATCATCATAGCTGATTGAAAGCATCTGGCATGCACTTCCCATAGCGCTGTCTTCATGAGCGGCTTCGTTATGTTGAATAATATCATTTTTGAGTTTATTATTTTGAATATTCTCCCAGTAATCAGTTGGAGTCCCAGTTTCCTTTTGCTGAGAGTCACCAAGCTGCTTATTGAGATCTTCTATTTTGTTTTGATCATGAATTGAAATTTCTGTGATTTTTTGGTCAGAGCTTCCCTCTAATTGAATTGTGGTAATGTCTTGTTCTTCAGAAATTTGGACAGTTGTCTTCTGTGATTCAAGTAGAGATAAACCCATGGTGAATATCATGTCCAAAGATTTATCTTGTTTCTGGGAATCTCTCAGATCTTTCATGTTGTATTCAATATCTTCCCGGTAATTGAATTGCTCAGTGTGATAATAGTTAGTAGCATATTTTTCATTATAATAGTGAATACCCTCATCATCGTAGCTGATTGAAAACATGTCACTTGCACTTCCCATAGTGCTGTCTTCAGGAGCAGCTTCTTTTTGTTCATATACAATATCTTTCAATTCATTATTTTGAATATTTTCCTGATGGTCCGTTGGAGTCTCAATTTCATTTTGGGAAGAGCTATCATGTCTCTGATGGTAATCCACTATTTTATTCTGATCATTAATTAGGACCTCTGTAATTTTCTGCTCATAGCTCCCCTCCCCTTGAATTATAGTGGTAACATCTTGTCCTTCAGAACTTTGGATAGCGTTCTTCTCTAAATCAAGTGGAGGCATGCCTACTATGTATTTGTTCTCCAAAGCTTTATTCTGTCCCTGAGAATCCCTCAGATCTTTCATTGTGTATTCAGTATCTTCCTGATAGTTGTCTCTGTCAGTCTGATAATAGATATTGGCATTTGTTTCAATGTAATACTGCATATGTTCATCATCATAGCTGATTGAAAGCATCTGGCATGCACTTCCCATGGTGCTCTCTTCATGAGCGGGTTCTTTTGTTGAATAATATCATCTTTGAGTTTATTATTTTGAATATTCTCCCAGTAATCAGTTGGAGTCCCAGTTTCCTTTTGCTGAGAGTCAGCAAGCCGCTTATGAAAATCCTCTTTTTTGTTCTGGTCATCAGTTGAAATTTCTGTGATTTTTTGGTCAGAGCTTCCCTCTAATTGAATTGTGGTAATGTCTTGTCCTTCAGAACTTTGGACAGTTGTGTTCTGTGATTCAAGTGGAGATAAACTCATGGTGAATATCGTGTCCAAAGATTTATCTTGTTTCTGGGAAGCTCTCAGATCTTTCTTGTTGTATTCAATATCTTCCCGGTAATTGAATTGCTCAGTCTGATAATAGTTAGTAGCATATTTTTGATTATAATGGTGAATACCCTCATCGTAGCTGATTGAAAAAATCTGACTTGCACTTCCTATAGTGCTGTCTTCAGGACCAGCTTCTTTTTGTTCATACACAATATCTTTCAATTCATTATTTTGAATATTTTCCTGATTCTCTGTTGGAGTCTTAGTTTCATTTTGGGAAGAGCTATCATGTCTCTGATGGTAATCCACTATTTTATTCTGATCATTAATTAGGACCTCTGTAATTTTCTGCTCATAGCTCCCCTCCCCTTGAATTATAGTGGTAACATCTTGTCCTTCAGAACTTTGGATAGCGTTCTTCTCTAAATCAAGTGGAGGCATGCCTACTATGTATTTGTTCTCCAAAGCTTTATTCTGTCCCTCAGAATCCCTCAGATCTTTCATTGTGTATTCAGTATCTTCCTGATAGTTGTCTCTGTCAGTATGATAATAGATATTGGCATTTGTTTCAATGTAATACTGCATACGTTCATCATCATAGCTGATTGAAAGCATCTGGCATGCACTTCCCATAGTTCTCTCTATATGAGCGGCTTCTTTTTGTTGAATAATATCATCTTTGAGTTTATTATTTTGAATATTCTCCCAGCAATCAGTTGGAGTCCCAGTTTCCTTTTGCTGAGAGTCACCAAGCTGCTTATGGAGATCTTCTATTTTGTTTTGATCATGAATTGAAATTTCTGTGATTTTTTGGTCAGAGCTTCCCTCTATTTGAATTGTGGTAATGTCTTGTCCTTCAGAACTTTGGACAGTTGTCTTCTGTGATTCAAGTGGAGATAAACCCATGGTGAATATCATGTCCAAAGACATATCTTGTTTCTGGGAAGCTCTCAGATCTTTCATGTTGTATTCAATATCTTCACGGTAATTGAATTGCTCAGTCTGATAATAGTTAGTAGCATATTTTTCATTATAATTAGTGAATACCCCATCTCGTAGCTGATTGAAACATCTCACTTGCACTTCCCATAGTGTTGTCTTCAGGAGCAGCTTCTTTTTGTTCATACACTATATCTTTCAATTCATTATTTTGAATATTTTCCTGATGCTCTGTTGGAGTCTCAGTTTCATTTTGGGAAGAGCTATCATGTCTCTGATGGTAATCCACTATTTTATTCTGATCATGAATTAGGACCTCTGTAATTTTCTGCTCATAGCTCCCCTCCCCTTGAATTATAGTGGTAACATCTTGTCCTTCAGAACTTTGGATAGCGTTCTTCTCTAAATCAAGTGGAGGCATGCCTACTATGTATTTGTTCTCCAAAGCTTTATTCTGTCCCTGAGAATCCCTCAGATCTTTCATTGTGTATTCAGTATCTTCCTGATAGTTGTCTCTGTCAGTCTGATAATAGATGTTGACATTTCTTTCATTATAATACTGTATACTTTCATCATCATAGCTGATTGAAAGCATCTGGCATGCACTTCCCATAGTGCTCTCTTCATGAGCGGGTTCTTTTTGTTGAATAATATTATCTTTGAGTTTATTATTTTGAATATTCTCCCAGTAATCAGTTGGAGTCCTAGTTTCCTTTTGCTGAGAGTCACCAAGCTGCTTATGAAGATCCTCTATTTTGTTCTGGGCATCAGTTGAAATTTCTGTGATTTCCTGGTCAGAGGCGCCTTCTCCTTGAGTTATTTGGTAATGTCTTGTCCTTCAGAACTTTGGACAGTTGTCTTCTGTGATTCAAGTGGAGATAAACCCATGGTGAATATCATGTCCAAAGATTTATCTTGTTTCTGGGAAGCTCTCAGATCTTTCATGTTGTATTCAATATCTTCCCGGTAATTGAATTGCTCAGTCTGATAATAGTTAGTAGCATATTTTTCATTGTAATAGTGAATACCCTCATCGTAGCTGATTGAAAACATCTCACTTGCACTTCCCATAGTGCTGTCACTTTTATTCTGATCATTAATTGGAACCTCTTTGAATTTCTGCTCAGAGCTCTCCTCTTCTTGAGTTACATTGGCAACATGTTGTCCTTCAGAACACGGGATAGCAGTCTTCTCTGATTCAAGTGGAGGCATGCCTACTATGTATTTGTTCCCCAAAGCTTTATCATGTCCCTGTGAAATCCTCAGATCTTTCTGTATGTATTCAGTATCTTCCTGATAGTTGTCTCTGTCAGTCTGATAATAGATATTGGCATTTGTTTCAATGTAATACTGTATACGTTCATCATCATAGCTGATTGAAAGCATCTGGCATGCACTTCCCATAGCGCTGTCTTCATGAGCGGCTTCGTTATGTTGAATAATATCATTTTTGAGTTTATTATTTTGAATATTCTCCCAGTAATCAGTTGGAGTCCCAGTTTCCTTTTGCTGAGAGTCACCAAGCTGCTTATTGAGATCTTCTATTTTGTTTTGATCATGAATTGAAATTTCTGTGATTTTTTGGTCAGAGCTTCCCTCTAATTGAATTGTGGTAATGTCTTGTTCTTCAGAAATTTGGACAGTTGTCTTCTGTGATTCAAGTAGAGATAAACCCATGGTGAATATCATGTCCAAAGATTTATCTTGTTTCTGGGAATCTCTCAGATCTTTCATGTTGTATTCAATATCTTCCCGGTAATTGAATTGCTCAGTGTGATAATAGTTAGTAGCATATTTTTCATTATAATAGTGAATACCCTCATCATCGTAGCTGATTGAAAACATGTCACTTGCACTTCCCATAGTGCTGTCTTCAGGAGCAGCTTCTTTTTGTTCATATACAATATCTTTCAATTCATTATTTTGAATATTTTCCTGATGGTCCGTTGGAGTCTCAATTTCATTTTGGGAAGAGCTATCATGTCTCTGATGGTAATCCACTATTTTATTCTGATCATTAATTAGGACCTCTGTAATTTTCTGCTCATAGCTCCCCTCCCCTTGAATTATAGTGGTAACATCTTGTCCTTCAGAACTTTGGATAGCGTTTTTCTCTAAATCAAGTGGAGGCATGCCTACTATGTATTTGTTCTCCAAAGCTTTATTCTGTCCCTGAGAATCCCTCAGATCTTTCATTGTGTATTCAGTATCTTCCTGATAGTTGTCTCTGTCAGTCTGATAATAGATGTTGACATTTCTTTCATTATAATACTGTATACTTTCATCATCATAGCTGATTGAAAGCATCTGGCATGCACTTCCCATAGTGCTCTCTTCATGAGCGGGTTCTTTTTGTTGAATA
Organism: Microcaecilia unicolor; assembly: GCF_901765095.1. Lineage (NCBI taxonomy): Eukaryota > Metazoa > Chordata > Amphibia > Gymnophiona > Siphonopidae > Microcaecilia > Microcaecilia unicolor. The sequence goes on along the minus strand of NC_044042.1, from coordinate 84,928,563 downwards.
ATATCATCTTTGAGTTTATTATTTTGAATATTCTCCCAGCAATCAGTTGGAGTCCCAGTTTCCTTTTGCTGAGAGTCACCAAGCTGCTTATGGAGATCTTCTATTTTGTTTTGATCATGAATTGAAATTTCTCTGATTTTTTGGTCAGAGCTTCCTTCTCTTTGAGTTATTTTGGTAATGTCTTGTCCTTCAGAACGTTGGACAGTTGTCTTCTCCAATTCAAATAAAGATAGACCCATTGTGAATTCTTTGCCCATGGATTCATTTTCTCTCTGAGAGGCCCTCAGGTCTTTCAGGTTGTATTCAGTGTCTTCCTGGTAATTGAATTGCCTAGTCTGGTAATACTTAGTGGCATATTTTTCATTATAATAGCGAATACAATCATCATCATGGCTGACTGAAAACATCTTGTTTGCATTTCGCATAGTGCTGTCCTCATAAGCTGCCTCCTTTTGTTGATTCATAGCATCTTTGAATTCACTCTGTTGGCTATTTTTCTTTTCCTGTGTTGCAGTCCCAGTTTCCTTTTCATGAGAACCACCAAGGCTCTTATGCAGATTTTCTATTTTATTCTGATCATTAATTGGAATCTCTGTGAATTTCTGCTCAGATTCTTGAGTTACATTGGCAACATGTTGTCCTTCAGAACACGGAATAGCATTCTTCTCTGATTCAAATGAAGGCATACCTACTATGTATTTGTTCCCCAAAGCTTTATCATGTCCCTGGGAATCCCTCAGATCTTTCTGTATGTATTCAGTATCTTCCTCATAGTTGTCTCTGTCAGTATGATAATAGATATTGGCATTTGTTTCAACGTAATACTGCATACATTCATCATCATAGCTGATTGAAAGCATCTGGCATGCACTTCCCATAGTGCTGTCTTCATGAGCGGCTTCTTTTTGTTGAATAATATCATCTTTGAATTCACTATTTTGAATATTTTCCTGGTCCTCTGTTGGAGTCTCTGTTTCCTTTTGCTGAGAATCAGCAAGCCACTTATCAAAATCATTTATTTTGTTCTGGTCATCAGTTGAAATTTCTGTGATTTCTTGTTCAGAGCGTCCTTCAGATTTCTGTAGGTGAAAGGAAGATAATGTTTTGAATCATTGTTTAAAACACTTGTTTTTTTAGAACAGCCTTTTTTTCTGATGTGGAGGATCATTTTAAATATAATGTGGAGAGTGCAATTGAAATGTCCTGGTCAGGATGTACACAAATCTCCTTGTATTTTACAAAGGTTTTGCCAAACACAAATCCTCTTGCAAAATATTTGTAAGCATATGCAGAGGGCTGCATGTTTATGTCTCTCCATGTCTCCATAGGAGCAATAATTTTTAAAAGCTTTTTTTTAGAGCTCTACCTCATATGTACATGAAAGCAGCTTTTTAAAATTGTTGCTCCTAATCTTCACCCCAAACCAGCATTACAAGTTTTTTTCCCAAACAGCTCCACGCACATACCTCAGCCCTTCTGACCTCCTTTCCCTGATATCCAATGATCTGACATCTTCCACAGTATCTAATGCATGCACAAAACCTCTCTGAGGTATCTAGGTCCCCCCCACCTGACCCTCCCAAGGCATTTAAGCGTCCGATTACTAAGATGCACTGAAAAATAGCCTGCAGTAGTATAGACGCGTATTTTGGGCACACGCAGAATCATTTTTAGCGCACCTGCAAAAAATGCCTTTTTAAAAATTTTTGCTGAAAATGTACATGTGACAAAATGAAAATTGCCGTGCATCCATTTTGGGTCTGAGACCTTCCCGCTAGCCATTGACCTAGTGGTAAAGTCTTTTGAGGTAACCGGGCAGTAATGACCCATGCACAGCAAATGCTTTTCAAACCATTCCATATAGAGATTAGCTGTTGATTGTGCTACTGTCACACCCATAAACCATCATCATACTCATTATAATCTTTTCCATTTTCGCCTCAGCGGTAGAGTACTTATCTTAACAGATAATCAGACTGGGGGTTCTGAAATGTCCGACATGCATGTTTTGTCAGCTAGGCTGTGTCAAGGACTGCCCCCTTTGCCATTTTCAGTGCCAGCCTTGCAATGTTTACTCCGGAATTTGTTGCCTGAGAATGTGGTGAAGGCGGTTAGCTTGGCAGAGTTTAAAAAGGGGTTAGACGGTTTCCTAAAGGACAAGTTCATAAACCACTACTAAATGGACTTGGGAAAAATCCACAATTCCATGAATAATATGTATAGAATGTTTGTATGTTTGGGAAGCTTGCCAGGTGCACTTGGCCTGGATTGGCCGCTGTCGTGGACAGGATGCTGGGCTCGATGGACCCTTGGTCTTTTCCCAGTGTGGCATTACTTAGAGATCAATATATTAAGGAAATCAGAAGACAATTAGATGACAAAAATTGTTATAAACCACTATCAACAGATCCAACAATTAATTTGAAGACGAGAATAGATTCCTTTATTGACACCCAAAGAGGGAGAATTTTTTTTAATTGAAAGAAGTCTTTATTAAGAATTAGGAGAGAAAATAACTTACAAACATTTAAGAAGCAGCAATCTCTTCCATGTTTTATTTTGTTTGATTTTTATTGATAACCAGCAAATACTTCAAAGCACTCCGTTCCTGATGAAGCCGCGTTTCTGGGTGAAACGGGTTCCTGTAGAACGGACAGTGAAGAGTGCCTGATTCAAAAGCTAAGTGTAAACTCTTTTGATATGCTGATGATGTTAAAGTCACTCTAGAAGGTGGCTTTACTTAGATGAGAAAAGAAAAAGAAAAGCTAAATTCATTTGAAAAGAAAAATTTATTTGAAAAATATTTTTGAATGATTCAAGAGAACATTATTTTTTTGTTTAATAGCAACATTAAGGCCAAAAATCAAGAGCCTGTCCAAAATGGAGTTTTTTGCCCAGTGATAGAACTGTGGCGTGTGTTATAGGCCAATGTGAATAACATATAACCAAACACTAAACCCTGGGTAATTTACCCACGGTTTCTGAGGGCTTTTTCTCCATTTTTTGAATAAGCACTAGTTATTTTGGTGCTAGAGCTCTGTTCTGGTATTACGTTTCCTCCTATCCCATGACCCTCCAATTTCCTCTGTAGCCTTTCATGAGGTACCTTGTCAAACGCCTTTTGAAAATCCAGATACACAATATCAACCGGCTCCACCTTTGTCCACATGTTTGTTTACTCCTTCAAAGAATTGAAGTAAATTGGTCAGGCAAGATTTCCCCACACAAAAGCCGTGCTGGCTTGGTCTCAGTAATCCATGCCCTCGGATGTGCTCTGTAATTTTGTTCTTGATAATAGCCTCTACCATTTTCCCCGGCACCGACGTCAGACTCACCAGTCTATAATTTCCCAGATCTCCCCTAGAACCTTTTTTAAAAATCGGCGTTACATTGGCCACCCTCCAATCTTCCAGTACCACGTTCGATTTTAAGCATATCACTAACAGTAGCTCCGCAAGCTCATTTCTCAGTTCTATCAGTACTCTATGATGAATACCATCTGGTCCAGGAGATTTGCTACTCTTCAGTTTGCTGAACTGCCCCATTACGTCCTCCAAGTTTACCGTGAAGTCAGTAAGTTTCTCCGACTCGTCCACTTGAAATACCATTTCCGACACCGGTATCCCACCCAAATCTTCCTCGGTGAAGACCGAAGCAAAGAATTCATTCAATCTGTCTGCTACATCTTTATATTCCCTTGATCGCCCCTTTTACCCCTTGGTCATCCAGCGGCCCAACCGATTCTTTTGCCGGCTTCCTGCTTTTAATATACCAGAAAAAATGTTTGCTATGTTTTTTTGCCTCTAATGCTATCTTTTTTTCGTAATCCCTCTTGGCCTTCTTTATCTGTGCCTTGCATTTGTTTTGACACTCCTTATGCTGCTTCTTGTTATTTTCAGACGGTTCCTTCTTCCATTTTCTCAATGCGTTTCTTTTAGCCCTAATAGCTTCCTTCACCTCACTTTTCAACCAATGCCGGCTGTCTTTTGGACTTCTTTCTTTTCTAATTCGCAGAATATATTTGGCCTGGGCCTCTTGGATGGTATTTTTGAACAGTGTCCATGCCTTCTCATTTTATCATAGTCTCCTTTTTTAAAGTTAAACGCTAAGGTATTTGACTTCCTGTGTATAGTTACTTCAAGGTTGATATCAAAACTGTCATATTATGATCACTGTTATCAAGCGGCCCCAGTACCATAACATCCCTCACCAGATCATGCGCTCCACTAAGGACCAAGTCTAGAATTTTTCCTTCTCTCGTCAGCTCCTGCACCAGTTGATCCATAAAGCTGTCTTTGATTTCATCAAGGAATTGTACCTCTCTAGCGTGTCCCGATGTTACATTTACCCAGTCTATATTTGGAAAATTGAAGTCACCCATTATTATCACATTGCCCATTTTGTTTGCGTCTCTGATTTCTTTTATCATTTCTGCATCTACCTGCTCATCCTGGCGAGGTGGACGGTATTTCTGTTTTTATTAATTTATGATTACTCTTTTTGTTAAAGTGATGATTTGACTATGATTTGTAATAATTTTATGGTTTTAGGAGCCAAATGTATTAGTTTTAATGATACCCATTATTTATTCATGTTTTTAAGTTTTAAGGAATATTGTATATTTTATATGAAGCTTACTATATACTATATATATATATATATATATATGTTCTGATGTTTTATTTTGTAGTTCTTTTACCCCTGACACAGCCTGAGGGCGAAACGTGGCCATGTCGGGTAACTGTTTAATAAACTACTTCTTTTTTTTTACTTGTTTTGGTATTTTGTATGTGATCTGCTTTTACTTTGTTCGTATCTCAGTAGGCAAATCAGTGCCTCTTGTTTTTGTTTTTTATTTCAGATCTGTAGTTGTCCTACTTGTTCTGTTTTACCAGTAGAAGGAGGTGTATTGGTGTTTTTGGGCCCAGTGTAATATTTGTAGTGCTGCCTATTCATATGTAGGGTTCTTGCTATTTGAATCAAAGGAATTATTGCTACTGTACATTTGTACATGTGTGTTAGGATTTCTTTCAGGTTTTGTATTTTTTTCACAATGTATTTAGTAATGGAGGGTTTTATTTTGCTATGGTTTAGAAGATATGAGAATCTGAATATTTTTTGAATGGTGCCTTCCGTGTTTTTGAATGTTTCCCTTTTGCCAGTTTGCGTCTTCAATAAAAATATTCAACTATGAAGAGGACAGAATGATTAAAAATGTAATTATTGAACTTTAAACACAATCTAATGCTCTTTGTTAAATGATAACATATATAATCCTTAAAAAAACTGATAAAAAATGTTGAAAATCACTGCTGGAGAGGAAGTATTCTCTGCCATGGTACACCAGCGACACCTTGTAGCCTGGGTATTAACATTTAGGAAATCATTTTAAAATTGTGTACACAGATCACACATATCAGAGAATTTTCCACTTTGAAAATGATCCCAGAGAGAAGAGGCCAGTGGCTTACTCTCTGTGGAGGAAGGGACCGAGGAATAGCTACCTCTGATGGTGACATCATTATCTGGCCCTGGCACTTAAACCAGAAAGAAGTGTAGAAGCTGTTTTGATCTTACTTGACCTCGGCAGTGATGTCAGCAATTGGCACTTCCCAATGTGTATTAAAGAGGAAGGGGAAAGTGATGTAATGAGGAAGATGGTAGATTAATTCAGGAGCTTTGAGTGAGTCGTATTCAGTTTAATGCCATCAAATAAATAAAAACACCATCTATGACTATCTACAGGAAAACCAGTGATCTCAGGAAATCCAGTGAAGGAGGCCAAGCTGGAACCTAGTTTAGTGACCGCCTCTTTCCACTGTAGAATATTGTCATTACTTGCCTTCTGGGAAAAACAGGTCACGAGGCCTATAGCAGCCAAATAGGCCTAAAATCATAAACTGTCTCTGACCTAAGAATTAGTGCAACACAGAATTGCACAGGATTGTGACAGCCTGAAAGGATGAGTGAAACTTGGCAAGTTTGCAAAAAGAGCTGAGCTGAAGTAAAAATGCCAGATGTACAGGGGCATAACGAGAAGCAGTGGTCAAAGATATCTTGCAAGTCATGGATGAGTAGTTAGCCAGGTGCAAGAAACCAGAAGTTTGAGAAAGGGGGGCTGAAATTTGGAGGACAGAATAGTCATCATAGTTGAAACTAGGACAGCCTAGTCACTGCGGTCGAAACTAACATGTGTTACAGATGTAAAAGAGAGGACTTAAAAGGGTATATAAGCTGACAGCTTGGACAGTCAGAGATTTCAGTAACAAGTGACACCTGTTTGTATCACTGCTGTACTCCCTATGAGAAATTAAATGATTCATGTCTTTTGATTGAGCTTGCAATACTCTCTGTATGATATATTCTGGTGAGTATATAAATAAACTTTAAGAGGTGATTTCTCATATTTACTGTTTTCTTCTGATTATTTGGTTTCTGTATTACTCAGAGTGTGTGCACTGCTCTGAAGAAACAGGAGTCTAGTTATCACAGAGAATTAAATATTATTCCCCGTCATAACGAACCAACTTATGCAGCCTTGGGTGTTTTATCCATCCCTGCAGTATCGTAGCTGGCTCACATCACTGGGAAGGATAATTACACCCTAAAATATACATAATTTGGTGACCACCAACTACTGATAGAGGGGAATTCTGCTGTTTAACAACTGGGGATTTCCCGGCTTTTGGCAATCCCCTTATTTTTAACAGCTCATCAATCCTTTTCTTGTCTTGTTATGGTTTTGTACTTGCAGCTTAAAATTTAGCAGCTGATTTTCTGCTGCAGCTACAAATCTACTAGGCCTTTTTTAGTCTCAAACTTTTACTTTGGTTTTATTGTTAGGTTATTCTCCCTCCACTTAGGAGTGCTCAAATTTTTATTTTGAGTTCTTCATTGCTCCTTATCCTGTTAATTTTGGTCTCTAGGACATCTCGTTTTAGACCTTGTCCTTGCTCCTAAAGTGCCCAAACTTTTTTCTCACATATATGATTTGGGTTTTATAGGTTGTCCTGCCAAGTTTCTTATAATGGCTCCCAGTAATGATATTAATTAGGAGACGTCCTCTTTAATGAGTTGGGTTTAGAACTGGAGTACAACTGTGCCCAATAAAATTATAATTGTATTGGCTTTTGTCCCGGCGGGCGAGAGGCCCTCTGCGAGCCCCGTGGACAAGCACTCTTCTATTCAGGCTCTCTCGCAGGACGTCTGAATATTTGGGGGTATCTGTACACTCCCGTTGCGAGCTCCCCGGTTGAGTGTGTATGACTCCCGGATACCGGTTGATGTATGTATAACTCCCGGTTTTGGAGGATCACCCCTGAAGAGTGTTATGTATACCGGTTGATGTGTGTTTGACTCCCGGTTATCGGTCGAGTGTGTATGACTCCTGCCCCAATAATTCCCTATTTTGAGGATCCTACGGTCCAGTGATTCCCGGATCGAGGATTTCCCCTGAAGACTTATACTTTATACAAAATTTCTATTGTGTTTTGACGCATGTTTTAGGTATTACCGAAGTACTGTTGTAATTCCTTGAATATTTCTCTAATTGTGACACTGTTTCCTTCTACTACTGTTTTATTTTCCCACATTCCATACACCTGGTGCCTTTGATTTTCACTACCATGTCCACTCCCCTAGACACCGTTTTAAAATTCTTCCCTTCTGAGAAAAAAGAACTCACGCACATCTGTGAGAAATGGTTTAAGAAATGGAGTAAAAATGACAAGGACCTTAAGTGGCCTGTCTCTGGCTCCTTTGAACTTTCTAAGTTGCGTGCCTTAATTGCTTATAACGATTCCCTCAAAACAGGGAAATCACAAGATAAGCATCTTGAAGCAATTAACAAATGGATCCTTATCGGAGACAAGGAATTTGACCCCAAATCCCTGCCTGACTCCCTGATCCATTCGCCTCCACCTCTGGAAGTGACCGCTCCCATAGCGCCTCCTCCATATGAGACTGCGCTTTCCTCACATTCTAATAAATTACTAACCTGCGGCACCGCAGTTGGCTATACCACCATTCCTGCGGGTTACTGTGACCAGAAACTGACCACTGAGCCACCGCTTTTAGACCTGGAACCGGTTGCCACCCCTTTACTGGTACGTTCCCTTACTCTTGACAGACCTACTTCTGTCCAGATTTCCGGCACATTTGATCTGTCACCTGTTCCCTCTAATTGGGAGACTTGTATTCCCTCTATCCCCCATCTCATTCCTGTCCCCTCCAATCAAGAGCCCAGCGTGCCCAATATGGCTCTCCCTAATGTCCCCGATCCAGGGTCTCAACATCTGCCTAAGACAGAGCATACTCCAACTGCCACACCACATTTGCCCTCTCTCCCAGACTTGCAACCAATGAAATCATTTCCTCTGCAACCTGACCCCAGTATCCTGCCTTTGGGTTCAGAATGCTTTCTCAACCTCCCCCCCCCCCCCCCGCTCTCCCCGTCTCTTCCTGCAATCCTGTTTCTACTGTCTTACCAGCGGACCAGCCCCCACCAGGCAATAACGCCCGTGCCCCTCTAGATTGGCCCCGCCTGGGTGCCCGTCCGAAGGTAAAGAACCTTGCTGCTCCTCGCCCTACCATTTCTCCTCCCCCTATACCGTCAGAGGAAGATCTTGAATTTCTCAGGCTTCCATCTGAGGATGCTCTGCAATCCATTAAACGAAGTGTGCACCACCTTGGGAGGCTTGTTACCTATAATGAACCTTCACCTATGCAGCAGCTTGCCTCTAACGTTGTGCCCCCCCTTACAGCCAGATCGCACCCCGATACAAACTTGTCCTTCTGATGATCCTAATCCCTATTTATCATCCCTTCACACTGTGCATAACAAACTTGTGGATATCTACAAAGATATTGAACACTTTCAAGAATCCCGACACCTGGTCCCAAGGGATCTGTGTGGTGCTGATAACCTGAAGTTAGACCACACCCCGATACTAAAAGATCCTACAGCGGATCTGTATCCTCCTTGCCCCCCTTCCCTTCAGGACATGCAAAAAAAGATTGTTAGTATCTCGCATGGACTTGATGCCTTACAAGATTCTGTGCGTTCCAGATTGCAAAACCCCTGCATCGCGAACTTTATAAGATCCAAAATCCCTCATGTTCCTTCTCTCTACAGTCTGGCGGTCGTCACTCCTTCACCTCAGTTTCCCATTAATTCTACTCCTTCAACAACTGATGAATATGTTGCCTTACAGGAAAATTCCTGGTTTTATGCTCAACCGTGGGCTTCTGACCTATCAGGTTGGTCAGCGGCTCTCCAGCCACAGTCTGACTTTTTTCCCCTCCATGGTTCCCTTGCCATTGACAAATTACAGTTGGATCATGAACTTATTTTCTCTCGCCCTGACCCTTCCTGGACTCCCACGATCAAACACTATTTGATCTAGGGTCTTCGGAAATGGAAGAAATATGAAAATCAGTTCCCTGTTACTGCTATCACTGCCCCTAGTGCCCCCGATGCCATTAATGTCATGCCATTGCTCCACAAGATGTCTGGCGGCAACCCTCATACTGAATATACCCCATATTCGGCTGTTGAGCTCAACAGTCTGGTACAACAGCTTCCCGATATTACTGATGGGGGTAACAAATGGATTCAAAAGTTTCAAGAATCCACGCTAGGTACCACCCTTGCTGTGGATGACATTAAGGCTTTGCTTGGTTGTACCCCACATGCTAATGTTGGCGACTTGTTCACACAAGCCGGCTATGCCAAATTTATGACTGATTTCTCATTTGATGGTAACCCTCTTACTACAATTGAGGGGCCACTGTTTGCTGCTATATGTACAGCTTTCCCTCCACATAAGGACTTCTCAGTCCTCACTTCCCAGCAATGGGTAACAGACACGGAATCTATCGAGAAATACATGCTTCGCATGCAACAACTATACAGAGATGAGACAGAAGAGAGATTTGATTCTAAAAATGCTCTTCCTGTATTCTACCACCTCCTAAAGGAGAATTTACCATCCAAAGTCAAAGAAGGCCTTGACAATACTGTGGGTCTCCCCCACAAGTTGTGGCCTGAAATGAAGGACCACATTCTGCACCACTGCAGACTTTTTGTTAAAAATAAACAAAATGAAGACCACAAAGAATGTGCCTTACGCACCCATCTCATGACTATGCAGATTGCTAAATTGAAGGATGAGAAGGCTTCACCGCCCAGCTCTTCCTCTTCCACTTCTAGTTCTTCAATGTCATCACCCGTTTACCCTGCAACCCCTTGTTCCTACTCAGATCTCTGCTCATCACCATCTTCTACTTCTAGTCCTTCCCCCGAGGTGCAAGACCCCTTCACTAACTGCCCCCCCCCCCCCGAGTGTTCTGATTTTCCCTTTTGCGGAAAACATGATCCTTGCAGCCTTACTATGTATTCTGGCAATCGTAATAATAATGCCAGATCTTCCAATCCCAGGCCATACCGATATGACTCTTGAGATGAGTTCCCCAACTCCCGGGGAAGACAGGTACAGAGAGGTCCCTCTGGTTCCTATAGACAACTGCAAAATAACTCCACTCAACCTAGTCCTAATCACTGCTCTAACGTTGAGTACTGGCGTTGCCATCAGGTTGGCCACTTTGCTGCCAAATACAACCAACCACCACAACGCTTTCCTAGAAACACCCAACGCCATTTTCCCCTTGTGGAACCCTGATTAACGTTGCTCTCAGTGACTAGACATGGTCCGTACCCAAGCGGGATACAATGACCCCATGATCACACTGCTTATCTGCGGTGTGCCTGTTCCCTTCCTTATTGACACGGGCGCTTCTCGCTCTATCCTGGCTAATGCTCCCCTGACACTGAAAAAGCATCTCAAATTATCCCATGAAAATATTACCACTACTGGTTTCAACGGTGTCCCTACGGGCACTCCTCTGTTGCAACCACAGCCCATACAATTTGCGGATCAGCAATTATCTGCCTCGCTGTTATATGCACCCGTATGCCCTGTTAATCTACAATGCGGCAGAGGAAACGTTCCTTTTCTTCATTTTTGTTTATATCATATTTGAGTTCCTGAGGAAGTTTTCACAAAACCCTGCAGTGTCGGACTCTCTATGATTTAATCAGAGTGCAGGCAGCGCTTTGAAGTGAGGACAACTAAATTCCTGGAGGAGTCCTCACAAGGAATTACAGTATTTGGAAAGGACAAGGATTAAGCAACTGTTACATCTTGCCCCGCTGGAGTGTAATATTTGAAGATCAAATTGGATTTATTGAACACCCAGAAGGGGAACAGTTTGCTACAAAACGATAAGTGCCTTGTGCTATTATAAACATTGAAGGCTTAAAGGTGGCCTCAAATTTTTGAAAAATATAGAGGAGGAGAAATGGAGTTATAGATGGAATTGATCAACTTAGATACTTTAGGATAACTTTAAAAAAATTTCAAATCAAGTTATTCACTTTTTGGTTGAAGAGAGCACAGTTATGTGGTTTTGTTTATACAAAAAAAATTAAACTCCGGAGAGGTTCTATGATCGAGAAGCTTGTCTACCCTTAGAGACATAAATCACTTCGGTGTGGTCTTGTTTGGGTGAGTTTACACTCTGAGAAGTCTCCATTCACACACAAAAAATTTATTTTGTTATAAATTGTGAGAGTGACGGGTTGATCCTCTTTTCCATCTATATTCTACTCCGTTTCTATGACTCTCTGGTTCTTTGGATATTTGATATTGTGATTTTTACCAGAGATTGACTGTGGGACCATTATTTTTGTTTAGCGGTTAATCTACTCAGCAGGGACCTTTTGACTTTGTTCAAGCTTCAAATTCACTTTGATTTGTCTACTCCCACTGTCAATAATTCTCTGTTGATGGCAGTTACATCCTACGTTGATCAACAGATAACTGACGCCCTTAACATGTTACCTGATTACCTGTGGGCATCCCCCTCCTCACCTTATGGTGATGTGGTTAATCATTCACACCACATCCAGCTTTTGCCTAAGTGCAAAGGTCCCAAGATCTCTCAGTACCCTTTGAAACCTGAAGTTATAGCCGGTGCCCAAGAACAGATTAATTGGGCTCATGAGACAAAGTCAGCATGGATTTAGTGAAGGGAGGTCTTGCCTCACCAATCTACTGCATTGTTTTGAGGGGGGTGAACAAACATGTGGACAATGGGGAGCTGGTGGATATTGTGTATCTGGATTTTTAGAAGGCGTTTGACAAAGTGCCTCATGAAAGACTCCAGAGGAAACTGGAGAGTCATGGGATTGGGGGTAGGGTATTACTATGGATTAAGAGCTGGTTGAAAGATAGGAAGCAGAGAGTAGGGTTGAATGGCCAGTATTCTTAATGGAGAAGGGTAGTTAGTGGGGTCCCTCAGGGGTCTGTGCTGGGACCGCTGCTTTTTAATATATTTATAAATGACCTAGAGATGGGAGTAACTAGTGAGGTAATTAAATTCGTAGATGACACAAAGTTATTCAAGGTCGTCAAGTTGCAGGAGGAGTGTGAAAGATTACAGGAGGACCTCGCGAGACTAAGAGATTGGGCGTCCAAATGGCAGATGAAGTTCATTGTTCACAAGTGCAAAGTGATGCATGTGAGACAAAGGAACCCGAATTACAGCAATGTCATGCAAGGTTCCACGTTAGGAGTTACAGACCTAGAAAGGGATCTGGGAGTCATCGTGGATAAGACGTTGAAAACTTCTGCTCAGTGTGCTGCGGCGGCTAAGGTGCACAGAATGTTGAGTATTATTAGGAAATGGATGGAAAACAAACACGCGGATGTTATAATGCAGTTGTATCGCTCCATGGTGAGACTGCACCTCAAGTATTGTGTTCAGTTCTGGTCACTGCACCTCAAAAAAGATATAAAGGAATTGGAGACGGTGCAGAGAAGGGCAACAAAAATGGTAAAAGGGATGGGAGGACTTCCCTATGAGGAAAGGCTAAGACGGTTAGGGCTCTTCAGCTTGGAGAAGAGGCGGCTGAGGGGTGATATGATAGAAGTCTACAAGATAATGAGTGGAATGGAGCAGGCAGATGTGAAGCTTTTGTTTACACTTTCAAACAATAATAAAACCAGGGGACATAAGATGAAGCTAGAATGTGGTAGATTTAAAACAAATAGGAGAAAGATTTTCTTTACTCAGCATGTAGTTAGACTCTGGAACTCGTTGCCGGAAAATGTAGTGACAGCAGTTGGCATTGCTGAGTTTAAAGGGGGTTTGGACAGATTCCTGAAGGAAAAGTCCATTGAACATTATTAATTTAAATTTTTGTTTTGTTTTTGGGTTTTTGCCAAGTTCTTCAGGCCTGGATTGGCCACTGTTGGAGACAGGATGCTGGGCTTTATAGACCCTTGGTCTTTTCCCAGTATGGCGGTGCTTATGTTCTTATGTTCCCTACTGCAGCAGGGCATAATTGAAAAGTGTCACTCTCCATATAACACCCCATTGTTCCCAGTTAAAAAAAAGGAACCTGGTCAATGGCGCATAGTCCAAGATTTGCGCACCTTAAATGATGTTGTGACCCCAATTTTCCCCAATGTGGAAAATCCAACTACCCTGTTAAACAGCATCACCCTCCAAAAATACCATTCAACGATAGATTTGTCCAATGCCCTTTTCTCTATCAAGCTTGACCCTCAGAGTCGCCCCCTGACTGCTTTCCAGTTTGATAACACTAGAAGCGGAACAGGGGGGCTGAAAGGGGGGGCAGGTGGTGTTTGGGGGGAGTTACTGGACATGGAGGGGAGGGCAAGGGAGAGAGGAGAAATTGCTGGACATGGATGGGAGGGGAGGGGATAGAGGAGAAATTGCTTGACATGGAGGAGAGGGCAGGGGAGAGATGAGACTTGTTGGACATGGATGGATGGAGGGAGGGGAGGGGAGGGAAGGACAGGGGAGAGAGATTGCAGGATATAGATGAGAGGGGAGAGAGGAGAAATTGCTGGACATGGAGGGGAGGGCAGGGGAGAGAGGAGAATCGCTGGATGTGAATGGAGGAGAGGGCAGGGGAGAGAAGAGACTTGCTGGATATGGATGGATGGAGGAGAGGTCAGGGGAGAGAGGAGAATTCGCTGGACATGGATGAGAGGGGAGGGTAGGGGAGAGAGGAGAATTGCTGGATATGAATGGAGGAGGGCAGGAGAGAGAGGAGAGTTGCTGAACATGGATCAATGAAGGGGAGGGCAGGGGGGAGAGAAGAAATCGCTGGATATGGAGGGGAGGGAAGAGAGAAGAAATTGCTGGACATGGAAGGGAGGGCAGGGGAGAGAGGAGAATTGCTGGATATGGATGGATAGAGGGGAGGGGAAAGAGAAGCGTTGCTGTACATGGATGGAGGGGAGGGCAGGAGAAATGCTGGACATGTATGGAGGAGAAGGAAGACAGGAAGGAGATGCACATGGATGGAGGGCAGGGGAGAAAGGAAAAATGCTGGACTGGACATGGAGTGGTGGGAAGACAGAGGAAGTAGATACACATGGAGAGGAGAGGAGAAATGCTGGACATGGATGGAGGGGGGAGGGAAGAGAAAGGAAGAGATGCACATGGATGGAGGGGAGAGAAAAGAAATGCTGGACATGGATGGAGGGGAGGGAAGAGAGAGGAAGTGAGATAAACATGGATGGAGGGGTGGAGAGAGAGGAGAAATGCTGGACATAGATGGAGGGGGTAGAGGAAAAATGCTGGACATGGATGGAAGAGAGGGAAGTGAGAGGAAGGAGATGCATATGGATGGAGGGGAGAGAAGAAAGAGGAAGGAGATGCATACTGACTGAGTTGAGAGAAAGGGAAAAGAGGAGAAAAACTACACATGGATGGAGAAAATAGTCGCTGGATGGAAAGGGGGAAGAGAGGGAGCAGGTGCTGGATGGAAAGGGAAGAGAGAGGAGGTAGATGCTGGATGGAAAGGGGGGAGAGTTAAGATTGAGGAAAGAAGAAACAAGAGACTGAGACCAACACAATTAGAAACAGTAAACGGTCAGACAACAAAGGTAGGAAAAATGAATTTTATTTTATTTTTTAATTTTTTATTTATGAATTTTATACTTTTACAATTATGCAATATAACATAAATTCCATTATCAGAAAACATATCAAAAAAGAAAATCAATCAAACAGGAAATAATTCCAATTATTTAGTCCACTAATAATGGATCCACGATCTAGGAAATAAAAGAAAATTATTGTATCTAATCAACAGAGAAAAAAAAGTTTTAAACTAGAGCAGAGGGATCTGGAGAAATCACAGCTGGGTAATAAACGCCCTGCAATCCTAGCCTAGTTGCAGCATTATTCTTTAGAGGAAATAAATGCATTTAATTTTCCTGGATCAAAAAAGATGTAATTTGTAGAATTCAAAGAAACATAACATTTACAAGGAAATCTTAACATGAAAGTCCCTCCAACTCAAAGAACTCTCTCTTTCAACAAAAGAAAAATTTTTCTTCTTCTTTGGGTATCTCTGGAGAGATCTGGAAAAATCTGTACTTTTGATCCAAGAAATGGTGAGTTCATGTGGCGGAAATAAAGCTTAAATATGTTGTTGCGATCCAGTTGCAGAGCAAATGTGACCAACAGTGTTGTTCTTTCTGTTATAACCTCCATAGAATTCTCTAGGAAATCAGTTAAATTTAAAGCAGTCTGTGGATCATTTGATATTTCACTCTTACCAGCTCCAGAAATATATTGCACCCTAGTACTGGGTGGAAAACCCTCAACCTAGTACTTCTTTAGTGTATTTTTTTAACATCTCAAGACCTGGAATAAGAGGAGATTTAGGAAAATTAAGAAAACGCAGATTATTACCTCTAATCTTGTTTTCTAAATACTCTATTTTACATTGCTGGAGGTTACAGTCTTTAATCAACATTAAAGTCGAGGAATTCACTGATTTCAGTTCCTTATCAAAAGTTTCCATCTTATTCGTTTGCTCAGCAATTTTAATTGTCACCACTGATTGAGCCTGTTTAAATTCAGCCACATTTCCCCGCAAAGTACCTGTAATTTGCTGCAAGTTGTTATTCAGGGTTTGGATTGCTTCCCAGACTGTTTCCAATGACACAGATGTTGGTTTCTTTAAAACTCCAAAACTCAAGGAAGGCACCCCTGAGCTTTTCTCCGACAGAGAAACTGTCTGACCCGATGTTCCTTCTGGCGTCAAAGAGGCTGCGGGGTCTCCACATTCAGCCGCAGTGGTCCGACGTCCGAACTCTGCGCGCTGCTCACTCGCTGCCAATTCATCCATTCCTGGTCTTGGGGGCGCTGTTAATGAAGGAGGGCTCAGCAACGCTCCCTCGGCGCTTTGGTCTAACAGATCTTCCGGACCTCCCAAAGTGGCCGCTCCAGAATCCCGTGCTCGCAGTCCCAATTCCTCGAGTGTCATCTGCTGCATAGGAGTGGGATCCACCCGGCCTGTGGAGGTAGGCAAATTGGGTCTCCCTTTCCTTTTCCCCATTACGGGGCCGTGGAACTCTAATGCGCAGCATTGCTCTGGGTAGGAGAGACTGCTTCGCGCACATCCACTCAAGACGCCATCTTGGATCCAAAGAGGGTGTTTTTGAACTTCACCTCTATCCTGATGAATTTTATTTTTAATTTAGTATAAAGTAGTGTCCTTGTTATCAGTGTGTACAGGACATTTCAAAGTAGATTGCCCAGATAATCCCAAGCCTGCACTAAATAGCATTTCAGTTCCGGCATTTCATGGGTAGCTCCAGTCTCACAAAGGAGTCCCACACAGTTGCCGCAGCACAGACATTTACTGGTCGTTCATTATGCAAGGAAGCAGATGGGTTTTCACAACACTACAGCACCCCAGTAACTGTGAATCAGACCAGGTGGCTGGGCTTGTGGACACTGGCTCTAACATGGCTTTATTATGACCAGAGCTAGTGCCACAAGATGCTATTCTTCCAGGGCACACTGCAGAGGTAGTGTTAGCTAATGGATCCAGAGAGACTGTAGCCATTGCTCGAGTATTCCTGGATTGGGGTACCAAGCCTGGATACAGAGAAGTAGGAATAATGAAAAACATGCCAGTACTGATGCTGTGTGGGACCGACATGGGTCCAATGAACATTACCGATAATGGAGTCAGCATTTCCGCTATGGTGGCCTGTAGTCAGGCCCGAGTGGCTCAGCAAGCAGGTGCAGCAGAGATCCCCTCTCCAGTTCCAGATCCTGAGCCAGTCCAGGTAGAACCAGCTGACCAAGCGGCAGGAGGAGGCACTCCAGTGCTTCCAGCAGCACCCGTTCCTGAGGTGACTGGGGCCGTGAGTATGGAACAGCCTGACTTAACTGACATACCTATTAAGCAGACTGTTGACCCTAATCTGTCAGAGTCACCAGCAGAGACCCATCCAGTTATGGATGTTCACATAGGACAGAGAATGAGAGTGCCCAAAGCATACAGAGAAAAAACTCTTACAGATAGCACATGACATTCCACTGGCAGGACATCAGGGGATGACATGCACACACACACTAGATTGACACAGAACTTCTACTAGCCGGGAGTATCTTGAGCTATAGCTGATTATTGTCAAACTTGTGATAAGAACATCAGAGTAGCCATGCTGAATCAGACCAATGGTCCATCTAGCCCAGAATCCTGTTTTCCAAACAGTGGCCAAGCCAGGTCACAAGTACCCGGCAGAAACCCAAATCGTGGCAACACTCCATACTACAAATTCCAGGGCAAGCAGTTGATTCTCATGTCTGTCTCAATAGCAGACTATGGACTTTTCCTCCAGAAACTTGTCCAAACCTTTTTTAAACCCAGATATGCTAACTGCTGTTATCACATCCTCTGGCAATCCTCAGAGCTTATCTGTTTGTTGAGTGAAAAAATATTTCCTCCTATTTATTTTTAAAGCATTTCCAGGTAACTTCATTGAGGGTCTCCTAGTCTTTGTATTTTTTGAAAGAATAATCAATTGATTTACGCAGTGGCGTTCCTGGGGGGGGGGGGCTGGCACCCGGGGCGGATCGCCGATGCGCCCTGCCCCCCCCCGGGTGCAGCGCCCCCCCCCCCCGATGCAGCGCGGACACCCCCCCGGTGAAAGGACCCCCCCCGTGAAGGAACACCCCCCCCCCCGCCGGGTGCACGCCGCTGGGGGGGGGGGGGGTGCCGTGTGCACCTGCCCTCCGTTGGGCCATGCTTCTTCTCTGCCCCGGATCAGGAAGTAACCTGTTCCGGGGCAGAGAAGAAGCATGGAACGGAGGACAGGCGCGTGGGGCACCCCCCCCCCAGCGGCGTGCACACGGGGCGGATCGCCCCCCCTAGGAACTCCACTGGATTTACGTTAACCCTTTCTACACCAGTCTGGATTTTGTAGATCTCTATCATATTCCCCCCCCCCCCCCCCAGCTATCTGTTTTTCAAGTTGAAGAGCCCTAACCTCTTAAGCCATTCCTCATATGAGAGGAGTTCCATCGCTTTTATCAGACTGTTGGCTGACGGAGGGAAACATTTTTACCAGCTTTGGTGCAAGTTTTTATGGTTCACCATCTGATATTTTAGGCTCCTGACGCAGCCCAGAAAGATGAAACATAGCTAAGTTGGGTGCAGTTTTTACCCCTCCACTGCTGTTGTTCAATAAAATTGCTTCTTTGGACTGTATGTTGGACTATATAATCTTTTTTCTGGTCTGCTCACTTTTCCCTGCCGGTCTGCCCCTTGTGGACAATCTGCCTATTTGTTTCCTGAGATTATTCCATCCATCGCTATGCTTTTGCTGGGTTGACTTCCTGAATGTCCCTGCTTCCTACTGTCATCCTCATCTCCCAGTTTAAATGCTGGTATTTTAAACATTTGCATTTGTATGGTTAAACAGCTTTTTGAAAACTGGCCAGCATAGTATTTTCTTTCTTTCCCCTCCCCCCCCCCCCCCTGCATTTGATTGCAATTTAAATCTGGTCCCCATCTAAGTCTGCTCCAATTATTTCCCAGTCCTGTCCCCTCCATCACTTAACGGGGGGAAATGTTCAAAGTGTGCGCATTGAGACAAAGACATACCGGCCAATATTCAGCGCTATTTAACTAGACAGGAATGGCTCCTGGCCGATTAAATAGCACTTAACTAGTTTCTCCCTTATATGGTGTGTAGCCCCGCCCAGCGCATCCCAGGATACACTGGGCAGGGCTAGGCACCACCATTTTGCGGCATCGAAGGAAGAGGAGGGGAGGCAGGTTACCTCCATCTTACAACCCACAAGTTAGGGGGAGGGGGATGGGAAGGGGGTGGATAGGCAGGGAGTGGGGGCCGATTGATCACTGGACCACCAGGGACCCTTTGCTTGGGGGTTGGGGGGGACTGGGTTGGGGGGCCCTCCCTAAACCTAGGGGAGGGGATCGGCGGTGCAGTGGACCTCCAGTCCCCCTGTTGCTAGGGGTGGGGGGTTTGGTCACCCATTGGGCTACCAGGGACTGTTTGGACATGTTGAGGGGAGTTAGGGGGGGGGCTGGAGACCCACCGGATTTCCAGCCCTCCCTGAACCTGGGGAGGGATCATCGGGGGGACCGTTGCTCGGGGCAGGGGTAGTTGGGGCCTGGTGGTCCCATGGACCGCCAGCCCCTGTGTTTGACAGGCAGGGCCGGTCTTAGGCAGAGGCGACCAAGGCGGCCGCATAGGGCCCCGCGCCTAAGGGGGCCCCGCTCTGCCTCCACTCCGACCTCCGCTCGCCTCGGATGACCGTCTGCATCATTCATGATGATCCCGTGGCTCGGCCACTCCACTTCTGGGGAGGGGAGGTTTCATGATAGCATTGTGCTTATTATTTCAATCAGTTTTTTTGTACAAGTTTAGCGTCATTTGTCTTTATTTGAAATTTCATAAATAAAAAACATTTCTAAAAATGGAATAATCTTATCAATGGGGTGGGGCTAGGGTGGGGCCCCACCAAATTGGTCTGCACAGGGCCCCGCACTTGCTAAGACCAGCCCTGTTGACAGGTTTGGGCTTTTGACAGCCCAGACCTGTCAAACAAGTGCGGGAGGATTGTGCTGATCGCATACTCAGGCACAATTCTCCCTCACTTCTACACCATGATCAGAGATAATTGTGTGCTTAAATTTGCATGCAATTATCTCTGATCATTGGTGCGGTAAAGCCCCGTGCTGTTCCAGCGCTATTTTGGAGCGCTGTTTGGAACAGCGCAGGGCTTTTGATCATCTGCTTGTGAGTGCTGTAGAACGAGTAGAAATAAATCAATTTTTTACTCATTCCAAAAGTACAAAGACTAGGGGCACTCAAAGAAGTTACATGGTAATACATTTAAAACAAATAGGAGGAAATATTTTTTCACTCAACGAATAGTTAAGCTCTTTGCCGGAGGATGTGGTAACAGCAGTTAGTGTATCTGGGTTTAAAAATTGGACATATTCCTGGAGGAAAAGTGCAAAGTCTGCTATTGAGACAGACATGGGAAGCAACTGTTTGCCCTGGGATTTGTAGTATGGAGTGTTCCTATTCTGAGAATCTGCATGGAACCTTGTCACTCTTTAGGATTCCAGAATCTTTTCTTTGGGGTTCTACATGGATGTTGCTTTGTCCTTTAGATTGTAAGCTCCTTTGAGCAGGACTGTCCTCCTTTGTTAATTGTACAGCGCTGTGCAACCCTGGTAGCGCTTTAGAAATGTTAAATAGTAGTAGTAGTAAATAGTACTATTTGGGTTTTTGCCAGGTACTTGTTGTGACCTGGCTTGGCCACTGTTTGGAAAACAGGATACTGGGCTAGATGGACTGACTCAGTATGGCTACTCTTATGTTCTTATGTAAGTTACACTTATAAGTAGCAGCCCCACCCATGTACTGCTCATGTTCCACTCATGTATACACCCCCCTTGCATTTTTTGCTATGCCACTTTCATGCAGCACTACAGCACTTAGGGGTCCTTTTACTAAGCTGTGGTAAAAGGGGGCCTGCGCTAGCATCAGTGCATGTTTTTGACACTCGCTGAGGCTCCCTTTTACCGCTGGAAAAGAAATGGCCATGCGGTAAATGAACCACTTGCTGTGCGGCCATTTCGGGGGGAAGCACTTACCATCACCCACTGAGGCGACAGCAAGGGCTCCCGCGCTAACCCGGCAGTAACCGGGCAGCATGCGGCACTGCCCGATCACCGCCGGGTAAGCTCCTGTGGTAGCTCCAGATTGGCGTTCAACCCATTAGGAAGTTAAATTGGGTGGTCCTGTTATAGAAACTTTTCACCAGTCTTCAAAATGAAAATAAATATACTTTTCTAGTGAAACTCGCCTTGGATACCAGATACTCACAATCGCATTTTCCTGCTTTTTCTGTGAGTAGATAAGTGCATGCATGAAAACTCTATCATTATCACTACTTTCCTGTCTCCAAATAAAATATGCCTATGCCCTTTCTGTCAAATTATATACGATATATTATAGAGAATGACATGGGGACAAAGTTTGTCCCTGCCCCGTCCCGTCCTGTCCTGTCCCTGTGGGTTCTGTCTTCATCCCACAGGCCCTGTCCCAGTCCTCATCCCCGTAGGCCCTGTCTCCGTCCCCGCCCCGTCCCCACAGGCCCTGTCTCCATCCCTGCCCTGTCCCCACAGGTTCTGTCCCTGTCCCTTCTCCATCCTCATGGGCGTTGTCCTCATCTGCAGAAGCCTCAAACAATTATGATTTTATATTTAAATATTTTTATTAAAGTATAAAAAGGAACAATATGCTGTGCAGCTATTGTTTATAAATTACAAATAGTTAGTGAGCAGCTATAATAACCCTCCTCACCACCACCCTCTACCCTTCCAACCCCAACAATAGCTGATTTCTACTACCCCAAGGAATCCTAATCCACCCTGTTAAAATGTCCAGTTCTGTATGCCCTAGAGGGGAGAAATATGTCCTATGTAGCACTGTTGTGATTTTTAAATCTGTGGATGAATAAGAAGTCGTCAACAATCTCAGGATTCAGTCTAGCTCTCCTGTCTTCCATAGTCCCTCTTGCAATAGAAGATGTCTTCTTAGAAGATGTGCTGGTATCAGAATGTACAGGATCCCCCATGCAAATTTTGCTAGTTGTGGCCAGCATGTTTGCTTGTTTTTCCAAAAAATCAAAATATCATTGTCTTCATCACTCAAACATAAATTACAGTCCAGTTCATTAACAGGCTTCAAAGTAGAAAATGACACAGGGACAAAGTTTGTCTCCGTCCTCATGGGCTCTGTCCTCATCCCCACCTGTCCCTGCCCCGTCCCCATCCCCGCGGTTACTGTGGATCCCTGTCCCCATGTCATTCTCTATTATTTTAGCCTTATCAAGCAATGACAAGATTCAGAGAGCCGATTAATCTGGGAAAACACTTTACCTATGCAAGTGACTTTGAACTTGTTCCTCCCTGCTGCTCCCCCCTCCCTCCCTCCCACCCCCCTCCCGGTGCGAACTTACCTTGAAATTTGAGAATCTCCTGTTCCCTATTTGGAACAGAAGGCGCTTGGCTTTCACTACCTGGTGCTGAAGTACAGCACCGGCGAATTGGAGTCCAGACTCCACGGCTAAAAAGAGATGTTTAAAAACATAGCAAGTGGACATGATGATCCCTCGTATTTAGCTTTACCAGATCACCTGGGAAAAAAACAAAGGACAATGCTTATTATAGAATCTTCTCAACTATCTATAGCTGATTTAATATCCGTTTCTCCATCTGTTCATGGGGGGACGACAAAGAGATCTAACCTGGAAACTACGCGACCAATATTCAAATTTATTTAGGGGTCCTTTTAGTAAGGTGCTCTGAAAACTGGCCTGTGGTAGTGTAGATGCATGTTTTGGGCGTGCGCAGAATTATTTTTCAGCGCTCCTAAAAAAATGTCTTTTTAAATTTTTTGCCGAAAATGGATGTGCAGCAAAATGAAAATTGCCATGCATCCATTTTGGGTCTGAGACCTTACCGCCAGTTATTGACCTAGCAGTAAAGTCTCACACAGTAACTGAGTGGTAATGACCTATGCATGCCAAATGCCACTTGGTGCGCGTCCAATACGTGCGGCAGAAAATAAAAATGATTTTTTTGGCCGTGTGTATCGGACATGTGCCAAAACAGCAGCTGTGCGGTAACTCCATTTTGGTGCGCGTTGGGCGCACGTAGACGCTTACGCAGCTTAGTAAAAGGGCCCCTTAGCCAGGTAGGAGAAGGCTTCTAACCGGTTAATTGTCACTCAGCTGCCTATACAGGGATGTTTAGTGCTGCTGAATATCCCTTCTAGATAGCAAAACAGAAGAAATAATCCTCGCAAATACAATTGGCAAAAAACACAACAAATATGACAATGAATCAACACACAGTCAGTGATGATGTCATTAATAATTTAATTCAAAACGAGGCACGACATGTGCCTGTGTTTCGGCCACCTGGCCTGCATCAGGAGTCCGATGCCACTAATGAAAGTGAACTGGTTGCTATCAACTATTGACATTGCTGGTCTATGTTCAGTCGCACAAAAAACTGCAATGAATTAGCTCATACCTTCATTGCATTATTTTTTGCAACTGAGCAGCGATAGTGTATGCAGCACAATTATCAACGTCTATGGTTGACAGCAACCAGTTCACTTTCTTTAGTGGCATCGCACTCCTGATGCAGGCCAGTTGGCCGAAACACAGGCCCATGTCGTATCGTGCCTTGTTCTGAATTAAATTATTAATGACATCACCACTGACTGTATGTTGGTTCACTGAATATCCCTCCTAACCATAAAAATGGAAACCGACTATTTTGTGGGCAATGAGGGGGTTGAGTTAGGGCAAAGTCGCCATTTAACTGAAAAGTACTAAAGTTCAGCCCATAACCGGTTGAGTTAACCAGCCAAATAGGAATACTTAAATAGCAGTCCTATCCTTGCCCAGTTTAAGTTAACCAGTTAAGGGCTGAATATCAGTACTTCTCTGGTTAAGTGCCATCCATCCGTACCTACCTGAATACTTATTGCTGGTGGCTGGACATGGCCCAGCATTTGGTATCTGGGCATAAAGCTGCTGGCAGTGAAAAAATCTCTGAGTACCATCTGAGTATTTATCCTTAATGTGTTTCCCAGCTTGATCTCCCAGGATAAATTCACATACACAAATTTGCACCTGTTATGTACAATCCTTCAGCGCATATAATTTTACACAGGCCAATGACTGTGCAATTTAATACCAGGCCTTTTCTGGGTATAAGACAGTGGTAAAGGAGAAAAATACAAGAATGGCATTGATAGACATTTGTTAGTACTGAGAAACTGTTCTGTGCATTGTGTGGAGCAAGAGAAGGCCTTCAAATACCAAGAAATGCAGTCAAAGACCCAGAAAATGTGGCAGAAGTATCAACAGAAATATTTTCCAACTCATTGGCTGTCACAGGCCTGATTAAAAACAATTTCCTTTGAAGGCTGCCTGTACATATTACATCCTGTGAACACTCTTTTAGGATGATGCAAGTATTACAACGAACCTGAAATGATATTGCACATACTGTGGCATAGGAGTGAGGCTGGTTGCAGTCATGGTATGCACAAAACTAATCTGTTTGGAGATTCTGACCTCAGCAAAAACCGTTATAAAATTAAATTTCAATTAGCTTATAGTAAATGTTATATCTTCATAAAAGCAGGACATGGCAGGAAAACAGAAGAACAGTAACCCTTGTAGACACACAGATGAAACAGTCACCACAAGGGTGACAAAGGAAAGGGCAGCAGATAATGTCCAAAATAACACCTTTATTGAAATATCCAAGGCACGAGTCGTGTTTCAGCCTAACAGGCCTTCCTCAGGAGTCTTTAGTTGGATGAATGCTGATATCAAGCTACACCTAATATGATACTGGTGATGTTCGATATCTGTCGCTGGCTTGATCGTCTTCACAATTTGGATCAGTGACTGGGGTATTATCATATTAGGCATATTAAAGATAACCGATGTCTGACATGAGTATCTTCAAACCGGCCGAAAAGAACCCAGATATTCAATGCCAGCACAGATTTCGGGAGACAGCTCAGCGATCTCTCTCAATCTGAATATCAGGGCCAGCGTAACTGCTAATATTGTTAGTTGAATATTTTTACTGCTGTAATTGCCTATTGCTCATGTTTGATCTATTCTTACTGTACACTGCCTTGAGTGAATTCTTTCAAAAAGGCGGTAAGTAAATCCTAATAAATAAATAAATAAATAAATAAATAAATAGCATACTCAAATGGGACAATAACTCCCGGATTCTATAAAGGGCAGGCAAATGTAGGTGCGATCCGAGATGTGTGCACAACCTAATTGATTAATGAGCCAGTTAACATCAATAATTGAATGTTAATTATTGATATTAATTGTTACCAATTAGGGGTTGAGCTCATATCCAGTTCTGCGCTATTCTATAATCCTGGGTGCCCAAATCTCATAGTGCATAACCTAAAAAGAGTGTGACAATGGGAGGGGCGTGGGTGGGTCAAAGACATTCTCAAATGATGTGAACAGTGTTCTAGAATTCTGAGGATCTTTGCCCAACTTGCACATCACATCAAGGTTTACAGCAGGTTTCAGCTGCTGTGAGCCCTGATGCCCAAAGTTGGGTGTGGCAATCTCTGCTAGGTGCTTTCCTATGAACAGCACTCATCCTGGATCACCTTTTATAGAACAGTGAGTGCTGATTTTTTTCCCTGCACTTGTTTTTGAGTTCCATTTTCTGAATCCAGCCCTAAGGGGTCCTTTTACTAAGTAAAGGTAGGGCTAATGCGCAGATAGCGTGTGCCAAATCAACACTGATGCTTGGGTAGCGTGGGCACCCGGTGGTAATTTCAAAGTTGACACACGCTGTTTCCTTGGTAGAAAATATTTTTCAATTTTCTACTGTGGGGGCATTCCCGGCGGTAATCAGGAGCGCGGCCACATTGGCACGCACTGCATGATTATCGTATGAGTAGCATGTGAGATTGTACTGCTAGGTCAATGGGTGACTGTAAGGGCTCAGGCAGTAAATAGCCACACGATACTTTTCATTTTAGTGCACGGCCATTTACTGCCTCATTAAAAAAAGCCCTTTTTCCTAGCTGCGGTAGAAAATGGCCTAGCAC
Organism: Microcaecilia unicolor; assembly: GCF_901765095.1. Taxonomy (NCBI): domain Eukaryota; kingdom Metazoa; phylum Chordata; class Amphibia; order Gymnophiona; family Siphonopidae; genus Microcaecilia; species Microcaecilia unicolor. The sequence goes on along the minus strand of NC_044042.1, from coordinate 84,902,500 downwards.
GTGCCAATTTCACACGTTCAAACTACCGTAGGCCACTTTTTACCACAGCTTAGTAAAAGGGCACTTAAGTGGATAAGTGTTTTTATCGAATACTGGCGTAAGTCAGAGTGAGAATCTGAATGTAGTTGCAAAAACCACAGAAAGGTGGTATATCAAGTCCCTTTTTCCTTTCCCTATTTGAGATTCTACATGGAATGTTGCTAGTGGAGGAGTAGCCTAATGGTTAGTACAGCGGACTTTGATCCTGGAGATCTAGGTTTGATTCCCACCACAGCTCCTTGTGACTCTGAGCAAGTAACATAACCCTCCATTGCCCCAGCTACAAATAATTACCTGTATATACTAAGTAAGCCCCTTTGAATGTAGTTGTAAAAACCACAGAAAGGCTGTATATCAACTCAAATTCCCTAGGGAGCCAGTGGTGCTGAGACGGGAAACATGATCATAAGGGTGAGCATGTGGAATAGCAGCATTTTGGACTGTGTAATCTTTTGAGGAGACGGTTAGGCAGCCTTATATAGATAATTGTTGAAGTCGAGATGTGAGATGTGTAATGACAAGTGAGAATAAAATCATGGCACAGGCACTGTCATCCAAGTAACTGACCCCTGAGACCTCGGGGAAAATTTCCCAATAGATGAGAGCAGGCAAATGCCTATGGGCAGTCAACCCAGCTGCAAGAAAAGGCAGGAGAAAAGTATAAAGTAACACCGACATTGTAACAAGAACAGAATGGACAAGTGAAAATTAGAGGATAGTATGAAAGAAATAGAGACAAAGGAAAGTGAATAAACCTGAAGGTCCGCAGGGAGTTTCTTTTTGAAAATGGGTTTGCAGGCCTTGGATACACATTACCTGGGGATTTATCTTTTTTCAAACTAATAAACCAGCTTTAAAAGTTGGATATGTGGTGTGTTTAATTTGAAAACCAGACCTCCAAACCTAGCTACATTTCTCTCCCTTTTTAAAATTATTTTTATTTATAAAAGATGTAGATAACAAGTGACCCCCTCATACCCAGAAATTCATAACAATCTCCATGAACATCCACATACAAGAAAGACACAAGGGGTTCAGTGCAGGATTCTCCTCTGCACTGGTACCTTAGAGATTGTGACCATGCAATGATGTAACTGTCCTTAGCAACCAGCATCCCATTGTTGATGCGGCCAACCCTGGCTACTGCCAAGGCATAACTTCCTTCTCAAATAACCAACAGCTCATTTCCTTATTAAGCCGAATACAGACAAGCAGATCCCTGGTTGTGCCACTGAATTGAGACCTAATCTTACCTTCCTTGTCCAACTCTCTAGACCAAGCCAAGCCTTCCTCTATTTCCTGTGTCCAAGTGGAAGATCCTCTGTTAAGATCAGTCCTTCTTAATAGATCAATTCTCTGTGCCTGTTATGTGTTTGTTGCTTTAATGGTGTCAGTCAAATATAATTTAGTGCATATCGAGAAGAGCAAAGGCATACATGTAACAAACTGCTAAAAGTAACACCAACAGGGTCGGCAAACAGGGCAATTGCCTTGGGCCTCCATACCATAGGGGACCTCAAGCCTATCTCAAGCCAAAGGAAGCAAAGCCTGAATGCCAGCTCATTTGGGCCTCTTTCTCAGTTTCTGCCCTGGGCTCCTGAATGTCTAACACCAGCCCTGAACACCAATACCAATATTCTCTCATATTCTGCAAAATCATTAAAGTTCTGTTCAGATAACATATTAAGAGATCCAGACAACCACTGGAGAAAAACATTTTAAAAAGAATGCTTCGAGTGCTTTCTAAATAAATCATACCTTGCGAGTGTTCTAATTTGAATAGGAAGAGCATTCCATACATGTGCAGTCAGATAAGCAAAACTAGATGAGAAAATGACCTTGGAACGAAGATCCTTCGGACTTGGAAAGTGTAACAATAGCGGATTCCTAGCCCTGACTTAATTGAAGACAGAAAGCCAATGAGCCCTAACATATAAGGTGAAGCATCTCCATATGATTGTCCATAATTTAAATTGAATATGGGCTTCTACAGGAAGTTAATGCAGTGCTCTTAATATATAGGTGTTGTTCTTCCAGCTTTATGGGCCTTCACAATTAATCGAGCAAGCTGTGTTTTTAATAGCTTGAATTTTCAAAAATAGCAATTTTGAACAACCTAAGTAAATACTATTAGTGTAATCCAACTGTCCAAGAATAAAACTGCACAACTACTTTAAAAGCTGCTGGGTCTAAATAATTTGTAATTCTCAATTTTCTCCTCATAAAAAAGTGATTTTCACTACAGCATTTCCCCGCTGTTTACTAAGCCGCGCTGCAATGCCTACACAGCCCAATCAAAGTGAATGGGCTGTGACGGCATTATTATTATTATTAGCATTTGTATAGCGCTACCAGACGCATGCAGCGCTGAACAACTGACACAGAGAGACAATCCCTGCTCAAAAGAGCTTACAATCTAAAAACACAGACAGACAAGACAATTAAGGGCGAGGGAAGTACTGGGTGAGAAGGAACAAGGGGAGGGCAATTGAGTAGTGGCTAGGAGCCAAAAGCAGTGGTGAAAAGGTGGGTTTTCAGCATTGATTTGAAAACAGGTAGAGATGGAGCTAGACATACAGGCTCAGGAAGTCTATTCCAGGCATAAGGTGCCGCGAGGGAAAAGGAACGAAGTCTAGAGTTAGCAGTGGAGGAGAAGGGGGACCACAAGAGAGATTTGTCCAGAGGGGGGTTATCTGCAACAGGGCCAAACTCTGAAAAAAACACTTAGGGGTCTCCTTTTACAAAGGCGCACTAGTGGTTTTAGGGCATGCTAGTGATTAGCGTGTGCTAAATGCTAGCAACACCCAGAGAAACATATGGGCAAACTCTACTATTTAGCGCACTAGTGCTGTTTTATAAAAGGACCCCTAAAATTCCAAATCTACATACCAGCCATAGCACTAGGGCAACCTCCCCCATCCCTGCCCTCCACACTTACCGCTTGCAACCACTGGAATAAAAAAGTTCAGGGGTTGCAGTAGAAGAGCATCAACGTTATCCTCTCTCAAAATGCACTGGTAAAATGATAAATTATTTTAGGTGCAGCTATTTATATTCATAGTGTGATGCTTGAAAGAGCCATTCTGACATCAGACTATTACATCAACAAACAAATGTGGGAGGGGCCTCTTATTGTAGCACCTCATCAAAAAATCTGATAAGTACATAAGTGTTGCCATACTGGGACAGACCGAAGATTCATCAAACCCAGCATCCTGTTTTCAACAGTGGCCAATTCAGGTCACAAGTACCTGGCAAGATCCCAAAACAGTATGTTATAAACAGACCCCAAATAACCTGAGAAGTTATGCAAAAAGAACTTATAAAACCAGATTTGGTGAAACAGATCTTAATTAATTTATTATTTCAAAATGCACCTTTGCAAAGGTGGGTGCCTCTAGAAGCAATAAGCACACCCCTTCTTAATGTTTACAGGTTTTATACCCCTTCTTTTTAAGTACATTAAGCATCTGCCCCTAAGTTTCTCATTGGATATTGATCACATTTACCAACCCCTAATACATCATTGTTAATTATCATATGACAGTCCTCTAAAAATTTTCCATCACCCTAGCAGCTGAGCCCCTATCCATTGTTTTGTTCTGCTTGGTCTGCATTTTTTTTTTGTATCTTTAAACCTTTATGTGAGAGCTTTGCATAGTTCAGCACATGGCATATTCCACCTTCTATAGTCTTACAGCTTCATGGTCTCATGCTTAGATATATTGTTGTTTCAGTTCTTTGGGCTTCTTACCCCTCCTTTCTTCTGTCTCTCTCCCTGTCTCAGCACTTTTATCACTTTGCACATTACTTTAAACTAACAGATTTCCTTTTGTTAATGATTTAATGCGTAATTAAACTCTGGAATTCGTTGCCGGAAAACGTGGTGAAGGCGGTTAGCTTGGCAGAGTTTTAAAAGGGGTTAGATGGTTTCCTTAAGGACAAGTCCATAATCCGTTACTAAAAATCCACAATTCCAGGAACAACATGTATAGAATGTTTGTACATTTGGGAAGCTTGCCAGGTGCCCTTGGCCTGGATTGGCCACTGTCGTGGACAGGATGCTGGGCTCGATGGACCCTTGGTCTTTTCCCAGTGTGGCATTACTTATGTACTTATGTACTTATTTTAGAAAGCTATAATATGGTGATTACTGTTAGAAAGGGCCTACAGAAGTATAGTCCATCCCTAAAGAGTTCCTTTCTACTAGGGCATAAGTTATTTTTGCAATTATGTTAAATGAAAAAGCAATATTTCTCACAAGTACAATACATTTTATGCTGCTTATCCTAGAAATAAGCAGTGGATTTTCCCCATCCATTTTAATAATGGCTTATGGACTTTTCCTTTAGGACGCTAGCCAAACCTTTTTTAAACCCCGTTAAGCTAACTGCATTTAACACATTCTCTGGCAACAAATTCCAGAGTTTAACTACTGTATATTCCTTCCTATGTTAGGCCTATTACTAAGGGCTAAGACCTGTACTAAAGCCTCAGTTTGGTTCTCACAAGATGGCCTAACAAGTTAGCATCTTTGCAACATACAGTGCTTTTCTCAGGAGCTGAGATCATGCCTTTCATATAAGGTAACCTTGGCAGTTGCTGACAGGCTGGGGACACCATGTGAGCCTAACATGTCCAGAATGTTTCATTTGGGGAGATAGACAGAGAGAGGACACAAGGGTATTGTTCTGGCTTTGCACGAAGAACAGAAATCATGATTAGCCAATGGCCACTAAGGGTGCATGTGCCCACAACGTCAGGAGAGACTGATATACTCATATATGGTACAGGCTACTTTCTGATTCTAGTTTAGGGGAAATCACATGATTTATGCAGGGCTTTCTTTGAGGGGGTACTTGAGGGTGCTGAGTACCGGCACCTTTTCAATTGTCTGCTAAAATTGACCAATGGTCCCCAAGTTTTAATGAAAGAACTCAGGCCCCAGACACCAATTCTGCCGTCATAGATTCTGTGACTGGTTGCAGGGGACCTGGCTATTGTGGGGTGGGTCCCTCAGTGATCACCCCACCCCAAAGGGTAGCCTGGCATTTGACTACCGACACCTTTTTTTTGCTAGAAAAAATACACTGGATTTATGAGAAATGTAACTAGCAACAGTATACAGTATATGTGATGTCCAGGACAGTGTTAGCTGAGCAGTTTTTTGTTATTCAGGATGCTTGCTGCTGACTGATAACCTGCTCCAGAGAGAGAGAACATTTATTTTGTATCTGACTTAGTGATATACCATAATAAAGATTTTTTGCTGATGCACCTATACCTAAGCCTGCTTCTCTCTCTCTTATTTTACAGCCCACGAGGCTGAGGTGTTTCCCCCCTCCCAAAGGACAAGGGAGGGAGGGAATAATAAATCACACTACACATTGAGTGAAGAAATATTTTCTCCAATTAGTTTTCAATTTACTACTTTGTAGCTTCATTGTGTGCCCCCTAGTCCTAGTATTTTTGAAAAGAGTAAAGATCTTCATGAAAATTTATTACAGGCCTTGAGAAATCTTGATTACCCTAGAAGCTCGTGTTTTTTGGTTGAGCAAATAGACATTACATAAAAGAAGATATACTGTTCTTTTTGAAAGAATGTTGGTATCTATTAATGAAGCAATGTAATAAGATGCAGTACCTGAGGTTCAGCACAATACAGGACCCTCTTCACAGGGACATATCTTTTTAATCAAGCTTTTCCTGCTGCTTAGAGATATGTTTATTGAGATGCTGATATTAGCTGGGGGGTTTTTCCAGAAATGTTATTCATTTTTATTTTCCAATACACATACAAACAAGAGGAACAATATAGACTAATACATCAGATATGCTATAATAGAATAAACTGTGATATATAAGCATCCTTATTATTGCACTCATATTAATATAGGGGCTCTTTTACTAAACTGCATAGGCATGTACACGTGTCCTATGCATGTCAGTTTTGATCTACCACCCAGTACCACGTAGCCTGGGTGGTAATTTCATTTATTAGATGCGTCCACTAAGAGTACCGGAAAACCAAGTGGTAATTGGCATTGTATGTGCATAGACCATTACTTCCCAGTTAATGCATGAGACTTTAACGCCAGGTCAATGGGTGGCGGTAAGGCCCAAAATGGATGTGCACCAATTTTTATTTTGCTGCATTTTCATTCTCAGACAAAAAAAGCGTGTTTTTTGCAGTTCCCCAGGATCAAAGTTCACTGCACTAACCACTAGGCTACTCCTCCATTCCTTACTCTTTGAGATTCCGGAATCTTGCTGTTCCTTGGTGTTCTACATGGAATGTTGCCACTCTTGTTATTGTGACTTGATATACTGCCTTCCCGTGTTTTTTTTGCAATTACATTCAAAGCAGTTTACATAGTATATACAGCTACTTTTTTAGGGTTAAGTGGCTTGCACAGAGTCACATGGAGCTGCAGTGAGAATTGAACCCACTTCCCCAGGATCAAGGTCCACTGCACTAACCAGTAGGCTTACTCTTTGTGATTCTGGAATGGAGTTCTACATGGGATCTTGTTAATGGGACTTTTTTTTGCAACTACATTCAAAATAGTTTATATAGTATATATTGTACCTGGGTGGCTGGGGGGTGTTAAGTGACTTTCCCAGAGTCCCAAGAAGTTGCAGTAGGAATCAAATCAAACCCAGTTCCTCAGGGTCAAAGTCCTCTGCACTAACATAGGCTACTCCTCCATTAGCAACATTCCATGTAGAATCTCAAATAGGGAAAGGAAAATGGGACTTGATTATACCACCTTTCTGAGCTTTTTGCAACTACCTTCAAAGTGGTTTACATATTATATACAGGTACTTATTTGTACCTGGGGCAATGGAGGGTTAAGTGACTTGCCTAGGGGGAATCAAACCCAACTACATTCAAAGTGGTTTACATAAGTACTTATTTATACCTGCGTTAAGTGACTTGCCCAGAGTCACAAGGGGCAACAATGAGACTTGAACCCAGTTCCCCAGGATCAAAGTCTGCTGCACTAGCCACTAGGCTACCCTCCACTCCTTACTGTTTGCGATTCTGGAATCTTGCTCTTCTTTGGGTTCTACATGGAATGTTGCTACTCTTGGAGATTGTGCATGTAATCTTGTTCATGGGACTTGATAAACTGCCTTTCTGTATGTTTTGCAACTACATTCAAAGCGGTTTACATAGTATATACAGGTACTTATTTGTACTTGGAGCAATGGAGGGTTAAGTGACTTGCCCATTGTCAGAAGAAGCTGTAGTGGGAATTGAACCTGGTTCCCCACTAAGCTACTCCTCTACTAACAACATTCCATGTAGACTCTCAAATAGGGAATGGGACTTGATACACTGCCTTTCTGTGGGGTTTACATAGTATATACAGGTACTTATTTGTACCTGGAGCAATGAAGGGTTAAGTGACTTGCCCAGAGTCACAAGGAGCTGTAAGGGGGACTTGAATCCAGTTCTCCAGGATCAAAGTCCACTGCACTAACCACTAGGCAATTCCTCCTAGGTCACATATATGGCAAGGGAGTTGCACACTCCTTCCCGTGTTCTCAAAGAACCCAAGAAATCTCTCCTTTATTTATTTATAAAATTTATCTTCCACACTAGCCTACAATTCTAGGTGGATAACAATATCAGATGCATAATAAATCATAAACAAAGAATCTTTGTAGAAGCCATAAGGAACCACAAAGATCTCTAGTGGTTTCACCTAAGAATTGTGCTTGACTTTTACCCTATATATACCCTGTAGCTTTTAGAGCAAGGAGCTGGCTTGCCTACCAGTGATTGACAAAGGGGAGAAGAAACACCTCTTGGAGGGAAACCATACTGGTATAAAAACCCAGCCCAGTTTCAAATTCCTTGTCTTTGGCTCTTGTTTCCCTAGCCACTGCATCATTACCGGCCGCTAAGGAAAGAGGGTCTTTGACTAGCACAGCCACTGGAGAGAGAAGTGGACATTAGTAACAGAGTCTATAAAGCTGCTGCACTGATCACAGGTGAAGATGGACTGGAAACCAGGCAATCACTACATCTTACCAAGGAGAAAAGAAGTGAAGCACCAAAAGAACAAGACTGAAGGCGCAAAAGGAGACCAGAGAAGAGTTTCAGATCCACAAAGATAAAGAAACTCAGCTGCTGAGTTCCCATTGGAGAAGAAACCACCTACTAAGGAAGGCTCAAAAAGCCCTACCTAACCGAAAGAGACTTACAGAGTTGATGATACATTGAAACCCTCTGCTCAGTGTATGGCGGCAGCTAAGAAAGCAAATAGAGTGTTAGGTATTATTAGGAAAAGATTGAAAAACAAAAATGAGGATGTTATAATGCCTTTATATCGCTCCATGGTGCAACAACACCTTGAGTTCTGTGTGCAATTTGGTCACTGCATCTCAAAAAAATGTGGTGGAATTAGAAAAGGTACAGAGAAGGGCGACAAAAATGATAAAGGGGATGAGACGACTTTCCTATGAGAAAAGGCTGAAGCAGCTAGGGCTCTTCACCTTGGAGAATAGACAGCAGAGGGGAGATTTGATAGAGGTCTATAACATGACGAGTGGAGTGGAACAGTTAGATGTGAATCGCTTGTTTACTCTTTCCAAAAATGCTAGGACTAGGGGGCATGCAATGAAGCTACAAAGTAGTAAATTCAAATCAAATATTTCAAAGAGGAGACCCGCAAGGACTTCATAGAGAAGTCCAACCCCTAGTCTGGCAGCCCCTGTGCTGCCTTGGAGGAGGGAGGTCTCTTAGAAGGAGAGCATCACCCTGGAGAAGTGGGAAGTAAAGACCAAATCATTAAGAAACTCAAACTGCCCAAAACACAGCAGCCAGACTCATATTTGGAAAAACAAAATATGAAAGCGCTAAACCCTAAGAGAAAAATTACACTGGCTCCCACTAAAAGAACGAATAGCGTTCAAAATTTGCACCCTGATCCATAAAATCATTCACGGAGAGGCCCGGCATATATGTCAGACCTTATAGACTTACCAACCAGGAACTCAAAAAGATCAGCATGCACATTCTTGAATCTCCATTACCCCAGCTGCAAAGGACTTAAATATAAATCAACATATGCATCCAGCTTCTAATACATAAGAACGCAATTATGGAATGCACTACCAAAGGTCATAAAAACAATGCACGACCTAACAACTTTCCAAAAACTACTGCAAACCAATCTATTCAAAAAGGCATACCACAATAATCCATCCTAAATAGCAAACGACACTCCACCAAAACCAGACAAAATCGATCTCTCTACACTAGACTGACTCATACACTCTGTTACTAATGAACATTAATGCAACACCACTTTATTTCACCATAATGAACTTCTATATTTGATTGTCTAACTGACTCTATACTTTACTCTCAGCTATGAACTTCAATACAATACCACTATGTATTTCTCATCCCAGAAATGGTGATCGCCATTACGGCATACTGTAAGCCACATTGAGCCTGCAAATAGGTGGGAAAATGTGGGATACAAATGCAACAAATAAATAATTTTCCTTAGCTCTGAACATGAGGTCTAAGCCTAATAAAAAGAGGGGCTTGTTGAAGCAGAGTGGGGGCTCATCTGTGGGTAGATGTATCGCGCAGAGGACTTGTTCCTAGTCCAAGAAGCTTCTGGCTCTCGCTGTGAACCGGGCCCCCCCCAGCTGATGTTAAGAGCCTGGATGATGTAAGGACCAGTGATGTTGTATGTATATAATGTATTATTGCTTCCTGTCCTGGTCTAAGAACTCTTAGCATTGCTTAGATGTAGAGACCAGTGATGTAATGATTGTTTATATAGCTAATCGTTGTGTTTATATAGCTAATCATTGTATATATCTTAATCATTGTAGAATTTAGCACCTCTAATAAAGGTCTCATTTACCTAATCCAAAAGACTCCACAGTAATTATTGAGTAGTCTGTGTCAGTGAGACAGGCGGTAAATCCATAGCAGTACATCTTGGCTACGAGCGTGTGGGATTCGTACAAAGAATGATACCTTTTAAAGAGGAATGCAGGGAAGAGTTGAATTCCAAGTCTGGAATGAGGTACTATATGTTATTATAGCCACTGAGTGGTCATAATGGGAGGAATAGGATTCCGGTTTAAAGTAATCATTGCCTTTTGCTGTAAGTTTGCTGCAGGCAAAATGTTAAAACAGAAAGGGAGAAGGAACAGTATCACATACTATCTTGTTGGGCAGACTGGATGGACCGTACAGGTCTTTATCTGTCATCATTTACTATGTTACTATGCAACAGTATTGTTTATCTAAAAACCCGTTAGAGCCGGGATAAACAGCATAGGAAAAGTACAGAATTGGAATGACAAATGTGTGATTTACAGTTAAAATGAGATACTTGCCAGAATACTTTACTAAATGATAATTGAGCGTTCCATTGTAAGGGTGACGCAGTATGATTTAAAATTATGTTTAGACTCATTTGGAATTATTAATTGCACATATAAAGGAAAGGGATAAGATACAAGGACCATTTCAGGCAGTGAAACTTTTAGGTATAGGAATCTGTTAATTACTCAGCTTTTGCAAGCAGTGCTTATCAGGGAAAAAATATGACCTTGAATGAAGGGAAAAGAGCAACAGGTTCTTTTTTAAATAGGTTTTTGTGCAGACAACACAGATTGTTTCAGATCTGTGGCCAGTGCAACTAGAAGTAGAATTAAGTGTCTCAGGGAATAAAAATTATGCTAATTAGAGCCTTTGGCAAAAACAAAGGAATCGGGTAACACTGAGGTTTTAGAGCCGTAGGGTTTTTTAGAACTAGAAAAGAAAAAATACTCCTTTTGAGAAAAGCATGTTACTGGGCTCTGGTGGATACTGAGCAGTTAACTATAGGACTTGTTGCTGTCCTGAGACCTGAAATACCAATAATGCAATGGATACATACAGTAGCTCCCCAAAAACTTATTGGATAGGGCATGCACAAGAAGTTAGCATAATTAAATGGAAGTGGTATATTCAGGAAAGAACAAAATCAGGGATTGGGGGAATTCCCTCACTGCATAAAAAGGTGGCAGCTCTTCCAGAAACAGGACAAACTGAGCTAGAACCCTTAGAATGGGTGGAGAGCCCAGTCAGGTGGGGAAAAGCCTATAATCAATTAACTAATGAGGAGCAGTAACATGCGTGGTTTACAGATGGTTCTGCTAAGTATGTTGGAGGAAAGAGAATTGTGGAAAGATATTTGGAATTGTGTAAAATACTAATGTTATTGTTTTTTATGTAGATGCTCATTGCAAGGGTGATACTCTAGAATATCTCTACAGCGCAGTGGCTGATGAATAAAAAAAAATCATACCTCTCAAGGTGGAAAACTGTGGAAGAGCCAGATAATTGCTCAGGTTAGGCGAAATGGGCGCAGCAAAAATGTGAACATCTGGGAAGAAAGGCCACTTACAGGTGGGCAACAGATCGTGGTATTAGTTTAATTATGGATGTTATTAAAACTGTTATTGTTAAATGTCTGGTCTGTTAATACCAGACTAAGCGATCTGTTCCCCACATGTCTAAGGGGTAATTAAAAAGGGGAAAATTACCTGAACAAATTTGGTAGATGGATTATATAGGACCTTTACCCAATTTGCAAGGATGTAAATATGTGTACACAGCAGTAGATATTTATTCTAGATATGTAATTACACATCCTTGCAGCCAACACTATTAAAATTTAGAATTGATAATGGTTCCCATTTTGAAGGCTAATTAGTATAACAATGTGCCTTAAGTCATAATATAACCTTGTCTTGATCCTCCGATCTGGGCAAGAATGGACTTATGTCCCAGCAAATAAGTGTTATAGAGAACAACTGATCTATATATGCTTTATTCATAGATCCTTGTAAGAATCAGTGTAATCTTTCTTCTTACGGTGTCTTTGGGTATGGTTATTACCCCTGGTGGACATTTATGACTCACAGCTGAGAGTCAGGTCAAGCTGATTGGGAGATGGAGGAATCATAGTGAAAGCTGACAACAAGATAATTACACATGTTCAACTAACTAGATGTGTCCTGTGGCAACTGTCAACAACACTCAAATACGGAAAGAAGTCCTGTCACACGAATGAGTTTAATATGACTTGCACAAGTCAGAGACAGACAATACAGCATTGTTGACCCCAAAATGCGGACATTGTTGACATTTAAACCACCAATGTGTTATTAGCACATGCTTATATTCTTCTTGTATGAATGCTACACCTACTACTACTACTATTTAACATTTCTAAAGCGCTACCAGGGTTACGCAGCGCTGTACAATCTAACAAAGAAGGACAGTCCCTGCTCAAAGGAGCTTACAATCTAAAGGACAAAAAAGTGCAGTCAATCAAATTGGGGGCAGTCTAGATTTCCTGGATAGAGGTACAATGGTTAGGTGCCGAAAGCGACATTGAAGAGGTGGGCTTTGAGCAAGGATTTGAAGATGGGCAGGGAGGGGGCTTGGTGTATGGGCTCAGGGAGTTTATTCCAAGCATAGGGTGAGGTGGGGCAGAAAGGGCGGAGCCTGGAGTTGGCGGTGGTGGGGAAGGGTACTGAGAGGAGGGATTTGTCCTGTGAGCGGAGGTTACGGGTAGGAGCGTAAGGGGAGATGAGGGTAGAGAGGTAATGAGGGGCTGCAGATTGAGTGCATTTGTAGGTTAGTAGGAGAAGCTTCAACTGTATGCGGTAGCTGATCGGAAGCCAGTGAAGTGACTTGAGGAGAGGGGTGATATGAGCATATCGGTCTAGGCGGAAGATAAGATGCGCAGCGGAGTTCCGAACAGATTGAAGGGGGGATAGATGGTTAAGTAGGAGGCCAGTGAGGAGTAGGTTGTAGTAGTCAAGGCGAGAGGTAATGAGAGAGTGGATGAGAGTTTGGGTGGTGTGCTCAGAGAGGAAAGGGCAAATTTTGCTGATGTTATAGAGAAAGAAGCAACAGGTCTTGGCTGTCTGCTGGATATGGGCAGAGAAGGAGAAGGAGGAGTCAAAAGATGACTCCGAGGTTGCGGGCAGATGAGACGGGGAGGATGAGGGTGTTGTTGACTGAAATAAAGAGTGGAAGGAGAGGAGAAGTGGATTTGGGTGGAAAGACAATGAGCTTGGTCTTGACCATGTTCAGTTTCAGGTGGCGGTTGGACATCCAGGCAGCAATGTCGGATAAGCAGGCTGATACTTTGGCCTGGGTTTCCGCAGTGATTTCTGGTGTGGAGAGGTAAAGCTGGGTGTCGTCAGCATAAAAATGATATTGGAAACCATGAGATGAGATCAGCGAGCCCAGGGAAGAGGTGTAGATTGAAAAAAGAAGGGGTCCAAGGACAGATCCCTGAGGAACTCCAACAGAGAGCGGGATGGGGGTGGAGGAAGATCCATGAGAATGTACTCTGAAGGTACGGTGGGAGAGATTAAGAGGAGAACCAGGAGAGGACACAGCCCTGGAACCCAAATGAGGATAGTGCAGCAAGAAGTAAATTATGATTGACAGTGTCAAAAGCAGCGGATAGGTCGAGGAGGATGAGGATGGAGTAGTGACCTTTGGATTTGGCAAGGAACAGGTCATTACAGACTTTAGTGAGTGCCGTTTCTGTCGAGTGTAGAGGGCGAAAACCGGATTGAAGTGGATCGAGGATGGCATGAGAGGAGAGAAAATCAAGGCAGCAACTGTGAACGGCGCATTCAAGTATCTTGGAGAGGAAGGGTAGGAGGGAGATGGGGCGGTAGTTGGAAGGACAGGTAGGGTCTAGTGATGGTTTTTTGAGAAGTGGTGTGACTACAGCATGCTTGAAGGTGTCAGGGACAGTTGCAGTGGGGAGAGAGAGGTTGAGGATATGGCATATGGGGGGGGGGGTGACAATAGGAGAGATGGTGTTTAGTAAGTTGGTGGGGATGGGATCAGAGGAACAGGTGGTGCATTTCGAGGAGGAAAGAAGGTGGGCGGTTTCCTCCTCAGTGATATCAGGAAAAGAGGAGAAGGAGGCCTGGGTTGGTTGGTTGAGGGAGTGGGTTAAAGGGTGAAGAGGAGGAGGTGGCTTGGTAGTGAATTCGAGGTTGATCTTCTGCACCTTATCATAGAAGTAGTCAGCTAGTGATTGAGGAGAGAGTGAGGGGGGTGGGAGCAGAGGGCACTTTGAGGAGGGAGTTAAGGGTGGCGAAGAGACGACGAGGGTTGGAGCCGAGAGAATTAGTCAATTGGGTGTAATAGTCCTGTTTGGCAAGGAATAGGGAGGACTGGAAGGAGGATAGCATGAATTTGTAATGAATGAAGTCGGTATGGGTGTGAGATTTCCTCCAGAGGCGTTCCGCAGATCGGGCGCAGGAGCGAAGGTATCGGATGCAAGGGGTCAGCCAGGGCTGGGGATTAGTACGCCTTGTGGGACGGGAGATGGATGGTGCAAGTGTGTCCAGAGCAGTGGAGAGAGTGGCATTGTAATCAGAGACAGCCTTGTTGACAGACTCGGAGGACATGATGGAAGAGAGGAGTTTAGAGATACAAGAGGATAAAGTGGGAGGGTCAACAGCCTGGAGATTCCTGAAAGTAGTGGTTAGTGTTGGGCGGGACTGAGGGGGAGGGTGATGAAGTGTGAAGGTGATCAGGTGATGATCTGAGAGAGGAAGAGCAGAGGTGCAGAAATTGGAGGGTGAGCAGGTAGAGGAGAGGACGAGGTCAAGACAATGGCCAGTTTGGTGAGTAGGGGTGGTGGAGCTCAGCTGGAGGTTGAAGGAGGATGTCAGAGTGAGGAACTGAGAAGCATAGGAGTCAGATGGGTCATCAGCGTGTATGTTAAAGTCTCCAAGAATGAGGGACGGAGATGAAGGTTCAAGAAAAACAGAGAGCCAGGCATCGAAGTCGGTAAGGAAGGAAGGGAGGGACTTATCGGGGGGCGGTAAATGACTGCAACTCTGAGTGGCAGCGGGTAGACTAGATGGATGGAGTGAACTTCAAAGGATGAGAAGCAGTGAGACTGCGGTAGGAGGAGGGGTTGAAAACTACAGGAAGGCGAAAGTAGAAACCCGACTCCTCCTCCGCGGCCAACTGGGCGGGGAGTGTGGGAGAAAAGATAACCTCCATGGCACAGGGCCACGACTGAGGCAGAGTCATTGGGGGTGAGCCAGGTTTCAGTTAGGGCAAGCAGTTGGAGGGAATGGGAGATGAAGAGATCGTGGGTGAAGGAAAGTTTGTTGCAGACTGAGCAGGCATTCCACAGGGCACACGAGAAGGGGAGGGAAGAGGGGGGGAGGAGGGGAATAGAGATGAGATTGGAGACATCCCAGAATAGTTTGCATGGAAAGGATGAGGACAGGTGTGGGGGACCTGGATTGGGATTGATGTCTCCCGTGGATAGCAGGAGAAGGAGCAAGAGAGTGCGGAGGAGGGTGGGGGAGGTAGGGCGACGAAGGCGACGAGGACGGGATGCGCTTAGGAGGAATGGGGATGGGTTAATGGCAGGAAGGAAGTGATGAAGGTTGAGAGCTAGGAAGGAGGAGGGGGATAGGAGAGATGGTGAGGGGCGGGGGTGGGTAGGGTATTGTAGTAGTGAGCAGGACGGGAGAGGACATGGATGGGCAGTGAGTTCCTGCGGTAGACAGCGGTAGGGGAGGTGAACTCTGAACTATGAAGTTCACCTGTGTAAATACTGTAGTAACCTTAATTTCTTTAATTGTAGAGTAAAATGAACTTGGTATGATACATTGTTAGGAGCTTTTGGTACAAGTGTAGAGATAATAAATGCTATTGATGCTGAAACTTCAGACAAAACAAAATGTATTAGAACTGACATTAATCAGCTTATTACTTTGCAATATGATTGATATTCTAACAGGATGGGTGTGGATCCACACCCATCCTGTTAGAATATCAATGATATGCTTTGATGTCCCCATGCATACCTCCTACCCACCCCCCTCCTCCCACCCTGTCAGACTGTCATAGTAATGCTTGAATGTTTTCACTTATATACACTGTCAGCTAGCACATTTGCTTATTTCTGATCTGACGAAGAAGGGCAACCTTCGAAAGCTAATCAAGAAATGTATTGTTATGTCCAATAAAAAAGGTATCATCTTATTTTCTTTTCCATGTTTTATTTTGTTTGATTTCTATTAATAACCTTAAGAGTGGACTAACATGGCTACCACACTCCTCTACTTTGCAATATGATAAAGTTTTTCTTTATTATACTCAGATAGTTTACAAGTAGAAATTAATATAGCATAATTTACCACTTGCATGTTGTAACATTTATTTGCCCTTATACAAAGGACTAAGGCTCAAGATGACTAACTCTGAACACTTGTGGAGGTGAATTTCACCAGTGGGTTCCTTCCACAACCTGATTAATAATTTCAAACATTGCCTTGTGCACTGACCTCTTTTGTTATGGGCAAATGGTGTACTTTAATGTAGCTAAGCAAGTGTGTAAGGATTTGTAATACTGAATTTTGACTTCCTATTAATTTTAGTATGTTTGTTGAAATTAGTGCTCAGTATATTATCCATTTGTATAATCTGTCTTGGGTTGGTTTTTTTTGTTGTTTTACCTGATGTAAAGTAATAACTTATGTATGGACTGTCGTTCAGACAGAGTTGAAAGTCAAGGACCAAACATAATAAAAGTGAATTTTAAAGATTGTTTTTCAACTCTGTCTTGACCGACCAGTGCACTTGGGGTCTGTATTGTTGATTAGAAGTAATTGTGTTTAAAAATGATTGTTTAACTTTGTGTGAAAATAAGTTGGAATGTAGAAGATAAGACACAGCTCTAATTAATTTGGTATGTGAATAGGGGAAGGAGAAGGGAAATGCGACTTGATATACTGCCTTTCTGAGGTTTTTGCAACTACATTCAAAGTGGTTTACATATATTCAGGTACTTATTTTGTACCAGGGGCAATGGAGGGTTAAGTGACTTGCCCAGAGTCACAAGGAGCTACAGTGGGAATTGCACTCAGTTCCCCAGGATCAAAGTCCACTGCACTAACCACTAGTCTACTCCTCCACAGAGGAGGATGGTGTTTGCTTTCGGAGTTCAGCCTGGCCACCTGGACTTGGAAAACATGTGACCACGTTCCCATAGTATGGCTTGTTTACCTAAACAGAGAAGCATTCTGTAATTTTCCTTAGCTCTGAACATGAGTTCTAAGCCTAATAAAAAGGGGGGCTTGTTGCAGCCCCCCTAATAAAAAGGTAGATGTATTGTGCAGAGGTCCAAGAAGCTCCTGACTCTTGCTGTGAACCGGGCCCCCCCAGCTGATGTTAAGAGCCTGGATGATGTAAGGACCAGTGATGTTGTATGTATATAATGTATTATTGCTTCCTTTCCTGGTCTAAGACCTCTTAGCATTGCTTAGATGTAGAGACCAGTGATGTAATGATTGTTTATGTAGGTAATCATTGTGTTTATATGCTAATCATTTTTATATATCTTAATCATTGTAGAATTTAGCACCTCTAATAAAGGTCTCATTCACCTAATACGAATCCAAAAGAATCCACAGTAATTATTGAGTAGTCTGTGTCAGTGAGACAGGCTGTAAATCCATTGCAGTACATCCCTACAGGTAACCAGAACAGGAGTTGCAGCATAACTAAGAATCCTAGGATGAGAAACGTGAGTATAGTTATCCTCGGGATAACAATTCTATGTTAAGTTTTTGATATGATCCAGTCTGTCCCAGAGAAAGAAGAACAAGAGAAACCCTTTAAACCAATAAGGAAGAATTGTACTAGTTCATTAGTGCCAGCATTTCAGCTGAATTGGGGAAAATGTATTTATGAGGGTTATGGAAGACAAATATTCTATATAATAATTTGCACCTCCAACATTCTACGTCTGAATGCATGGTTTCGTAACATCCATTCCCACTCATTGTCTCGCCCTCATGTCAAAGCGTAATGATGGCAGAGTGCGGAGCAATGAGGGCGAAGGGAATGCTGGAGGCGAGATGATGTCAGGAGGAGAGAATCACGGGACATCGAGGGGAGGGTGGGGGAAGGGGAGGTCAGGGCAGAGGAGAATTGATGGACATGGATGGGATGGGAGGACAGTCATAGACGCCCCGTATAAGAGGCTTAGGGAGGCTAAGCCTCCCCAGCCCAACAGTGACCTTCCCCTGGCTGCTGCCCCCCTCGAAACGCAGGGCTGCCTGGTGCAACAGCACTGCAGCCAGGCAGCTCTCGGACGGTCCCTCCGCTCCTTCCCGCCCTCAGCTCCATGATCGACAGCCCTCCTCTCCGTTCCTCCTCCCCCCCTTGCACATGTTTAAACCTTTTACTTTCAAGTGCAGCATCGGCAGTGAAAAGGACAACACAGCGGACTCGCCTCCAGCTTCTCCCTTCCCTCACACAGTGTCCCACCTTCTGCGATGATGCATTTCCTGTTTCCACGAGGGTGGGACACAGTGTGAGGGAAGGGAGAAGCTTTGTTGTCCTCTTCACTGCCATCGCTGCGCCTGAAAGTAAAAGGGTTAAACGCGCGGGGAGGGGGGGGGAGAAGGAACAGAAAGGAGGGCTATCAGGGAGCTGAGGGGGCAGGGAGAATCGCTGGACATGGATGGAAGGGCAGGGGGAGAGAAGAGATTGCTGGACAGGACAGGAGGGGAGGGCAGGGGAGAGAGGAGAATTGCTGGATATGGATGGAGGGGAGGGCAGGGGAGAGAGGAGAATTGCTGGACATGGATGGATAGAGGGGAAGGGGAGAGAGAAAATTTGCTGGATATGGATGGATAGAGTAGAGGGCAAGAGAGAATGGAGAGTTGCTGGACATGGATGGATGGAGGGGAGGGAAATCAGGAAGGAGATGCACATGGATGGAGGGGAGGGAAGAGAGGAAAAATGCTGGACACGGATTGAGGGGGGGAGAGAAGAGAAATGCTGGACATGGATGCAGTCTGCATACTCTTTATCTTTTAAAAAATACTATAAATAAAAATCACAAAAAAGGAAAGATTAAAACAAAAAAAACATAGATAACACAATCTGTATCTCATACCCTTGGAGCATATTACTCATTATACACCCTTCCCAATTATTACTTATCATGTCAGAACATTTCTTCTAATGGTTCCCTTAAAAACATAATCGCCATTACATGATAACCTTGCTAGTGCCCGTTTCATTTGTGTGAGAAACGGGCCTTTTTTACTAGTGTGTAAATAATACAGGATCAATTGTCACAAGAAGGACAAGATCCTGGAATCAATTACTACCATATTTGAACATTATCCTAAGCAGCTCATATGTTTACATGCAGAAGGGATCTAAGGAATACTACTGTCAATTTCCTGATATTTGTAGTGGTAAGACATTCATTGCCTGTCTCCAACCCCAGAGTACAAAGAAGTCTCTAGTCCAAAATCATACCCCTAACTTCAAACCACCACAGACAGGAGACAACAGTACAGTAACTCAGAGGATCTGTGCTAGGACCGTTACTTTTTAACATTTTCATAAATGACCTGGAGGTGGGGGTAACTAGCGAGGTTATCAAATTTGCTGATGACACAAAGTTGTTTAAGGTGGTCAAATCACAGGAAGATTGTGAAAAGTTGCAAGAAGATATTGCGAGACTAGGAGACTGGACGTCTAAATGGCAGATGACGTTCAATGTGAGCAAGTGCAAAGTGATGCATGTGGGAAAGAGGAACCCAAACTATAGCTACATCATGCAAGGTTCAGCGTTAGGAGTCACGGAACGAGAAAGAGACCTGGGAGCCACCTTTGATGATACGTTGAAATCTTCTGCTCAGTGTGCTGCTGCGGCTAAGAAAGCAAATAGAATGTTAGGTATTATTAGGAAAGGGATGGAAAACAAAAATGAGGATATTATAATGCCACTGTATCGGTCCATGGTGCGACCGCACCTAGAGTATTGTGTTCAATTCTGGTCGCCGCACCTCAAAAAAGATATAGTGGAATTAGACAAGGTGCAGAGAAGGGCGACAAAGATGATTAAGGGGATGGGACGACTTTCCTATGAGGAAAGGCTAAAGCAGCTGGGGCTCTTCAGCTTGGAGAAAAGGCGGCTGAGGAGTGATATGATAGAGATATATAAAATAATGAGTGGAGTGGAAAAGATAGATATGGAGCGTCTGTTTACACTTTCCAACAATACTAGGACAAGGGGGCATGCGATGAAGCTGGAGTGCAGTAAGTTTAAAACAAGAGAAAATATTTCTTTACTCAGCACTTAATTCGACTCTGGAATTTGTTGCCGGAGAATGTGGTTAAGACGGTTAGCTTAGCAGAGTTTAAGAAAGGTTTGGACGGCTTCCTGAAGGAAAAGGCCATAGAATGTTATTAAATGGACGTAGGGAAAAATCCACTATTCCTGGGACAAGCAGTACAAATTACTTTGCTCCGTGGATCTTATTGGGTGATTGTGACCTGGATTGGCTACTGTCGGAGACAGGGTGCTGGGCTAGATGGACCTTTGGTCCCAGTGTGGCGATGCTTATGTCTTATGTCCCAATATTACATCCTTCTGTAGTCAGCCAGGAAGAGGGCTATTTTCTGTTACCTGGTCATCACAGAAAGACAGTAAAATTTGTGCTAAACATTTTATAGGAAATTCATTTACTCAGGTACCAGTCTATTCCTCCTCAGTTCCTATGATGGGGAAAAGATTGAATTGTCTAGTTATTTGTGCTGACTTTCCTATAGTAGATTAGGAGAACCACAAAACTTTGACCATGAGGGATCACACCAAGACTTTGACACTTTTATGTACAGATCATGATGGTAACACAAGCACCTTAAATCTAGGTATATAGAATATTAGCCAATCTGGAATGTGCCAGATTCCGCCAGCCAAATGGCAAAAGTGCACTACACCAACTCCTCCCACCACTCCATTATCTATATCCGTAGCATGATATGTAGCATGACATGAGTTTAATTGTCAGAGTTATTGATTTTGCTGGAAACAGGAAATGAGGGCGGGACCAGAGGCAGAGCTGAGACACATGGGAAGGCAGTCTGAAGTGCCGCTCGTCTTCACTGCAGACGCCAGACCCTGAGGTAAGAATTTTTAAATTAGAGCCAGCACACAGGAAGGTGAGGGGCTGCCAGAGGACAGGTCGTACTTGCACTCGGAAGGAAGAAAGAGAGAGAGAGAGAGGGAGGGAGGGAGGCGTGGGGCCATGGAACTCGGAGGGGAGGGAGGGAGGGACGTCCTGCAACTCGAATGGGAGGGACGTCCTGTAACTCGAAGGAGAGGGGGGAGGGACATCCTGCAACTCGAAGGGGGGGGGCTGCAACTCAAAGGGGAAGGGGGCCTGTAACTCAGAGGAGAGGGAGGGAGGGAGGTAGGGGGGCATGGAACTCAGAAGGGAGGGGGCTGGAACTCGGAGGAGAGGGGGAGGAGGAGAGGGTGGCCTGCAACTCAGAGGGAGGGGGCAATTTTCTACTCACCTCCGCTGGCTGGTGCTGGGTTCCCTTCCCTCTCACTGATCCGCCCTCTGATGTCATCACCAGGGCGGACCAATGGGAAGTGTGTTACAAACCCAGGCATCCAGACGGAGGTGCAAATTATTATATAGGATATCCACTGTAACTTATACTACCTTTCCTAAGAAAATCACCAATGTAGAAGCAATAGTCTCTAATCACACACCTGCTGATAATGATACTGAATGTTATTGTAGGCTAGCTATATTGAATACATTGGTTGCTGATATATTTGGAGCTGTTTTGCATGTAAGAGTAGGAACTACTGTTATGACAGATATTGAAATAACTGTGTGGGATAATGACGTATCATGGCTCACAATGGAAATGTTACCACCATTCTTGGAGTCAGCCACTCACAGCACTACCATACACTCTTAATGTTACAAGTATGCATTGTGATGATGATAAGCAAGGAGAAACCAATGATACCTCACAATGTTCCCCATAACCAGTGTATCCATGGATTTGTTTGAAAATACCAGTTACACTGAGAATGAGGAACCCCTATATGAGTACATTGACCATAAGTCTGAATAACCATATCAGGTTCACAAACTTCACTATTACTACGCCTGATGGATCAGCTATCCCAGGACATACAGGTGCATCTATTGTCAAATATAATGCTGCCAAATCCCTTTTGTTATCTCCTACTCCCATTGTCCACTCTATCTCAGTAAATACATCTGCTACCAATATCTCTGTTATTCATCCCCAATGCACTTCCTGTATGAGAACTTTGGATCGAGCCTGGACTCAATGGAAAGACTTGTGGTTGGGAAGTGGTCATGTGTCTCGTAAGCGACGAGATATTCTTGACACTCGCTGAGATACTTGCTAATAAGATTGCAAGTAGTACTGAGAAAATAAGACAAGCTATGGACTTAGCCACCATTGACACTCACAGTATACAAACACTCCAATCACATCAGTTGGACCTGGTTTACTTTGTGGTATCGTCATCAGACAGCAGCCATGAACGTGACTATGAACATGTTAAATGACACCTTTTCCAATATTTCTTTGGCTTTGGCCTGTATGCAGGCCCAACAGTTCATGATAGAGACACTGCGCAGTATCATCAGGACTGCAGAGCATGGACTCATTCCATTAGAGATCTTAAGCTTGTTGGAACAAGACATGTCCTCCTCAGAAAAGTTAACTGCCAAGTAGTGGCACCTGACATCATTCTTTTCAGCAATACCTCCTCAGGAATCTAACAATCAAAATTTTACCCCAATTGAAACTCAAATACAAAACAGGAAAATATTACTAAAAATCATAATTAAATTTTCATATACATTTTTTTATTTATTATTCCAAACAAATCATATACTTACCAAAATACCTTATTTTTACTATACAACTTCACAACAATCCCTAACAAAATTATCTAAAACATATCTTCACATCCATCAATCCATCCATCCATTCATTGAGTGAGTGGAGGAGTAGCCTAGTGGTTAGTGCAGCAGACTCTGATCCTGGGGAACTGGGTTCAATTCCCACTGCAGCTCCTTGTGACTCTGGGCAAGTCACTTAACCCTCCATTGTCCCAAGTACAAATAAGTGCCTGTATATAATATGTAAACCACTTTGAATGTAGTTGGAAAAACTTCAGAAAGGTGGTATATAAGTCCCATTACCCTTATGAGTCCACTTAAAAAAACTCCTCCAGAAACAGTCCATGATAGAGACCTTTCTTCTTAATGAATCACCAGTCCATCTGGCGAACCACATCCGGTTCTGCCCATCTCATAGTTCCAATTTAACCATGGAAATCTTCCCGTATTCTGTAATTTCCAAACAGATTTAGAGTCAAACACTCCTAGTCCTCCAAAAGATTGTCCAGCCCGACACAGAATTTGTGTTTCGCTCAATTGGCATCCGACACAGAAATTGTGTTTCACTCAGTTGGCGTCTTCAGGAGCTGTCAGACTCAACTCGAATAATACATAGAGTTTAGAGTTCTGATTGCAGTTAGACTGATTGATCCTTCCAACTATGGTATGCCAAATACATTTGTATTATTCATTATACATAAGTACATAAGTATTGTCATACTGGGAAAGACCAAAGGTCCATCAAGTCCAGCATCCAGTTTCCAACAGTGGCCAATCCAGGTCACAAATACCTGGCAAGATCCCAAAAAAGTACAAAACATTTTATATTGCTTACCCCAAAAATAGTGGATTTTCCCCAAGTCCATTTAATAATGGTCTATGGACTTTTCCTTCAGGAAGCCGTCCAAACCTTTTTTAAACTCCGCTAAGCTACATTGTAGCTTCATCGCATGCCCCTTAGACCTAGTATTTTTGGAAAGCATAAACAGACGCTTCACATCTACCCGTTCAACTTCACTCATTATTTTATAGACCTCTGTCATATCTCCCCTCAGTTGCCTTTTCTACAAGCTGAAGAGCCCTAGCCACTTTAGCCTTTCCTCATAGGGAAGTCGTCCCATCCCCTTTATCATTTTCGTCGTCCTTCTCTGCACCTTTGCTAATTCCACTATATCTTTTTCGAGATGCGGTGACCAGAATTGTTTATATGCTTTATTCATAGAGCTTTGTAAGAATCAGTGCAATCCTTCTTCTTACGGTGTCTTTGGGTATGGCTATTACTCCCGGTCAGTGGCGTACCAAGGGGGGGGCGGTGGGGGTGGTCTGCCCCGGGTACACGCCGCTGGGGGGGGTGCCGCGCACCTGTCGGCTCTTCGTTTTCATGCTCCCTTTGCCCCGGAACAGGTTACTTCCTGTTCCGGGGCAGAGGGAGCATGAAATCGAAGAGCTGGCAGGCGCGCGGCACCCCCCTCCCCAGCGGCATGCACCCGGGGGGGGGGGGGTCTTTCGCCGGGGGGGGCATCGCGCTGTTCTGGGGGGGCACTGCACCCGGGGGGGGCGCATCGGCGATCCGCCCCGGGTGTCAGCCCCCCTAGGAATGCCACTACCCCCGGTGGGCATTTATGACTCACAGCCGAGAGTCAGGTCAGGCTGATTGGGAGATGGAGGAATCATAGTGAAATCTGACAACAAGATAATTACACATGTTCAACTAACTAGATGTGTCTTGTGGCAACTGTCAACAACACTCAAATATGGAAAGAAGTCCTGTCACACAAATGAGTTTAATATGACTTGCACAAGTCAGAGATAGACAATACAGTATTGTTGACCCAAAAATGCGGACATTGTTGACATGTTTATATTCTTCTTGTGTGAATGCAAAACCTATGAAGACCTGTGTAAAAATTGTAGTACCCTTAATTGCCTTAATTGTAGAGTAAAATGAGCTTGGTATGATACATTGTTAGGGGCTTTTAGTACAAGTGTAGAGATAACAAAGGCTATTGATGCTGAAACTTTATACAAAACAAAATGTATTAGAACTGACATTAATCAGCTTATTATTTTGCAATATGATAAAGTTTTTTTTGTTATACTCAGATAGTTTATTATACTTAGATAGTTTACAAGTAGAAATTAATATAGCATAATTTACCACTTGCATGTTGTAACATTTATTTGCCCTTATACACATGAATAAGGCTCAAGATGACTAACTCTGAACACTTGTGGAGGTGGATTTCACCGGTGGATTCCTTCTACAACCTGATTAATAATTTCAAATACTGCCTTGTGCACTGACCTCTTTTGTTATGGGCAAATTGTGTAGTTTAATATAACTAAGCAGTGTGTAAGGATTTGTAATACTGAATTTTTATGTTTGTTGACATTAGTGATCAGTATATTATCCATTTGTATAATCTGTTTGTTCCTTTTTTTTGTTTGTTGTTTTACCTGATGTAGAGTAATAACTTATGTATTGACTGTCATTCAGACAGAGTTGAAAATCAAGGACTATACTTCCTATTAATTTTAGTATGTTTGTTGAAATTAGTGAAACATATTTCATAGTTATTCTATTATACCATTATCGTATAAGCAGAATTGAAAAGCAAAGAGCCGAATGTAAAGGAAGATGTAAAGGATTGCTTTTCAACTCTGCTTTGATCGATAATGAACTCTGAAATCTTCTGTCTTTGACTGAAAGTAACTTTCCTTGTAAATACAAAAACAAGTTGGAAGATAAGAATTAATTTGGTATGCAAGGGGGAGGATGTTTTTGGAAGTTCAGCCTGACCACCTGGACTTGGAAAGCATGTGACCATGTTCCCACAGTATGGCTTGTTTACCTAAACAGAGAAGCATTCTGTAATTTTCCTTAGTTCTGAACATGAGCTCTAAGCCTAATAAAAAGGGGGGCTTGTTACAGCAGAGTGGGGGCTCATCTATGAGTGGATGCACTGCACAGAGCATCTGTTCCTGGTCAAAGAAGCTTCTGGCTCTCGCTGTGAATCGGCCCCGCCAGCTGATGTTAAGAGCCTGGATGATGTAAGGACAAGTGATGTTGTATGTATTTAATGTATTATTGCTTCCTGTCCTGGTCTAAGAACTCTTAGCATTGCTTAGATGTAGAGACCAGTGATGTAATGATTGTTCATATAGCTAATCATTGTGTGTATATAGCTAACCATCCTATATAATAATTCTCACTTCCAACGTTCTAATGTGCCTGGTACCGTGGCTCCCTCGGAGGTGGTCTGCTAGGCAGTTTAGAATGCACTGACGTCAGTGATGTCACTGACAGCTGATTCCAAGGCAAGGGGAGGAGTAGGGAAACACATGGTGCATGTTTCCCTACTCCTCCCCCTGCCTGGGAAACAGCTGTCAGTGCCCCCCCTCGGCGCAACACCCAAGCCCCTGCCCTGCAAAACCGCGAGCCAGGCAGGGGGAGGAGTAGGGAAACACACGGAGCGTGTTTCCCTACTTCTCCCCCTGCCTACCAATCAGCTCTCAGTGCCCCCCCTCAGCGCAACACCCAAGCCCCTCCGCCCCGGCGCATCACCCAAGACCCTCCCCCTGGTGCATCACCAAAGCCCCTGCCCCCCCCTCGGGCACATCAACTCCCTCGCCACCCGCAGCCACCAATACTAATGCTGTCCGGCCGCTGCTGCTTCTCCTGTGGAGCAGCAGCGGCCGGTATAAAAAGAAAAAAGCCAAAAAAAGATTTTTAACCTGAGACACGGCTCCATAGACAGCCATCTGGCATTGGCTGTCGTCACTGCAGCCGCTCCTCCTCTCCCCTCCACATCACTGCCCCTGCAGGAAGACCCCGGAGGAGCACAGTGACATCAGAGGGGAGAGGAGGAGCAGCTGCAGAGATGACAGCCAATGCCAGATGGCTGTCTACGGAGCCGTGTTTCAGGTTTAAAATCTTTTTTTGGCTTTTTTATTTTTGTACCAGCTGCTGCTGCTCAACAGGAGATGCAGCAGCGGCCGGACAACATTAGTATTGGCGGCTGCGGGTGGCGAGGGGGTTGATGTGCCCGAGGGGGGTAGGGGCTTGGGTGATGCGCTGGGGGGAGGTAGGGGTTTGGGTGATGCACCGAGGGGGGAGGGGAGGGTCGCTGGACATGGGTGGCTGCAGGGGGAGAGGAGGGTTGCTGGGCATGGATGGCTGCAGGGCGGGCAGGGAAGAGGGAGGTGGGGAGGGGTCCTGAGACCAGATGGGTGGCTGCAGGGGAGGGCAAGGGAGACAGAAGAGACACTGCAGGGGGGGCAGGGGGAGAGGAGGATCACTGGACATGGGTGGCTGCAGGGGGGGCAGGGGAGATAGGTGGGTCGCTGGACATGGGTGGCTACAGGGGGGGCAAGGAGAGAAGGGTCGTTGGACATGGGTGGCTGCAGGGGGGCAGGGGAGAGGAGGGTCGCTGGGCATGGGTAGCTGCAGGGGGAGAGGAGGGTTGCTAGACATGGGTGGCTGCAGGGGGAGAGGAGAGTCGCTGGACATGGGTGGCTGCAGGGGGAGCAGGGGAGAGAGGAGGGCCGCTGCACATGCGTGGCTGCAGGGGCAGAGGAGGGTTGGTGGGGAGGGGGTCCTGAGACCAGATGGGTGGCTGCAAGAGGGGGCAGGGGAGACAGGAAGGATGCTTATGGGGGTGGATTACCTTGCTAGCGCCCGTTTCATTGCCTACCGAAACGGGCCTTTTATACTAGTTGTATATATCTTAATCATTGTAGAATTTAGCACCTGTAATAAAGGTCTCATTTGCCTAATACGAATCCAAAAGAATCCACAGTAATTATTAAGTAGTCTGTGTCAGTGAGACAGGCTGTAAATTCATAGCAGTACAGGAAGGGCGGAAAGGAAAAGGATGGAGATGTAGACCATGGGAAAGGGGTGAAGGGAAGAAGAGAGATGCCAGACTATGGAGGGGGGAGGGGAAGGGAAAGAGAGAGAAGCCAGAGTGCAGGGGGGAGAGGAAGGGATGGAGGAAAATGCCAGACCATGGGAGGGGAAGGAGAAAGATGCCAGACCAATGGGCAGAGGAAGGGAAAGGGAAGGGGAAGGAGAGAGATGACAGACTGCAGGGGTGAAAGGAGAAGGGAAGGCGAGAGATGCCAGATTGTGGAGGAAAGGGTAAGAGAATGAGAGACATGCCAGACCACTGGGGAGAGTGAAAGGGATGGAGAGATATTTATTCATTTATTTGCTGCATTTGTATCCCACATTTTCCCACCCATTTGCAGGCTCAATGTGGCTTACAATATGTTACAACGACATTCATATTAATAGAATAAGAATTTCAGAATATAGATACAGATAAAGTGCGTAAAAATATCATGGCAATCATATTAATGGAATAATAATTTCAGAATTGTTACAAATAATGATGCATAAGAATAACATATAGGATTGGAAGTGGATAAATAGATAAAACATAACATAATATCAGGATAAGATATAATATTCAGTAATGAGGATGTAATTAAAATAAACATGCCAGACCATGGGGGGAGGGGGTGAAGGGAAGGAAGAAGATGTCACATCAAGGGAGATCAGGAAGGGGAAGGGAAAAAGAGAGATGCCAAACTGTGAGAGGGGGGAGGCAAATGGCAGGGAAGAGATGCCAGACCATGGTGTGGGGGTGGGAGGAAGAAAAAAGATGCCATACCATGGGGGGAAGAAAAGAGGAAGGGAAGGAGAGAAATGCCAGACTGATGTGTGTGTGTGTGTGGGGGGGGGAGGGTAGGAGAAAATGCCAGACCACAGGGCAGAGGAAGGAGCTGGGAAGGAGAGAGATGCCAAATTGCAGGGGGATAAAGGAGAAGGGAAAAAGAAAGATTCCAGACTGGGGGGAGGGGAGGGGAAGGAGACAGATGCCAGACCATGGGATGGGGGAGTGGAAGGGAAATAGAGAAGTGCTAGACCATGGGAGGGAAGTGGAAGGGAAGTAGAGAGATACCAGATTATGGGGGAGGGAAAGGGAAGGAAAGAAATGCTAGACCACTGGGAAAGGGAAGGGGAGAGATGTCAGACTGCAGGGATGTGGATGGGAAAGGGAAGGAGAGAGATGCCAGACTATGGGAGGGAGGGAAAGGGAAGGAGAGAAATGCCAGACCATTGGGGGGGGGGGGGGGAGTGTAGGAGTATTTCCCTGTGTGTCTCACCTTGCGGGCCTTGGCCTGTATAATCCTATGACAGCAAATGGAGACTGTACACTCTGACCCACACATCTCTGTGTCAGCAAGTAACAGCTTTGCAGCTTGTGGAAAATTACAGCAGAAGCTCAACACCAAGGACATGCTGTGGGCAAAGCAGGCCCCCTTATCTCCCTGAGAGGCTGGCTCCAGCAAGGCGGGTGAGAAACAGAAAATGCATACCAAAATGTAACAACTTGAAGGTCAAGAACAACGAACTGTTCTTGCCAGGCAGTGAGCTGAGGAAGATCCAGTTTGGTTCCTGCAGCCACCGGACCAAGAGGCATGGAGGAGAGCGGGAACAACGAGAGAGGAGTTAGTAAGAAGCCTTGGAAGAAGGTGGAGGTGAAAAGAAGACCAGTGAGACCTAATAAGGTCCACCAACTGATGAACTGTGTATCTGGAGGAAAGTATCGTGGTTCAGCTGTACCTGCCCTGCGTGACCTGTGACCACCTTATCTGCTGCAGAGTTCCCTTCCAGCTGCGACTGAGACTCGCTGTGAATCCAGCTTGAGTCTGTGAGGTGTCCCGTGCCAGCTCCCAAGAGACACGACCCTGAGGTCTAAGCCTGGTGAGAATCACGGAGATTCATTTCCTACTAGTCGGGGGCTAGTTAGTGGTATTTACCTGAGCAGAAGGCTGGTGCCGTCATTCTTGTGATCAGGAGAAGTTGCTAATAACTGTACTACCTCGTAACATAGTGTGACTGATCAGTGGTGTAATTTTACCTGGTAACCAATAAGAATTAGTGTTTAGTAGTGTGACGTATGAGTGTAATTTTTATCAGCCAGTAATTTTGTAATCAGCCAAAGCTTGCAGAGTTCTATTTTGTATACCTTAGCTCTATTTTCTTACCTGACATACTATAATAAATCTAATATATATATCAGCCTACGGTCTCAGCTACAGTTCTTTCTAACGGAAGTATTTGGCTAGGTTCCAAGGTTCCCACCCCTAGACCTAATTCAGGATTATTTGCTTGCAGATAGTTCTGCTTAGGGGAACCTGGACACAGGTAATTTATTATCTGTGCAATTATCCTACAGGAGATGAAGGAAATTAGAGAGTTTTCACATCAAGGGGGATCAGGAAGGTGAAGGGAAGAAGAGAGATGCCATACTGTGGGAGGGGGAAGATGAATAGATGGATAGAGATGCCAGACCATGGGGGGTGAAGTGAGGAAGGGAAGAAGAAAGATGTCATACCACTGTGGAGGGGGAAGGGAAAGAAAGTGGAAGGAAAGAAATGCCAGACTGCCATGGGGGGAGTGGGAAGGAGAGTGATGACAGACTGCAGGGGGGGAAGGAGAAGGGGAAAAGAAAGAGAGAGATCCCAGACTATGGTAGGGGAGGGGAAGGGAAGGGAAGGAGAGAGGTGTCAGACCATGAGTGGAGGAGTGAAAGGGAAAGAGAGAAGTGCTAGACCATGGGAGGGAAGTGGAAGGGAAGTAGAGAGAAGACGATGGAGGGACTAGGGAGAGAAGAGAAAGACTGTGGGGGAAGGGAAGGAGAGAAAGGCTAGACCACTGGGAAAGGAAAAGGAAGGAGAGAGATGTCAGACCTCAGGGATGTGGAAGGGTAAGGGAAGATGCCAGACTATGGGAGAGAGGGGAGAGGGAAGAGAGAGCTCAGATGAGGGGATGTGGGAGAAATACTGGACCAGGAAAAGGGGGAAAGAGAGTGAGAGAGAGAGATTCTGGTATGGGAGGTTGGTGAATGAAAGTCTGAAAAGAGAGAGATTAGATGAATGGTTGGAGAAGAAAGTAAGAGAGTCGTTGAACCTGGGAAGGGAGTGAGAGACAGGTAAAGGGTCATGGGTTTGATACGCATTCTTTCTGTTGTAGACCAGAAAGTGGAGGAGTGGCCTAGTGGTTAGAGCACCAGTCTTGCAATCCAGAGGTGGCCGGTTCAAATCCTGCTGCTGCTGCTGCTGCTCCTTGTGGTCTTGGGCAAGTCACTTAACCCTCCATTGGGTACAAACTTAGATTGTGAGCCCTCCTGGGAAAGAGAAATATCCAGTGTACCTGAATGTAACTCACCTTGAGCTACTACTGAAAAAGGTGTGAGCAAAATCTAAATTAATAAATACAATTAATAAATAACCAATGCAGTTGTGAGAGAGAGAAATATGTTATACCATGGGGAGGGGGGGCAGGGGAGAGAGATGCTGACCTTAGGGTGGGGTGAAAGAGAAGGAAGTGAGGGAGAGAAGCTGGACAGGACAGACAGGAACACAGATTGACAATGGACATGGAGAGAAAAGAAAAATATCAGATGGACAGGAGATCCTCAAAAGAGTAGAAGATGGATGGGATGTGGAGGGTGGGGGAGAAGGGAATAAAGTAGAAGATGAATGGGACTGGGAAGGGGAAGAAAGGGAACGGAGAAGAGATAGTAGTGTTTTAATGCATTGAGACATCTGGAGTACCAGGTTGAAAGAGCTTACTGAGCTTAGGACCCCCATGTACGAGCTAACTTTTGGCAGAACAGCAGTTGACACTTGAAATTTTAAGTGATCTATTCATCTGATACCAAAGAGTCCAAATGGATTACTGCCAGGTACAAACAGCTGTGGATGTGTTGAAGGAAAAAGTTGCATGTCCTGGAACAATGTGTTTTTGATTACATGAGGCAATTGGCACGACCTAAAGGCATCTTCATTTTGTGCTGTTATCCTCAACATGTTGACCTTTTTTTAGATCACTTTTGAGGTCTGGTATAATCAAAGGAATGTCATTATAACTGATAGCTGTCTATTCTGTGATAGCATCAACTCTTTAATACTCAGCTATTGTTTTGAGAACAGTTCTTCTCTTTCTGAATGTAAGTAATATAATCTTTGTAATTCAGTTTCTCTTGAGAATAGGCATCTCTCTTGTGAGAGATGGTACTCAACTTATGTTCCAAAGAAGCTCTCTGTTCTACAATGATTTATTTATTTATTTGTTACATTTGTGCCCCACATTTTCCCACCTATTTGCAGGCTCAATGTGGCTTACATAGCACCGTGAGGCAAAGCCTCCTCGGTTAAGAAAACAAATACAGAGTGATGTTGCTAAATGAAATAAATATGTACAGAGAAATTAGGAAACATAGAGAGTAAGGTTATTAAAGTTCATTAGTTCATATCACATTTGGGTCAATTTGAGTTGTTGTTTTAGATAATAGGTTATTTCTTTAGATTGAGTATTTAGAATTTGGTCTTGATCTCCTTTTAGGTCATTTTTCTGACCTGGTATAATTGTATGTATCTCATCAAAACTGACATCTACCTTTTCTGTGATATCAATATTTTCATGGTCATCCAAAGTTACTTCTTTGACGTAACAACACTCCTCTTTCTGAATGAAAGACATATCTTCTTTGTTGTTACGTATCTTTTGAGCATAGGCTTGTTCATGGTGAGAGGTCATGATGAACTTATGTTGTTCACCAATAGTAAATACTTGGTCATCATCCGAAGTAATCCTCTGTTCGGGAATGATCTTTTGTAACTGATGGATTATTTCTTTAGTTTCAGTATTTGGAATTTGTTCTGGAACTTTTTTTCATGTCATTAATCTGACCGGGTATAATTGCAGGTGTCTCATCATAAATGACATCTTTCTTTTCTGTGAAATAATCAACTCTTTCATAGTCATCCAAAATTACTTCTTTGAGATAGCACACCAGTTTCTGAATGTAAGTCATATCATCTCTGTAATTGCAATTCTTTTGCGTAAAGGCATCTCCCTTTTGCGATGTTATCCTCAACTTATGTTCTTGACCTTTTTTTAGATCACTTTTGAGGTCTGGCATAATCAGAGGAATGGTATTATAACTGATATCTGTATTTTCTGTGGGTATGAATGAGGTAATGGGTTGGGAGAATGAGTGAGGGTGTGAAATGAAGGGTAAGAGAATGGGGATAAAGTGTGGGGAATGGTTGAGATATAGTGTGAATGAAGAATGGAGAGAGGATGAGAGGCATTGAAAAGTGACGGGGCACTGGGGAAAGATAGAAGAAGAAGGGGATGGAGTAGTGCCAGATTAGGGAGGAAAAGACATGGTTGGGGTGGGGGCTGAAGTTGAAGTATTCCAGACGTGAGCATTGAGTTTAGGGAACATAAGGATGTTTTTACTTCTTCCACAGTAGAGAGATTCACAAAGTCATTCACAAAGGAAAAATATTCAACATAAAAGAATCCTTCACATGCACATCTTCCAATGTGGAATATATCACAGTGTGACGAAGGGTGCTATATTGGAGAAGCAAGCCAGATGATAAAGAAGAGATTTAATTTACATAGACATCATATGAAAAATACCAGTGCCAAGCAGGGTGTCACCTCTGTGGGACAGCACTTTACAAAACCGGAACACTATATCAATGATTTTATGGTGAGAATACTAAAAGGAAACTTTAAGACAATACAAGAACTTAAGACCTTTGAAGTCAGAATGATTAAATATTTGACACCCACCAGACAGGTCTTAACAAAGATCTGGGTTTTGTAGCTCATTTTAAACCTTAAAATTCTATTGCTTTGTCACCCTCTTATCACCATGCATATCTCCCTGTCCCTCATCCACCCGGCTCTCTACGGCTCTCACCCAATCCACCCCACCCTCACCCTGTCAGACTGTCACTGAAATGCTTTCACTTATATATACTGCTATTTATCAACATTTGCTCATTTCGATCTGAAGAAGTGTTACCTTTCGAAAGCTAATCAAAAAATGTTTAGTCCAATAAAAATGGTATCAACTTATTTTCTTTTCAGTGTTTTATTTTATTTTATTTCTATTGATTAACTTCTTCCTGAAACTGAGGTAATCATTTTCTAGTTTGTCCAGTGGGTAAGGAGTTCCATAGGGAAGTGCCAACTACTGGGAAGAGTGAGCCAAAAATTCTTTGCAGTTTGGTTCCTTTGTAAGGCTGAGAAGTGATAAGTAGCTGGTCTTTCAGTCTCTTAGTTTGGTCCAGACTTAGTGAAGAAGCTTCAATCAATAGGTCAGAAGTGGTGCCAGAGAGGATCTGAAAGATAAAGCAGTTGGATCTGAACTTTATTTGCTCAGGCATGGGGAGCCAGTTTAGTTTGCTCAAGTAAGGTAAGACACTATTGAATCTGTTTAGCCCAACGATCAGTCTTGCTGTAGTGTTCTGTATTATTTGTAGCTTCTCTCTCCCTCCCTCCCTCCACCCTGGATCCAACATCTCTTTTCTGCTCCCCGGGGTCTACCATCTTTGCCCCTCTCTCTCCTGAATCCACCATTTTTTGCCCCTTCTCTTGGTCCACCATCTATCCTCCTCTCTCTCTCTTCCCTTTGCCCTTGGGTCCCCCTCTCTCTCCACTCTGAGGCCCTAATCTCTCACCTTTTTTCTCCCTCCCTCCACCCCTGGATTAACTATGTCTTTGCCCCCTCCCCTTCTGATCTGCCAACTTTGCCCCTGGTCCACCATATCTGCCCCCTCCTTGCCTCAGCTCTAACATTTCTACCCTCTCCCTCACCCCAGGTCCAACATCTTTGACCCCCTTCTCTCCACAGAGTCCAAAATTTCTGTCCCTTACCCTCCACAGGGTTCAACATCTTTACCCTCCCCCTCCCCTGGGTCCAACATCTCTTTCTCTCCCTTCAAACTTGGATCCAACAACATCTCCACCCCACCCCAAGCCCTGAGGCCAGCATCTCCCTCTCTTTCTCCTCTGTAGAGGCTAGAACCCTACTTATAAAACCACAATAAGCATGGTTAACAGTCTCCAGCCATCCACAATTCAGATGTGTTTCAATACAGCATGAACATATGTCTCAATATTTGCCAAGGTCTGCACTACAAAGGGAGATAGATACCTGTGACCCACTTTTGAGTGATGCAAGAAACGGGCAATAGTTGTGAAAGTAATTTCTCATTTAGAGACTAATACTCCTGGTCAAGTCCACCCAGCCTCATTGGAGCCAAGGTTCCAAGAAAGTTTTCAGAATGATGTCAAACACATTCTCGTGGTTTCTAAAACCATAGCATACCTGACACAACCAATTAGCTTTCTCATCTTTGGAGACAGTGCTTTTACCAAATAATACAAATGACGCACCTACTGTGTCCAGGGGAGGTTTTTGGCTCTGATCAGATCTGATGCTTATTCCAGATCCCTGATGTCTGCATTATCCCAGTGTAATGTTTTGCACAAGGAAAGGTGAGCCCTTGTACTCGATGAGGGAAACCCCTCACCGGGCTGTCGGTCAAAACCCCGAGTTCCCCCTGTGTCACCCACCGTTCCCCAGGAGTTGAGCCCCTGAGTGCGAGTAGCCAACAGCAGAGAGAACAAAGTCCAGCACAAAGTCCACAGGGTTAGACCAGGCAGTGGAGAACAGAAGATCCAGGGACAGGCAGTGGTCGGTACCAGGCAGCGGTCAATCGCAGATCCAGGGACAGGCAAAGGTCGGTATCAGGCAGCAGTCAAAAGCAGATCCAGGGACAGGCAAAGGTCAGTATGAGGCAGCAGTCAATAGCAGATCCAGGGACAGGCAGAGGTCAGTACCAGGCAACGGTCAATAGCAGATCCAAAGGCACTGCAACTAAACAGCTAACTGAGTAGCCCAGAAGATCTGGACTGAAGTGGGCTGAAGTCTGGAACGGGTGACAGTAAACAGACA
Organism: Microcaecilia unicolor; assembly: GCF_901765095.1. Taxonomy (NCBI): domain Eukaryota; kingdom Metazoa; phylum Chordata; class Amphibia; order Gymnophiona; family Siphonopidae; genus Microcaecilia; species Microcaecilia unicolor. The sequence continues at coordinate 84,866,828 of NC_044042.1, read as the reverse complement.
GTCCATTGCAGCCACCAGGTCTGGCCACCAGAGGGCAAGGTGAGCACAGACAAGGAAATGGTCACAAACGTGACACCCAGGATGCGGTGGCCTGGTAAACTCCACTGAACTTCACAGCGAAACTGCCACCTGTGACCAGCTTCTGACCTACAGCTGCTCCTGAGGGAAAAGAGACTTGTTTCATTGTCAAATTGTATAAGCAAGCTCTTTTATTGCTCTTAGGTAATAAGGCATATGGATCTTCGATTTAAACACCAATCGAGCCTTATGGCTTGAATAGCTCAATTGACTGGTACGTTTTTTACTGACTCGTTAGAAGTTTTTTAAATTACTGCCAGTCAGAGTAACTACCTGTTCAGCATCTAATTGATGAGCATATATTAATCAGCTGTTTGAAGGATGACGCTGAGACGCCATTTTGTAAGAAGCAAAACGCTCTCCAAGCCAGTAAGTGAACCTTCGGGTTGATGTATTTTGTGTGAATCCTTTACTTCATAATTATACATATCATTTTTGTTTTCCAGACCCTCAGCAATTCTCCTATCAGCACTTAGTTCCTGAAGAAGCCTGTTACCGGGGTGAAACGGTGGCTCCGTCGAACGCTTTAAAGACAGTGCTGCATTAGATCTGAAGCTAAGTGATATTGCTACTAGCCTATTGCATTCTGTTGTGCTGCTGAGAGGATTATTATTTTTTGAACACAAATTAAGAAGTTAAACTTGAAAGAGATATTATAATAGTTCTTTTTGGAGTTTTTGCCCAATGATAGAAATCGAGCGCTTTTTACGTTTAAATCTTCATCACATAACAGCGCTAAAAACCGTTGGTAATTTTGCTGACGGTTTCTGAGGGCTTTTTTCCATTAGAACACGCCATCACACTTGTGAATTGTTACTTTGCTAGAGTTGTTTCTTTGAGTATCGGCCTAATTATTGTGCCATAATGAGTGTGTTTACTCTGATTGGTTTCTGGTAAGTGTTCGCGGTGCAACGCTTAACATTTGTCTATACCTTTCTTTTGAGCTTACCTAGCATTTGTACATAACAGCTACAGTCTAATTACCTCTTTTTAAATTCTTAGTTATATACTTGTTTGTAAATAAATTGGCTTCTATTTTTATTATTTGGAAATTGTGTCAGTAGAGCTATAGAGTTAGATTTGCTCCGCCAGGGGAACATGACACTGAAATCCTAAATTTGCAGAGTGCTACCATAATATAGTTTGCATGTCAATACTTACACAGTTCTATAGGAGGCGATTGGAGGTTCTACAAAGATAGTTTTAATATATTACAATTAATTTACAATTACTGACAAGCTGTGCAATTCCAATTCCTTTCAAGAGTTGAAGCATGGTTTTAAATTTTTAAAAAATGTATTTCTGGTCTGTGTATATTAACCTGTGTGTTTTGCCTTAGACTCTGTCAGTAAGGCCAAAATGTCCTTGAGAGAAAACAGCAGTGTTTTTTCATGCCAGTAATTTTGTTCACAACTGTGCTGTGAAAGGAAACCTTCAATTACTTTATTTCTTTAAATGTGTGCATTGTAAATCATTTGAGAATGGACAGACTAGACTTCTATTAATTTAGTGCTTTACACAAAGCGAGATTGGGATCCTCTGTCTGAATTGTCATGGGAACACATATTCTTTATTCTAGAACTGAAAAGTGTTTTTGTATCTTCTTGTTATCACATCAACATAACTTTGTCCAAAACTGGTAATGGTTGAAGCAGTTCTGGAAAGAGGAACCCGAACTGTACGTGATGCAATGTTCCATATTAGGAGTGACCGACCAGGAAAAAGATCTAGGTGTCATCGTTGATGATACGTTGAAAGCCTCTGCTTAGTGTGTGGCTGCTGTGAAGAAATCAAATAGAATGTTAGGTATTATTAGGAAAGGAAAGGAAAACAAAAATTAGGATGTTATAATACCTCAATATTGCTCCATGGTGCAACCACACCTTGAATACTGTTACCATATCTCAAAAAAGATATAGTGCAATTAGAAAAGGTACAGAGAAGGACAACGAAAATGATAACGGGGATGGGATGACTTCCCTATGAGGAAAGGCTGAAGTGGCTAGGGCTCGTCAGCTTGGAGAAAATGGTTGAAGCAGTTCTGGAAAGAGGAACCCGAACTGTACGTGATGCAATGTTCCATATTAGGAGTGACCGACCAGGAAAAAGATCTAGGTGTCATCGTTGATGATACGTTGAAAGCCTCTGCTTAGTGTGTGGCTGCTGTGAAGAAATCAAATAGAATGTTAGGTATTATTAGGAAAGGAAAGGAAAACAAAAATTAGGATGTTATAATACCTCAATATTGCTCCATGGTGCAACCACACCTTGAATACTGTTACCATATCTCAAAAAAGATATAGTGCAATTAGAAAAGGTACAGAGAAGGACAACGAAAATGATAACGGGGATGGGATGACTTCCCTATGAGGAAAGGCTGAAGTGGCTAGGGCTCGTCAGCTTGGAGAAAAGATGGCTGAAGGGAGATATGACAGAGGTATATAAAATAATGAGTGGAGTGGAATGGGTAAATGTGTATCGCTTGTTTATTCTTTTGAAAAACACTAGGACTAGGGGACACAAAATGAAGCTACATAGTAAATTTAAAAAAAATGAAAAAAATACTTCTTCACTCAACCAGGGGCATATCTGACCTGCGGCGGTAGGGGGGGCCAGGGCCAGAGTGAGGGGGCACATTATAGCCCCCCCCCCCCGCCGCCGCCGCCGCCGCCATTGCCGATCCCCCTCCCCCCAGCCGCTGCCATTGCCAACCCTCCCCCTCCGTTGCTCGCCTACCTTCGCTGGCGGGGGACCCCAACCCCCGCCAGCCGAGGTCCGCGTCCTCCTGCCGCTGCCGGCTGCCTTTGGTCCTTTCATTTTTCCATTGAAGCTGGCGCCGCCGCCGCCGAAAAAGTTTCTTTTGAATCTGACGTCGCTGCACGTTGCACGTTGTACGTGCAGGACGTCAGACTCAGAAACAATTTCTGAGTCTGACGTCCTGCACGTACAACGTGCAGCGACGTCAGATTCAAAAGAAACTTTCGTCGGCGCCAGCTTCAATGGAAAAATGAAAGGACCAAAGGCAGCCGGCAGCGGCAGGAGGACGCGAACCTCGGCTGGCGGGGGTTGGGGTCCCCCGCCAGCGAAGGTAGGCGAGCAACGGAGGGGGAGGGTTGGCAGCGGTAGGGGGGGCCAGGGCGAAATCTGCGGGGGCCCAGGCCCCTGAGGCCCCACGCAGATACGCCCCTGCACTCAACGTGTAAGTAAACTCTGGAAATTCATTGCCTGAGAATGTGGTAAAAGCAGTTAACTTAGTATGGTTTGGATTTTTCCTCTAAGAAAAGTCCATAAGCCATTATTAAGATGGACATGGGAAATTCTACTGCTTATTTCTAGAACAAGCAGCATAAAATGTATTGTACTGTTTTGAGCTCTTGTCAGGTACTTGTGACCTGCATTGCCCACTATTGGAAACAGGATACTGGGCTTGATGAACCCTCAATCTGTTCTAGTATGGCATTCACATTGCTGTGATTGGCTGTGCCAAGACTCAATTAGAAACAGAATTAAATCTGTGTCAAGAGCAATTGGAAAATACTCATTTGCTACTAGAACAAAGTCATACTACATATAATGAAGCGAAAAACAACTGTTTAATTTTGAATACAGAAAAAGAGAAAGTAGAACAGGAGTGTTTTAATGCACTGAGACATCTGGAGTACCTGGTTGAAAGAGCTTACTGGGCTCAGGACCCCCATGTACGAGCTAACTTTTGGCAGAACAGCAGTTGCTCTTGAAATTTTAAGTGATTTTATTTATTTATTGCATTGTATCCCACATTTTCCCACCTCTTTGCAGGCTCAATGTGGCTTACAATACTTCATGAATGGTGGAATTACATTAGAAGATAGACATTTTGTGTTACAGAGGATCTTGGGTAACATGATAATGGCTTACAATATATCAAGAATGGTGGAAAAGCATTAGAAATTAGACTATTAATGTTACAGAAGAATCTTGGGTAACATGGTAATGATAAAACATAATAATAATATAGCAAGTAGATATCTGATACCAAAGAGTCTAAATGGATTACTGCCAGGTACAAACAGCTGTGGATGTGTTGAAGGAAAAAGTTGCATGTCCTGGAGTAATGTATTTTATTTATTTGCTGCATTTGTACCCCACCTTTTCCCACCTATTTGCAGGCTCAATGTGGCTTACACTATGTTGCAAAAGGGGGTCAGTAGGAAACGCCCACACAAACAGCCCAGTCACAGTGCTCTAGCCACGGGCTGGGTATGCTAGCTCACTAGTGTTGTGACCTAGAGCTGGTTGCTCTACGCAGCTGCTGGTTCCCTGTGCCACTCCTGTAACAGACCACTGCTGGTCTCGGTAAAGGTCAGGGGTGAAGGCAGAAACTGTGGCCATCAGGAGCCTGCACAGACCCCAATTGGGGATTGTGGGGTCAGGGTTAGTTTCTACTGCCTCATGCCTGGCTTCATTCTCAGGGAGGGGTGGGGGGAGGCCCTAGGACCACTGAAGTCCAGTTGATTCCAGTATATATAAACCTGCTTTAGTCATTAAGGCTGGTTTCCCTCTGCTTCCAGGAGTTTGTCTGAACCTAAGAGGTCAAGTCAGTTCTGACAAGGCTGGACTTCATTTTTCATTCCTGCAAATACCTGTAACAGAGCTGTAATTTACAATCTTAAGAGCTGGGCCTACACAGCACTTACAATCCTTCACAATATTCAAATCATTCTGTTCTATCCCCAGCGTTTCTAACCTGCTAACTTCCCTTAGGAAGCATAACAAAGAAACATCACTTATGTAGTAGTATCAATCATTAAAAATGTTTCTCGAAAGAGAGGTTTTCAAAGTCCTCCTAAACAACATATATTCTATGATTTCATGAGGTTGTAAAGGTATTGAATTCCATCATTTGACTGCTAAGTAACCTAGGGCCCTGTTTACTAAGGTGTGCTAGCGTTTTTAGCTCACGTTAAACCATGTAGGCACCCATACTATTCCTGTGGGCACCTAAATTTTTAACGCATGCTAAAAATGCTAGCCTACCTCTAACGCGGCTTAGTAAACAGGGCCTTAAATGAGCTATCAAAAAACTGCAGTTAGCTGCATAGAATTGAAATGTCTCCGAAAACACAGATTTATATACAATGTTCTTAGCACTGGGACATTGGAGTTCTAAAAGTGTCTAGCTCTATGGTCAGGTAACAATCAATTTATTCATAAAGTCTGGTACTTTACTATTTGCTGTAAGAAAATTTAAAGTAGATAACAAAGGTTGATTTGGCCTCCACAGGAAGCCAATGAAACTTAACGTATAGGGGCATAGCTCTTTCATATTGAAAATACCAGTCTAGCTGTTGTGTTCTGTAATGGCTGTATTTTTTTTTCTAGCAACAGACCCATGGCCTAAATCCAAATGATTGCAATAATCAGTCTGAGATAACCAAAGAATGATCAAATGTTTGGCAGTTAAAAAAATTAATTCAAAGAAATGCAAAGTGATGCACTTGGGGTGTACAAATCCAAAAGCGCAGTACGGGCTAGGGGATGAGAGACTGACATGCACAGATCAGGATAGAGACCCTGGAATGATTGTGTATGAGGATCTCAAGGCAGTGGCTGTTGGACAAAGAATGCTCAGCTGCATTGAGGGAGGCATAAATAGCAGAAGAAAGGAGATGTTAATGCCCCTGTACAAATCATTTGTGAGGCACCATTTAGAGTACTAGGTCCAGTTTTGGAACTGGTCTCTCTTCAAGGGCATAAAAAGACTTGAGGCGCTTCAGAGGAAGGTGACCAAAATGGCACAGTAAATTTTGATGCAGTGTTTGAACACCAGGATTAAGATGGCATAAGTCCTCACACCCAAAATTGGGCACAAGAATCCCCACTAGGAGGCTTCTCCTGCCCAGTTAACCCTTTTGAATATCGACCCTGTTCATTGTTTGCCACATGGTAGACGAAACCCCTGTCCCAATTATGGAAAAATGGTTTTGGATGGGTTGGAATGGGTTTTTTGATGGCAACTCCAGTGATTGGAAGTAGGACTAGTGCCAGGTAGACTTCTACGGTCTGTAACCTAAGAATAGCAGGAACAGATGAAAAATAAGTTATTTGGTTATTTTGTGTTACGTTCATATCACACGCTGTGAGTATATCTTAGAGGAGACACATAAAGTTGATAGCGAGTAAAATGACAATTTAAACCAGCAATCCAACAATGCTTCAATTAAGTTTTGGCAATGAATATGCCTAAGCTACAACTCAAGGGTGTAGCCAGAAGTCCATTTTGGCGGGTTTCTAAAAATGGACTGGGGAGGACCTGATATTCTTGCTGCCTGTTTGTTGCCACATGGCTTGCAGGGATACCAAGCCCTGCCAGCCAAAAACATCTGTCTGGATTGCGCCTGCAACGATAATTCACTCAGGCACGCTTCGTCCGTTAATGCCGGCTCTCCCATACAAACTCAGACCTGAACTGAGCATGCTTGAGAGAGCCGGCATTAGCAGCTGAAGCGTGCCTAAAGTGAATTAAGTGCTGCGGCAGGCACGTCTCAGGTAGGTGACATCTTTGGATGGTGGGGCTTGGCATCCCCGCTAGCCATGAAGGCAGAGGGTCCCAAGCCCCACAGAGGCTACACCACTGGCCTCTTTATTCAGTAAACTAGATGGACCATGCAGGGCTTTATCTGCCGTTATATACTACAGGCCTGATATTCAGCCGATGGAGATAAATGTTTTGCTCACCGCTAACAAGAGTTATTCCTAGATAGTCAAAGCTGAGCTCTGCCTGGGCTTCAGCTTTGAATATCCAGTTATTTTTGAGCCGGCTAACATATAGCCACTTAAGTCGATATTCAACACTTAAGCAGCCATGGGGTTGCACATAAAAATAGGAAAAATTCTACGTGGTCCCATATATGCACTAAACCTGGCTGCTTAAGGGCTGAAAATCAACACTTAAGTGGCCAATTGCTGACTCCTCCCCCCAGAACACCCCCAACATAGCTGGCTGAGAGTTAAGCACTAACCGCAAATTTCAGCAGTACTTAAATTACATTGAATATCGGTCGGTTTGTTATTATGTTACCCCTCTACTAACCAGACCTTTTATCATCAGCAGATAAGTATGGGGGTAATACTCTCTCTGCCTCAATCTGCATGAAACCTCTTCTCCTTTCCACTCCCTCCTCATGGTGTATCAACTCCCTCTTCATCACAGGAACCCTTCCCCTAAAACACTACATTCCTCCCTCCTTAGCATAGGATACCCTTCCAAAACACTCCTCCCTGCAGAGGCCCCTCCAAGACAACCTTTCCTTCATATCCAGTCTCCAGAAATGGGATCGTCACAGGAGAAATAGACAGCAAGGCATGTCCTCATTCAGCTGGGAACTCCTTAGCGTCTTAAGATACCAGTTGCAGGGAAGATAGGTGTATAGGCATAATTTGGAAACTGTGTTTATTGATAATTCTACATAACATTTCATGCCAATTCCCATGTTCTGATCGAAAGGCAGACACTTACAGTAATCTCTGTCTAGAGAGGAGACAAATTCAGACCTGTAATTTGTCAAAAGATCTTCCTCTCAGAAGCGCCAGTTTCTGTTTCAGCTTCACTACTGCTCGAAGGAATCTGTGAAAAGAAAACAGGAAAAGAGAAAGAACATAAGAAGGTAGGAACTGCCAAACTAGATTGGATCAAGTGTCTATGAGCCCAGTATCTTGTGCAGGGCTGGTCTTAGCAAGTGCGGGGCCCTGTGCAGACCAATTTGGTGGGGCCCCACCCTAGCTCCACCCCATTGATAAGATTATTCCATTTTTAGAAATGTTTTTTATTTATGAAATTTCAAATAAAGACAAATGACGCTAAACTTGTACAAAAAAACTGATTGAAATAATAAGCACAATGCTATCATGAAACCTCCCCTCCCCAGAAGTGGAGTGGCCGAGCCATGGGATCATCATGAATGATGCGGACGGTCGTCCGAGGCGAGCGGAGGTCGGAGCGGAGGCAGAGCGGGGCCCCCTTAGGCACGGGGCCCTATGCGGCCGCCTTGGTCGCCTCTGCCTAAGACCGGCCCTGATCTTGTGCAGGAGGAGCCTGGTGATGAGTGCAGTGGCCCGAGAACCAGAGGAACTGGGTTCGATTCCCACTGCAGTTCCTTTGGACTCTGGGCAAGTCACTTAACCCTCCGCTGCCCCAGGTACAGAATAAATATCTGTATATAACATGTAAACCGTTTTGACTAGTCACAGAAAGGCAACAGGTTTATTTTTTTAATATACCGCCTTAGATATGAAAATTCAGATTTAATAGGCATCTCTGAGACCTGGTGGAAGGAGGAGAACCAATGGGACACTGTCATACCAGGGTACAAATTATATTGTAGTGATAGGGTGGATCGAATTGGTGGTGGGGTAGCATTGTATGTTAAGGAGAGCCTTGTATCAAATAGATTGAATATTCTGCAGGGCAAAACTCATGTTGGAATCTCTATGGATTGAAAAGGATAGTGATAGGAGTGTATTACCGTCCACCTGGCCAGGATAGACAGACAGATGTAGAAATGTTATCAGAAATTAGGGAGGCTAACAAACGGGCGAACACAATAATAAAGAATGTGGTAAAAGCAGTTAGCTTAGCATGGTTTAAAAAAGGTTTGGATAACTTTCTAAAAGAAAAGTCCATAAGCAATTTTTAAGATGGACGGGGAAAATCCACTGCTTATTTCTAGGACCAGCAGCGGATCTTGCCAGGTACTTATAACCTGGATTGGCCACTGTTGGAAACAGGATACTGAGCTTGACAGACCTTCAAGTCTATCTCAGTATGGGCTTACCGCTTGATCTTCTGGGACTACCACTGGTCCAATGTGGCCACCAGCGGTAGTCCCACCCTGAGCGTGTACCATTTCCGGGGGGGAAAAGAAAACCCCTGGAAATGGCTTGTGTGGCTATAACCCTGCGGTAATTGGGCATCGCCGCATGCTGCCCTGTTACCGCTGAATTAGTGCAGGAGCCCTTATTGCCACCTCAATGTGTGGTGGTAAGGGTTCCCTGTCACCTGGCCATGCGGTAAGAGTTCTCTTACCGCATGGCCATGTGTGCCCGGGGTCTTTTTACCTGCTGTTGTAAAAAGGGCCCTAGCGCATGGGAAAAATGGCCCTCACCGCTAGCACAGGGCCCCTTTTCATGGGTTGGAAAATTGATCTCCTGTGTGAATCCTCCTCCTGTCATTGTGTCCAGGAAGATAACTGTGGTTTTGATATGTAGATTAAAGTTTTACATTAGAACATAAGAATAGCCATACTGGGTCACACCAATGGTTAATCTATCCCAGTATCCTGCTTCCAGCAGTGGCCAATCCAGGTCACAAGTGTCTGGCAGAAACCCAATTAGCAGCAACATTCCATCTTAATAACAGACTTTGGACTTTTCCTCCAGGAACTTGCCCAATCTTTTTAAAACCCAGTTACGCTAACAGCTGTTACCACATCCTACAGCAACGAGTTCCAAAGCTTAACTATTTGAGTGAAAAAAAATTTCCTCCTATTTGTTTTAAAAATATTTCCATTATCACCAGCCTAGGGAGAGACTCAGGTCAAGGAGTTCGATGATATGTTGTCATGACATGGTTGTTAATGAGCAACCAGATCAAATTGAAGAAAGTTTTTTTTCCAAACAGTGTGAATTTAAGCTGTGTAATCTTTTGCTGAACGATGTGATCAACATGACCAACATAGCAGGATTCAAAAAGAGGATTGGGCAAGTTCCTGGAGGAAAAATCCATAAAAAAAAATTAGTCAGGTTGACTTGGGGAAACAGATACATTTTGTGGTCTGCTGGATAGTTGCAACATGTACTGGCCACTGTAGGAATACAAAAGAGAGCAGACTGGTCTTAAAGGATAGTAAACTTTCATTCACTACAAGACTTATGATCAAGTATATTATCTCACATTCACTGTTAATTTTAATCTTGAATTGATAATGAATGCGACTGTTGGGCAGACTGGATGGATTGTTCAGGTCTTTATCTGCCGTCACTTACTATGTTACATGCTCCAATGTGTTCACATACGCATGCCCGACTCGAGGGGCTGCTTCAGGGGCAAACGATTACCAGTTGGTGTTGAATTCAGACTTCACCAAAATGGTACAAACAGCATCTTTGGTGAAGCCTGAACTCAACTTCAACTACTAATCGTTTGCCCCTGAAGCAGCCCCTTGGGTGCGAAACATGGTCATGTTGGCCATGCTTATGTGAACCCCCTGGAGCATGTGTAATGAATAAAAATTTACTATCCTTTAAGACCAGTCTGCTCTCGTTTGTTTTCTACATTAGATATTGCAAACCATTTGTCCCCCACTGTAGGGGACTGCCTGCTTGGCTTGATGAACCTTGGTCCAGTCCAACTCACCATGTCTTTTCTTAGGGTTTTTTTTGTTCTTACACATCTCTATACCTTTTAAAATACCTTTTAAATTTAGCAAGAACAATGGATATAGGCTTGTCTTTAGACTTTCATGTCTGTTTCTTACTTTTCCTCTTGTTCATTGTAGCAATTCACTCTGTCTGCTTCCAAAGCTTTCTCTTCCATCCAGCGTGTTACAAGTTTCTGGTTCTCAGACTCAGTCCTATGCAATTGTTCCTCCAGAGCTCTGGTTTTCAGCTGAAGGACATCATGCTCATTTCTTAATAGCTGATGGCTCTGTTCCAGCTCCTCCAGGGAGTTCTCCTGCTCCGAACATCTCTTCATCAGCAAGCGAATTTCTTGTGCAGACCTAGAGATTCTAGATACAAAAGACACAATTTTTATCATGGCTTTCTGTATGTTACCGGGACAAAGATGATTGTCAAGAACCTGGATTTTGTTAACCAGTTCCCTCTACTTTTGTACTGTTATCACATGGCCATAGTAAACAAAAACCACCAGATCTCTAGCATGGGTACATATAGGAATGAACGAGATACCACACTTTTTATGGAAGAGACCGAGGGTGTTTATGAGGAATTTTTGAATTGATTGACCGGGGTGGGCAGCACCAGAGCAAAAGAAACTTTTCACAGCCCTCTAAGAAAACCTGAAGGGGACTGATGATCAAAAGATTTGAGTACCTGATGACGGAATAGCTATCGTCACATAGACCTCGTTTTATACCTCTTTCTTTAAGTTCACTAGCATGCAATATTCACACACACAATACTCACAGATGCAGCAATACCAACTGTACCTGAATATAACTCACTTTGAACTAATGAGAAAGGTGTAAGCCAAATCTCCTTCCCCTCCCTCTAAACAAGTTTAATTAGATTAGCAAACAAACAGAATATTTACTTAAAACTGCTGAGCACTGAATATTGCCCAGAAAACTTTTCCATGGAGGAGTGGCCTAGTGCAGTTCAATTCCCACTGCTGCTCCTTGTGACCCTGACTCTCCATTGCCCCAGGTACAAAATAAGTACCGCCGTATATCAAGTCCCATTTCCCTTTCCTAATCTCTCCCTCCCTCCACCCTGAAGCAAACCAGCATTAAAATATACACCAACTTCAAAAGATATATCAGTAACCAAATGCAGAAAATGAAAAGGTTTGCTTCAGTGAAAGATTGATCACAGAATGTAAAAGATTGATAACTCTTGTATCTATCCCAACTGAAGTGTCCAAAGTCTCAAATCTTGGCAACGGAATGATTAAGCCAAAATTTGGAGTAGGTTTATAAATCCAGGGATCCTAGGCTTTTAAGGATAATTATTTATGGAGTCCTAGGCTGTGTGCAACAAATACCAAAGAAACTATTGAGACCCATATTGCAATGATTATATTTTATTTTTCATGCAATGATTATAGCAAGTTATGGTAGCAGAAAGGACTGCAAAGGTACTGTGGATAAACAACTTGTAACTTGAGTATTCATGTTCTCTCAGTTTACCCTTATCCGATTCAATTCAGGGTATTTGCACACCGCCCTTGATCTAGAGAAGTTTCCAGAACTAGGGAAAAATCATGTCTTGTCTTGCAGCTTCTCACTACTGGAGTCTGCCTCACCTCTAGCTGTCTACAGTGATCAGATGTTTCTGCCCAGCAACATTTGTGAGTCTGCCCAGATTAACAGGCAGGGCTGTAGTTCTCTCTCATTTCTCTCTCTTTCTCTTCTCCTTTATGTCTTTGGCACCAGGGAATGCCTTTGTGCATTCTGGTCCACTCCATCTCTGGATTCTGTACAGAGCATTTTGTAGTCCACATAAGAACAGAAACCTGGAAGAACTTTTATTATTGTTCACTTGTCCAGAACCCTTATTTTATCATCCTCACTTTAATATTCCCTTATCTCTTATTTGTCCTGTTTGTCTGTCCTAATTAGATTGTAAACTCTTCGAGCAGGGACTGTCTCTTCATGTTCAAGTGTGCAGCGCTGCGTACGTCTAGTAGCGCTATAGAAATAAGTAGTAGTAGTCTTTGGGATTCTGGAATCTTGCTACTCTTTGGGATTCCACACAGAATCTTGCTACTCTTTGGGATTCTGGAATCTTGCTACTCTTTGTCCTTATCTCTTATTTGTCCTGTTTGTCTGTCCTAATTAGATTGTAAACTCTGTCGAGCAGGGGCTGTCTCTTCATGTTCAAGTGTACAGCGCTGCGTACGTCTAGTAGTGCTATAGAAATGATAAGTACTAGTAGTATTGGTTGTGACCTGATAGACCAGTTCCAATTGAATTCCTGTCAGGCAATGCAGAGCTCCACTGACTATCTCTTTTCAGATAATGAGTTAACTCTGCAACTGCTGGAATGCTCTTACCTGGGAAAAACACAATAAAACATACTGCAGCAGGACATGTTTATCCACTCCTACCCTAGCTGAGATAATATTTAACCATCTCTCTGACCTCATGTGCAACTTTCTTTAAATCAGTCACCTTACTTTCTAACTCTTCTTACTCTCTTACAGTACCTGTCTATATGTTACATCTTTGCTTTATTGTTATTTATTGCATTTGTATCCCACATTTTCCCACCTATTTGCAGGCTCAATGTGGCTTACATAGTTTTGTTATGACATTGTCATTACAGAGTATCAGATACAATTAGTAACCAAATGCTATATAATAAAAAGCACCTCCAATGTTCTGAAGCTGACTCCATGGCAGTGAAAGTTTGAAGAGCTTGTGATTTGCTGTATCCATCTCCTGAATTGACGTCACGTACTTCTGGGTTCGTCACAAACAGCACTGACCAACCACAGGATAGGAGCACGAGGCACAACCTCAAAGTCTATAGCCTTCCCTTCGAGTTCGTTCCCTCAGAGTCCTGCCCTCGCAGAAAGAGGAAATGACGTCAGCAGGCGGGACTCAGGGAACGAAGTCGAAGGGAAGGCTACAGATGGGGAAGGCTTTCAAAGACGTGGCCGCTTCGACTGAGGTAAACAGGAACGAGGGGAAGGCTATAGATGGGCAAGGCTTTCAAAGACGCGGCCGCTTCGACTGAGGTAAACAGGGGAACGAGGAGAATCGCTGGGTGGCTGGAGGGGGGGCAAGGGAAAAAGGAGAATCGCTGGGTGGCTGGAGCAGGGGAGAGAGGAGACACACTTGCACCGAGCGGTCTCACTCTATCTCTGTCACACACACACACTCTCTCTCTCTCACACACACTCCGAAAAAAAACCTTGCTAGCGCCTGTTTCATTTGTGTCAGAAACGGGCCTGTTTTACTAGTCAATTATAATGTTCTACTACATAGTGTGTTGACATTGTAAGTAGTAAACTATCAAGCTCATTTTCAAAGCACTTAGCCTCCCAAAGTTCCATAGAAACCTATGGAACTTAGCCTCTCAAAGTGCTTTGAAAATATGCCTCTATGTCATCCTTTGCATTATTTGAATATTTTTACTGCTGTAATTGCCTATTGCTCATGTTTGATCTAGTCTTACTTTATACTGCCTTGAGTGAATTCCTTAAAAAAAAAAAGCAGTAAATAAAGCCTAATAAATAACAGTAAGGCCAAGACCACAGCAAAATAACTAAGGGGGTCCTTTTTACTAAGCTGCGTCAGAAAGTGGCCTTAGCACACCTTGCGTGGGTTTTCCCCTCGCGCTAAGGCTATTTTTACTGCAACTGTCAAATGGCATTAACCTGTCATGTTGCTAATGTTTCCGTTAGTGTGTGGCCATTAAAAAAATATTACTGCATGAGCAGTTACTGCCACCCATTTTGTAGGTGGTAAGGGGTTATGCAGTAATCCTGAGCTAATTAGCTTGTGCTAATGTGGATGCGCTTTTTATCCTAAAATGAGATGCCAATTTATAGAACTGCAGATTTAAGTTTGAAAGATATTTGATTTGTTCCATAGGGGAGAATAGATAGAGTGGATGGGCAGATTGGATAGGCCATATGGTCTTTATCTGCCTACATTTTTCTCCGTTTCAAAACAGATCTATATACAACAATATGATATAAATACAAATTAACACTGGGATTTTTCCAGTGTCCAGGATGTAGCCCAGAAGCATAGCCTAGACATTAGCTTTAATCATTAGAACAATTCAGTGTATTTTTAAAAATAATATCAGAGCATGAAACCAAACAAAAGACCCCGATTCTCACCTTGATTGGTATTCTTGTATTTCAGATTCCTTTAGCTGGAGAGTTTTGTTTAGATCGAGCACAGTCTGAGATAGCTTCAAAGATGGAAAGAGAGTTTTTAGTGTTTTCCTTACTTCACAAACAGCTCCTTTTACAAAGCTGTGCTAGTAACATAGTAGATGACGGCAGAAAAAAGACCTGCACGGTCCATCCAGTCTGCCCAACAAGACAACTCATATGTGCTACTTTTTGTGTATACCCTACTTTGATTTGTACCTGTCCTCTTCAGGGCACAGACCGTATAAGTCTGCCCAGCACTATCCCCGCCTCCCAACCACTGGCTCTGGCACAGACCGTATAAGTCTGCCCAGCACTATCCCTGTCTCCCAACCTCCAGCCCCGCCTCCCACTACCGGCTCTGCTATCCAATCTCGGTTAAGCTCCTGAGGATCCATTCCTTCTGAACAGGATTCCTTGTTGTGCCCCAAAGCTGTGCTAGTGATTCCCACGTGGCAAATGTGACAAACCCCATAGGAATTGAATGGGCTTTGTCACATTTGCCGCATGAGAATCGCTAGCGCGGTTTTATAAAAGGAGTCCGAAAGGTTTAAGAAGAGAAGATTCGTCTCCGAGCTCACCTCTGTCTGAACCTTACGCAGTTCTGAAACCTCCAGCTCATATTGAACGTGCAGGGCAGCAATATTCAACTGCATTCTTTCCTGAGGTGGCGAAGCACTGTTGAGACAAGAGGGAGTCTATTAAAAAAGAAATATTTACCTGTGCAAAAACTGTTACAGAATAACTAAACAGAATATAGAAATTTTTTGTTGAATTATATTCATATCCTATATAATAATTCTCACCTCCAACGTTCTAATGTGCCTGGGACCGTGGCTCCCTCGGAGGTGGTCTGCTAGGCAGCTTAGAACGCACTGACGTCAGTGACGTCACTGACAGCTGATTCCAAGGCAAGGGGAGGAGTAGGGAAACACGCTCCTCCCCCTACCTACAAATCAGCTCTTAGTGCCCCCCCTCGATGCATCACCCAAGACCCTCCCCCTGGCACATCACCAAAGTCCCTACCCCCCCTCTCGGGCACATCAACCCCCTCGCCACCCGCAGCCGCCAATATTAATGCTGTCCAGCCGCTGCTGCTTCTCCTGTGGAGCAGCAGCAGCCGGTACAAAAAGAAAAAAGCCAAAAAAAGATTTTTAACCTAAAACACGGCTCCGTAGACAGACATCTGGCATTGGCTGTCGTCTCTGCAGCCGCTCCTCCTCTCCCGTCAACGTCACTGCCCCTGCAGGAAGAACCCTGAGGAGCGCAGCGACGTCAGAGGGGAGAGGGGAGTGGCTGCAGAGATGACAGCCAATGCCAGATGGCTGTCTATGGAGCCGGCCCGCGTTTCAGGTTAAACATCTTTTTTTGGCTTTTTTCTTTTTCTACTGGCCGCTGCTGCTCAACAGGAGATGCAGCAGCGGCCGGACAGCATTAGTATTGGCGGCTGCGGGTGGTGAGGGGGTTGATGTGCCTGAGGGGGGGGTAGCGGCTTGGGTGATGCGCCGAGGGGGGAGGGGAGGGTTGCTGGACATGGATGGCTGCGGGGGGGGGCAGGGAAGAGGGAGGTGGGGAGGGGGTCCTGAGACCAGATGGGCGGCTGCAGTGGAGGGCAGGGGAGACAGAAGGGATGCTGCAGGGGGGCAAGGGGAAAGGAGAGGAGGGTCGTTGGACATGGGTGGCTGCAAGGGGGCAGGGGAGATGAAGGTCGTTGGACATGGGTGGCTGCAGGGGGAGAGGAGGGTCACTGGACATGGGTGGCTACAGGGGGGGGCAAGGGGAGATGAGGGTCACTGGACATGGGTAGCTGCAGGGGGAGAGGAGGGTTGCTGGACATGGGTGGCTGCAGGGGGGGCAGGGGGAGAAGAGGGCCGCTGCACATGCGTGGCTGCAGAGGCAGAGGAGGGTTGGTGGGGAGGGGGTCCTGAGACCAGGTGGGTGGCTGCAGGGGGGGGGGAGAGATTACCTTGCTAGCGCCCATGTGATTTGTTGGATTATTTGTAGTAAATAATTAGCAGATTTTAGTACACACAGCTTCAGCTTTAGAAATGTTAATTTCTTTCTTCATCTCTCTCTCATTCACCCCTGAATAATTCACTGCTGAGTCACTTTAAAGTTGAAGTAACAAAACATCTGTTTACTCACAGTTTGTAGTTAGATTATAATCAGACAGGCTTATATATACATATTACTATACATTTGTATTATCAGCTCCTTCCATGTGCTTAGATGGTAATGGATGCTCACACCACCATAGATCCTCTCAGGTTAGGAGAGATCATGAGCTCCATGTGCTCCATGTGCTGCATGTGCTGCATCTAACCCCCACAGGAAGTTGCATAGCAGTGTGACCTCTCTAAGTAATTCACATCAGAGGTCACAGAGTAATCACAGAGAAATAATAGGTGACAGGCAATGCATGAAAAATATAATACATTCCAACAAACCCCTTCTCATGCATAACTGTCATGCAATTATTTATTCATACAAAGTCCAAGCTTTATACGCAGATTCACAAAACGTTCTCTGGGTAACGGTTTGGTCATGATGTCAGCTGTCATCTCACTGGTGTGACAATAGTGTAGACTGATGACCCCTTCTTTCGCCAACTCTCGCACGTTGTGGTATTTCGTTGCGATGTGCTTGGTGCGTGACTGAACCTTGTCATTCTGTGACAGTCGGATGCAGCTCTGATTATCTTCCATTATCTGGATTGGTCTCTGTTCAGCTATTCCAAAATCCAGCATAAGTTTTTCAATCCACATCAGTTCTCTGCACGCTTCCGATACGGCCACATATTCAGCTTCTGTAGAAGACAAACTCACAATACTTTGTTTATGACTGGCCCATGAAATTTGTACATTTCCATACATAAACACATATCCACTTGTGGATTTATAATCAGAATGATCCCCTGCCCAATCTGAATCACAGTAACATATTAGTTTTGGATTACTATTGGCTGAAATCTTTAATTTACAATCAATGGTACCCTTTAAATACCTTACCATCCTTTTAACTGCAGTCCAATCTGATTTGGTAGGTGAGCTGACCCTTCTGCTCAAAATTCCTACTGCATTTGCTATATCAGCCCTGTATGTGGTAGCTAGATATAAAAGCTTACCTATGGCTGATCTATATTGGATGTTATCTGGTAAAGGTTCTCTTACTGTTTCATCCTTCAGAAAATCAGTGATCATGGGAGTGCTTACAACTTGGGCATCTTGCATACCTAAACTTTCAATAAGCTCATTTATTTTCTGCTTCTGGCTTAGAAGATAAGAACCATCATTTTGTTTCTCAATTTCTATACCAAGATAGTATGACACATTACCCAGTTCTTTTATCTCAACATTGTGGTTTAAACACTTTACAATGTCCTTGTACTCTTGCTCACTTTTGCTTGCAATGAGCAGATCATCAACAAAAGCTAAAATGTATGCATATTGTCCATTTGTGCACCTAGTGTACAAACATTTATCTGCTTCACCTTGCTTAAATCCTAAATTTGTCAATATTTCATGCAATTTATCATTCCAACATTCTGCACTTTGCTTTAATCCATAAAGACCTTTGTTTAATTTACACACTAGCTGTCTTTGTTTTGTATTTATGAAACCTGTTGGCTGTTCCATATACAAGTCTTCAGTTATATCTCCGTGAAGAAACGCTGTTTTCACATCAACGTGTTTGACTTGCATGCCTTTTGAGACTGCAATGCTCAGAAGTGTTCTGATTGTCGTGTGTTTCACTACAGGTGCAAACACTTCATCAAAATCTTCTCCATATTTTTGAAGATATCCCTTTGCCACTAATCTGGCTTTATACCTTTCCACTTTTCCTTGTGCATTCCTTTTTAACTTGAATACCCATTTGCATCCTATAGCTTTCTTGCCAGGAGGTAATTTTGTAAGAATCCAAGTATTATTTTTATCCAATGCATCAATTTCTTCTTGTGCAGCTTTATGCCATTCAGCAGCTTCTTCTGCTGGCATTTTCTCAATCTCATCCCATGTTAAGGGCTCTTGAGCTTCTGCTGACTTTGTTAGGTAAGACAGTCTTGGGGGTGGAACACCTTTGTTTTCCCTGGATGAGCGTCTGACAACAGGTTGGTCTGACCTTTCCGCATCCTCTAAATCTGAGAGTTCTTCTCCAATTGATTCCCCTTCTCCAACTGTACTGTCTTCTTCAATGATCCTTTCTGTGTCTGCTTCCTCTGCCTGTTCCTCGTTAGATACAGATGAGTTGCTTTCAGACATCTGCCTTGGTATGGCATTTATATACACTGGCATGTCTATTATGGTTCTAGTTTCATATTCTGGATGATAAGGCTCATCTGGGATAATCCAGCCTTTATCAACCCTTTTGTTTTCATCAAAATATGTAACATGTCTTATGCCAACAATGCCAGTTTTCAGATTCAAAATTCTATATCCTTTGTGTCCTGGAGCATAGCCAACTAAAATGCCCCTTTCTGTTGTGGAATCCAGCTTATGCCTTCTTTGCTTTGGTACATGAGCATATGCTGTACTTCCAAATGTTCTTATGTGTGACAGGTTTGGCTTCCTACCATGCCATGTCTCATGTGGTGTGCGCTCAGCGCCTTTAGTTGGCATTCTGTTTTGTAGGTACACTGCTGTGAGAATGGCTTCCCCCCATAGTCTTTTAGGGAGATTGCTATCTGACAGCATACATCTGGTCATTTCCACAAGTGACCTAAATTTTCTCTCTGCAACAGAATTTTGCTCTGGTGTATAAGCTACTGTTGTGATATGCTGAATGCCTTCTTGTTCTAGAAATGTGCGCATGCTTTGTGAAGTGAACTCACCACCATTGTCGGTCTGAAGAACCTTTGGTTTTCTTTCAAATTTATTGCTCACCATGGCTACGTATTTCTTCAGCATGTCTGTGACTTGACTTTTTTCTTTCAGCAAATAGGCCACACAGTATCTAGAGAAATCATCCAAGAATATTAGCACAAATCTGTTATTTCCCAATGATGGGATATTAAACGGTCCACATAAGTCACTGTGTATTAAGTCCAGCACTTTATTACTCCTATTTCCTGTGTATGCAGGAAATGAGGGTCTCACACCTTTTTGAGTAACACAGTCTATGCATTTCTCCATATTACCAGCATCTGCACTTATCTGAATGCCGGTGGCCAGTTGCTTACTGTAAAGATCCTGGATCACCTTAGAATCACGATGTCCCAGGCGGCGGTGCCAGATTTCCAGACTACATTTACCATCATTCTTCCTTACTTGCGCCATATGTGAGGCTTCACCTGAAATGTTCAGCTTATAAACATCATTATGCATAAAAGCTTCAGCATACACTTCATCATTTTTAGAGATTGTGCACTTACTGTTTTCAAAATGAATCGCAAATCCCTTCTTATCTAATGTAGATACACTAAGCATATTGCAAACTGCTTGGGGAATATACAAGACATCACTTACAGGAATTTCTTTAACTTCATTAGACACTTTGCATTTTAAGAATCCAATACCTTTTGCTTGGATCTTAGCAGTCCCTGCGTTTGCAGTTTTAAGAATACCTTCCTCTGGACACATTTCCTGAAAGAAATTCTTACAATTGGTTAAATGGCATGTGCTCCCTGAATCCAAAATCCAAGTACTTTCATTTGAATTATTATTTACCATAGTCAAAGATTTTTCTGCCATTAGAAAGCCCTTGTGTTTATCTTTGTCCTTCATACATTTCCTGGTTTGAAAATTCTTTAGTTCCATTGGCTTAGGTGAGCTAGAGGGAGTGTTTTGTGTTTCCTTACACCATTTAGATACATGTCCCTCCTTTCCACATGAGTAGCAAATCAGCTTGCCCTTGGGTGGAGTTTTCCCATAGCTCCGCCTTCCTCTGTTCTTTGCCAAGAAATTTGTTTCATTTCTCTCTGACTGACTTTGAGAACACATCTCCTCAGAATCATTTATTATGCATTCCTGCCTTAGTTTTGATGTTGTCTGTTCAAAAGATTGCCCTTCAATGGCCTCATTTACAGACCTAAAAACATCAAACTTCTTTGATAGTGAGGTAAAAAGAAATGCTCTTTTCAATGCATCACACATGGGAATTCCAGAAAGTTCTAACTTTTGAAATGAAGACATAAGATGCATAATGTGATCATTACATTTACTTTTATCCCTTAATTTGGTTTCATTCAACTCTGCCAGCCAAATTGGTTGCTGCTTTGCATATGTAGTTGCATACATAGTTCTCAGTTTATATAAAATGTCCTTTGGTGTATCTTTTCCCTCCACTAATATGGCTTGTTTCTCTGAGAGAGCTTCCAAAAGCATGCACTTCACATTATAGTTTGCATTGTCCCATTCAGCCATATTTTCAGCTGTTCTGTCTTGGTCTAAGCATATATTTAATCTTTTTGCTCGAAGGAGACATATGAATCTTAGTTCCCACTGCCGATAATTAAACTCAGTTAATTTAGGCACCTTGAGAGAATAGAAAAATGGTGAATTTCTTCCCTCAGCCATTTTCTTAGCCTTCTGTCTGCTGTGTGGGGGGAGAGAGAGACAGACTGAATCTTTCCTTTAAAACTTAAGAGAAAAATGTGGCCTTTTTTTCTGCCTGGTAATATTTCTCTTCTTTTTCAATTCCTGGCCCTGGGCCCATAACCCTTTTGTTGGATTATTTGTAGTAAATAATTAGCAGATTTTAGTACACACAGCTTCAGCTTTAGAAATGTTAATTTCTTTCTTCATCTCTCTCTCATTCACCCCTGAATAATTCACTGCTGAGTCACTTTAAAGTTGAAGTAACAAAACATCTGTTTACTCACAGTGAATTATAATCAGACAGGCTTATATATACATATTACTATACATTTGTATTATCAGCTCCTTCCATGTGCTTAGATGGTAATGGATGCTCACACCACCATAGATCCTCTCAGGTTAGGAGAGATCATGAGCTCCATGTGCTCCATGTGCTGCATGTGCTGCATCTAACCCCCACAGGAAGTTGCATAGCAGTGTGACCTCTCTAAGTAATTCACATCAGAGGTCACAGAGTAATCACAGAGAAATAATAGGTGACAGGCAATGCATGAAAAATATAATACATTCCAACATGATTGCCTACCAAAACGGGCCTTTTATACTAGTATATAATACTTTTCAAAGCTTGATTCTATGAGAAATTACATTAGGCAATGAAACGTTATCAAATGCACCTTGCTTATTTATTTCGTGGTAACTTTATTCAAAAAGCATTATGAAGAACTAGTTGGCACTTCTTCCCCAACTCTGAAAATCTCTTTGGATGACCCTGAACTGCAGAACATAGGAGTAATGTTATGAAGTACGTCCCACATGCGGGAAAGGGTCATCAAAAGGCGCACATAAAAATACAAGTGCTGGCACGAGCACAAATATATTATTATTATTACATTTGTACCCCGCGCTCTCTCACTCAAAGCAGGTTCAATGCGGCTTACATAGTAATAGGGATTACAGGATATTGATGAGAAAATAAAGTTAAATTTAACAGAATAACAAAAGTGAAAGGTAGGTAAAGAGGGAGAGGGGTGAAGGAGTAGGAGAGGTGTGAGCAAGGGTAGAAGAGGCAGGAGGGGGATGGGTACAGGATAAGCAAATGGAATTTTGGTTGGAAAGATAGCCAAGGTCATTGTCATTGTCTCCTGGATATGTGATGGGTAGTAGGATTCATAGAATTAGCTTAGTCTGTTGATATACGGCCTTTCACAAACAATTGCATAAAGCTGGATTACAATTCATATTAAAAAGAGGTAAAATATAATATGTTGAGACAAAAATTAATAAAACAAAAAAAAAAAAAAAAAACAATGGAAGGTAAGAACATAAGCCTTGCCATACTGGGACAGACAAGAGTCCATCAAGCCCAGTATCCTGTAATCCAGGTCACAAGTATCTATCTACTTATTTCTATAGCGCTACAAGACAAGATCCCAGAACTGTACAACAGATTTTATGCTGCTTATCCTAGAAAGAAGAAGTGGATTTTCCCCAAGTCCATCTTAATAATGGCTTATGGACTTTTATTTTAGAAAATTATCCAAACCTTTTTTAAACCCTGCTAAGCCAACTACTTTTACCACATTCTCTGGCATCAAATTCCAGAGTTTAATTACACATTGGGTAAAGAAACATTGTCTTCAAGTTGTTTTAAATTTACTACTTGGTAGCTTCAGTGCATGCCCCCTAGTCCTTGTATTTTTGGAAAGAGTATTCAAGAAATTCATGTCTACCTTTTCCATGTCACTCACTATTTTATAGACGACAAACAAACATGCAGTTGCCTTAAATATATAAAGAAAGTAAAGATATAAAAGGAGAAAAAGGGTAATAGACAATCATTGCTCATCCTCATATACTACATCCGGGGGTGTGCTGGTAAATTTTTAACAACAGGCTCTTTCTCCTGACGTAGCCAGCTCTGCAGTTGGAAGGGCCAGGGGTGGCCGGGTGGGGGAGGGGGAGCAACACTTGCCTCTCTTTCCTCCCTCCCTTCATGCGGGCACGCTAGGCATACCTTTGCTGGCAACCAATAAATGGACTGCCACCACTCCCAAAGTCTTGCTCTGAGCAGCATGCTGGAACTTCTCTCACATGCTCGAGAAGTCCCAGCCTGCTGCCCAGAGCTGGAAACAAGGAGCGGGGAGCAGCAGTAGTCTATTTACTTGGCTGGCAGGGCTCAGTATCCCCACCAGCAAAGTAAAAGATAATTCAGCAGGGGGCCCAAGCCCACATTTTGGGAGCCAGTTGTTAAAGTAGCCATGGAGGGCTCTACTTTAACAACTGGCTCCCAAAATTCTTAAAAACTTAACAACCGGCTCTTGCGAGCCTGTGAGAGCCTGCTCCAGCACACCACTGACTACATCCCAATTAAATGTGAACTGAACATTGACATTTGGGTAGAGTTGGGATGAAGTTGCAAAGTTGACATGCATTTTATAACATATGCATTGTAAGGAGAAATCAGGCATGCCCAGAAGGGAAAAGCAGAATAAGCTAAAGCTAATAATAAAACAGAAACAATCCCTTAATTTCCCCTGCCCTGAGGAGGAACCCTCCTTACTAGAAACTATAAAGTTAGGGGGAAGGGTATGGCAAGGAGTAACCCTACCAGTTGTGAACAGATTTAGAAAGGGTCTGCTAGCTCTACTTGGCTAGGCTTGAGAGAAAAGTAAGGCAACATACACTTTTGTATTGTTTCGCACCTGTTAATGGTAAGTAGTAGTAGTAGTAGTAAAGGCACTTGAATGAAACTACTTGCAAATAGACACTGACTTGCTGACTGCAGCAATGCTGTCAAAAGCCCTAAGAAGTTTCTTTCTTTGGAGGTCATTGAGGCTATGGAACAGAGGTTTTTGATGGACTGAGGAAACTTTAGGGAAGGGCTCAAGAAGTAAACCTTTTAAAGGGATGTCCCATATGAACTGTTCTTTCTATTGTCTGTTACTGTTAACCTCTCTGCCCTATGTTGTTTCAGGCTCATCCCAACTTTGCTGACTGTCCTCCATCTCCCACACTACCCTTATAGTTCATCAAGAACTCTTAGATCAGCCCATCAAAACCAGTTAGTGGTTCCCAGTTACCGTGAGATAGTATATTAACATAGTAGACACTCGATTTTCTCTTTTCAGGGACCACAGTTATGGAATTCTCTCCCAGCATCCCTTCGCTTGCAGACTTCTTTAGGTAAAATTCAAGACAGATCTCAAGACTTTTTTTTTTATTTAAAGAGGCTTTCTGTTAGTTCCCTGTTTTCTGTTCCTATCTGCGAACCTATTGGGCGAGTGCTGAATGCATGGAAGCCCCCCCTTATGTTTTTATCCTACCCTCTTGTCTTATCAAATATTGTAGTTCTACCCCCCCCCCCCCACCTTTCTATCAAGTCCACGTTCTCCATGATATTACACTTTTTATTTTTCCTGTTTTAGAATGTAAGCTGCTCTGAAGGCTTTCTGTAGGGTGGGATAGTAAAATGTTAATAAAGTTGGAATAAACTTGAAGTAAAGGAGAAACTAGCAATCTTTTTGGGTTTAGTTCAGTTTGTTTTTTTTTGAGGGGGGATTAAAGCTGACTGAAGCATAGCTCCTTCAACTAGGAGCTGGGGTGGGGGTGGGTCAATTGGGTGGAAGGACCCTACCCACTAAAACCTATGAAAGGCCAGAAAAGGTTCAGGAGATGGAGGTGTTACCACAGAGGGTGGGCAGACAGACACCCTGTCACAGTAAGCGCCTGCAGATTACAATCAAAAAGCTGGACCTGCTTCGGGGTGGATATTACTTTGCACAGAAACCTATGCATGTGACTGACAATTATTTTCAAGGCATCTCCACATACTGCCTTTATTATATTACCCTCTTAAAAAGTTTATCTGCATCACATACCTAGACTCTGTGTTGCTGATTTCCAACTGCAGTTTGTCTGCCAGAAATTTCTGTAGATCCAGTCTCTCCATGAGTTTAGCATCTGTATGAAAAATAAGCTCTGTAATAGGATAATAGCACTAAGGAGACAATAATTCAAATGTTTACATAAGGTGAGGACACTGTGTAAAAATACCATCTTCAAAATCCAGGAGATTTACAACATTAAGGGTCTCTTTTACTTAGCAGCAGTAAGCCCACTGTGGGCTTACCGCTCACCATTCTGGAACTACCACCAGGCTGCCGAAAGAGCCTGGTGGTAGTTGCCACCCCTAGTGCATGCCGTTTCCAGTGCTACAAAAAATATGATCTATTTTTGTAGCACTGGAAATTAACCAGTGATAATTGGTCAGCACCGTTACTGCTGGGTTAGTGTGGGAGCCCTTATTTATTTAGTTAGTTTTTGCTCACACCTTTTTCAGTAGTAGCTCAATGTGAGTTACATTCAGGTACTCTGGATATTTCTCTGTCCCAGGAGGGCTCACAATCTAAGTTTGTACCTGAGGCAATGGAGGGTTAAGTGACTTGCCCAAGATCACAAGGAGCAGGGCCGCCGAGAGGGGGGGACAGGGGGGACAAAATTCCCGGGGCCCGGTGCTGCAGTCCCATCCTGCAAGTGCAGGACGTCAGATGCACAGAAGCCCTGTAGCGTATAGCGAAGATCAGCTGAGAGGAGCGCGTCTGTGTGGGCCGCGCACGCCAGAGTCAGAAGACAGCACTTCTGCTGGCGGGGGTTCGGGTCGAAGGGGCCCGGCCCGGTGGCGGAGGCGGGTAGGACTGTGGTGCTGGGCCCCCCTCAGGGGGGGCGGCTACAACCTGGGGGGTGGTAGTGGGGGTGGGGCCGGGGGGCACCCTTGTCCCGGGCCCGGCCCAGTCTCTTGGTGGCCCTGACAAGGAGCAGCAGTGGGATTTGAACCAGTCACCTCTGGATTGAAAGACTGGTGCTCTAACCACTAGGCTACTCCTCCACTCCTTACGGCCATCTCAATGGGTGGCAGTAAGGGCTCCCCTCAGAAATGGGCATGCGGTAAGCATTTCACTTACCACATGGCCATTTCTTATCGTGGAGAAAAAAAAAAAAAAAAAAAAAGACAGCCTCATACCCACTGCGGTAAAAGGGGGCCTCAGTGCACGTCAAAAACACACGCTGATGCTAGTGCAGGCACTCTTTTACTGCAGCTTAGTAACAAGGCCTCTAAGGTAGGCCAAAAATGAATTGAAAAAGAAGTTTGGCATTGAAGCAAAAATTCCTAATAACTTTCCGTGAATATTAGAAGCAGGAAGCCTCTGAGAGAGCTTGCTGAGGTAAAAAAGGGGCACTCAGGGAGGATAAAAGCCACAGTGGAAAGCTACGTGAATTCTCTGCTTTGATCTTTACTAAAGGAGGATTTTGGAGAGACACCAGCTCTGGATACAGTCTATGATGATGGTGATTTAGAAAAACTGAAGCAAATCACAGTTAACCTCTATGATATAAAAGAGAAAATTCAGAAAAAAAAAAAAGTCGAACATCACCTGGACTGGATTATGCATAACCCAGGGTTCTGAAAGAACTCAGGGGCCGAAATCGTAGACCTATTTGTAGCAATCTTTACCCTAGCATTAAAATCAGCGACAACACCTGAGGACTAGAGGGACACCTGGATAATGAACGGAGACAGCTCGCATTCCCCTTCTTGATGAATTTTATTCCAAACTGAAAAAATAGAAGTTCTACTCGCTCCCATAGATTTTATTTATTTATTCTTATATCCCACAATTATCCAAAAACAGGTTCTTCGCTTCAATATGGCTTACATTTTTCATTTAGCAGATGTGCCATTCTTTTGTATTTAGCATTACCTTTCTTCCCAAGGATCATTTTCCGCAACCTGGTACAGTCAATGGTGCTGAGTCACCTAGATTACTGCAATGCACTATATACTGGCTTTAAAGAGCAAATCATCAAGAAACTTCAAACAGCCCAAAACACTGCAACCAGACTTATATTTGGAAAAACAAAATACGAACATGCAAAACCCTTAAGAGAAAACTACACTGGCTTCCTCTCAAAGAGCGCATCACGTTCAAGGTCTGCACCCTAGTTCATAAAATCATTCACGGAGATGCCCCGGCCTATATGTCAGACCTTATCGACCTGCCATCCAGAAACGCTAAAAGATCAGCCCGCACATTCCTTAATCTTCACTTCCCTAGCTGTAAAGGACTAAAATATAGACTAACACATGCGTCCAGCTTTTCCTACATGAGCACGCAGTTGTGGAATGCACTGCCACCTAACTTAAAAACAATCTTTGACCGAACTAACTTTCGTAAATCTCTGAAGACCTCTCTCTTCAACAAGGCATACAATAATGACCAATAAAAAACTGTAACACATCACCATTCTGCCTTATATTCTGAATGCCTTCTTTACCTGTCTGCTTAATTCAATCATGATACCCATGTTTGTATCTCCTACTCTGAACTGGCGATTGCCAGGACAGAACATTGTAAGCCACATTGAGCCTGCAAATAGGTGTGAAAATGTGGGATACAAATGCAATAAATAAATATACAGGAGAATATACCATTTGATGATCTCCATAGAAACTGTGTCAAGGGATCTGTCTCAACACTGGTGTTGCTGAATTTCTCACAGCCTTCAAACACTGTGGATCATAATATCATGCTTACAAGGCTGCCAGAAACATGCATCAGTGTCACAGTATTTACATGGTTCAGACAGACAATAACAGTTCTGTTCAGCAACAGCACGTCATCACCTTGGGCACTGAACTGTGGGGTGCCAAAAGGGATCACCTATTGTGTCACCTATTTTGTATAATATCTACCTCAATCCTTTTGTGCCTATGGACATAAAATTCTATATCTAAGCTGATAATGTGCAACTACTGATACACGTTGAAACAGATCTACCCACAGCTTTGAGTAAACTTGTCTGTCTAGCTGTAACTGAGGAATGGGCAAAAAAACCCCAACAAACTCTGCCTGATCCCAAGCAAATAAAGATTCTGTGGGTTCCTAACACAAGTGGACAAGTACCTGACTTCAAAATACATTTTTGGGAAGTATGAACTCCCCCTGAAAATCACAGGGCAGGAATCCTGGTATACTGCTAGACCAGGGCCGTAGCCAGACTTCGGCAGGAGGGGGGTCCAGAGCCTGAGGTGAGGGGGCAGTTTAGCCCCCCGGTGCCACAGACCACTTTTGACCCCCCCCCCCCCCCGGTGCCGCCGCCGCCCCTCCCTTGTCCCTTTTGACCCCCCCTTCCGCCGCCACCATCCCTCCCCCGCCACCGCCAGGTACCTTTGCTGGCGGGGGTCCCCAACCCCCACCAGCCGAAGTCCCCTTCAGTGCCGGACTCCGAGTCTGGCATGTTCACCGATCTGGATTCTGTTTCTGTGAGTCCTGATGTCCTAGACATCTCTTCGGAGAGGAGTATTACAAGTCCGTTCTGCTTTTTAATATATATTTCATATATATCTTTTTGAAGAGAGGAGACCTGAGAGGATTGTGTCTCGTTATTTCCCTTGGAGTACACATTCCATGTTACATCTTCTAAGGTTACAAAGACCCCTGAGGCAGGCCATTGGGCCGAAACACGGCCGTGTCGGGTCATTTTTATGTACATTGTTATTTTTTAACTTGTTATTTTTCAAGTGAATAAACACATAATTGTTGGTATCCTCATCCACTCTCCTCACTTTTTGTT
This sequence comes from Microcaecilia unicolor, assembly GCF_901765095.1. Taxonomy (NCBI): domain Eukaryota; kingdom Metazoa; phylum Chordata; class Amphibia; order Gymnophiona; family Siphonopidae; genus Microcaecilia; species Microcaecilia unicolor. The sequence goes on along the minus strand of NC_044042.1, from coordinate 84,837,974 downwards.
TTATATAACTTTCTAATCCGCTGCCAGCAACCGCACCTCCCCTTTCATTCCCAACGTTTGGATATCTCTGGCCAGATCTTTGTCAAGTTTCTCTGTTTCTGTCTATAGAGGTTTCCTCTTCTTTTTTCAATGTTCGCCATATTGCTTCTTCCTTTCCTCAGGCCCCCTCACTTCAGTCGTTTAATATTGTTTCTCACATACAGAGCTATTCCTCCACCTTTTCAACCATCTCTAGCCTTCTTAAATAGATTACAGCCCAATATGGTTCCATGCCATGAATGACACTGTCTCCCTGAATTTAAGTCTGCCTCTAGCATTAAGACTTGCAGATCATGAATTTTGTTTCTTAGACTGTGAGTGTCTGTGGTCATTCCTTTCCAGCTACATTTTAATGGTACTCATCTTTTGTGTATTTTTTTAAAATTTTTTTTTGCTTAGGGCCCCATTTACTAAGCAGCAGTAAGCCCAACATGGGCTTACCACTCGTTAAACAGGAAGTACCACCAGGCACAGCAGCCTGGCATTACTTCCCACCCCTAGCGCACCATCATATCCAGCGCTACAAAAATCTATTTTTGTGGTTCCAGAGAGTACCCTGTGGTAATTGGGCAATACCGCTCACTGTCCGGTTACCACGAAAGCCAGAGCCACCAAGAGACTAGGCTGGGCCCAGGGCAAGGCCGCCCCCCCCCCCGCCACGGTAGTCCGCGGTCTCACCTGCCTGCCTCCACGGCTCCAGGCCCCCTTCATTCAAAGCGGCAGTCGCAGATTGCCTCTCTTCTGGCCTTCCCTCTCTGTGTCCCGCCCTCGTCTGATGTAACTTCCGGTTTACGCGAGGGCGGGACACAGGGAAGGAAGACCAGAAGAGAGGCAATCTGCGACTGCCGCTTTGAATGAAGGGGGCCCGGAGCCGTGGAGGCAGGCAGGTGAGACTGGGGACTGCAGCGCTGGTGGCCTGACCCCGGCGCCGGGCCCCCCTTGGAGGCCCGGGCCTGGGGAATTTTTCCCCCCCTGCCCCCTCTCTCAATGGCCCTGACGAGAGCCCTTACTGCCATCTCAATGGGTAGCAGTAAGGGCTCCCCTCCCCCCCCCCCCAAAAAAAAAAAATGGCCACGCGTGCTTTACTTACTGCATGGCCATTTCCTGCAGGAAAGAGAGACTTCCCTTTTACCAGCTGCAGTAAAAGGGGGCCTCGAGCGTGAAAAACACACACCGATACCAGCACAGACAGGGGCCCTTAGTGTCCCCTTCTGCGTTATTGAGAGGTGAATTGCTGAGATGATTATTGAAATTATAATTTTTTCACTGCTGTTAACACCTTTGCTTTTACTGGGGGTGTCTAACTGAAATGACCTGCTTCCATATGCCCCTCCCACACACACATATGTAATTTAAACGTCTAGAAACGTAGCAGTTTCTCCCACAGCACATGCACTCCTGCAGGTATTATAGAAAAGGCTCAGCATCAGCCTATCACTTTCTGAAGTGTCATTGGAAATTCAGCTCATCCCATCTGGACATCTCAATTCTGATCTCTATGTTCTATGTAAAATGGAACTCCATGGCTTGCTGGCTCCATACTTACACCTCTGTTGCCCTCCCCCCCCCCCCCCCCCCCCCCCCCAAAAAAAAAAAATCCAGAAATGTTACTACTACAAGAGCATACTAGTTATTTACATGTATGGAGAAGCTTCTGGTACGCATCTTTTTCAGTTCGGTCTCTTCTTCCAAGTTCGGTCTTTATGTGTATTTTCCAGGTTTTCTCCATTTTACTTCTGGCCCTGCTAATAAAAAACACATCCCGATTAACACCATCTGTAAATGCCATATTTGCATCAATCTATATGATGCCCCACTCTATATGCTAAACCTAGTGGACCTACCGCCCAGAAACGCCAAAAGATCGGCCCGCAAATTCCTCAATCTGAATTTCCCCAGCTGTAAAGGAATGAAATACAAACAGGCTTATGCTGCCACCTTTGCGTACAAAAGTATACAGCTCTGGAATGCGTTACCCAAGACCCTGAAAACCATGAACAATCTAACCAGCTTCTGCAAAGCTTTGAAAACACACCTCTTCAACAAAGCTTACAAAAGTCAACCTCGATGATACATATCATCCCTTAATCTACCCAAGCACACCAAAATCACCTCTCACACAACCTACCCAACATCTAAATCCTCTTCTACCCCAGCTTTTGATCAACTGTATTTAAATCATGTATTGACTTTATCATAATCTTACTCTGTAAGCCACATTGAGCCTGCAAAAAGGTGGGAAAATGTGGGGTACAAATGCAATAAATAATAATAATAATCTCAGTGAGGCAGTAAAGTGTTTCTAGCACTAGTATGCTGAACAGGCCCGTGCTGGGGCTACTCACTACTACTATTCCTGCACATCTTGGGTCTGACTAATGGACGCACTTCAGCCACTGTACTGATAACCACAGATATTTTTGTTGTTGTTGCAAATGAACACATATCAATGACCTTGGAGTTGACAGTTGCTATTTCATTTCAAGAGATTTTGGATTGCTATCAAAACTGGACCCAATGCAATTGGGTTTGTGATCTACATTTAGCAAAGAAATAATATTAGTGGCAATATTATCAGAAATTAGATTAGTATTATTTATTTGTTACATTTATACCCCACATTTTCCCACCTATTTGCAGGCTCAATGTGGCTTACAAAGTACCGTAAAGGCGTTTGTCATTTCGGTTGATAACAAATACAAGATTGTGTTGTGGTCAATTGAGATAGAGGTGAATCAGGCGTTATGGGTCGAGGGCAAAGAGGATAGTAAATTGTCCAGTACGATCTTTGATTATGTTGTGTTGCAGGGTGTGGGGATTTATGTTGGATCGTTGGGATAAGCTTTTTTGAAGAGGTGGGTTTTTAATGACTTCCTGAAATTTAGGTGGTCATGTATTGTTTTCACAGTATACGGGAATCCATTCCATAGTTGTGTGCTTATGTTGGAAAAGCTAGATGCATAAGTTGTTTTGTATTTTAGCCCTTTGCAGTTTGGGTAATGTAGGTTTAGGTATGATCGTGCTGATCTGAGTCTGTTTCTAGTTGGTAGATCTATTAGGTCTATCATGTATCCTGGGACTATGCCGTAAATGATTTTGTGGACCAATGTGCAGATTTTGAAGATGATCCGTTCTTAGATTGGGAGCCAGTGCAGCTTTTTTTGAAGGGGTTTAGCACTTTCGAATCGTGTTTTACCATATATCAGTCTGGCTGCTGTGTTTTGGGCGGTCTGGAGTTTTTTTGTGAGTTGTTCTTTACATCCCGCATAGATTCCATTGCAGTAACCTGCATGACTGAGGACCATTGATTGTGTTAGTTTACCAAAGTTATCCCTTGGGAAAAAAGGTTTTATTTGAGTTTCCACATTTAGTAGAACATTTTCTTTATTATGGTTTTTACTTGGCTCTCGAGAGTGAGGTTGCGATCGATTGTGACTCCGAGTATTTTTAGGCTGTCTGAGATAGGGAGTGCATGTCCTGGGGTGTTTATGGTTGCGGGTTTATAGTTGTTATGTTGAGATGAGAGGATAAGACAGTGTGTTTTTCCAGTGTTCAGTTGGAATGAGTTTGCCCGAGTCCATGATGTTCAGGCCATCATTGATTTCATTAGTTATTTCAGTCAAGTCATGTCTGAAGGGAATGAAGATTGTAACATCATCTGCATAGATGAATGGGTTAAGGCCTCGATTGGATAAGGACTTTGCCAGTGGGATCATCATCATGTTGAAGAGTATTGGTGATCCTTGAGGTACTCCGCAGTCTGCTTTCCACGGTGATGATATGTTTGAATTTGATTTTACTTGGTATGTTCTGGTGGTTAGAAAGCCCTTGATCCAGTTGAGTACGTTTCCAACAATCCTGAAGTGGCCAAGGAGTCTTAGTAATATATTGTGGTTTACCATGTCGAATGCGCTCGACATGTCGAATTGAAGGAGAAGTATGCTTTTACCTATGGCTATTTCCTGTTTGAATTTGGCCAGGAGAGTGACTAGGACAGTTTTGGTATTATAGTGGGAGAAGAATCCTGATTGTGAGTCGTGTAGTATTGAGTGCTTGTCCAGGTATTCCGTAAGCTGTTTGGTCACCAGGCTCGCCATCAATTTTACTATTAAAGGGATGGACGCAACTGGGCGGTAGTTGGTAAGGTCATTAGGTTTTTTTCTTAGTGTCTTTTGGTATTGGGGTAAGTAGGATGTTACCATAGTCCTCGGGGAAGAAACCTTGTTGTAACGCAAAGTTTAGGTGGGATGTGAGGTCTTCTATGAATCGGCTAGGGGCAGATTTAAGTAGATGACTGGGACATATGTCCAGTTTGCAGTGGGTGTTCGCGAATCTATGAGTCACTTGTGTAACTGATTCAGTGGTGAGCAGATTGAGTGTGGACCAGATGCGGTCAGCTGGGTATCCGCCCGGGATTAGGTCTAGGTCGTCGAAGAAGTTTTCGATGTTGGTGTTGTGATGAATGAAGACAGATGGAAGACAGCAGATATTTATAATGCAGTTATATTTATCAGCTGTATTCAACATAATAAAATCTGATATTATAATTACCAGGCAGAATTAATCAGCTTAACAGATGTGGTCGTTTACAGGATTCTTAAAAAATAGATCTCCTCCAAGTTTCCTGGCAGAAAGAACTATTAACATCTGTGGAGTGGAGGAGCGGCTTAGTGGTTAGAGCACCAGTCTTGCAATCCTGAGGTGGCCAGTTCAAATCCCACTGCTGCTCCTTGTGATCTTGGGCAAGTCACTTAACCCTCCATTGCCTCAGGTACAATCTTAGATTGTGAGCCCTCCTGGGACAGAGAAACATCCAGAGAGTACCTGAATGTAACTCATCTTGAGCTACTACTGAAAAAGGTATGAGCAAAATCTAAATAAATAAATCTTGATATACAAATCCCCTATCAATCATTATTGCTTATTTAGGGGCCCAGGGGCCTTGTGCCTGTAATGGCAGCTGTTTCTGCCAGGGCCCCTTTTACCACAGCAGGTAAAAATAGTCAAAAATGAATTGGCCATACAGTAAATTCGCAATTGCCGCATGGCCATTTCAGGGGGGAGCAGTTACTGCCACCCACTGAGGTGGTGGTAAGGACTCCCACGCTAAACTTGGAAGTAACCAGGCAGCACACAGCACTGCTTAATTACGTCCAGATAACCCCCTGTGGAAATATTTCTGCTAGCACTGGAAATACCACGCGCTGGGGGTGGAACTACTTCCAGTGCCTACGTTGGGCCGGTGGTAGTTATGGATTGCCCCATTGCAACCCTATAGTAAAAGGCTCCCTTGGTATTTGCTATACTGCCTTGGCTGATGTGCAGAACAAAGTGGTGTACAGACTACAACAGAGAAATAGAAAAGAAACTACAATGTCTGGGATAGAAAAAGACAACAAACATGAGAGAGAGCCCAACAATCTTTACAAGTGGGGGATGGGTGGGTGGGGCGAGGAGAGGGTAAAGGACTAGGAAGGTGAGGAGGGAAATGGTGATCACAGATGAGTCATAGTCCCTTAAGTACCACAGGCTTGCTGGAAGAGCCCATGTCTTGACTGCTACTTTGAAACGTTTGAACAAGAGACTTCACCATGTAGACGTAATGGAAAATTACTTCAGGTAAAAGGTGCTGTGAAGAAAAAAGCACTATGTATAGTAGATTCAAGCTGAGCCGCTGTCAGCCTGGCAGAACCAAACAATGGTCATTCAGGGAGCGAAGAACAAGACACAAGGAATAGTGAGAGCTATAAGATGAGGTAGGACATCCAACTGAAATGTCCTGAAAGTAAGCTAGCGACTAACTTGTGGCTTGTGGGCATTCCAGGGGCGGGGTCAGGTTGTGCCAATATTCAGCACATGATCACATAAGTAAACCACTTAAATTGGGTTGTAAAAATAGCTGTCCTAACTTTAAGTAGTTTGGTTTATGCAGTCACAGGCTGAATATTGACTGAGCCGGCTAAATAAAATGGATAGTCAATGCCAAAGCCTGGACAGGGCCTGACGTTGAATATCCGGGAATAACGTCAGCAGTGGGCAGCAAAGCACTCACTGTGGCTGGTTGAATATTGGAGGAGGGGGTAAAATTTAAACTTAATTCAATATTCAAGTGGGAGCCAATGGTGACCTTTTTTTTTTTTTTAAGCAGAAGCTCGGCTCGGTCTGTCTTGCAAATATGACAGAGCAGGTGAATGGCAATGTGTTGGAGGATTTGGAGTTTTTTTTTTTTTAAGTAGGCTTAAGAGGATCCGGCATATACGATATTGCGATAATCGAGACAGGTGATAAGAAGAAAAAAGTAGAAGAGCACAAAAGCAATAGTGACTGAAAAATATCCCTAACAGACCAAAGTTAAAGTAGTATGAAGAAGCCTATCTTGAGGACAGATGAAATGAAACTTGAGAAGCAACGGACAGCCGAGAGTCTAGAGTAAGTCCTGTCGAAAAGAGGGGATGCATAAGATAAGATAAGATGAGGGGATGCATAAGATATGTTGTTGTGACAACCGATGAACTCTGTTAGTTGAGTAAGAAGATGGATAACCATAAAAGAGGGGCAAATCAAAAGACCGTATCTGATGAGTAAGGAGATCCGGTAAGGAACTGGAAGCCAGCAATAAGAAGTGGAGTAACATGGTCAAATTTCTTTTTATTTTAGAGAAGCTTAACAGCAGTGTTTTGAAGTAATTAGAGGCTATGTAGTTGTGATTTGGGGAGACCAACTAGGAGAGAGTTGCAGTAATCCAGTTTAGATAAGACCAAGGCATGTAAATAAGAAGGGATAGAACGTATCTGCCTAAGGATAAAGAAGCATGAGAAAAACACCTTAGAGACTGGAGCATCAAAAGACAGTTGTCAATAGTAATTCCAAAATTTTAGTAGATGTCTGCCCTTTGTTATCTTATCCCCTACATAGTTTCCCAAACCTCCTTTCACCTGCTCTCCAACTCCTCTATTTTCTCCTTTTATCATCCCATCCCTTTCTTCTCTTACCCCTTCTCCATGCACACATCCGTCTCAGTTTTTAACTCATCTATGCCTTGTCTCAAATAGCTGAGCCCATCTTACATGTCTGCCTTGCCCTCACTGCCACATAATTTCTGAATCCAAACTCAATCTCTCAGGCTCCACTTCCCTCATCCCCATGTCCATGTTCAGTCACACATTTCCACCCAATTATCTCAGTCCCCACCTAACCTCTGAATCCCTGTTCCCCTGTATCCCCTCCAAATCTCAAGACTAAAAACCATTTTTATAAGGTAGAACACCCGCATGTCTAGGGTTCCCTCTTGTAATGGGATTACTGCACCGCGTTTATACCTTCTCTCTCATGGGTCCTCTCCCCCCAGCTCATCCCATCTCTTTCAACCTCCACCCCTATGCATATCATGCCCCTTTCAACACCACAGAGTTGGCAGGAGAGAGAGAGAGTCTGGGCATTGGGCATTCTTAGACCATCTCCCCTTTTGCAGCCAGCAACAGCAGGAATCCTGGCAGCAAGACCGGATATCTGTGCCAAGTTGGCAGCAGTGAGTTCAGTTACAGGGGAGGGAGAAGGGTGCAGTATTTCCAGCCTGGACTGATGACAGTAGTGATTGCTGTGGAAGCCCAAGTAGGTTGGGGATGTAGTGTTAAATGATTATCAGTGGGATTTTCTTTCTATTTTTGTTTTTTGGGGGGGAGCAACACCTGCAACATTTCCAGTTTGGGCTGGGGGTAGAGGGAAACAATTACAGGGATTTCAAGAACCTGGCTGCCTGATTTGGGCTCTCTCCAGCCAGGAGGCACATATGCAAAATCCCGTGCCTTACTCAGGACCAAAGGATGGCAGAATTTTTCTATTTAACCCATAGGGAGCGCACTTCTTAGGCCAGTGATTCCCAAATCTGTGCTAGGGGAACCCCAGTCAGTCCGGTTTTCAAGATATCCGCACTAAATATTCATGAGATCAATTTACATGCACTGCCTCCTTGGTATGCAAATCTATCTCATGCATATTCATTGTGGATATCCTGAAAATCTGACTGCCTGGAGTTCCCCCAGGATAGGTTTGGGAACGCCTATTTAGGCCTTTGCCATAAAGGTAGATTTTTAAAACAAATCAGAAGTCTTTTTTTTTCACTCAACATACAATTAAGTGGTGGAATTTCCTACAGAAAGATCTGGTCAGGATAGCATAGCAGGGTTTAAAAAGGGTTAGACAAGTTCCTGGAGTAAAACCTCATAAAGCAATAATGGGAAGGCAGCCCTGGGAAAAACAGCTGCTTTTCTCGGGATATGAGCAGTGATGCTTTGCTCTCCTCCTTGATATCTTGCTAGATACTTGTGACCTGCAATGACCACTGTCTGAGCAGGATACTGGGCTTGATGGTACCTTTGTTCTGACCAGTGCATTTTTTCTAGCAAAAAAATGTGCCGGTACTCAAATGCTAGGCCACCCTTCAGGGGTAGGGTGATCACTGAGGGACCCACCCCACAATAGCCAGGCCCCCTGCAACCAGTCACAGAATCTATGACAAGGCAGCATTGGTGAGTAGAGCCTGAGCTCCTTCATTAAAACCTGGGGTCCACGAGTCAATTTTAGCAGACAATGGAAAAGGTGCCGGTACTCAGTACCCCCAAGTACCCCCTCAAAAAAAGCCCTGGTTCTGACCCAGTTCAGCAGTTTTTGTGTTCTTATGCTCTTGTTTAGTCAGTTAACACCCTCCCACCCCTGCCCCACCAAGTCTTTAAGGGACATTTTCAATATCCCTAAACATTCATGGGAACTTTTTACCCATGGAAGCTACACCAGTTTTTTCAGTCTGAATAATCACCATTATCAATGACTTTAACAACACAAACAGAAAACACCCGCCCATATTGCATACCAACTCTTTCAGAAAGTAATCACTGTTCTGCCTCAAGAATTTAAGCAGTTTAAAAATCAAAGTCCAAGACATACCATACTTCACTGTATACAGCAGCTGAACGAAAGCTTCTCCTGCACAAAAGCCCCTATTCTGCAGTGCTGCAAACTAGAGGAAATGACAAGCTAGATTGGGAAGGAAAAAAAAAAAAAACTAACCACCAGAAGACACTTTCTATTCCGTCTCACTATTGGTAGAAAAAGACAAATTTAAACCAATCAAAACACTTGATTTATATGTCATCATGCACAGGGCAGAGGAAAAGAGGAACTCAAGGAAATTAGTGGAAGACTGAGAATCCAATCCAATAGATCTTGGAAGCCACAGCAACCATGTTGTATAATGCAGTAGTTCCCAAATCTGTCCTGGAGAAACCCCAGCCAGTGAGGTTTTCTGGATATCTGCAATGAATATTCATGAAATGATTTGCATGCACTACATGCAAATTTCTCTCATGTATATTCAGGGTGGATAACCTGACTGACTGGTTGTGAACTACTGTTATAATGTGTACACAGGGTGAAAGAGTAAGGTTTTCTATGCAGAATGCATTCAAACCCAATAAACAGGTAAAAGAAAGGTAAAGAAAACTATTCAGGCCTGGCCTTAAATCTTGATGGAATTGGGTAACTTGGCAGCTCTGGAAATGTATTAGATAAATTCAATAAAACAGTGTCACCTTAGGTGACACTGTTTTATTGAATTTAAGGTGACACTGTTTTATTGAATTTATCTAATACATTTCTAGAGCTGCCAAGTTACCCAATTCCATCAAGATTTAAGGCCAGGCCTGAATTTCCAGCTACGCTCTCCTGTTGCATTACGAGGCCTGCAGCACTGATTGCAATGGTTAGAACCTGGGCCTACAAGCAAGTTCAAAACCAGGAGTGGCCAAAAAGTCTCCCTCCTGGAACTGAGAAACTTGGCAGCTCTTCATTTCTGACTAGTTTTTGGGAATTACTCGTAGGATTGCCAACTGCCTTGTTTTGGACCAGAGTGCCCAAGTTTTAAGCATCTTTTACAGTGTCCAATTACGGAGAGACCAAATTACCCAGTTCCAGGCTGGAGACTTTGGGACAGTCCTGGTTTTGAACTTACATCCCAAAGCAGTGTGGGACTTGTAGTCCCTGATTCTACCATTGAAATCAGAGCTGCAAGTCCCATAATGCACTAGGATGGGGTGGTCAAAAATCCAGGACTACCCAACAGCTCCAGCCTGGAACTGGGTAACTTGACATCTCTGCATTATAAGATAAAGTTGCAACCAGATCCAAATTTGATCGGTCCTGGGTTTACTCCATTATATGTAGGGACTTGTAGTTCTGTTCACTATTAAGAAAAACAAAATTACAAGTACATACATTAGACCGCAGTACCAGGAAGTGTGTTGCCATCTGACAACCCAACGACCAGATGCTAAAAGTTCTATGCACTAATAAGTGCAGCGCACTTTCTCTGTCAGATGGCGTCTCTTCTCCCCAGTAGTGCTTTCTGATTGGAGGGCAGCATTAAAAGTACTATGCCAAAGTACTTAAGTCAAAATTAAAACAAATGCATGTTTTAATACTTAAATAAAAGGAACACATTACAAAATTTAAGTGAAAATAAAAAAAAAGTTTGCCTAATTGGTGAAATTATTACTTTCCTAAAAGTAAAAGCAACAAATGCTTCCTGTACTTTACAAGTGACAAAAGATATACTTAAGTACAGTAACTAATTACTTTTATTTGGTTACTGTAAAACACTGCTGAAGGGCTGCTACCTGGCTGTAGAGAGCTGTGCTGTGTTCCCACCCCTACTTTCCTTTTATCCCATTGCGTGATTGGATGTTATAAGAAAAGGAGGTAAAGATCAGCACAGCCCTCTCATACAGTTCACTATCACGCTTATTTTCGAAGGAGAAGGGCGCCCATCTTCCGACACAAATCGGGAGATGGGCGTCCTTCTCCTAAGGGCGCCCAAATCGGCATAATCGAAAAACGATTTTGGGTGCAAGGACAACCAAAGTTCAAGGGGGCGTGTTGACAGTGTACTGAAGGCGGGACAGGGGCGTGGTTCAGAGATGGGTGGCCAATAATGGAAAGAAGAAGGGCGTCCCTGACGAGCACTTGGCCGATTTTACTTAGTCCATTTTTTCTTGTCCGAAAATGGCCACATGCAAGATGTTTTTGTGCTCTGTGCATTTATCTTTTGGGGCCATTTTTGGAAAAAAAAATTTCCAAGTGAAAAACAGAGAAAAATCAAGCCATTGAGATGTAGGAGGAGCCAGCATTCTTAGTAGACTGGCCACACAGACATCCCAACAGAGCAATAGGGCACCCTAGGGGGCACTGCAGTGGACTTTATGTAAACACTCTCAGGTACACATCTCTGCATTACCTCCCTCCCTATACTGTATGCTGAGCCCTCCACAATCTACCAAACACCTACTGTATCCAACTGTACATCACTACAATACTCTTATGGGTGAAGGGGTCACCCATATATGGGTACAGTAGGTTTTGGGGGAATGTGATAGGGCTCACACTTTCCACCACATGTGTAACAGGTAGAGTGGGATATGGACCTGGATCCTCTTCACTATAGTGCACTTCACTGACTATTACACTACTCCAGGGACCTACTTGCTGCTCTAATAGACCTGGCTGTTAAGTAATGGTTTTAATCACATCTTTGGGGGTGGGGGGTGCAAGGGGGTCAGTGACCACTGCGGCAGTAAGGGGGGTCATCCCTGATTTCCTCCAGTGGTCATTTAGGGCATCATTTTATGCCTTATTCATTCTAAAAACAGGTCTTGACCAAAATGTTGAAGTTTCAGCTCTAGACGTTTTCGTTTTGTTCCATTAATGCTGTAAAACGTCCAAGTGTTAGGCACACCCGAAGCCCATCCATGAAACACCCCCAAAATGCCCCCTTGTGATTTGGATGCACTGCAGATGAATTGCATAGTTAAATGTCTGCAAAATAGGTTTTGAAAATACCAATGTGGACATTTTGAGAAGTTGTTTGTCCAAATGCTGCTTTATGACACTTTTGGGCATTTTTCTATTTAGAAAATTAGCCCCATAGTCTTTTTTTTATTTTGAAAGAAAAAGCCTTGGATATAATACAGGGACAATGTTTTTTTTTTAACCCTGTTAATAACAATCATTGGCATAAACCCTTCAAATCCTTAAATGTGAACTAATTAAAAAACTTAGCTTTTTGTTTTAGTTCAGATGCTCATAGAGCAGGTCCTCTCGATGTTGGCCACCATTTTGCAATGGCAGCATTGCTGCTTCAGGGGATTGTTTGACCGTACTCCATTTAAGTCCCCTGTCTCAGATCAGCCCCTTTATACAGTCATAGTAACATAGTAGATGATGGCAGATAAAGACCTGTACGGTCCATCCAGTTTGCCCAACAAGATAAACTCACAGCATAAGATATGCTGTGATACTTCATATGTATACCTGACCTTTCTATTTTCAAGGCACAGACCCCAGAAGTCTGCTTGCCCCTGTCCTTGTTTTCCAACTTCTGAAGTTGTCATCGAAGCTCCACTCCAGCCCATCCAAATCTGTCCAGCCACGATCAGGGCACAGACCATAGAAGGCTGCCCAGCACTGGCTTTTCTTCCCAATTACTGGTGTTGCCATCTAATTACTGCTCAGCTTCTTTGGATCCACTCAAAGTCTATGTGGGTAATTCTATCAGAAGCTATCTAGTTTCAGGTGGCAAGAAAACATGTAATACCGGTATAGACGCGCAAACAGTGCATTTTTTCTAGCAAAAAAGGTGCCGGTACTCAAATGCTAGGCCACCCTTCAGGGGTGGGGTGATCACTGAGGGACCCACTCCACAATAGCAAGGACCTTTCAACCAGTCACAGACTCTATGACAAGTCAGAATTGGTGTGTAGAGCCTGAGCTCTTTCATTAAAACATGGGGTCCATGGGTCAATTTTGGCAGATAATGGAAAAGGTGCCGGTACTGAGTACCCCCAAGTACTCCCTCAAGAACAGCCCAGCGCGAAAATAAGCAGTTTCTGGCTAAAGTAGTATTCTAGATGCAGTGGCGTAAACATTGTGGGTGGTGATTCACATGATCATAGTTTGGATGCAGCATGGGCAGGGCAGATGTGTGCCTAGATTATAAAATTTGCATCTTAAAATACAGGTGCATTTTTGGCCACTTACACTAGTATTCGATAAAGAAAAGTAGGTGCTTTCCTAGTTTCTTAAATCTAGACCTCCCCCTCCCCCCCCCCCCCCTTATAGAATTTCCTCCCACATGTGTAAAAGTACGTGCAGGCTTTTCAACTATGCTGATGTTTGAAAATTGTCCATGAATGATAAAATATTTTAAAAGGAAAATTTGGGAGGCAGGCAAAGGAGTGGGCAAGTGTGTGGAATCGAGAGGAGTTGCCAACTGAGGAAGAGTTTGTGCTCGGTACCATGAGTTCCAGCACAGGAAGTGACATCAGTGGTGCACCCTTACCTCTCCATTAAGAGCAGCCCTCTGCCATAGAATGGGGATGAAGTCACTGAAGACTGAATCTGTTTGGGAAGATCAGCTAATTAGGTACAACTACAATTTGTTTCAGTATTTTAGGGGAACAAAGAGAAAGGGCAAAACTAAGAACTGGATGTTATGTAGTTTTCAACTCCATGTGGACCTATGGACTCATTTGCAGTGGTTGGCTCCATGGCTGTACAGGAGGGTGTTCCCCTGGTACAGAAGAAGTATCTTTATTTCCTCATTCACCACCCTTACTCTCTCTCCACTGTGAAACAAGGAGAAATGCACCCAGTGAACTCGGGCAGAAGGTCCCAATCAGAATGTCATCTTAGTAGGTCAAGCCAGGGCCGCCGAGAGACTGGGCAGGGCCTGGGGCAAGGCTGCCCCGGGGGCCGCCCCCACCGCCCTCCGTCCACCACTGGGCCAGGCCCCCCTGAACAGGGCCGTGCCTAGGGTCTCTGGCGCCCCCCTGCAGACTATCAGTTGGCGCCCCCCCCCCCGTGAAAATGATCACGCCCCCCCCCCATGAAAATGATCGCTCACCACTTGCCACACTGAAAGGAATTGTCAGCAATATTCTTAGAAACAAATTGCTATACATTGCAAAATAAGATAGCAGATGTAAATTCTCAAAGTGGACATATTCCAAATGCTAAAATGAAAATAAAATAATTTTTTTCTACCTTTGTTGTCTGGTGACTTTCTTTTTCCGATCATGCTGGCCCAGTATCTGAGTCTGCTGCTATCTGTCCTCTTAACTCCATTTCCAGGGCTTCCTTTCCATTTATTTCTTTACTTTTCTCCTTTCTTCTTCATTTCTTGCTCTATATCCATTTCCAGCAATTTCTCCTCTCTCCCTGGGTCCTGCCCTCCCATCCATGTCCATTCTTGTCCCTCTCTGCCCTTCCCTCCTCCATCCATAGCCAGCAAGCCTCCTCTCTCCCCTCCCCTCCATTTCCAGCAATTTGTCCTCTCCCTGGGCCCCCAATGTCCATCCTTGGCCCTCTCTGCCCTTCCCTCCTCCATCCATAGCCAGCAAGCCTCCTCTCTCCCCTCCCCTCCATTTCCAGCAATTTGTCCTCTCCCTGGGCCCCCATGTCCATCCTTGTCCCTCTCTGCCCTTCCCTCCTCCATCCATAGCCAGCAATCCTTGCCTCCTCTATCCCCTCCCCTCCATTTCCAGCAATTTGTCCTCTCCCTGGGCCCCCATGTCCATCCTTGTCCCTCTCTGCCCTTCCCTCCTCCATCCATAGCCAGCAATCCTCTCTCCCCTCCCCTTCCCTTCCAGCAATTTGTCCTCTGCCTGGGCCCTGCCCTCCCATCCATGCCTCTCTGCCCTTCCCTCCGCACCCTGGGGCCTTTAAATCTTTTACTTCCGGTCGCAGCAGCGTCAGTGAAAGCGGAGCGCTGCCGACGTCTCCCTTCCCTTTGCGCTCTTGGTTCCCTCAGTGTCCGCCTTCTTCTGACGTCAGAAGAAGGCGGGACACTGAGGGAACCAACGAGTGCAAGGGAAGGGAGACGTCGGCAGCAGTGGCGTAGCTAGGGTAGTTGACACCCGGGGCCGGTCATTGTTTAACACCCCCCACCCCAAATCCAGTACTAGGCATACCGAGAATACAAAACACTCACGACCTATAGAGCAATTTTACCATACCATAAGCAGTCGTTTCTACGAGTCACACAAGGAAAAGGAAAGCATCTTAAACACTACAGTGAGCACTAGAACATCAATTCACCTATTGTAAAACGAAACCAGACAGAATAGTACAGATCGTAGATCCTGCACAGTCAATGCCAACTGAAAGCCATGTCTTTTTCAAACACAGATACACCCTAATCCACTATAGGATAAGTAATCATAAACTTTCTATTTAGACAAAAATTAAACTGAACCCCCGATGCCAGACTCTGCATACAATGCAACACCACAGAAACAGAAAATGTCCCCTAGTACTGTGCAAAATATAAAGACAGCAGATGTAAATTTGAAAAAACTAACAAATACCAATCACCACTTTACAAATTAACAAATAGAAATAAAACATATACAGAAAATAAAATAATACCATTTTATTGGACTAATACATTTAGCTTCCAGAGGCCAAAATCTCCTTCCTCAGGTCAATACAGTATAGTGCTGTTACAGTATCCTATCCTGATCTGAGGAAGGGGGTTTTGTTCTCTGAAAGTTAAGTCAAAATGTATTAAAATTAGTCCAATAAAAAGATTACCTTATTTACATGTTCTATTTATAAACATTTATTAACACAGCTAAAATACTATATCCTAAAGCAAAATAATAAAAATATATATTTACAGTTTGTTGTCTTTGGTTTCTGCTTTCCTTATCTTCTTTTCACCGTCTTCCTTCCATCCAGCATCTGTCTTCGCTCTCTCTCTGCTCTCCAGTGTCTGCCCTCTCTAATGTTCCTTCCATCCACATCTGCCCTCTATTTCTGCTCCTTCCATCCACCATCTGTCCCAGTCTGCCATCTCTCTCTCCCCCTTCCATCCACCATCTGCCCTCTCTCTCTCCTTTCCCTCTAGCATTTGCCCTCTATCTCTGCCCCCTTCCATCCACTGTCTGCTCTTTCACTCCCTTCTATCCACTGTCTGCCCTTTCTCTCTGCTCCTTCGATTCACCATTTGCCCTCTCTCTTTCCCCCTCCCATCCATTCAGGGTCTGCCCTCCCTCTCACTCCCCATTCCATCCAGGATCTATCCCCCCTCTTCTCACTGCCCCCTCTTTTCGGCTCCCAGTTCCCACCTGCGGCTGCCCCTAGTTCCAGATCCATTGATTCTCCCATCCACCCCTGCCCCAGGCATGACCCCATTCTCCCTCCTGCTCACTTTTCAGACCCCAGTTCCAGCTCCATGCCCCTTCTCCCATCTGTCTCCCACCCAGTCCCTTCTGCCCATCCGAGTCCCCCTCACCCCATCTGGCTCCCACCCAGTCCCTTCTGCTATCCAAGTGCCCCCCACCCTCACCCCATCTGTCTCCAACCCAGTCCCTTCTTCCCATCCGAGTCCCCCTCACCCCATCTGTCTCCCACCCAGTCCCTTCTGCCCATCCGAGTCCCCCTCACCCCATCTGTCTCCCACCCAGTCCCTTCTGCCCATCCGAGTCCCACTCACCCCATCTGCATCCCACCCAGTCCCTTCTGCTATCCAAGTGCCCCCCACCCTCACCCCATCTGTCTCCCACCCAGTCCCTTCTGCCCATCCGAGTCCCCCTCACCCCATCTGCCTCCCACCCAGTCCCTTCTGCTATCCAAGTGCCCCCCACCCTCACCCCATCTGTCTCCCACCCAGTCCCTTCTGCCCATCCGAGTCCCCCTCACCCCATCTGTCTCCCACCCAGTCCCTTCTGCCCATCCAAGTCCCCCTCACCCCATCTGCCTCCCACCCAGTCCCTTCTGCTATCCAAGTGCCCCCCACCCTCACCCCATCTGTCTCCCACCCAGTCCCTTCTGCCCATCCAAGTCCCCCTCACCCCATCTGCCTCCCACCCAGTCCCTTCTGCTATCCAAGTGCCCCCCACCCTCACCCCATCTGTCTCCCACCCAGTCCCTTCTGCCCATCCGAGTCCCCCTCACCCCATCTGGCTCCCACCCAGTCCCTTCTGCTATCCGAGTGCCCCCCACCCTCACCCCATCTGTCTCCCACCCAGTCCCTTCTGCCCATCCAAGTCCCCCTCACCCCATCTGCCTCCCACCCAGTCCCTTCTGCTATCCAAGTGCCCCCCACCCTCACCCCATCTGTCTCCCACCCAGTCCCTTCTGCCCATCCGAGTCCCCCTCACCCCATCTGTCTCCCACCCAGTCCCTTCTGCTATCCGAGTCCTCCCCCACCTTCACGGTCACCCCATCTGTCCCCCACCCTCACCCTGCCTCGTCTTCTCCCTGCCACCCGTCTTTAAAAAGAAATTGTTTGCCGACGCGATAGTGAGCTTACCCTCGCCCCGCCGAGGCCTTTAAATCTTTTGGTCGCCCCGGGTGTCACCAGAAAGGGGGGTGCCGCCGCCGCTCCTCCCGCTGCTCTTCATCCTGGCACCCCCCCCCCCCCCGCACCAGCCCTTTAAATTTATTTGCCGACGCGATAGTGAGCGCAGCACCTCGTGTGGAAGTAAAAGAAGCGAATCCGATCATCTCATTGGGCCTTCCTGCACTGTCCCGCCCTAGAGGAAATAGGAAGTTGCGTCAGAGGAGGGCGGGACAGTGAGGGAAGGGCCAATGAGATGATCGGATCCGCTTCCTTTACTTCCACACGAGGTGCTGCGCTCACTATCGCGTCGGCAAATAAATTTAAAGGGCTGGTGCGGGGGGGGGGGGGGGGTGCCAGGATGAAGAGCAGCGGGAGGAGCGGCGGCGGCACCCCCCTTTCTGGTGACACCCGGGGCGACCAAAAGATTTAAAGGCCTCGGCGGGGCGAGGGTAAGCACCGCGGCGGCGCCCTCCAGAGGTGGGCGCCCCCCTGCGGCGCTTACCTCGCTTACCGCATCGGCACGGCCCTGCCCCTGAATTCAAATCATAGCGCCTCACCTCGACCTCGCTCCTTTGTGAGAAGAGCAGCAGCGGCAGTCTGCAGATTGCCTCCCTTCCAGCCTTCCCTCCCTGTGTCCCGCCCTCACGCAAGTTACGTCAGATGAAGGCGGGACACAGGGTGGAAAGGCCCTCTGCGTCAGTGGCGTAGCCACAGGTGGGGCTGGGTGGGCCGGGGCCCATCCACTTAGGGCTCAGGCCCACCCAACAGCAGCACATATTTAGTGCTAGCTAATGGGGATCCCAAGCTCCGCCAGCTGCCCCTGATGGTGCTGAAAACACTGCTTTCCACTTCAGCAGTCTAAGCTTCCTAAGCTGCTGATACTGGCCTCATTGCATGGGGGGGGGGGGGGGGGGGGGACACTTGGTGCCCACCCACTTCTTGACTAGGCCCACCCAAAATCTGCTGTCTGGCTTCGCCCCTGCTCTGCGTGTGATAGAAAGGGCTTTTTATATTCCTGGTTCAATTAAACACATTTTCTTGGACCTTTCTTCTCACCCAGAGAGATGGGAGCTGACAGAATTGTTAGAGACTTCCAATAAGGACGCTTGGTTGTTGCTATCTTTTCTAAATTATCTGGTACAGATTTGGCTTTAAAATTGCATTTTAGGGAGCGTTTAGCTATTTCTCATACACAACAAGTCCCAGATATTTCACCTCAGACACAGGAGCTAAGGAGGAATTTGCTTGGGCTATGCCTGTAGGCTTTGATGGTAGAAATGTCTTTTTTGTAAAAATATCCCAAGATGTCGTCAGATTAGGGGACCTGTTTACTAAGCTGCGCTATAGACGCACAAACGTTTTAGCATGTGCTAAAAAATTAGCACACGCTAATGCTAGAGACACACATAGAAATATAATTTATTTATTTGTTACATTTGTACCCCGCACTTTCCCACTTATAGCAGGTTCAATGCGGCTTACATAGTAGTAATAAAATTATAAAGTATAGTGCAAACAGGCTAAACTAGTAGAGTAGTAAAGATATGTAAATAGGTAATATTAAAAGGGAGAGGGGGTAGAGGAGGTAGGGGGAGGCAGTGGCGTACCAAGGGAGGGGCGGTGGGGGCGGTCCACCCCGGGTGCCAGTGGGTGGGGGTGCTCCGCTCCCGCCGCCTCCCGTGGCCGTTCCCGCGTTGCCGCACATTAAAAAAACCGGCGAAGCAGCGTCGCAGGCAGCGCCTCGTGCCCTGCTTGTAAAAAAAAAAAAATCAAATCTCCTTCCTCCTTCTCCTCCTCGTCTTGATCTTGACTCGGGCCTTCCAATCAAATTGATTGGAAGGCTCGAGTCGACGTCAAGACGAGGAGGAGAAGGAGGAAGGAGATTTGATTTTTTTTTTTTTACAAGCAGGGCACGTGGCGCTGCCTGCGATGCTGCTTCGCCGGTTTTAACGGGACTGAGGTGGGGAAGGAGAGGGGCGAAAGGGACTCGGGTGGGGGTGTTCAGAGGGGAGAAGGGGACCGGGGTGGGGGTCTCAGACAGGGGAGAAGGGGACTGGGGTGGGGATATCAGAGGGGAGAAGGGAAGGGGAGGGAAGAAGGGGACTGGGGTGGGGAGGGGACTGGGGTGGGGGTCTCAGAGGGGGGAAGGGGAGGGGAGAAGGGGACTGGGGTGGGGATCTCAGAGGGGAGAAGGGGACTGGGGTGGAGGTGTTCAGAGGGGAAAGGGGAGGGGAGAAGGGGACTGGGGTGGGGGGTCTCAGAGGGGGGAAGGGGAGGGGAGAAGGGGACTGGGGTGGGGATCTCAGAGGGGAGAAGGGGACTGGGGTGGGGGTGTTCAGAGGGGAAAAGGGGAGGGGAGAAGGGGACTGGGGTGGGGATCTCAGAGGGGAGAAGGGGAGGGGAGAAGGGGACTGGGGTGGGGGTGTTCAGAGGGGAAAAGGGGAGGGGAGAAGGGGACTGGGGTGGGGAGAAGGGGACTGGGGTGGGGGTCTCAGAGGGGTGAAGGGGAGGGGAGAAGGGGACTGGGGTGGGGGTGTTCAGAGGGGAGAAGGGGACTGGGGTGGGGATCTCAGGGGAGGGGGAGGGGAGAAGGGGACTGGGGTGGGGGTGTTCAGAGGGGAAAAGGGGAGGGGAGAAGGGGACTGGGGTGGGGATCTCAGAGGGGAGAAGGGGACTGGGGTGGGGTGTTCAGAGGGGAGAAGGGGACTGGGGTGGGGGTCTCAGACAGGGGAGAAGGGGACTGGGGTGGGGATATCAGAGGGGAGAAGGGAAGGGGAGGGAAGAAGGGGACTGGGGTGGGGAGGGGACTGGGGTGGGGGTCTCAGAGGGGGGAAGGGGAGGGGAGAAGGGGACTGGGGTGGGGGTGTTCAGAGGGGAGAAGGGGACTGGGGTGGGGATCTCAGACAGGGGAGGGGAGAAGGGGGACTGGGGTGGGGATCTCAGAGGGGAGAAGGGGACTGGGGTGGGGGTGTTCAGAGGGGAAAGGGGAGGGGAGAAGGGGACTGGGGTGGGGGGTCTCAGAGGGGGGGAAGGGGAGGGGAGAAGGGGACTGGGGTGGGGATCTCAGAGGGGAGAAGGGGACTGGGGTGGGGGTGTTCAGAGGGGAAAAGGGGAGGGGAGAAGGGGACTGGGGTGGGGATCTCAGACAGGGGAGGGGAGAAGGGGACTGGGGTGGGGATCTCAGAGGGGAGAAGTGGAGGGGAGAAGGGGACTGGGGTGGGGGTGTTCAGAGGGGAAAAGGGGAGGGGAGAAGGGGACTGGGGTGGGGAGAAGGGGACTGGGGTGGGGGTCTCAGAGGGGGGAAGGGGAGGGGAGAAGGGGACTGGGGTGGGGGTGTTCAGAGGGGAGAAGGGGACTGGGGTGGGGATCTCAGGGGAGGGGGAGTGGAGAAGGGGACTGGGGTGGGGGTGTTCAGAGGGGAAAAGGGGAGGGGAGAAGGGGACTGGGGTGGGGATCTCAGACAGGGGAGGGGAGAAGGGGACTGGGGTGGGGGTGTTCAGAGGAGAGAAGGGGACTGAGGTGGGGGTCTCAGACAGGGGAGGGGAGAAGGGGACTGGGGTGGGGGTCTCAGACAGGAGAAGGGGAGGGGAGAAGGGGACTGGGGTAGGGGTGTTCAGAGGGGAGAAGGGGGCTGGAACTGGGGGCTGAAAAAAGGGGCAGAGAGAGAGAGGGGACAGATCCTAGATGGAAGGGGGAGTGAGAGGGAGGGCAGACCCTGGATGGATGGGAGAGGGAGAGCAAATGGTGGGTTGAAGGGGCAGAGAGAAAGGGCAGGCAGTGGATGGAAGGGACGGCAGAGAGGGCAGACACTGGATGGCAGAGAGAGAGAGAGAGTGAAGACAGATGCTGGATGGAAGGAAGACGGTGAAAAGATGAGGAAAGCAGAAACCAGAAGACAACAAACTGTAAATAAAATATATATGCTTTAGGATAAAGTATTGTAGATGTGTTAAATGTTTATAATAGAACATGTAAATAAGGTAATCTTTTTATTGGACTAATTTTAATACATTTTGGTTAACTTTTGGAGAACAAAACCCCCTTCCTCAGGTCAGGATAGGATACTGTAACAGCACTATACTGTACTGACCCGAGGACGGAGGTTTTGGCCTCTGAAAGTTAAATGTATTAGTCCAATAAAATGGTATTATTTTACTTTCTATATTTGTTTTATTTCTATTTGTTAATTTGTAAAGTGGTGATTGGTACTTGTTAGTTTTTTTCAAATTTACATCTGCTGTCTTTATATTTTGCACAGTACTAGGGGACAGTTTCTGTTTCTGTGGTGTTGCATTGTATGCAGAGTCTGGCATTGGGGGTTCAGTTTAATTTTTGTCTAAATAGAAAGTTTATGATTACTTATTCTATAGTGGATTAGGGTGTATCTGTGTTTGTGAAAAAGACATGGCTTTCAGTTGGCATTGACTGTGCAGGATCTACGATCTGTACTATTCTGTCTGGTTTTGTTTTACAATAGGTGAATTGATGTTCTAGTGCTCACTGTAGTGTTTAAGATGCTTTCCTTTTCCTTGTGTGACTCGTAGAAATGACTGCTTATGGTATGGTAGAATTGCTCTATAGGTCCTGAGTGTTTTGTATTCTCGGCATGCCTAGTACTGGATTTGGGGGGGGGGGGGGGGGGTTAAAAAATGACCGGCCCCGGGTGTCAACTACCCTAGGTACGCCACTGGGGGGAGGTGCTAGTTTTAGTCAAGATTGAGTAAAACAAGGGATAAGGTCGGGGCAAGCATAAGGAAAAATAGGAGGAGGCATGGTCTGAGCCAATGCCGTTGTCGCAGGACCAGGTGATGAAGAGGTGGGTACGTATGGTTAGGTCGTGGCATTTGGATAAGCTTCCTTGAATAGATGGGTTTTCAGCGATTTTCTGAAGGGTAGGTAATCTTTAATAGAACGAATGGGTCTGGGTAGGGCGTTCCAGAGTTGACTGCCTTTGAAGGAGAAGTTGTAATCAAATGAGGATTTATACGTGAGACCTTTGCAGTTAGGGTAGTGCAGGTTGAGGTAATTTCGAGAGGATTCCGAAGTGTTTCTGGTGGGTAGGCCGATCAAGTCGGTCATGTAGCTTGGGGATGCTCCATGGATGATCTTGTGAATCAGTGTGTGGACCTTGAAGTTTATTCGTTCTCTTATAGGGAGCCAATGAAGTTTTACACGAAGGGGTGATGCACTCTCAAATCGTGATTTACCAAAAATGAGTCTGGCTCTATCATTAGCATGTGCTAATTTTCAGAGCGCACTAAAAAGTTAGTGCATCTACGGCTTAGTAAACAGGTCTCTAGTTTAGTGGTAATGATTATGCATTTACTGAACCTAACCAACTGGAAGCTTTGATTAAACAGTATGAATCTGTTTATTAGCCTTTTGAGTCTGATCTTGAGTAAATAGGGTAATTATTTGCACCTATAGGGTAGTAGCATTTACTACATAGATTTCATTCTTTGTTTTTCTTTTCTTTCGTTTTTTTTCCTGAAGCTGCTTTTTTCCTTTTTTTTCTTATGTTTTAGCAGACTATTACAATTATATTTCTTCAAGTGACTCTTATTCAATAATCTGTTTATTTTCCCGTGTTATCTCAATGTGAGTTTAACATGATTGTTCTAATTCTTTAAAATTTTAATTAAAACTAGAAAAAGAAATATTTAAGCAGTTATCTCCACACAAGCATTATTACATTTCTGAGTATTTTTTAACTTCTTGAAATTTGCAAAAGATGTGCTATTTCAGTATTATAACTGGCCCACAGGCCTTTTTGTGGTTATCAGAATATTTATAAAATAAATTTGATATACTGAGTCTACTGGGAAAAACAGTTTATTACGAATGAGTCTCAAATCTGAAATGAACATTCCTTTCAAAGTAGTTCTACATTCTTTTCAAGTAAAAAAAAGTCTGTTCTTAATAAAATGGGATCCTCAATGTTTTGATCAGCCTCAAGGACAGTTGGACCATCATCTTTATCAGAACTGTACCAGTTCTGGAGGAAGAATTGGACCCTTAGCATTATTTAGTATCTGGTTAGCTACTGGACAAAGAGAGAGAGAGGCCATCAATATTATTCAGGATCTCACCAGGAAAGAATAAAACCAGCAACATTAATTGGTATCTCACCAAGTCTGGGGGAGTATGGATGCTGTTTGAACAGACTTGGGGAGAACGGGATCCTCAGTGTTATCACTGTATGATCAATTCCATACAATAGTACTTTCTGTTCTAAGATGGTTAACAGGAGTCTGTCCAAAGTATTTCTTCTCTTTCAGAGATAGTTACCTGACATTTGAAACATCTCCATTCCAGTTTCAGAAATAGAAAAGTAAGTAAAACATCATGATGGCTTACTGGCATTGGCTGTGCCACAGAAAGGCAGTATATCAAACATTTAGAGGCTCATTTTCAAAGCATATAGACTTACAAAGTTACATAGGTTACTATGGGGCTCATTTTCAAAAGAGAAAAACATTCAAAAAGTGGCATAAATCTGCATTTGGACGTTCTTCTCACAAAAACGTCCAAATTGGTATTTTCAAAACCAATTTGTAGACATTTTCCTATGAAGTCCATCAGAAGTGCGCTCAAATCACAAGGGGGCATGTCATGGGCATGTTCAGGGCGGGGTCTGGGTTTTCCTAATACTTGGATGTTTTTCTGCCATAATGGAACAAAACAAAAACATCCGGAGCTGTAAGTTGGACATTTTGGTCTAGACCTGTTTTATTATCAAATAAGCCACAAAAAGTGCCCTAAATGACCACTCGAGGGAATCAGGGATGTCCTTCCCTTACTCCCCCAGTGGTCCTAATACTCTCCCACCCCCCAAAAAAATGTGATTAAAAACATTACTTGCCAGCCTCTGATGTTATACTCAGGTCCATTAGAGCAGTATGCAGGTCCCTAGAGTAGTGGTAGGTACAGTGCACTGCAGACAGATGGACCAAGGCCCATACCATTATTAAAATGGACTTGGGGAAAATCCACTATTTCTGGGATAAGCAGCATAATATGTTTTTTGGGATCTTGCCAGGTATTTGTGACCTGGATTGGCCACTGTTGGAAACAGGATGCTGGGCTTGATGGACCTGTGGTCTGTCCCAGTATGGTAATACTTATGTACCTCTTCCTACCTGTTACACTTGTGGTGGAAAATGTGAGCCCTACAAAACTCACCAGAAGCCCACTGTACCCACATATAGGTGTCTCCTTCACTCATAAGGGCTACTGTAGTGGTTTACAGTTGGGGGTAGTAGGTTTTGGGGGGCTCAGCAGACAAGATAAGGGAACAACGGTGAGATGTGTACCTGGGAGCATATATTTGAAGTCCATTGCAGTGCCCTCTAGGGTGCCCCATTGCTCTCCTGGATGTCTGTGTGGCCAGTCTACTAAGAATGTTACCTCCTCTTGCATCCTAATGGCTTGATTTTGTGCGTTTTTCACTTCGACCTTTTTTTTTTTTTTCAAAAATAGACCACAAAGATAAATGCACAGAGCACAAAAACATCTAGCAAATAGCCATTTTTGAAAAAAAAGATAGATGTTTTTTCTGTTTTGAAAATGACTATATTCGCCACTTGAACTTCGGACATTTTTAGCAAAACGTCCAAAGTTGGACTTAGACGTCATATCAAAAATGCCCCTGCAAGTAACTTTGTAAGACTATGTGCTTTGAAAATGAGCACCTTAATCAACATAAACAGTACAGTATATGGGATGAATAAGGTCCTGATAAAGGGGTACGTCATTAACTGCTGTAGTGCTCCCCCCCCCCCTTTGACCGTGACAAAGTTCTGCATTCTTTTATTGCAAATCCAATTCAGCTTCTACAACTGCTGTGAAGTCCTTGCGTCTGACGTAATCTCTACTGTTGTAGTTTCCATACGTGGAGGTGCCTCTCGAGTGTCCTGGGACACAGTAGTGTCCCCAGTATTTCTGGCATGTTTCTTGGTTCTATGGGCTAAAACATTGTCTTTCTTCTCAAACTTCTTGCCACATATATCACAGGAGAACTGGTAGAGGGAGTCAACATCATGTTTCTTCATGTGCCAGTTCAAAGAAGCCTTCTGACGACAAGTAAAGCCACATATCTCACACCTGAGAAAGAAGCAGAGAGTGAGGGTGATTAAATACATATATTTCATGCCTCATGCAGGGTGATTCTTATACTCCATGACCTCGCACTCGCTCTCAGTACCCCGCCCTCGGAGGGAAGGGAAGGCTGCATATAATATTCACCCACCGAAAGTTCATTCCCTCCCTCCGAAGTTCCAGGGTTGTCGTCCGTCCCCCCTCCCTTCTTCCCAGTTTCAACCTGGAATTGGAAGGGAGGGAGGAAGGATGTTGGAACTTCCCTTAAAAAAACATTAATGGATCCATGGATAAATCCTTCTTATCTGTTCCCTTCTCCACTACTGCCAACTCCAGACTTCACTCCTTCTGTCTCGCTGCACCCTACGCCTGGAGCCCCTACGTCTTGCCCCATCCTTGGCCACCTTTAAATCTAGATTGAAAGCCCACCTCTTTAACACTGCTTTTGACTTGTAACCACTTGTGCCTCTCGCTTCTACCTACCCTCCTCTCCTCTTTCCTCTACACATTAATTGATTTGCTTACTTTATTATTTTTGTCTATTAGATTGTAAGCTCTTTGAGCAGGGACTGTCTTTATTTTGTCACAGTTGCATGAAGCGTACAGCAAAGTCTGCCGAAAGCAGCAGATGGCAGCGGTTGACCAGTCAGAGTGTTTATCACTCTCTAATCTCTTGGAAGCCAGGGGCATTTTGGCATTGAAAAAGGCCAAAAAAGCCAGACATACTAAGGTATGGTATCATGTTCTGGTTATTTTGGGGGATTGTATCCCAGTAGACCAAAATAGAGAGAGTAGAGTGAGGAAGTTGTTTGTTCATTTAAGATTAATTGTAATCAAATGGTAAGCATTACTCAAATTTTGTACTGAGAATTTTATATGATTTGAAGAGACCAGGTATCTGTTGATTTTATTTTCCTACTACCACCACCTCAGCATAAAGGACTTATAAACAAACCGAATACTCAGTGACTGACTGAATTAGAAACCGAGGGCCTGGCATTCAACGTTTGTACAATGGGACTCTTAATGTCTTCCCCTTTTTCCCCCCTGCCCCCCTCCATATGTTTTGAAAAATATATATGTTTTATTATATTTTATTCTTTGCAATATGTCAATATTATTGATTTGATTTGGTTTTTATACATGTTGATTTAAAATTGATTATTGTGGATTATATATGTGATTCTAAACATTATATTGTATATGTGATTTGTCTATATTTTATGATGGGTAATGAATTATATATGCATATGTATGGTTATATATGGTTTTATATTTTGTTTTGTTTTTATAGTTTTACCCCTGACGCAGCCTGAGGGCGAAACGTGGCCACGTCGGGTATTGTTCCAATAAATCTCTTAACCCTCTCTGCTTTTTTGTTTGTTGGTATTATTCAGTAAGCAGTTTTTGTGCCTTTTTGTTTTTTTTGAATAGGATGATCCTCCACACACCTCCAAGGACACTAAGGTCCTCCCAAGGACTATCACTAAGCACACCCTCTCCAAAACATATTACACGATGTGATACCCGCAAGCAAGCCTTCTCCAGATTAGTTCCCACACTCTGGAATGCATTGCCTGAAAGGCTCCGCTTAACACAAGACTATCTCTACTTCAGGAAGCAGGTGAAAGCTTGGTTCTTCAACCAGGCCTTTAATAGAAGAAGTGACTAACTTGTTAGTCTCACTCACACACACAAAGAGTGACACAGACTGCACATATTGCAGCAGGACATGTTTATCCACTCCTACCCTAGCTGAGATCATATTTAATCATCTCTCTGACATCATGTGCAACTTTCTTTAAATCAGTCACCTTACTTTCTAACTCCTCTTATTCTCTTACCTATGTATATGTTCAATCTTTGCTTATACTCTACACTGTCAATTAAAACGTTCTATTACGTATTGTGTTGGCACTATAAGTAGTATACTATGCCATACTTTGTATTGTTAATTTGAATTAATTTGTATTGTTAATTTGTAGCTTCTCCTACATAAGCACGCAAATTTGGAATGAATTACCCAAATCCATAAAAATAACACACGACACAGTGTCCTTCCGTAAACTATTGAAAACTTATTTATTTAAGAAAGCCAAATTATCCTAAATGCAAATTAACAAAACGCAACTATAAAATATGTATTTTCTATATCTCAACTGTTTTTGCTAATTATATTGATTTCTAGTTTAATGATCCTAATTGTTCAAACTATTTTTGTCATGAACGAAGTTTAATCTATTACCTTTAGCTCTTATCATAGGACGAACTTTCCTCCTGTAACCTAACCTAATCTGTCCCTCTACCTCAACTATGTATTTCTCCTATCCTGAACTGGTAATCACCACTTACGGAACTATGTAAGCTACATTGAGCCTGCAAATAGGTGGGAAAATGTGGGATACAAATGTTATAAATAAATAAATATTTTTATTGCTGTAACTGTCTATTGCTCATGTTTGATTTATTCTTACTGTACAGCACCTTGAGTGAATTCATTAACAAAGGCGGTAAATAAAGTCTAATAAATATATAACAATCTAGAGATGGGAATAACTAGTGAGGTAATTAAATCTGCTGATGACACAAAGTTATTCAAAGTTGTTAAATTGCAAGAGGACCTTAACGACACTGGGAGACTGGGCATCCAAATGGCAGATGACGTTTAATGTGAGCAAGTGCAAAGTGATGCATGCGGGAAAGAGGAACCCAAACTATAGCTATGTGATGCAAGGTTCCACATTAGGAGTCACTGCGAAGGAAAAGGATCTAGGTGTCATCGTTGATGATACGTTGAAGCCGTCTGCTCAGTGTGCAGCAGCGGCAAAGAAAGCAAATGGAATGTTAGGAATTATTAGGAAAGGAATGGAAAACAAAAATGATAATGTTATAATGCCTATGCATCAATCCATGCTACTTAATAGCTTCCTAGTGTGTCCACTAGTACTATCTGAAAGGGTAAATAAGCATTCTGGTATTATCACTGGTATTACAAAATGTAATAGAAAATAAGGACAGTTCAGTATAATGAATAATACATACTGGAGGGGTTTCTCTCCTGTGTGGATTCGCCTGTGGATAATTAAGTTACTGCTGGTGCGGAAGGCTCGAGCACAGAACTCACAGATGAAATCACGCTTATCTGTAGGGAGTAAAGGGATGAGAAAATAAAGTTGCTTTTCTGTCATGGGTGCTTCCTGAATGTACCAATTCATCAATCATATAAATGGACATTATCTGACTAAACACCAAAAAGGAGAAAAAGTCCCCTATAAAAAAAATACAGACGTAGCGAAGGACCACCAAAAAGTAGAAGAAGGAAACCTGAGAGTCACACAAGGTTTATTATAATAAAAAAATAAGTCACCAGGTCTACATAAAATAAATCCCCAAAACAGCAGGAGTTCAGAGTGCTGTGCTCACTCTTGGCGGGACGGCGTTTGATTGCAATTCACTGCAAGTAAGTGGTTTTCAAATGTAAGTTTCATTATTCTGCACTGACCCTTTTTGTGTTTCTACTGTAAGAGTTAGACCCCTGAAGCAGATGGGTGTGTCCTGTTGAAAAATGGCCCTATGTCGGATCATATACATGAATGGTGCTGAATAAAGTTTGCTACATCTTACTTCTGGTTGCGAGGATTATTTGGTCCACCCCTACTCTCTGAATTTTTATATCTATGCAGATTATCAAGGGAGGCTCTCCACAAAAGTGGATGAACACAAAATCCCACGGGGTGCAGAAACAGAAAAACAAAGTGGGAAGTAGACCAATGACTTCGGGACGCTGAGACTAAAGCAGTATAAAGTAGAATAAACTTTATTGTAGACTCAACAAAGTACTGTGTTTCGGCCACAGGTCTGCCTCAAGAGTCTTGAGTGGTGTAAATAATTTTCTGAATCACCGTCTCGTCTTGGATGTTACAAAAAGAAATTATGTATCCAACGCTGGATGGTCTAATCAAAGACTTCCAAGATCATCCAACAAAGGTGTAGCGGTACAAAAACGCTTGTCGCTTCTAAAGCATATTTGTACCGCTACACCTTTGTTGGACGATCTTGGAAGTCTGATTAGACCATCCAGCGTTGGATACATAATTTCTTTTTGTAACATCCAAGACGAGACGGTGATTCAGAAATTTACACCACTCAAGACTCCTGAGGCAGACCTGTGGCCGAAACACAGTACTGTGTCGAGTCTACAATAAAGTTTATTCTACTTTATACTACGTTAGTCTTGGCGTCCTGAAGTCATTGGTCCACTTCCCACTTTGTTTTTCTATATCTATGCAGATGACATTCTTTTGGCTTTTCCTTTTTCTCCGTATCAAATTGGTCTTGCTCATGTTCAATCTTGCCTTTGCACTATTCAGTCCTGGCTTTCAGATCACAGACTTATTTTAAACCTCGATTACTGGTTCCCTTTTGATCCCTACAGTTCCTCTTACTTTTTTCAATCAAACTGTGCAGCCTGTTCAATCATTTCAATAGCTGGGCATTATTTTGGACTCACAATTTTTTGCTCAACATATCTTCTCTGTTGTTAAGTCGGGTTTCTGTTCGCTTCGTAGTCTCCATTCTATTCGTTCTTATTTTGACTTTGCTTCCTTACACACTTTGGTACATGCTTTTATTATCTCTAAACTTGACTACTGTAATACTATATTTGCAGGTCTACTGAATTCTCAGCTAAAAAGACTCAGAACACTTCATAACTCTGCTGCCCGTTTTCTCTGTACAGCCAACTGCTCTGATCACGTCACAACTTTGTTCCTCTGACTACACTGGTTGCCTTTTCCTTATAGGTCCTTTTTTCAAGATCAGTTTGGTTCACAAAACTTATCACACTGGTCTCCCTTCTTTCCTTTCTTCCTTGACTATTCCTTATACTTCTTTAAGATCTTTGTGTTCACTTGATTCTTACTGTTTAGTCTTTCCTACACCAAAATCGGCTCACCTGGAATCTACACGACACTCTGCTCTGGAATGACCTATACATAGTAACGTAGTAGATGACGGCAGAAAAAGACCTGCATGGTCCATCCAGTCTGCCCAAGATAAACTCATATGTGTATACCTTACCTTGAATTTGTACCTTACGTTGAATTTGTACCTGTCTTTTTCAGGGCACAGACCGTATAAGTCTGCCCAGCAGTATTTCCCGCCTCCCAAGCACCAGTCCCGCCTCCCATCACCGGCTCTGGTACAGACCGTATAAGTCTGCCCTCCCCTATCCTAGCCTCCCAACCACCAACCCCTCTTCCCCCCACCTGCTCCGCCACCCAATTTCAGCTAAGCTTCTGAGGATCCATTCCTTCTGCACAGGATTCCTTTATGCATATCCCACACATGTTTGAATTCCGTTACCGTTTTCATCTCCACCACCTCCCGCGGGAGGGCATTCCAAGCGTCCACCACCCTCTCTTCTATTCGCTCTGAAAAAACTCACTACTTTTCTATTGCTTTTGGATGTTTTTCTTGACGAGGGTCTTCGTATGTCATTATTAATTTTAAGTACTGTATGCTCGTGGTTTGTGTGCTCTCTTTCCTACCTTAATGGAATTCCGTTTTTCTTTGTATTTTTTAGTATTTTTGTAAACCGACCTGACTTTGATGTTCAGAAAGGGTGGTATAGCAAATTATTTTATAGATCTTTATCATATCTCCCCTCAGCTGTCTCTTCTCCAAGCTGAAGAGCCCTAGCCACTTTAACCTTTCCTCATAGGGAAGTTGTCCTATCCCATTCACCATTTTCGTCGCCCTTCTCTGTACCTTTTCTGCTATATATCTTTTTTTGAGATGTGGTGACCAGAATTGCATATAGTATTCAAGGTGCGGTCGCACCACGGAGCGATACAAAGGCGCGAGCAGGCTGTCTAAATCACTGCTGCTGCAGAAAACAAAGGTGAGGCAACTGGAAGGGGTAAAAAACAGGCCACTGGGGTATTCTGTTCCTTTGCAAAAATGCCCCTTCTTGTGCACTTATACATTTCTAAGTATTTCAATGTAGTGGAGGACAGGGAAAGAAAAAGAATGGGCTGGGAAGGAGAGGGTGAAAAGCCTCATGATGGTGGTGGTGGGGGGGGGGGGGGCGAAAGAGATAATTGGAGATGGTAGAGAGGGAGAGAGGACAGAGAATGGATGCAGAGAGAGAGAGAGAGTACTAGGAATGGGGGGGATAGGTAAGAAAAAAAGAGAACCCTGGGTTTGGTGGATGGGGAAGAGGGGAATCCAGGGAACTAAAGGAAGGAGAAAGTGTAGGAGAAAGGGGAGAGGGAACAGGTGAATGAAAGCATGCAGAGAGAAGCAAAGAAAATACAAAAATATCCACTCTGAGGGTACGAGACAAATAAGAGAGCACACTGAAACAGAAAAAGGAGAATGAGACTAGAATGAATGAGGAGTCAGAAGTGGAAGTAAGAAAAAACAGAGAACACTCAAAGAAGAGGATGGAAATCAAAATATAGAATCCAGACTGGCAAATTGTTTGAATTTTGGCAAGAATTTCCTATTTTTCCCCCAGTGGCGCACCAAGGGGAGGGGGGGGGCGGTGGGGGAGGTCCGCCCTGGGTGCACGCCGCTGGGGGGTGCCGCGGCGCGCGCCTGTCAGCTGCGACTTCGAATCGCTACGCTAAATTCTCTTGTTCGCTGCAGAGGGAGGGAGCTGCAGCGAACGAGAGAATTTAGTGTAGTGATTCGAACTCGCAGCTGACAGGCGCGCGCCGCGGCACCCCCCCCTAGCGGCGTGCACCCGGGGGGTGTCATTTCGCCGGGGGGGGGGGGGGCGCATCGGCGATCTGCCCCGGGTGTCGTCGACGCTAGGAACGCCACTGCTTTCCCCTCCCTCCACCATGTAATAGCTAGTCTAGGGTAAGGGAAACAGCTATCTTTCCTTCTCATGCATCCCTAAAAAAACTGATGGTGTGCCTTGAGAATTTTTGCACCTTTGTAATTGTGCCACGAGATAAAAAAGGGTGAAAATCACTGACCTAGTCACATAAATGGGGTTTCAAAGGTAAGCACCGTCTTTTAAAAAAATAATCCATCAACAACATGGGACAACAGTTTTTTGAGAGTTGTTAACTAACGTTCCCTCTAGGCTGCATGGGAATCCTCTGCCTGCATTCCTCCTGGTGGGGGTAGTGCTTTCATACTTCAGACCTGTTCTGCGCAATTGAAAATGCAATATCAAAGCCCTCCTCCCCCATCAGCAGGATTGCAGGTGGAGCGACTCCTGCTTAGCTTAGAGGGCATGTTGTTGATAACTTCCCCTCTTCTAAACAGAAAGGTAATCTGAAATAGATGCTAGGGTGAAGCCTTCTAAGGGAGCCTGATATTCAGTGCCAGTTCCCACATAACTAACCGAGCACACTGCACTGCAGAAATAGCTAACCAGGCAAAGTTAGGACTGCTATATGGGAATGGCACAGAATATTAGCCAAATATGGATAGCCTCAGGCCAACCAAATTTGAGAATGGGCTGCATGTTTAAGTTCACAGCATGCCAGCATTTACATACTGTAAAGTTTACATTCACATGCACAAATGGCAGTAGGACCTCCACCGCTATTCAATGATTACGCACTAAAATGGCTTATGTAAGGGAGTATTCACAGAGGAGAGACATGGGTGGGGCAGACGTGGGGTCAACATTTATACACTTAAATTATAGAATACTATAAATGACGTGTAAATGTCTCATTTAGGTGCTAGCATTACACCAGCCACAGTAAATGTTAATGCATCATGGTCAGTGGCGTAGGAAGGGCGGGGCGGTGGGGGCGGTCCGCCCTGGGTGCACGCTGCCTTGTAGCGCTATAGAAATGCTAAATAGTAGTAGTAGTAGTAGTAGCAGCAGCCGCGCGCCTATCAGCTCTGCTGGTTCCCTGCTCCCTCTGCTCCGGAACAGAGGGAGCAGGGAGCCAGTGGAGCCAACAGACACGCGGCTGCTCTCTGCACCCTCCAGCAGCCAAGAATGCAGCCAGGGGGGAGGGGGGGGTGTCGTGCTTAACCCTGGGGGGACGGACGTCACTGCACCCGGCGGGGGGGGGGGGGGGGGGGGGGGGGGTGCGCAGCGGCGATCCGCCCCAGGTGGCTGCCGACCTAGGAACGCCACTGATCATGGTGTCAACTTAGGGCCTAATTCTCTATAGGCTGCCTACTGTTAGGCCCTAGGACACTGTGCATTAAGCATGAATTCTGTAACAAAGACTTACATGGGGACAGAAATCTAACCTGTTCCCTCTGGAATCTTACCCATCCCTGCAAGAATTTAACCCGTTCCCACCCGTCTCTGCAAGAATAGTTAGACTCTGGAATTCATTGCTGGAAAAAATGTTAAGGCGGTTGACTTAGCAGACTTTAAAAAAGGGTTGGACGGCTTCCTGGAGGAAAAGGCCATAGAATGTTATTGAATGGACGTGGAAATAATCCACTATTTCTGGGATGGACGGGACAAATTGTTTATTATTTTGGCCGCTGTCGGAGACAGGGTGCTGGGCTCGATGGACCCTTGGTCTGTCCCAGCATGATGATGCTTATGTACTTATGACCTAGAGATGGGAGTAACTAGTGAGGTAATTAAATTCGCAGATGACACAAAGTTATTCAGGGTCGTCAAGTCGTAGGAGGAGTGTGAAAGATTACAGGAGGACCTCGCGAGACTGGGGGATTGAGCATGCCAGTGGCAGATGAAGTTCAATGTTGAGAAGTGCAAAGTGATGCAGGTGGGTAAGAGGAACCCGAATTACAGCTACGTCATGCAAGGTTCCGCGTTAGGAGTCACGGACCTAGAAAGGGATCTGGGAGTCATCGTTGATAAGACGTTAAAAACTTCTGCTCAGTGTGCTGCGGTGGCTAAGAAAGCACACAGAATTTTGAGTATTATTAGGAAAGGGATGGAAAACAAACACGAGGATGTTATAATGCTGTTCTATCGCTCCATGGTGCGACCGCAACTCGAGTATTGTGCCCAATTCTGCTTGCCGCATCTCAAAAAAAGATATAAAGGAATTAGAGAAGGTGCAGAGAAGGGCGACGAAAATGATAAAGGGAATGGAACGACTTCCCTATGAGGAAAGGCTGAGAAGGTTAGGGCTCTTCAGCTTGGAGAAAACGCGGCTGAGGGGTGATATGATAGAAGTCTACAAGATAATGAGCGGAATAGAGCGGACAGATGTGAAGCGTTTATTTACACTTTCAAACAACAACAAAACCAGGGGATACAAGATGAAGCTAGAATATGGTAGATTTTAAACAAATAGGAGAACGTTTTTCTTTACTCAGCGTGTAGTTAGACTCTGGAACTCGTTGCCAGAGAATGTAGTGACAGCAGCTGGCCTTACAGAGTTTAAGGGGGATTTGGACAGATTGCTGAGTGAAAAGTCCATTAAACATTATTAAAAATCATTTTTTTTTGGAGGGGGGTTGCCAGGTTCTTGAAGCCTGGATTGGCCACTGTCGGAGACAGGATGCTGGGCTTAATGGACCCTTGGTCTTTTCCCAGTATGGCGATGCTTACAGTGGGGGAAATAAGTATTTGACCCCTTGCTGATTTTGTAAGTTTGCCCACTGACAAAGACATGAGCAGCCCATAATTGAAGGGTAGGTTATTGGTAACAGTGAGAGATAGCACATCACAAATTAAATCCGGAAAATCACATTGTGGAAAGTATATGAATTTATTTGCATTCTGCAGAGGGAAATAAGTATTTGATCCCCCACCAACCAGTAAGAGATCTGGCCCCTACAGACCAGGTAGATGCTCCAAATCAACTCGTTACCTGCATGACAGACAGCTGTCGGCAATGGTCACCTGTATGAAAGACACCTGTCCACAGACTCAGTGAATCAGTCAGACTCTAACCTCTACAAAATGGCCAAGAGCAAGGAGCTGTCTAAGGATGTCAGGGACAAGATCATACACCTGCACAAGGCTGGAATGGGCTACAAAACCATCAGTAAGACGCTGGGCGAGAAGGAGACAACTGTTGGTGCCATAGTAAGAAAATGGAAGAAGTACAAAATGACTGTCAATCGACAAAG
This sequence comes from Microcaecilia unicolor, assembly GCF_901765095.1. Lineage (NCBI taxonomy): Eukaryota > Metazoa > Chordata > Amphibia > Gymnophiona > Siphonopidae > Microcaecilia > Microcaecilia unicolor. Next base: position 84,802,405 of record NC_044042.1, on the reverse strand, counting down.
ATCTGGGGCTCCACGCAAAATCTCACCTCGTGGGGTATCCTTGATCATGAGGAAGGTTAGAAATCAGCCTACAACTACAAGGGGGGAACTTGTCAATGATCTCAAGGCAGCTGGGACCACTGTCACCACGAAAACCATTGGTAACACATTACGACATAACGGATTGCAATCCTGCAGTGCCCGCAAGGTCCCCCTGCTCCGGAAGGCACATGTGACGGCCCGTCTGAAGTTTGCCAGTGAACACCTGGATGATGCCGAGAGTGATTGGGAGAAGGTGCTGTGGTCAGATGAGACAAAAATTGAGCTCTTTGGCATGAACTCAACTCGCTGTGTTTGGAGGAAGAGAAATGCTGCCTATGACCCAAAGAACACCGTCCCCACTGTCAAGCATGGAGGTGGAAATGTTATGTTTTGGGGGTGTTTCTCTGCTAAGGGCACAGGACTACTTCACCGCATCAATGGGAGAATGGATGGGGCCATGTACCGTACAATTCTGAGTGACAACCTCCTTCCCTCCGCCAGGGCCTTAAAAATGGGTCGTGGCTGGGTCTTCCAGCACGACAATGACCCAAAACATACAGCCAAGGCAACAAAGGAGTGGCTCAGGAAGAAGCACATTAGGGTCATGGAGTGGCCTAGCCAGTCACCAGACCTTAATCCCATTGAAAACTTATGGAGGGAGCTGAAGCTGCGAGTTGCCAAGCGACAGCCCAGAACTCTTAATGATTTAGAGATGATCTGCAAAGAGGAGTGGACCAAAATTCCTCCTGACATGTGTGCAAACCTCATCATCAACTACAGAAGACGTCTGACCGCTGTGCTTGCCAACAAGGGTTTTGCCACCAAGTATTAGGTCTTGTTTGCCAGAGGGATTAAATACTTATTTCCCTCTGCAGAATGCAAATAAATTCATATACTTTCCACAATGTGATTTTCCGGATTTAATTTGTGATGTGCTATCTCTCACTGTTACCAATAACCTACCCTTCAATTATGGGCTGCTCATGTCTTTGTCAGTGGGCAAACTTACAAAATCAGCAAGGGATCAAATACTTATTTCCCCCACTGTATGTACTTACGTACTAATTTAACCCATCTCCACCAGAATTTAATGGTACCTAAAAAACAAAAATTTCGGTTTGCTCTCTCAGTCTCAGATGACTTGTCTCTGATTCACTAGTCACCACATGCCTGCGCCAATAGGAATAGGTCAGGTGTCAGAGCTGAGGCCTGCATATCAGCCCAGGAGCAGAGAGGGTTAATGGAAGACTTTCTGCATCTGCGCTGTTCAAGCAAGGAGGACGAGACGGAGGAGGTGGCACTCAAAAAACTTGGTAGGCGAGAGGCTGGTGCAGGTGCAGCTTACACTTCCATGTGGACCCTGCAGGAACTGCTTTTGTCCCCCACGGGAACCCTGCAGGAACTGCTTTTGTCCCCACGGGAACCCTGCAGGAACTGCTTTTGTCCCCACGGGAACCCTGCAGGAACTGCTTCCGTCCCCACGAGAACCCTGCAGGAACTGCTTTTGTCCCCACGAGAACCCTGCAGGAACTGATTTTGTCCCCACGAGAACCCTGCAGGAACTGCTTTTGTCCCCAGGGGAACCCTGCAGGAACTGCTTTTGTCCCCATGGGAACCCTGCAGGAACTGCTTTTGTCCCCACGAGAACCCTGCAGGAACTGCTTTTGTCCCCAGGGGAACCCTGCAGGAACTGCTTCCGTCCCCATGGGAACCGTGCAGAACTGCTTCCATCCCCGCGGGAATCCCACAGCCCCCGAGAGGATTCCTGTGGAATTCCCACGAACCCCATTCCCGTGTAGGTCTCTATTCAGTTTTGGCAATTGCGTGCAGAACTGGTGCAGGGTGATCAAAGCTGCTCACTATGTGGATAGTGGCTATTGCCACTGTCTGTATAATGACAGCAAGAGGTGCTGGCCAAATATATTCAATGCCACCGCTTGTGTGGACCACAGGACTGAAAATATGTTGATTATTTAAACACCATCACCAGGGATTTAAACGAATGTTGTATTTCAAATACTGGCTAATCATTTCCCAGAATTCCCAGAAGCAAAAAATCAGTAAAAGTCATCAATCACTCCACCTGTATTACTTAAACAGAACAACTTGTTATATCCTCATTGGAAGGCCAATGTTTTTGGATTCCTTGAGGACCAAAATAGTCTTCCTAAGAGGTGGAGGAGTGGCCTAGTGGTTAGGGTGGTGGGCTTTGGTCCTGGGGAACTGAGTTCGATTCCCACTTCGGGCACAGGCAGCTCCTTGTGACTCTGGGCAAGTCACTTAACCCTCCATTGCCCCATGTAAGCCGCATTGAGCCTGCCATGAGTGGGAAAGCGCAGGGTACAAATGTAACAAAAATAAAATAGATACTATTTGAGATTCTACATGGAATGTTGCTATTCCACTAGCAGCAACATTCCATGTAGAAGGCTTCTGTTTCTGTGAGTCTGACGTCCTGCACGTACGTCAGGACGTCAGACTCACAGAAGCCTGCGCGGCCACATTGGTGATCTGCAAGGGCCGACTTCTACATGGAATGTTGCTAGTGGAATAGCAACATTCCATGTAGAATCTCAAATAGTAGCAACAGTGGAGGAGTGGCCTAGTGGTTAGAGTGGTGGACTTTGGTCCTGAGGAACTGAGTTCAATTCCCACTTCGGGCACAGGCAGCTCCTTGTGACTCTGGGCAAGTCACTTAACCCTCCATGAGCCTGCCATGAGTGGGAAAGTGCGGGGTACAACTGTAACTAAAATAAATATAGTAAACTGCTCTCTTGAAATTATACTACGGAATTGTGAGCCTACTTTGACTGATATTAGGATTTGAACATGCCAAATGGTTTTACCTTGAAATCAGCATGAGCAACTATCACTGACACAGAGAAGCAGCTCTCCTAGCTTGGTCAGTAGGAAATCCCTGTCTCTTTTCACATTGCTCTTTATTTCCCCTACGTTCTTTTTTCAACCCATCAAAGAACATAACTGCAGTCACGGTATCATACCACTATGACGCTTCTCATGCTCCTTCAGGTGCTTTTTGAAGTTGAAGGATTTCCCACAGCTGGGCTCAGAGCAGGTGAAGGTTTTCTGTTGCTCGTGCTGATACTTCTTGTGGTGCTGCAGATATCAAGGCAGAAACAGTACTTTATTTTAGCTAAAATGACTATAAAGCAGGCTTTTCCAGGGATCGTGTCCAACAACAAGAACTAACTACTCTTAAAGATATGAGTAAGGACATATGATGGCTGTTAAAATGTCTCATTTTAATTTGAGCTAGAGGAAGGAGTTCTTTTGTTTTTCATGCCTTAACCCTCGTCCCTGAAGCAAGCAATTGAAACCTGCAGAGTCGGGCGGTTTCAGGGGAAGGCAGTGTGGAATAAAGAGGAATAAAGTGGAAGAATTCCCATGAGACTGGATAAGTACTCAGCTTTTCACCTTGCACATTTGTTTTAAAAGATTGAAAGTTTAAAGTATTTAGTCCATTACTTTGCACATTTGGTTTAAAAAGATTGAAAAATTGTAGCACAGTGGTGTCGGGAAGCAATAATATAGAAAAAAAGAAAAAAAGTCTTCCGAACTCACTGCAGGGATACCCGATGAAAGAAACGCTATACCATTTCAGAGCAGTATGCTTGACTGCATGAGAAGTGGCAAAATCATCTGAGGGTTCCCTTGCTACTCACGGGTGTGCATTGTATTACAAATATTGGATGAGTGGACTAGTGCATTGGTGATAGCTGAGACTTTAATAATCGGTGGCTAAGGTCCTGGTTTATTTTGTTTAGTTTTGGCTGTTAAAATGTAACATTTTGATGGTTTTAATGATTTAACATGTAGTCAGGTGTCATGCATCTACACCAAGTTGAACCACGGAGTCACAGGGTACAAATGAATGCTGCAATCTCTACAGTATGGTAACAGCAGTTAGCATATCTGGGTTCAGAAAAGGTTCAGACAAGTTCCTGGAGGAAAAGTCCATAGTCTGCTATTGAGAGAGACATGGGGAAGCCACTGCTTGCCCCGGGATTGGTAGCTTGTAATCATGTTACTCTTTGAGATTCCAAAATCTTGTTCCTTTTTGGGATTCCAGAAAGTTGCCAGTATTTGGGTTTCTGCAGGTACTTGGCCACTGTTGGAAGCAGGATACTGGGCTAGATGGAACATTGGTCTGACCCAGTATGGCTACTCTTAAGTTCCTATGTCAGAATCCAACCTTCCCCCCCCCCCCAAATTTTATTTTATAGGAACAAAACACAGGGAAAAAAAGGCAGCGAGTCACAAACATTCATTTCTCAGAAACTTGACAAATCTTTTTATGAAGAAGATAGATATGCACAGGCAAATCTTGCATATGCCTAGGATCTAATGGGTTGATATTCTGCGGTACTTACAAAGAAGGAGCCTGCTCCTACCTGGATAAGCACCACTCACCAGTGTCAGCCAATGAAAATCTTTCTAGAGCACTCCAGCACTACCTGGAACGTACTAGGGCAATCTGGGTAGGTCCAATATTCAATGACTATATCCAGATAACTATTTATGCAAAGTAGATCAGACTGATAGTTGTTTTAACATGTTCGGATAGCTGTAACCTGTAATGTTAATGTCATAACAAGACTATGTAAGCCACATTGAGCCTGCAAATAAGTGGGAAAATGTGGGATACAAGAACAATAAACAAATAACCAAAATAAATAAATAAATAGCTGAAGATCTGGGTACAGAGAACCTCCAGTGGCCAGCATTAAAAAAATACTGACCACTGTGGGTTAGATATTACCCCCGCTACCTTATCCAGATAGCAGCTGAACATTGCAGCTACACAAATAATTTTTTTTGCCTGTCCTTCTCTGACCTTTCCTATACAGATTATATCTCGCCAATGAAAGACTTGAACAGCTCAATGCAACTTATATAAGTTTTAGAACTCTGTAAATAGGCCACTTTATGTTTATTGTAAACATCTGATTGTGTATGCCACGTCAAGGCAATGTTATACATTCAGTGGCCACTGGTGAATATATAGGTTGTTTTGAATATTGGTCCATGTAAATCTAGAAGATGTAATAGAACATTTTGATAAATTAAAGAGTAACAAATCACCAGGACTGGATGGGATGCACCCCATAGTTTTGAAGGAGCTCAAACAAAGCATTGCTAACCCAATTTTACATAGACTATTGAGATGGGAAGATGTCTTGGTATTTTACAAAAGGCCCTGGACTCTACAAACATTGATCTTAGTAGAACTTAGGCTTGTCTAGACGCGGTTGTCAATTGGTTGGCAGAGAATTGCTTGGAATTGAATTTGTTGAAGTCAGTAGCCATTTGGCTATCAGATAGGCAATCTATTCCAACAGTGTCCCCCACCTTTAACAATGTACCTATTAATCTTGTATCTGAGTTTTGGTATTTGGGGGGTGCTGATTGATCAGACAAGATAGGGCTTGGAGCTTGGCAGGAACCCAGAGACAATCCAGGGCTTGGAGCTTGGCAGGAACTCAGACATAAGGCAGGGCTTGGAGCTTGGCAGGAACATGGAGACAAGACAGGGCTTGGAACTTGTCAGGAACTCGGAGACAAGGCAGGACTTGGAGCTTGGCAGGAACCCGGAGACAATGCAGGGCTTGGAGCTTGGCAGGAACTCAGACATAAGGGAAGGGAAGGGAAATGGGACTTGATATACCGCCTTTCTGAGGTTTCTGCAACTACATTCAAAGCGGTTTACATATATTCAGGTACTTATTTTGTACCAGGGGCAATGGAGGGTTAAGTGACTTGCCCAGAGTCACAAGGAGCTGCAGTGGGAATTGAACCCAGTTCCCCAGGATCAAAGTCCACTGCACTAACCACTAGGCTACTCCTCCACTGGAAGGGCTTGGAGCTTGGTAGGAACTTGGAGACAAGACAGGGCTTGGAGCTCCACTGGAAGGGCTAGGAGCTTGGTAGGAACTTGGAGACAAGACAGGGCTTGGAGCTTGGCAGGAACTCGGAGACAAGGCAGGGCCTGGAGCTTGGCAGGAACCCGGAGACAAGGCAGGGCCTGGAGCTTGGCAGGAACCTGGAGACAAGGCAGGACTTGGAGCTTGGCAGGAACCTGGAGACAAGGCAGGACTTGGAGCAGCATCAGGAACAGGAACAAGGAAGGCACTGGACTACAGCAGGAACAGGAACAAGACTGGAACTAGAACAAAGTTAGAGACCTCGTTGTGAAGGCCCCGAGGAAATGTAGGAGCCTTCCTTAAATACCTGGTAGGCCAGAAGCAGAACTCCTCAGGCGTCGCCAGAATTTCAGCACACTGCCCCTTTAAGGGCAGCTCTTCAGCGTACATGTGCGCCTAAGGGAAAGCCTTTAACGCTGCCACACCAGAATGCATGGCACGGGACCAGGCCGCGAGGCAGGAAGAGTGATGGAGAGCAGCGTGGACTCAGCCTGATGCCCCCTAAGGCGTCCAAAGATGAGCGGGGCGCGAGTCACGGCACGAGCTGTGATACAAGTCAGCTATTGCCACTTGTAAAATCCAAAATGCAGTATTTATCTATAGTGGTGCAATAGTTTCTGATGTAAGGATGCACCCATAACAGTCTTCGAAGTTATAACTTTAATACATCCTTTAATACTCAATATTTAAATTACGAAAATTTTCAAATACAGTTTGTTATTGAATATTAGCCTTAATGTACAGATATTCACAGCAAATGTTTGGAGTTGTTTTAGTTTCCGTTATTTTAGTAATTTCAGTGCCTGGACATGTAGCATGAAGATTATGCAATCAGTTCCATCCCGCCCTATCCCACTTTAGCTCCCCAAACAGTTGAGTTTCAGACCACATATGGTCATCTATTTACTTTCCTCTAGATAGAGTCTTTCACTCTATTCTGGATTATACACTTACATTCAGGTATTGACGATTAGAGAAGATTTTGCTGCACCCTCCAAAGTCGCACAAAAGAATTTCACGCTTTGCCGTCCTCCTGCAGAGACATATGGCAGAAAAGGGAGAGTGTGAGCTTCAGAACAGTATGTACTGATCCTTATTTTAGAAGCATCCCTACATGCAAATGGCTGATTTTACACTGGTAGATTGGCATACACATATAAAGTCATTTTCAAAAGAAGGCTATTTACATGTGATAATGCTCGCTACGTTTACTGTGCCAGGAGGATGGTGAAGCAGAGAGATGAAGTGGTTAGAGCAGGTCTAACGTATTTATTTTATTGTGAACATTTATATCCCACATAATCCCACCAAGGCAGGCTCTATGTGGCGTACAATGTTAGGAGAAAAGTACAACGTAATAGCAGTAGGGCAAAGTAGAGAAGGGGAAGGGAGGGAAAACTGCAGGGGAAAGGAAGGCGGAGATGCAAAAGATCAAGCAGCTGAGGAGAATGATCGATCACATAGGTAGGTCTTCATGGATTTCTTGAATAGGCTGTGATCAGAGGTCTCTTTTAACGCAGATGGCAGAGCATTCCAATAAAGGGGACACTGGAAGCAAAATGAAGAGGCAAAGAGCAGCTTATATCTTAAGTTCCTGCAGTTAGGAAAGTGGAGATTGAGATAGGTGCGGGACGACTGCACGGAATTCCTAGGTGGGAGGTCGACCAGGCTGAACATGTAGGAAGGAGCGTCCCCGTATATAATCTTGATGTGGATTCTCCATCTTACAATGGAAATCTCAGTAGGGGACAGCTATTAATGCCTAGGTCCGGTGCCCATCATCGCCCCTGAGCATAGATTCTATCTCATCATTCCTACCAATTTTCTGATGCCCCTCATTCTCCTGTGAGCCATCTGCTTCCTTCTCCCAGCAACAACAGATCCTCCATCCCATCTGATCCCCCCACCCTCCGATTGTCCCCTCCCCCAGGTGCCATCTCCATGAAAGAAGCCTTACCTCTTCCATGGCAGAAATAACTCCCCCTCCCCGAGGCTCTCCAGCAGACACCTACATCTCCACTCTACTATCCTTGTCCCTGGCTTTACTGGGACTCCTGGTGTCTAGCGGGAGCATAATCTCCACTTGCCCCAAGTTCAAAAATGGGTGTTGTTGTGACTCTGTGGCAATCTAGTGGTAGTACTGCTAGGAGTCAAGATGTCAAAGAGGATCAACAGGAGTGATGAGGGGGAAGGGGACCTGGAGCTACAGGATTGAGGCATGTTGAGAATGGGAACAGTAGTGTGTGTGTGGACGTCAATGTGCAGTCCTCGGGGTCAGCCCAAGGTTATCTGAATCCCTAGGCAAAACCAACATCTGTGCACCCTCTCCCAGTGCTGGTGCAATGGTATAAGGTACCCCAGTCAAACCTTCAGCTTTGCTCCAACAACTTATTTTTTCAAACTCCTTGGACACCCCTCCCCCCGTGCCACAGCAATCATGATCACCACAACATTACCCCTCCTAGAATAATCTGGGTGAATGGGTAGTTTGAAAACTGCTCGCCCTCCCTGCTGGTAAATGTAACTTCTGTTGCTGTTGTTGTTTTTTTCAACTTTGTGCAGTTGTGTATTGTTTTGCTTTGACTCCAGCTACTGTTGCCTGGTTTTGTCTAATGGTTGGGCTGGTTCTTGCAGTCGTACAGCTCTACATTTAGCTGACCTTCCAATAAAAGCTGTGGAAATTCTCCACATTCCTACCTAGATATGTAAATTCCCCACTTCATGTCCTTCCTAAACTAGGTCCATTATTTCAATAATCGTTTAAGATTTATGGAATACTGTTTTGCAGTAGTATTACAAATCTTGGATAATTGCACAAAAATGGATCACTAAATTGGATGCCTGACACTTATGATTCCATGACATCACACAGTTATGCAAAATATAAAAAGTTAAAATGTTTTTCTCTTAGAAAATACAGAATACGTTATAAAGGCTTCTAACATCTCATGCTAGTGTTATTCTGTGTCAGCCATCCCTTTGGATGTATATTTTAAGAATGATGTGATCCATTCGATCTTTTTGGATTGAACAGAATATAAATTTTAATAAAGAAATGAAAATGAAATCTTACTGATTTGCAAGGAATTGCTGGCATTTGTTTAGATGGCTATTTTCAAAAGAAGATTCTCTGCAGGTAATTTATTTATATTTATTTATTAGGATTTATTTACCGCCCTTTTGAAGGAATTCACCCAAGGCAGTGTACAGCAAGTATACGTCAAACATAAGCAATAGACAATTACAGCAGTAAAAATATTCAAACAACAATAAACAATATGGTGTGGAAGGGCATAATCAAAGAGGCGCCCAAGTTTTCCTGAGGATGTCCTCGCAGGACGTCCAGGCAAAGGGGCGGGGAAACCCGTATTATCGAAACAAGATGGGCGGCTATCTTTCGTTTCAATAATACGGTAGGGGACTCCCAAATCTCCACATTTAGGTCGTCCCCAGGTTTCGGCAATAATGGAAACCGAGGACGCCCATCTCAGAAACTACCAAATCCAAGCCCTTTGGTCATGGGAGGAGCCAGCATTCATAGTGCACTGGTCCCCCTCACATGCCAGGACACCAACCGGGCACCTTAGGGGGCACTGCAGTGGACTTCACAAATTGCTCCCAGGTGCATAGCTCCCTTACCTTGGGTGCTGAACCTCCCAAAACCCACTCCCCACAACTGTACACCACTACCATAGACCTTATGGGTGAAGGGGGGCACCTACATGTGGGTACAGTGAGTTTCTGGTGGGTTTTGAAGGGCTCACATTTACTACCACAAGTGTAACAGGTAGGGGGGGTGGGCCTGGGTCCGCCTGCCTGAAGTGCACTGCACCCACTAAAACTGCTCCAGGGACCTGCATACTGCTGTCAGGGAGCTGGGTATGACATTTGAGACTGGCAAAAAATATTTTTAAAGTTTTTTTTTTAGGGTGGGAGAGGGTTAGTGACCACTGGGGGAGTAAGGAGAGGTCATCCCCGATTCCCTTCGGTGGTCATATGGTCAGTTTGGGCACCTTTTTGAGGCTTGATCACAAGAAAAAAAGGACCAAGTAAAGTCGGCCAAGTGCTCATCAGGGACGCCCTTCTTTTTTCCATTATCGGCTGAGGACGCCAATGTGTTAAGCACACCCCAGTCCCGCCTTCGCTATGCTTCCAACACGCCCCCAGGAACTGGTCGTCCCCGTGACGGAAAGCAGTTGAGGACGCCCAAAATCGGCTTTCGATTATGTCGATTTGGGCGACCCTGGGAGAAGGATGCCCATCTCCCGATTTGTGTCGAAAGACGGGCGCCCTTCTCTTTCGAAAATAAGCCTGAAAGTATGCTACATTATAATGCCAACACAATACACAATAAAACATTTTAATAGACAGCACGGGGTGTAAGCAAAGATGGAACATATAGATAGGTAAGATAGAGTAACAGGAGTAAGAAAATAAGTGACTAGTTGAAGAGAGTTGCAAATGAGGTCAGAAAGATGCTTGAGGGGTCACATGATGCGGAAGAGCTGAGCGGACGCTTCTAAGACCGGCTCCGACCCAGAGGTCCAAAAAGCTGCAAATTTATCTGCAATATAGCCCCCGAATTGGTCCCTAGACGGTCAGGTAGTAATTTTGAAGACAAAAGCTTCTGTTGTGCTGGGCTGTGGGACCATATCCATTGGAAGGAAGGCGGGTATGCCCGCTAAGACCCCGCGGGGGAAGAAGAAGAGCGTTTACAGCACGCAGCTAAAGATGGCGGCAGTGCCCGAGACCTTGACTACAGGGACGCTGTAGGCGGATATAATACGTGACTTGGTCCAGCAGACCTCAGCGGTGCTGGAGGAAAAGCTGTCTAAATTACAATCCTCGGTGGACCAAATCCGAGAATCTTTCGAGAGACACAGTGCACATCTGCAGCAGGTGGAGGAGCAGGTGTCGCAGTGCGAAGATCTGGCGGAAGGCACGAATGGGAGAGTAGCAGCGCTAGAACAAAAGTGCGATCAGCTTGCACGGAAAGCAGATGCTCTTGAAAACTACAGCAGGCGCAATAATCTCAGGATTGTCGGCGTACCTGAGTCGGTAAAGGAAACGGAGCTATGGAAGTTTGTGGAACAGTGGCTTCCCACGCAGTTGGGCCTGCAATTGGAAGGAGGCGTAATGTGTGCGGAGAGGGTCCACAGAGTAGGAGCCACACGTGAGAACGAACGCAGACCGCGACAAGTGCTGGCTACGATTTTCAACTATATGGATAAAGAAAAAGCCCTGCAGGCGTACAGAGGAAAACATGGCCTTGAATTTGAGGGACAGAAAATACTATTATTTCAGGACTACTCTGCAATTGTGTTGGATCAAGGGAAGTTAATGGGATGCCACTGCAAACGCCTATATGACAAGGGCATTCGCTTTGCTCTGCTGTATCCTGCAAACGTACGCGCCCTGCATGACAATAAAACAATGTACTTCACAGAACCCGCAGAGCTGGGAACATTTGTGGACAGATTGTAGTGCTGGCGTTTGAGGGGAGAAGGGGCAACTGAGAGAGACTTGGCCGCAGGAGTGTTAGGGACTTGCTGCGAGGTGTGGAGAGCTCGACTCTCGGGTGCCACGGACATAATCATCATTGTCCTGGGAGCGGGGTTGTAAGGACAGAAGAGGCATACGGCCTCTGCAGTCTGAAAGCTCGAGTGTTTTCTGTGGGCAGCCTGCATACAGAAGTTTGAATGTTGTCAGCAAGTACTGTTTTTCTTTCTCTTTTTCAGAAGTTAAGTCAGTTGGGGGGGCATTAGTGGGGGAAGGAGGGAGGGCGCGGGAGGAGGAGTCCGGGAGAGTAGGTGGTGTGAGAGGAAGGAGTAAGTGTTGTGAACTGGTGTGATAAGGGGGTATGCATGGAACAGCTGGGGGGCTCGGGTTTTGGTTTACAGGGGGGGGGTTGTGGATGCATGAGTAGATGGGGAAGGTGGGGAAGAGCAGGGGGGAGGGTACTGTCCAGTTCATCAAATTCAAGAACCACGGGGCAGCTGGGAAGGCGGGGGGGGGGGGGGGGGGCATGGTCCCTTCGGGAGGTGGATTGGTGTTTTTTCCTCAGGCACATAAGGATATGGTCGTCTGGGAGCCCAGCTGGGGGGGTTCTCAGGGCACAAGAGTGATGTATGTCACTGGGAAATGGTTCCCCTGGACGAAGAGGGCGCATGGCTAATCTTAGGATACTGTCACTCAATGTTGATGGTAACTAAAATTCTGCAAGCACTCAAGAGGCAAAGGGCTGATGTAGCACTTACAGGAAACGCACTTGGGGAAATTAGAGCATCTCAAATTGAAGAGGGATTGGGTGGGCGATATATATTTTGCTGCATATAATGGAAGGCAAAGAGGAGTAGCTATACTGATACAAAAGGCTGTTGCGTTTACCATGCACAGGATGTATCAAGATCCAGAGGGACGCTTCATTATTGTGGCGGGTTCATTACAAGGCGTCAAGGTGGCGTTGTGTAGCATTTATGCGCCTAATGTCTACTCCCACAAGTTTTTTACACTGCTGACAGCTAGATTGGCAACTTTTGATGACTATCTTCTTATTCTGTGCGGTGATTTCAATCTAACCAGTGACCCATCGATAGACTGCAGACCTCCAAAGAAGGTGGGCAAGGATCATGATGATAGAGGGGTGAATTTTGTGATGAATGAGTTAGAACTTATGGATGCACGGCGTCTGCAACACTTGGATGAGCGTGACTATACTTTTTTTTCACATCCGCACGGAGTTCACTCGCGGCTTGATTATATACTTGTATCCCACTCAGTGAGCCTGATAACAACCCAGATAGGAATTGGACAGCCAGATGTATCGGACTACGCCCCGGTGTGGACTGATATACAGTGGGGTGGAGGGGTTAGACCGTCCCGTTGGCGGATGAATCCGGCATTGTATCAGGATAGGGAATTCCGACCCTACTTATGACAGAGCTGGATGGATTACACAACTGACAATGATATTCGGTCAGTGGGTCCCCAAATTTATTGGGAGGCAGCAAAGGCAGTACTTCATGGCAAGATCATATCTTATGTTGCATTTCAAAATAAACGCTGTGAATCACAGATTAAGGATCTCACGGTAAAGCTAAGAAACGCTTGCAGGGCTTTCACCATTTCTCCCTCTGAATTAACGAGGAAGGCTTACGCAGAATGTAGGAAAAAGATGCAGTAAATAATGGACACAAGGGTGCTCTACAATATTAAGCTGTATAAATATAGGTTACATCAATGGGGAAGCGAAACGGGCAAGCTTCTTGCGTCCCTAGTAAAACAGAGATCAGCAAAGAGTTATATCAGTAAAATCGGGGAGTTGTCAGAATGGGTCTAAAAGATATTCAGGGCGAGTTTGTACGCTTCTACTTATCCCTCTATAAAGAGGGCTCCTTCTCTGAGGATAAGTGCAAAGAGTTCTTTGAAAATATGGCCCTTCCCTCTTTAACTAATGCCCAGCAACTGTTGCTGAATGCGCCGCTACAGGGGAAAGAGGTTCAGCGAGCTATCAAAAACTTGAAGCTGGCCAAAGCTCCAGGGCCGGATGGGTTAGGTAAAGTGGTCCCCCATCTGGTTCACTCCGACCAAGTGGGATTTGTCCAGGGGAGGTTTGCCTCTGCCAATATTTTGAAAGTGAGCCGAATTCTTTTGGAAGGGAGAGGACGAGCGGGGGATGCAATCCTGGCGAGTCTGGATGCAGAAAAAGCTTTTGATAAGGTGGTATGGGAATATCTGTTCTGGGTGTTGCGGCGATTTGGCATCCAAGGAGACTTTCTGAGTTAGATTCGAGCTCTGTACAGTAATCCAACTGCCCAAATTATTATCAATGATTCTCTCACAGAACCGTTATCCCTTAAGGGAGGCACTAGGCAGGAATGTCTGTTGTCACCTTTGCTGTTCATATCGATGCTAGAACCCTTGGCATCTAGAATTAGGCAAGACCCAACACTGAAGGGGATTTCAGTGGGAGGAGAAGAGTACAGAATTAACCTACTTGCGGACGATATGATTTTGTTGCAGGACAAGGCGTCCTCTACCCTGCTGCGTGTAATGGATATTTTTCAGGACTTTGGGGCATTCTCTGGCCTTAGCATTAATTTTGGGAACTCAGAGGCACTTCCTATTAGTAACCCATGTGCCAGTAAGACTTTGCTGGATTTTCCTTTATCTTGGGCTCGAGAGGGCATCAAGTATTTAGGAGTTCACCTCAGCGCAGACCAGGCATGGGTATACAAAAGAAATGTTTCAGAACGGTTGGAAGTGGTCAAGAAACTCTGTCATCAATGGAGGGATCTCCCACTGAGTTTTATGGGGTGGATAGCTTTGGTCATGATGGTCTTGCTGCCCAAGCTGCTATACCCTCTGCAGATGCTCCTGATATGGGTGCGAAAGCCTAAGGACGACTTGTCCCGGAGCTTGGTGGGCACTTGTCTGGCATGCGAAGCACCCACGGATTTCCTTTGCTAAGTTAACCCACAGTCGAGCTCAGGGAGGCCTACGGTTACCGGATTTGAGGGCTTATAACGTTGTGGCTCTAATGCGCTGGATCCACGAGATTCACTCGGGTAGGGGCTTTTTTGCGCTCGATGGTTTTTGGGAGAGTTGGTGTGGCCAGACGACCCATTTGTTGTTTTAGAAACTCGGGGAGCAAAGGGGGTAAGGAAAGTAGTGGGCAATTCGTATGCGATAGCCTTGCAGATGGCTTGGAAGTGGTGGAGAGGGCATGGAGGGGCGACTAAAGGAACTAGCCTGTTTCTGACGTTGTCTGGAAACGTGGCTTTTCCTGCAGGTCTGGGAGTATCGGTGTTTGGTGGGTGGCAGGAAAAGGGATGCAGATTTATAGGACAATTCAGACAGTTGGGAGGGGATGCCTTCCCAACGTTTGACCAGGTTAGAGGTGCCTGGCAGATCTCTGGTTCTCAATTCTTTGCCTACCTTCAAGTGAGGGATTATGTGCTGCGTCAGGAGCACAAAACATAGGACGTCAGTGTGTTTCACGCAGTGGGATCAAGTTTTTATGCAGTTGCCTTCTAGTTTAAATAAGCTGTCATAGTAGTATCAATTGATTAGGGATTCCAAAAAAGCCCCTTACATGTCGCATTTAGCTGAGATCTGGAGTGTGGATACAGCTGAGAACATATCTGAGGACCGGCTGGGTGTGGTCTTCAGTGGTCTCCACAAGGTAACCCCAAATGCGGCCTTGCAGGATATTCAGTACAGGATTTTACACAGAGTGCACATCACCAAAGAACGAGGGAGGATTATGGGCATGTGGGAAGATGATGTTTGTAATAAGTGCAGGACGAGTGTAGGTACTTTTTTGCACTCCTTTATGGAGTGTCCGTCTTCACATCCACTATGGGCTGGTGCGCTGCGTGCTACTGAGGACATTCTGCAGTGCAAAGTGGAGTGGAAGTATTCAGCTGTGCTGATGGGATGCACAGACTCACTTCGTGAACAGGGGTTGGGAGAAGCCCAAAAGTTTGCTCTGTTGGCGACATTATTAACAAAGAAGTGTATTCTGCGGGCGTGGGTTGACATAGTGCCCCCATCCCTTGATTTGTGGAAGAATTCCATGAAGGAGATGGCTAACTGGGTACTCACCGCGCTTAAGTTTTCTGTTTGCCTGTGGCATCGCCAATATCGTGATATATGGTGGAGGGTGCTTTCCTTGTTCTTGCCAATGGGCCCCACAGTGGAAGCTGAGGATAGTATGACGGATGGTAAGAGGGGGAGAGGGGGGCATCTCTGCGGGAGGGGGGGGGGAGTCTGGTTTGCTATGTTCTTGGTTTGGAAGGGGGAGGGGGGAAGGGGGGGGAGAAAAATGAAAAAAAAAGATGTGGAGGCTAGTGTATACACAGTTTTATTTCTACAGTGCGCACCGATACGTGGTGTCACAAGGATTGGAAATGTTCTGTAAGTGAACCATTGTGCTTGTCTCCATGCACCAATAAAGATAACTTTCAAAAAAAAAAAAGAAAGAAAGGTGCTTGAACATTATCTTGGCTAGGGTAGGAGTGGATAAACATGTCCTGCTATAATATGTGCAGCTGGTGTCATTTACTTCTTCCATTAAAGGCCTGGTTGAAGGGTCGAGCTTTCACCTGCTTCCTGAAGTAGAGAAAGCCTCTTTGAAAACTCACCCCTTCTTCCAAGGGAAAGGGATGCTGCTGGGGACGAGGATGGGATACCAAGATACATATGTGCAGGGAGTTTATTTTGATTTCTCATACATGGTTTCCAGCAAAATTTGCATGTACATATATGCACCACCACTATTCAAAGGGAAGCTCAATAGGAAATTCCTCTTTGAGACAGGGGCGTAGCTACGGGTGGGCCTGGGTGGGCCCAGGCCCACCCAATTCCAGCCCAGGCCCGTCCAGTGCCAGCTCCCATTGCCGGCCACTGCTGCTTTTCCTGATGAGCAGCAGGGCCAGCGCCCGGCGCTACAAAAAGAAGAAGCGCTCAGCTGACTGAGCTGAGCGCCAACGCGTCGCTAAGGACAAGAAAAAATGTTTTTAAAAAAATGCGGCACCGTAGGCAGCCTCGAAGCATTGGCTGCTGGCTCTGTGCAGGCTCCTCCCGTCTCTTACATCACTGCCCCTGTAGCGAAGCAGGGGCAGTGACATAAGAGACGGAAGGAGCCTGCAGAGCCAGCAGCCAATGCTTCGAGGCTGCGTGCAGTGCCGCGTTTTTTTTAAACATTTTTTCTCGTCGGGTTAGCGACGCGTTGGCGCTCAGCTCAGTCAGCTGAGCGCTTCTTCTTTTTGTAGCGCCGGCCCTGCTGCTCATCAGGAAAAGCAGCAGTGGCCGGCAATGGGAGCCGGGGCTGGTGGGCCTGAATGGGAGAGGGAAAATGGATGGCAGGATGGGGAGAAAGTGGAAAAATGGAAGGCAGGGGAGAGAAAGAGGGAAAACAGATGGGAGGATGGCAGAGAGAGGGAAAACGGAAGGATGGGGAGAGAAAGAGGGAAAACAGATGGGAGGATGGCAGAGAAAGAGGGAAAATGGAAGGATGGGGAGAGAAAGAGGGAAAACAGATGGCAGGATGGGGAGAAAGAGGGAAAATGGAAGGATGGGGAGAGAAAGAGGGAAAACAGATGGGAGGATGGCAGAGAAAGAGGGAAAATGGAAGGATGGGGAGAGAAAGAGGGAAAATGGAAGGATGGGGAGAGAAAGAGGGAAAACAGATGGGAGGATGGCAGAGAAAGAGGGAAAATGGAAGGATGGGGAGAGAAAGAGGGAAAACAGACAGAAGGATGGGGAGAGAAAGGGAAAACAGACAGAAGGATGGGGAGAGAAAGGGAAAACAGACGGAAGGATGGGGAGAGAAAGAGGGAAAACAGATAGGAGGATGGGAGAGACAGAGGGAAAACGGAAGGATCGGGAGAGAAAGAGGGAAAACAGACGGAAGGATGGCAGAGAAAGAGGGAAAACGGAAGGATGGGGAGAGAAAGAGAGAAAACAGATGGGAAGTTGGCAGAGAAAGAGGGAAAATGGAAGGATGGGGAGAGAAAGAGGGAAAACAGATGGGAGGATGGCAGAGAAAGAGGGAAAATGGAAGGATGTGGAGAGAAAGAGGGAAAACAGATGGGAGGATGGCAGAGAAAGAGGGAAAACGGAGGATGGGGAGAGAAAGAGGGAAAACAGATGGGAGGATGGCAGAAAAAGAGGGAAAACGGAGGATGGGGAGAGAAAGAGGGAAAACAGATGGGAGGATGGCAGAGAAAGAGGGGAGATGGATGAAAGGATGCAGAGAAAAAGGGGAGAGTGGAAGAATGTGGAGAGAGAAGGGACACTGAACAGAAAAGGGTAGAGATAGACACTGGTTAGAAGGAGGGAGAGAGACATTAGATGGAAGGATCAGGAGAGAGGGTAGATGGGTAGAAGGATGGGGAGAGAAAGAGGGAAGATGCTGGATGGAAGGGTAGGGAGAAAGAGGTGACACTGGATGGAAGGATGCAGAAAGAGGGAAGATGCTGGATGGAAGGGTAGGGAGAAAGAGGTGACACTGGATGGAAGGATGCAGAAAGAAAGAGGGGAGACTATTGGAAGGATGGGGAGAAAGAGGGGAGACACTGGAAGGATGGGGAGAAAAAGAGGAGAGCTGCTGCATGGAAAGGGGGAGTAGTGAAAGATTGGAGAATAAGAGGAAGGGGCATGGGGAGAACAAGGGTGAGAAAAAGATGAAAAGCCATAAGTAGATGAAGGAAATTAAAGAATGGATAGTAAGAATGAATTAAATCTGGACACAGAGAGAGGCAGAAAAATATTGAAGAAAGCAAAGAAAAAGGAGAGAAAAATGACAAATGGCCAGGAAACCCTGGCAGAAGAGTCAAGCGAAAACGAAGGAAAGCAGAATCTAGAGACTGGGAGCAACACAATGAGAAAAAGTAAATGGCCATACAACAAAGGTAAAGAAAATAATTTTATTTTTAATTTAGGATAAAGTAATATGGTGTTAATAAAGTTTCAGAGACCAATACTTCCTTCCTTAGGTCAGGAGAGGATACCGTAACAGCATTATGCTGACCTGAGGCAGGAGGTTTTGGCCTCTGAAAGCTCATTGAAAAGGATTAGGCTATTAAATAAATTGTCTGAAATCTGATGCACTGAAAAGCAGCACTTTACCCTGTGTGACAAATGCATCTGAGTGTGACTACATTTTGCTGGGGGGGGGGGGGGTAGAGAGAAAATTTTGTGCCCACCCACTTTGGGTTCAGGCCCACCCAAAATTGGCAGTCTGGCTACGCCACTGCTTTGAGAATCAGCTTGCAGGCCAATGAGTATAAAATGCAAGCTTTGCAGGAAGGCTGAAAATTGGCATGGATGCATGCTATATTCCCCCCCCCCCCCCCCTTTTCTGCCACCTGCACAATTTGAAAGTCCAAAGTACACTAATGCTTTTAACATACAGTTTTTGTATTTGCTAGTTTTCAAAGAGAAACAATGTAAGTAGTTTTTTTATTTCTGCAACCTACTGGCATTAAAACTGCCTCCATAGTTTGCAACTGTTACGATTCTGCCCATGTTTCATGCTCTCATTCATCTCACCACCTGGTGGCTAGACCTGGTGTCTGCTATGGACTGACTGCTTGCTGTTTCCCAAGTTCCAGAAGGTATTCCGGTCCGGTACAGATCTTCCAGCCTTCCAGACTGTCTTGGGATTTTTGGAACTTAGCAGCACCCTTACCTGGTGAACTCCCTTGTATGTTGCCTTTATTAAGCACCTGGGAATTTTCAGGCTTTGCCTTGGCAACAAAGGTCTTCAGTTGTGTTCTTGTTGGTCTGTTGTGGTTCCTGCCCTGAATGCTTGCTTTGCCTGTTTTTGACCCTGCTTGTGTTCCTGGACTATTCTATAGTTTGCTGCCTGCCAAGACCCTGCGTGTTTCCTGGTTTATTCTTCAGTTTGCTGCCTGCCCAAGTCCCTGCTTGATTCCTGGTTTTCTTCTGATTGCCGCCAGCCTATAGACTCTGTTTGGTTCCTGGTTTCTCTGCTGCTTGCTGCCTGCTGGTAAGACTCTGCTTGATTCATGGACTATTCTCCTGCTGCTGCTTAGTGCTTCTGTTCCAGTCCAGCTGCTCCAGTCCGGCCTGCGCCTGTCTGTCTGTGGTCTGCCTTGCCTCGTGTTTGGGTGATTTGCCTGCCGCTGCCACTTCTCGGCAGCGGCCCAAGGGCTCACAGACCCAGTGTGTCGTGAGAAGCGTGACAGCAACTATGTGAGCTATTTAAAAATTTACCCCTTTACTGTTTTGACTTTATAGAATTTTTTACCTTACAATTTTAACTGTAGTCATTAACTCATCATGGGACCTATTTATTAAACTGTGATATGGATCTGCCATTAACATGTGGTAATGGCAAAATTTAACAGATGTTACCAGCATAAACCTATGCAGTAATATTTTCTAGTCGCTGTTACCATAGAAGCAGCGAAGGTCTCCTCTGGAGGTGATGCATGTTAATATCTGTGTCTGCTCCTCCTTACTCCCCCACCCCCACCCATCCAAATACATAAAATCTCATGTTAGGTGATTTAACACATGGCATTTTCTAAGTGTTTTTTTTTTTTAATGTCTGGTAACTGCTTACAGAAGATGAGCAGACCAGCGAAACAGAGGACAGGAAGCCCAAACAACTTATTTTATTTTATTTATTTTAGTTACATTTGTACCCCGCGCTTTCCCACTCATGGCAGGCTCAATGTGGCTTACATATACAGGTACTTATTTGTACCTGGGGCAATGGAGGGTTAAGTGACTTGCCCAGAGTCACAAGGAGCTGCCTGTGCCTGAAGTGGGAATTGAACTCAGTTCCTCAGTTCCCCAGGACCAAAGTCCACCATCCTAACCACTAGGCTACTCCTCCACTAGCAACATTCCATGTAGAAGCCTGCCCTTGCAGCCGTGCAAGCTTCTGTTTCTGTGAGTCTGACGTCCTGCACATACGTGCAGGACATCAGACTCACAGAATCAGAAGCCTGCGTGGCCGCATTGCTGATCTGCAAGGGCAGGCTTCTACATGGAATGTAGCTAGTGGAATAGCAACATTAACATTCCATGTAGAATCTCAAATAGTAGCAACAGTGGAGGAGTGTCCTAGTGGTTAGGGTGGTGGACTTTGGTCCTGGGGAACTGAGTTCGATTCCCACTTCAGGCACAGGCAGCTCCTTGTGACTCTGGGCAAGCCACTTAACCCTCCATTGCCCCATGTAAGCCGCATTGAGCCTGCCATGAGTGGGAAAGCGCAGGGTACAAATGTAACAAAAATAAAATAGATACTATTGGAGATTCTACATGGAATGTTGCTACTATTGGAGATTCTACATGGAATGTTGCTATTCCACTAGCAACATTCCATGTAGAAGCCTGCGCGGCCACATTGGTGATCTGCAAGGACCGATTTCTACATGGAATGTTGCTAGTGGAATAGCAACATTCCATGGAGGAGTGGCTTAGTGGTTAGGGTGGTGGACTTTGGTCCTGAGGAACTGAGTTCGATTCCCGGCACAGGCAACTCCTTGTGACTCTGGGCAAGTCACTTAACCCTCCATTGCCCGCCGCATTGAGCCTGCCATGAGTGGGAAAGCGCGGGGTACAAATGTAACAAAAAAAAACAACAAACAAACAAACAAACAAACAAAACAGTGGAGGAGTGGCCTAGTGGTTAGGGTGGTGGACTTTGGTCCTGAGGAACTGAGTTCGAGTCCCACTTCAGGCACAGGCAGCTCCTTGTGACTCTGGGCAAGTCACTTAACCCTCCATTGCCCCATTTAAGCCGCATTGAGCCTGCCATGAGTGGGAAAGCGCAGGGTACAAATGTAACAAAAAAAAAATAAGATGAGTTAAGAAAAATGTCAAAACTGTTCAATTTAGATTGTTGGTTCAGAGTTTATTATTGTCTAAACTTGACTACTGTAATCTTATTTATTTACCTGGCACCAAACAAATGTTAAAAAGACTTCAGACAATACAGAACACTGCGGTCTGTCTGATCTTTGCTTTAAACAAACATGATGGTATTTCAAGGTACTTAGGTTACACTGGCTCCCTATAGAAGCTAGATTTTATTCAAGTTTTCATGTTTTTTTATTACGGTTTTAGATGGAGCTTGTCCAGAATATTTACCTTCTCATTTTCAATTTGTTACTATTATTAGAAATAGGCAAACTATTAATTCTCCTTTTGCCTTTCTTTATGTTAGAGGTCAGAAGAGATTTAAGATATATGAAATGTTGCTTACTTATCAGACTCCTAAAACCTGGCAAGAGATCTCTGTATGTTTTCATCAATTTTATTCTTAACAGGTTTTCAGAAGAAAACTTAAGACTTTGGGCCTCTTTTACCAAACCGCACTGTTTGAGGTCCTTTATTATTCAGGAAATATGTTTCAGGTTATTTTATATTGTATTTTTTCTGTAATTCCCAGGAGTATGTCCTGGTATTCCTTGGATTTGTGAACTGTTTAGAACAATATGGTAGTAGCAGTATACAAGTACCATTTTATTTATTTATTAGAATTTATTTACCGCCTTCTGTGTCTCTGGAAAGCACACATTCATGCAGTTATTCAATTGTTGAATTCAGTTTTGATGACTGATATTGAAAAAGACAAGTTGCTTACCGAATTCTCTTTTTCCCAATCTGTGCAATGTCCTCATCATTCTGTTTGATGCACACTCTCCTACTGTAAGAGAACAGAGAAATATTTGGGTAAAACGACAAGACAGAGCAAGTTACTATGCCTTGCAAAAACCTTTAAATTTGTGCACATTTTTTTTTAACATTCTACAGTCCACAAAGTACATTCAAAATGCATTAAAAGGTTTATTTCATTAACCTACACAACATACTCAATATTTTCAAATGGGAAAGAACAATTATAGAAATATTCAAAAAATTAAGAAGGAACTAAAGTTTCAACTGCATAAGCCTTCAAACCCCCTGACACCACAGATTTTCTGTTGGATTTAGATCTTCATTTGGACACGGCCAATCATTTTCTTCTAGCTAACCCACTCCAAGATCACTGTCCTGCTGACTATCAGATTGGAACAGGATTTTCTCCAGGATCTGGGGTGGAGAAATGGTGGACCACTTGGGAAGGACAGGAAAGATGCTAAGCCATGTTGTGCAGTGAAGACAGAGTGAGGAAAAGCAGGACAAAGGGAGGGAGAGAAGGCAGAGACAGAGGAGCCATGCTGAACATAGTAGAAGGATAGGAACACAGAGAGGAGAGATGCTGAACATGGGGGTGGAGGGAGGGTTAAGGACACAGAGGGGAGATACTGAACAAGAATGGAGGATAGTGATAGTAAAAGAAATCTATCCTAATGTAGGACAAAACTTAGTTACAGTTTGATCCCCAAATGTAAACATTACTTATACTAGCTGCTGAATCCCCTGTGCATAAGCATACTGAGATCAGAAGACAACAGGAGTCATATGATGAAGGGAGTGATAAAGTATTTACTTTGCCCCTTACTGACAAAGATATCAATGTTGCAAACAGATCCTTAACTATACATATGTATTTTCCAGTCTCTCTCAGTAATACTGACTGTCAGGAGGAAGAAACAAAAACTCAAAGCTACCAGATACGTGCACAGAAGAACGAGTGCATCTGAGAAATTATGTATGGAAACAGGGAAAGTCTTGACAATAGTGTTGACTCCTCACATAAATCCATTACTGAAATAAGATAGATTAACCCTTTCTTTTCTCATCTCATAGGTGAGGCGATTCCTGCCTCTAGAATGAGTACCTCCAGGGAAAAAGAGCAGGAGTCTCTCAACTCATCTGGCCACACCCATAAAATAAAAGGTTTAGTCGATCCCAGGAGGTGAACATTAGTGGCACCCAAATTGAATTGCCCTCCGGTTAGAAAAATCCAAGTGAAGGTGGTCGGCTGATTTGGTAAGCCTCTTTTCTGGGATGGGAAAAGAAAGATACATGTCCAAAAAGCATTAATTGGAACTAACTGGGCTTGCAACTCAGAAATCCTGCATGTTGAAGAAATGGCCACCACGAATACCACTTTCAAGGATAGGATCTTGAAGAGACACATTCCGTAAAGCCTAATGCTCTCAAGATCAAGTAAACACCAAGGTGCTTTGGAAGGGAGGATGTGTTCAACCCCCAGAGGAAGTGCACCACATCTGGATAGGACCCCAAGGACATTCCTCACACATCTCATAATCACACCAGAACTACCACATGAGCCTAAAAGTGAATTAAAAACGAAATTCTGCTCCAGACCCTCCTAGCAGAAGCCAAAAAACACAGACAGTTCTGCCCTGGGGGCTCAGCACCCCTAGTCTGCTCACCAGTGTTCAAACATTTTTTTGTTCAGATACACACATAAGCTAAGGATGCAGAGAGCCTCTCAAGAGCCAGGCCATAAGCTAAAAGGGATCCAGATCCTCCAGGATCACTGGACCTTGACGCAGAAGGCCTGAACCCTAGGACAGGTGGTTCCGCAAGTAATTTGAGTAGATCTGCATACCAAGGCAGAATTGGCCTATCCAGGGCAACAAAGATCATCAGAAAAGGGTGCTCTGCAATCCTGTGGATCTCTCAGCTCAAAATGGGGCCAAGGCAGAAAGACACAGAGGAGCTCCTGCTAAGGCCAAGGCTGGATTTCCACTGCACCTTCTCCTTTCATGTAACTGAAGTCGGCAAAGCATGTAGCATTTCGCTAAGTTGCCAAAAGATCAAACAGGGGCTTTCCCCAGCATTTCACTAGCGGCTGGAATATGGTGGGACTAAATTCCAATTCCAATTCCAATTCTCTCAAGCATACATTGCAGGGACAGAAAGCACGTAAACAGACTGTCACAATCAAAAGATTTTGATCTTTTGATTGTGACAGTCTATTTACGTGCTTTCTGTCCCTGCAATGTATGCTGCCCGAGTGCCAGGAGATGAGATTCCACCCAGCTGCACAGCACTGCGAACCTATCACTATGCTCCTAGAGACCCCTTGTTTATGACATAAGCCACTGCTTTGGTGTTCCCCAACATCACACAGTCTTCTCTTCCAGACAGGGAAGAAAGTGAAGGAAAGCTAAATGAATTGCTCGTCTCCAGAAGACTGATCCAGAGAGCTGCTTCTACAGGTGACCAGCACCCCTGGGTTACATGGTTCATTTCTTTGAAGGCATGAATAGACATGTCAATAAAGATGAGCCAGTTGAAAGCTTTTCACAAGTTCGTCATGAGAGACTCCTGACAAAATTAAAGAGTCATGGGATAGGAGGCAAAGTTCTGTCGTGGATTAGGAATTGGTTATTGGACAGAAAACAGAGGGCAGGGTTAAATGGCTATTTTTCTCAACGGAGAAGGGTGAATAGTGGAATGCCGCAGGGATCTGTACTGGCACTGGTACTGGTACTATTTAACATATTTATAAATGATCTGGAAATTGGAACAACAAGTGAGGTGATTAAATCTGCAGATGACACAAAATTATTCGAAGTTGTTAAAACAACACATGCAGACGGTGAAAAACTGCAGGGAGACCTTAGGAGATTAGAAGACTGGGCATCCAAATGGCAGAGGAAATTTAATGTGGACAAATGCATAGTGATGCATACTGTGAAGAATAATCCAAATCATAGTTATCTGATGCTAGGGTCCACCTTGGAGTCAGCACCCAAGAAAAAGATCTAGGTGTCATTGTAGACAATATGCTGAAATCTTCTGCTCAGTGTGTGGTGGTGGCAGCAGCAGCCATAAAAGCCAACAGGATGGTAGGAATTATTAGGAATGGGATTGTGAATAAGACCAAGAATACTATAATGCCTCATCTTGAATACTGTGTTCAAATCTGGTTGCCACATCTCAAAAAAGATATAGCAGAATTAGAAAATGCTCAAAGAAGAGCAACCAGAATTATAAAGGGGATGGAACTCTTCTCATATGAAGAAAGGTGAAAGAGGTTAGAGCTCTTCAGCTTGGAAAAGAGATGGCTGATGGGAGATATGATTGAGGTCTACAAAATCCTGAGTGGTGTAGAACAAGTAGAAGTGAATCAATTTTTGACTCTTTGAAAAAGTACAAAGACTAGGGGACACTCAAGGAAATTTCATGGAAATACTTTTAAAACAAATAGGAGGAAATATCTTTTCACTCAGCAAATAGTTAAGCTCTGTAACTCATTGCCGGAGGATGTGGTAACAGCGGTTAGCGTATCTGGGTTTAAATAAGGTTTGGACAAATTCCTAGAGGAAAAGTCCATAGTCTGCTATTGAGATAGACATGGGGAAGCCACTGCTTGCCCTGGGATTGGTAGCATGGAATGTTGCTACTATTTGGGTTTCTGCCAGGTACTTATGTCCTGGATTGGCCACTGTTGGAAACCGGATACTGGGCTAGGTGGACCACTGTTCTAACCCAGTATGGCTTTTACGTTTTTATGTTGCTGCAGTGTGCACCTCCAGTCTGACAGACCGGCATCCGTTACAACCAACACCCATCCAGAGGAACTTCCTTCAACAAATGAAACTGAATGGACCATCATAAGTACATAAGTAATGCCACACTGGAAAAAGACCAAGGGTCCATCGAGCCCAGCATCCTGTCCACGACAGGAGCCAATCCAGGCCAAGGGCACCTAGCAAAGCTTCCCAAACCTACAAACATTCTATACATGTTATTCCTGGAATTGTGGATTTTTCCCAAGTCCATTTAGTAGTGGTTTATGGACTTGTCCTTTAGGAAACCGTCTAACCCCTTTTTAAACTCTGCCAAGCTAACCGCCTTCACGACGTTCTCTGGCAACAAATTCCAGAGTTTAATTATGCGTTGGGTGAAGGAAAATTTTCTCCGATTTGTTTTAAATTTACTACACTGTAGTTTCATCGCATGCCCCCTAGTCTTAGTATTTTTGGAAAGCGTGAACAGATGCTTCACATCCACCTGTTCCACTCCACTCATTATTTTATATGCCTCTATCATGTCTCCCCTCAGCCGTCTCTTCTCCAAACTGAAAAGCCATAGCCTCCTTAGTCTTTCTTTATAGGGAAGTCGTCCCATCCCCGCTATCATTTTAGTCGCCCTTTGCTGCACCTTTTCTAATTCTACTATATCTTTCTTGAGATGCGGCGACCAGAATTGAACACAATACTCAAGGTGCGGTCGAACTATGGAGCGATACAATGGGATTATAACATCCGCACACCTGTTTTCCATACCTTTCCTAATAACATTCTATTCTCTTTCCTAGCTGCAGCAGCACACTGAGCAGAAGGTTTCAGTGTATTATCGACGACGACACCCAGATCCCTTTCTTGGTCCGTAACTCCTAACGTGGAACCTTGCATGACGTAGCTACAATTTGGGTTCTTTTTTCCCACATGCATCACCTTGAAATGGGCTGAGAGAGAAAACATCACTTCAAACTGCTGGGAATTGAAAGACCAGCAGGTCAACAAGATCTGCTGAAGCAGACACATGAGCATTCGCACTCATGGCAGTGACCTTGAAGCATGAAGTTCAAAAGCTGCAGATAATCTCAGTCTCTTGGAGCCTGAGAGAAGAAGTGAGATCATTGGAACAGGAGCTTGTCCACTCTGCCCCAAGTCGGAAAAACTATCCTTTGCCCCATCTCGAAGAGCACCCCAAGGTACTACATTACAGCCAATTGACTCTTGCCATAATTCATTACCCAACCAAGGCCTTCTAACAGCTGAATCACCCTCACTACTGCCACTCAAGAGGCTGCTTCTAAGTCTGCTTGAATGAGCCAGATGTCCATGTATGTATGTACATGGATGCCCTCCTTCAGAAGAAAGGCTGCCATGACAACCATCATCTTGGAGAAGGTCCAGGAACCTCCAGTGCAGACTATTTTCTTGTTGAATGGCAGTGAAGGAGCACTTATGCCACTTGGGGGCATTGACTTCCCCAAAGGACAACCCTATGGCTAACCCTGAAGCTTGAGGAGGGCCCACAGCCTGAAAAGAGTCTTGAAGCTCTGTAATCACTGTCCTGAGAACCTCAGAAAGGGCATGATACAAATGAGGCCCAAAATCCATCTGGGGCTCCATAGCGCCAGTCACAGACCCTTGTCCACTGTGGAAACAAAAAAGAACTCTCTGCTGCAACAGGCACTGAATCCTGGTCTGATGCCACTTCTGTGGGAGTCATGCTGGCAGGCAGCAAGATTGTCATATTTTCCAACTGAAACTGGCTCTCTATAGGTTGCCTTGGAAATGGGTTCTGCTGGCTCAGCCGTTCCCAACTAATATTCCAATGGAAGATGTTTCTTTGCAGTACTATGTGAACCCACAGCTTCTCTATCCCTGTTGCAGCAGAGGAAACACCAACTATGGTGCTAAAACACCAGCTCCCCCAGGTCCCACATCTCCTGCCTGCCAGCTTATCGGCCCCATGTTGGCTTCCAGCACAGCTAAGGTCCCAGAGGCACCACCACAACTGGTAACATTTGAGTTCCTCTGTCCCTCCGCTGTTCTGATTTTGCGCGGCTCCTGTATCTATTTAAAGGAGCTGTTGTGATATAAGAAGAACCCCCCCATTGCTCTCCTTGTTTTTTTCACAGAGAGACCCAGAGGAAGGGAGGGCGGGGGGGGGGGCAGAGTTAGACCAAATCACAAAAGGTCTCACCCTACAGACAGGGGTCCCCGAGAACCCCGACACCTGAGGGAAGCTCGTAGGCCAAGCTCAGGGTCACAAAGGGCAAAGCTGCTCTGGCACAGCTGGGAAGAGGACCATGGATCTAGACCCAGGAGCAACAGCCACAGACTACTTCAGAGCTGCAATCAGACTACTTCAGAGCTGCAATCTATAGACTGTGGCCTAAGGAGTCAGGCCGAGTGCCTATCCTGCTACATCAGTCCTATCTGCACTTTCTGCTGAAGGTATACAAATACTGAGGTATTCGAGACTGCATACAGCAGTGAAGTCATTTGAATATTCAGATTTATCTGCCCCACATCTACCAGTATGGAGGCGCAACCCATTGGTTGGCTCTGGTCTAGCAAGATGATAAGGAATGCTTCATTTTGCTTTATTATGCCAATCAGTATAGGTCCAAAGTGCTAACAGAAGGGAGAATAGCAGTCACTTAACCCTCTCTTGCCCCAGGTACAAAAAAACTTTGACTGTGAGTCCACTAGGGACAGAGAAAGCACCTGTATATAACAAATGTAAACAGTTTTGGTTGTATCACAGAAAAGTGGTATATTAGATGCGTTACCCATACCATATCATTCCTTCTGCCAGTTTCTCTTGATTTATCTGCAGCATTTGATCTCATTAATGGTGATTTTCTCTTGCACCGTCTTTCTTGTCTTGGTATTACTGGCACGGTTTTAGAGTGGTTTACTTCTTTTCTTGGACAATGTACTTGTCAGGTAGTCCAATCTTCTTCAGCTTCTGCCTCCTTTCCCCTAACATGTGGTGTTCCTCAGGGGTCAGTGCTTTCCCCAATTCTCTTTATTTGTTAGTCCTCCGGCTCTACTTTTACAGTCTTTGGGGATTAGCTCATATTCATATGCTGATGTTTTTCTTTTAGTCTATTATACAGACTCAAGCTCAATGGACTTCCAGCCACTTCAAATCTGTTTAGAACGTGTGGCAGGCTGGCGAAAAGACCACCATTTAGTCTTGAATCCTCAGAAAATAGCGGCCTGCTGGGTTGCCTGGTCCATGTCTCCACTGAATATTAATTCATCCTTCCGTTATTTCTTGGACTCCACCTTGTCCTTTGGACCTCAGATATCACAGCTTGTTAAAACAGGTTTTTTTCTTCCGAGGGCAATTTGCAACATTGGATTTTGATGCTCTTTGTTCTCTGTTTTATGTTTTTCATTTCAGATACGATTACTGTAATGTTGTTTATGAGGGGATTACCAAATATAATCTTAAAAGGCTGCAAATATTACAAAATACTGTAGCACGGATTCTTTGCCGAGCCTCTTGTTTTGACCTTGCTTCATTTAAGGTGCTACTTTTAACTCATAAGGTCCTCTACAGTGGTACTCCTGCTTATCTCTCCTTTATGGTGACTCCCTATACACCATATCGTACTTTGCTTTCATTACATGACAATAGGCTAGTTCTTCCTCATCCGTCTAAAGCTAGGTGGGAATCCACTAGATCCAGTGCTTTTTATTTTGTCTCACCAGCATTATGGAATCATCATATGTGTCTTTTCAGGCTTTGCTGAAAACTCATTTTGTTCACCATTCTTTCCTTTTGTAGGTCCGGGTGGATTCTGCAGTGGGAGTCAGCAGGATGTTAGAGGAAAACATGTGGGTTTGATTTTATGAGTGGATTATGTTAATTTGCTCTATATGTAAGCTTTTTGTCTTGTATGATTGAATCTTGTTGAATGGCAAAAGCAGTCAGGTCTTTCCTATCTTAAATTGATGGGTTTTTTTCTGATTTTTTGCTTTTATTGTTATTTTATAAGTAAACTGGTTTAATTTGCTTGCATAGAAAGTGGTATAGCTAATTTTAATAAACGATAAGTTGGAAAAAGACCCTCAAAATCATAACTGTAAATTTCAGGGGGATGTCAGTGTGGTCTGGATCTTCTGACTGCACAGAATTGGCAGGGGGTGTTGAGTTTTTCTTGCTGTGGGGGGTGGGGGGGTGGGGGGGAGGGAGAAGGCTGCTCCAGGATCTTTGTTATATTGTGCAGTGGGAGGTAGGGAATCACAAGCTTGGGGGGGGGGGGGGCAAGAGAGGTGCTATTAAGGCTCAAGGGAGATAGGTTATACACACAAACCTTCAGCCAAAGCTAACTGGCCTTAAAATTTGGCCACCTAGATGTAGGAAAATATTCTGCATAACATCTAAACAGCTGAGTGTCATGGTTCAAATAAAAATTCTCCTAAATTTGGGGCAGCCAAAATTTCAGGCTATGGGTTATGACTGTTGCAACTGTAAATGAATAACATATCCACTACTTCATTTGCTCACGGTGGCTTCTCTCTCAAAATTAGACACAATGGGACTCATTTTCAAAGCACCTGTAAGTCTAAGTGCTTTGAAAATGAGCCCCTACATAACTTTGTAAGTATAAGTGCTTTGAAAATACACCTCATTGCCACTCATTCAGAATAATATTGTAAGATAACCATAGCTTCATTTGACAATTACTATCTCTGACTGTCTTTCTCAGACTCACACAGAGGCAGTTGCTTCCCTTACTTTTTTGCTTTATTTGACAACACTGACTGTGGCCCTTTTGGGCTCGTGCCTCAGTCTTTGAGCATTTCCCTTGGTTTCCTTCTCATAGATGGCATGGCATTACATTCCTATCAAACGTCTGACCATTCTCTCTTCATCAGGAAAAAGTAGTGACTTACTTTTTAATGCCATCATCAACACATGAATCAGTGACAGCCCCAGGACATGATCCTAGCACAAGAAAAACAGTAAAGTTACTCAACAAGGACACAGACAGTGCTGAGACAGCACGTTTTATCCCTTGACCATTCCAGTCACCGAAGTCCAGGTTACACAGTTGTTTATTTGTGTCTCTCGGGTTCCATTAACTAGAGATTTATGGCATCTAATCTACCTGTTCAGCTCTGTATTATAACCATAAGCATTAATATCCCGAATGCTGATGAAGTTCCTCAAATGGGGAAGATAATTTTCAAAGCCATTTCTGTGACTAAAACAGTGCAGAATGACCTTTTCCAAAATTACTCACCTGACAATGAAGTAAAAATTCAGCATAATGCTGTTTTGCAAGTACTTTTACCTGCAGGAAGCAGAGGTATTGGGGGAGGGGGTTTGAATTTATGCACATACATTGGGATTTTCTAAAGAATGGATATATTTCCCTGAAAAAACACTTTACACAAATTAGCAGGTGCAACCATGTGTGAGTAGCTTTAGAAAATATTTTTCAAAGGCAAAGTAGGCACTTTCCCTTTGAAAACTGGTATAATGGAAATGGCCCTCAAATCTGTGCAGACTTACAAAATTATCTCTTTATTTGGCTAAACATACCGGCTGATAATCAAAGTGATTTAAGCGAGCAGGAGAGGCTCCTGACCGCTTAAATTGCCTGAGGCCACCTACCCCCCCCCCCCCCCCCATTAATCAGCGGCACTAAACTGGGCTGTGGTGCTACATATTGCCTCTGACTGTCCATTAAAAAAATGGGCAGGAACAGGGGGGGCGTTTGGAAGCAGTTGACAGTTATGTGGGTGCTGGCGTATTCAGTGCTAGCACCCCCATAGCTAAGCAGGCAAATTTAGGACAGATCAAAAGCAGGACTGGAGGCGTAGCCTAATGGTTAGTGCAGTGGCCTGAGAACCTGGAAAACTGGGTTCAATTCCCAGTGCGGCTTCTTATGACTCTGGGCAAGTCACTTAATCCTCCATTGCCCCAGATACAAATAAGTACCTGTGTATAATATATAAACCGCTTTGATTGTAACCACAGAAAGGCAGTATATCAAATCCAATCTCCTTTCCCTGTCCTAATTCCATCCAGTGCCCCCACCAGGACCACCAGGGATATAGGTAGACTTGGGTGGGAGGGCCTACATAGACCTCGGGGGGGGGGGGGGCTCATTTTGAGGGGGGAGGGTTTTTTATTCTCATGGGCTGGGGAGAAGGGTAGAAAGGAACGGGGCATTCTGTAGACCGGGAGGGGGACTGGGGCTTCTGAAGGTAAAATATAGTTATGTGGGCCCCGGCTGATATTCAGCTGAATATTGACCGGGGACCTGCATAGGCTCCGGCAGGCACTGCCACCAAATGTAGCCCCCGATATTCAGTACCGGTGCCTGGACATGGCCCAGCACTGAATCCTGGGGACTAATCTAGCCAGTGAAGTTAAGTGATAGACACTGGCTGAATATCTGCCAGATAGTGTCTTCAACCCTCGTACACGTCTCACACTCCACTGTCTATCAATGGAATTCAAAACATATTAGAGAAGGAATTTGTTTCACTGATCTTTACAACATATCAACACAACAGAGGATCTGCCTCAATACTAGTGCTGCAGAATTTCACTGTGGATTACTATCTCACACTTACTAGGCTGTCACAAACAGGTATAGTTCAAATCCTATATGTCAGATAAACAACAATCAGTTCTGATCAGCAACAGCATATCATTACCTTGGGCACTGAACTGTGGGGGTGCCACAGAGATTCATACTGTCTCTCATTTTATTTAATATCTACTTCAAGCCTTTGGTTGAGCTGCTTAGATCGATGGACACAAAATTCTTTATCTAAGCTGATGATGTACAGCTACTCATACCCACTGAACCAGATCTACCCACAGCCTTGAGTAAACTGGCTGTGTGTCTAACAGAAACTTAGGAATGGGCAAAAAAAACCCCCAACAAACTCTGCTTTATCCCAAGTAAAACAGAGATTCTGTGAGTTCCAAACACAAGTGGACAAGTACCTGACTTCAATAACAATTTGGAAGTATGAAGTCCACCTAAAATCACAGGTCAGGAATCTTTGGATACTACTAGTCTCATTACCTACTTTGATCCCGCAAAAATTGAAACAACTTTTATAAAACTGTTTCTATCACCTGTGGCAAATACAAATTCTCTCTACATTGATAAGATGAGCCTGACCTCAGGGTGTGGAAGAGAAAGAGAAAAACTGTGTGATGATAAGGAACATGCGGGAGAGAGACTGTGCGACAGGGTACGGAGGGAAGAGGGAGAGAGAGAGTCATTTGAAAATGAAAAAGAAACCAGCAAACACAAAATGTTTTTGGTTGCTCACCCCCAATTTCTGATACTGTATGATGTTAATTCTATTACTAGGATTCAATGGGTCATCTCCAAGTTTATCTCACTGATTATATTTATACTTATGTTAGGTCTTTTTACTATTGTTCTGCTTTAACAAAATTGTTTTATGTCAAGCAGTACTTGCTGTAAACCACTTTAAGTGAATCTCTTCATAACGACTGTTAGTAAATCCCAATATATAAATATTCTACATTTTCAAAATGAAAAAACAATTACAGAAATACTCAAAAAGTAATTAAGAGTAAAACCCATCTTCTGTCATTGCAAACCCAAATTAGTTCTAATTCCAAATAAACAAAGTTACTCACCTTTAGCAGATGTTCTCAGAGAACAGCAGGTTAAGTATTCTCACAGCTGGGTGACTCATCCAGTGCGGACACTGACTAGCAAGATTACTGTAGAACTTTCTGGCAGCATCCCACTGCACCTGCGCTGGTGCCTTCCTGCCTAATGTGCAAGTGCGGGTCCCTCAGTCATAAAAGATAGCTAAAGATTACAATTCCAAGAGGTGGGAGAGTATAAGAGAATAGTTGGCCTGCTGTCCTCGGAGAATACCTACTGCAGGTGAGTAACTTTGCTTTCTCCGAGGACAAGCAGGCCTTATGAATTCTCACAGCTGGGAATCCCAAGATACCAGGCTCACTGAAACAACGATGCTAGGACCATAGGGACTCAAAACTTTGAGGCCTGAAAGTCAATTAACTTGAAACTATTTGCATACTAGTTGTGAAGGTGCAGCCTGGAACCAAAGAAAACTGGTCATAGGGGGTGGAGTTGGATTCTAGACACCAAACAAATTCCTCAGGACTGCTTGCCAGAATCGGCTGTCAAGTCGGGTAGCCTGCTTAAGGCAGTAATGAGATGTGAATGTGCGGACAGATGACCATGTCGCAGCTTTCCAAATCTCTTCTATGGAGGCTGACCTCAAGTGGGCTACCGATGTCATCATGGCTCTGACATTATGAGCTTTGTCATGACCCTGGACATAAGTAGAGGAGATGGAATCTGCTAGCCAATTAGAAAGTGTGTGTTTGCTGATGGCTACCCCTATCCTGTTTGTGTCAAAAGAAACAAAAAGCTGGGTGGACTGTCTATGGACTTTGGTCTGCTCCAGATAGAAGGCTAAAGCTCACTTGTAATCTAAGGTATACAGTACACTCTTCACCAGGATGGGCATGTGGTTTTGGGAAAAATGTTGGCTGAATGATTGACTGATTAAGGTGAAACTCTGACACTACTTTAGAAAGGAACTTAGGGTGTATGCGGAGAACTACTCTATTGTGGTGGAACTAAGTGTAAGGTGGATCAGCTACGAGGGCCTGAAGCTCACTGACCCTGCAAGCTGAAGTGACCACCACCAAAAACACAACTTTCCAGGTCAAATAATTCAGATGACAGGAATCGTAGAGAAATTGGAGGGGGGGACCCCTAATGTTTGTATTTTCAGAGCACCCCTCTGAATAATGAAACAAGGGTTACAAGTAAGATTTATTTCATCCCCCCCCCCCCAATTAATCTGTGCGCTGGTTTCAATGGTTGCTAACTAGATCAGGTTGCAGGGTCCAAAGGACAGCCATGTGACCCACACTCCTAACTACACTGGACCCAAAAACATTTAGTGTGATTTGTTGGGCAAGCAATGGGAGAAGGGGAAGTGGACCTTTTACTAAGATAGATGTGTGTGGGTGGGAGATGGTTATACAAGATCTTGGGGAGGGAGGTGTGTCACGAGAATGGGGATCCCTCCCCTGTTCTTTCTGTATTTTTGCTGACCAATGTCAAGAGAGGTGGAGAGACCTTCTCGATGCCAGTGCACTCCCAGTAGGGCAGCGTTCACAAAGGTGGAAAGAAGAGAAAATGACAGCCAGCATGGTTAAAAGGTGAAGTGAAGTGTTAGAAACAATGGAAAAAGGATCCGAATGAAGAAAATAAGAAGCAACATAAACCGTGTCAAGCTAGATGCAAAGAAGGCAAAAAGAAAATATGAAGAAAAACTTGCCGTGG
This sequence comes from Microcaecilia unicolor, assembly GCF_901765095.1. Classification (NCBI taxonomy): domain Eukaryota; kingdom Metazoa; phylum Chordata; class Amphibia; order Gymnophiona; family Siphonopidae; genus Microcaecilia; species Microcaecilia unicolor. Next base: position 84,767,164 of record NC_044042.1, on the reverse strand, counting down.
ACACAAAAACTCATAGTAACACCTTTTTCAGGGACATCAGAAGCAGAAAACTTGTGGGGGAATCCGTGGGACTGTTAGATCATAAAGGAGCAAAAGGGGCACTCAGGAAGGACAAGGCCATAGAAGAGATTGAATGAATTCTTTGCTTCAGTCTTTACGAAAGAATATGTAAGAGATCTATCTGTACCGGAAATGATTTTCAAGGGTGACGATGCACAGTAACTGAAAGAAATCTCGGTGACTCTGGAAGATGTACTGTGCCAAACTGACAAGCTAAAGAGTGATAAATCACCTGGACCAGATGGCATTGGTTATTGGACAAAAAAACAGAAGGTAGGGTTAAATGGCCATTTTTCTCAGTGGAAGAGGGTGAATAGTGGAGTGCTGCAGGGATCAGTGCTATTTAACATATTTATAAATGATCTGGAAAATGGAATGACGAGTAAAGTGATTAAATTTGCAGATGACACAAAACTATTCAGAGCTGTCAAAACACAGGCGGACTGTGAAAAATTGCAGGAAGACCTTAGGAAACTGGAAGAGTGGGCATCCAAATGGCAGATGGAATGTAATGTGGACAAATGCAAAGTGATGCACATTGGGAAGAATAATCCAAATCATAGTTACATAGCTCATTCAAAGTGAATGCCCCCCCCCCCCCCCCACGCCAGCTTTTCAGATTCCAACTTAGGAAACAGCACTCAAGAAAAAGATCTAGGCATCACTGTAGACAATATGCTGAAATCTTCTGTCCAGTGTATGGTGGAGGCCAAAAAAGCAAACAGGATGCTAGGAATTATTAGGAAAGGGATGCAAAATAAGATCTAGAATATTATAATGCCTCTGTAGTGCTCCATGGTGCAACCTCACCTTGAGTACTGCATTCAGTTCTGGTCGCTGTATCTCAAAAAAGATATAGCGGAATTAGAAAAGGTTCAAGAACAGTGATCAAAATGATAAAGGGGATGGAACTCCTCTCATATGAAGAAAGGCTAAAAAGGTTAGGGCTCTTCAGCTTGGAAAAGAGACAGCCGAGGGGGGATTTGATTGAGGTCTATAAATCCTGAGTGGTGTAGAATGGGTAGAAGTGAATCGATTTTTCACTCTTTCAAAAAGTACAAAGACCAGGGGACACTCAATGAAATTACATGGAAATACTTTTAAAACAAATAGGAGGAAATATTTTTTCACTCAAAGAATAGTTTAGCTCTAGAACTCACTGCTGGAGGATGTGATAACAGCGGTTAACATATCTGGGTTTAAAAAGATTTGGACAAGTTCCTGGAGGAAAAGTCCATAGTCTGTTATTGAGATGGACATGGGGGAAGCCACTACTTACCCCAGGACTGGTAGCATGAAATGTTGCTATTAATTGGGTTTCTGTCAAGTACTTGTGACCTGGATTGGCCACTGTTGGAGAAGCAGGATACTGGGCTAGATGGACCATTGGTCTGACCCAGCATGGCTACTCTTATGTTCTTATGAGATTGGTGCTCCACCCTAAAAGAGCCTAGAAAACTTTAGAGCTGGAAACACTACAAAAAATAAAGAAAAGAATAAAATTAAGAGTAAGGAAAAGAATGACCAAAAGAGACAAAAATACCTGACTGGGAAGGCACTACAGACTAGAGAAAATCTTGCAATGAAAAAAGAACACAATGACATGTCCTCCCTGCTCCGCAGAAAAACAAAGATTGAGGGACCTGCGCTTGTATGTCGGGTAGGAAAGCAGCAGCGCATGTGTAATGGGATGCTGCCAGAAAAGTTCTACAATAATCTCGCTAGTCAACATCTATGCAAGGCTCCATTGGATGATGCCATCGAGCCATGAGAATACAGAAGGCCTGCTTGTCCTCGAAGAATTACCCGGACAAAGTATCAATTTATTCTTGTTGTATGAAAGAAAGCAAATACCTAAAGAAGAACCTTAGGATAGTTATTCAAAAATACAGATATTTCCCTGTGTTTGAATATCCTCCTAGGGCACTATCAGGCTCACCAATGCCTTGATCAGATCCTCTCCCAAAGTTAGTAGCTGTGGGTTAAGGAAACTGCTGAGGAAGGTCCGTGTGAGGCCAAAGATTATTTTTAAAGAACTACAGAGGTCTGCAGCTGAGCCTGGCAGGAATGGTGTGAAGACTAGGAAACAAAAAGGTAGTCAAAACATTTTTGCTTCCTAGTCTTAATTACTTTTTGAATACTTGGACATTTCTATAGGGGATAATTTTATAAAGGCTTTTTTGCATGCATAAGTTGGTATATATGCGTAAAATGCGTCTTACCCCTGCATAAAGCTAAAGTGATAACTTTGAAAAATGTAGAGGGGCATAATTGAACGGGGACGACCATCTCTAAGGGTGCCCATCTCTAGGGACATCCCGGCGAAGGGGTGGGGAAACCCGTATTATCGAAACAAGATGGGCGTCCATCTTTTGTTTCGATAATACGGTCGGGGACACCCAAATCTCAACATTTAGGTCGACCTTTGAGATGGTTGACCTAAATGTTGAGATGGTCGACCTTAGAGATGGTCGTCCCCGGTTTTCGGCCATAATGGAAACCGAGGACGCCCATCTCAAAAACGACCAAATCCAAGTCCTTTGGTCGTGGGAGGAGCCAGCATTCATACTGCACTGGTCCCCCTCACATGCCAGGACACCAACCGGGCACCCTAGGGGACACTGCAGTGGACTTCACAAATTGCTCCCAGGTGCATAGCTCCCTTACCTTGGGTGCTGGGCCCCCCTAAACCCACTCCCCACAAGTGTACACCACTACCATAGCCCTAAGGGGTGAAGGCGGGCACCTACATGTGGGTACAGTGGGTTTCAGGTAGGTTTTGAAGGGCTCACATTTACCAGCACAAGTGTAACAGGTAGGGGGGGGATGGGCCTGGGTCCGCCTGCCTGAAGTGCACTGGACCCACTAAAACTGCTCCAGGGACCTGCATACTGCAGTATGACATTTGAAGCTGGCATAGAGGCTGGCAAAATTTTTTAAATTTTTTTGTTTAGGGTGGGAGGGGGTTGGTGACCACTGGAGGAGTAAGGGGAGGTCATCCCCGATTCCCTCCGGTGGTCATCTGGTCAGTTTGGGCACCTTTTTGAGACTTGGTCGTGAAAAAAAATGGATCAAGTCGACCAAATGCTTGTCAGGGATGCCCTTCTTTTTTCCATTATCGGCTGAGGACGCCCATGTGTTAAGCATGCCCCAGTCCCGCCTTCGCTACACCTCCGACATGCCCCCGTGAACTTTGGTCGTCCCCGCGACAGACTGCAGTTGAGAGTGCCCAAAATCAGCTTTCGATTATGCCGATTTGGGCGACCCAGACAGAAGGACGCCCATCTCCCGATTTGTGTCGGAAGATGGGTGCCGCCCTCTTTCGAAAATGCCCTGATAGGGATAGGTACGTTCGGGGATGGACTTTGAGAAGAACACAAGCAGGTGTTAAATGCATGCAGGTTATTTTACGAGTAGATATGTACTGGTATTAAAACACATACCCCCCCCCCCCCCCCCCAGTTTACTAAGTCGCACTAGCTGTTGTCGAGTGGCAATGCTGACACAGACCACACTCAGGACATTTAAATGGTTTCACTCCCGTGTGTATTCTCTGGTGCATTGTGAGGTTTACCTTCTGACCAAAGCTTTTACCAGACTCTATATATGCAAATGGTTTCTCTCCAGTGTGGACTTTCTGATGCACTGTGAGATTTAAATTACAACCAAAGCTTTTATCACACTTAGAACATGTGAATGGTTTCACTCTATTGTGGATTTTGTGTATTTTGTACATTTTGCATTTGGACGTTTTTTTGTTTGAAAATGGACCAAAAAATAAAACGTCCAAATCACAAAATGTTTTCCCAAACAATATTTTCAAAAGGAAAAGATTGACTTTTTTTTGTTGTTGAAAATGTAAAACGTCCAAATTCAGACTTAGACGTCATATCGAAAATGCCCCTCTATGTAACTTTATAGTGTATCCCCTTAATGTTTGTACTTTTTGAAATAATAAACAATTGATTAACTTTTACCAGTTCCACACCACTCAAGTCTTTGCAGACTATTATAGCCCCTCTCAGTTTTCTCTTCTCCAAGCCCTAACCTCTATCTTTCCTCATATGAGAGGTAGCCCATTCCTTTAATCATTTTGGTCACCCTACTTTTTACCTTTTCTAATTCCGCTTGATGTATTGGAAAGCAAAATATAGATAATTAGCAGCACTGTTCTTTTAGAGAAAGGAAGGCAAAGTTAAGATTTTTAAATTTTTTCTTTTTTTTTCCAGCTATATGATCAGCCTGAAAAACAATTTTAGCAATATATACCGTATTATGATAATTGTATTTGTGTATAATCGGTTTCCTTTGTAATACAATCTGTATCTATGTATTTTATGCATCTAAATATATTTTTTCTGAAATGGGGTCCATAGGTTTCACCAGACTCTCAGAGAGATCCACAGCACAAAGATATTAAAAGGGCCTGTCTAAAGCCTCTGGTAAGGACTGTTGCCAGAGAATGTAGTAAAAGCAGTTAGCTTAGCAGGGTTTAAAAAAAGGTTTGGATAGCTTCAGCCATTATTAAGATGGACTTGGGGAAACTCCACTACTTATTTCTAGGATAAGCAGCATTAAATGTATTGTACTGTTTTGGGATCTTGCCAGGTACTTGTAACCTGGATTGGCCACTGTTGGAATCAGGATGCTGGGCTTGATGGACCTTCGGTCTGTCCCAGTATGGCAGCACTTATGTTCTTATGTTATGTTGCATTTTCAGAAATACCACCCTGTTTAGGGAAAAGGTGAAGAAAGGTAGCGATGGAGTGACATGTTCAATTTGTGCCTTATAACCTGGTGTAAACAAGAAGGTTTTAGATGCATAAGTGGCTGGGGCAATGTATGGAAACAAAGATTATATTGTAACAATGGGTTACATTTTTCTGTGGCAGGAAGGAGGATTCTACATGAGAAATTCAGGCATTATTTACCAGGCATTTAAACTACACAGTGGAGGGGAGGGGTTGCATGTTGAAATGAGTGTAAGATACCACCCCCCCTACCCCCCAAAAGCACAATGACAGTGATGTATTTTAGCTACCCGGGCAACCCAATATCTGGGATTTTTCCAACCCTGACATATATACAAACAAAATACACCCAGTCTCTTCAGATTTGCTCTCACGTCTCAAATTCCCAATTATGCTTACTGTTGCAAGATCCGAGACAACATGGTTTTACCAAAGGGAAATCGTGCCAAACGAATCTCATTGAGTTCTTTGATTGGGTGACAGGAGAACTGAATCAGGGACGAGCTATGGACGTAATCTACTTAGATTTCAGCAAAGCTTTTGACACGGTTTCCCACAGGAGGCTCTTAAATAAACTGGATGGGCTGAAGATAGGACCCAAAGTGGTGAACTGGATTAGGAACTGGTTGGTGGACAGAAGCCAGAGGATGGTGGTGAATGGAATTCGCTCGGAGGGAAAGGTGCGTAGTGGTGTGCCTCAAGGATCGGTGCTGGGACCGATTCTGTTCAATATATTTGTGAGTGACATTGCCGAAGGGTTAGAAGGTAAAGTTTGCCTATTTGCGGATGATACTAAGATCTGTAACAGAGTGGACACCCGGGAGGGAGTGGAAAACATGAAAAAGGATCTGAGGAAGCTAGAAGAATGGTCTAAGGTTTGGCAATTAAAATTCAATGCGAAGAAATGCAAAGTGATGCACTTAGGGAATAGAAATCCTCGGGAAACGTATGTGTTAGGCGGGGAGAATCTGATAGGTACGGACGGGGATAGTATCTGATAGTATCTTGGGGTGATAGTATCTGAGGATCTGAAGGCGACGAAACAGTGTGATAAGGCGGTGGCCGTAGCTAGAAGGTTGTTAGGCTGTATAGAGAGAGGTGTGACCAGCAGAAGAAAGGAGGTGTTGATGCCCCTGTATAAGTCGTTGGTGAGGCCCCACCTAGAGTATTGTGTTCAGTTTTGGTGGCCGTACCTTGCGAAGGATGTAAAAAGAATTGAAGCGGTGCAAAGAAAAGCTACGAGAATGGTAAGGGATTTGCGTTACAAGACGTATGAGGAGAGACTTGATGACCTGAACATGTATACTCTGGAAGAAAGGAGAAACAGGGGTGATATGATACAGACGTTCAAATATTTGAAAAGTATTATTCCGCAAACGAACCTTTTCCGGAGGTGCGAAGGCGGTAGAACGAGAGGACATGAAATGAGATTGAAGGAGGGCAGACTCAAGAAAAATGTCAGGAAGTATTTTTCCACGGAGAGAGTAGTGGATGCTTGGAATGCCTTCCCACGGGAGGTGGTGGAAATGAAAACGGTAACAGAATTCAAACACGCGTGGGATAAACATAAAAGAATCCTGTTCAGAAGGAATGGATCCTAAGGAGCTTAGCCGAGATTGGGTGGCAGAGCCGGTGGCGGGAGGCGGGGCTAGTGCTGGGCAGACTTATACGGTCTGTGCTAGAGCCTGTGGTGGAAGGCGGGGCTAGTGCTGGGCAGACTTACATGGTCTGTGCCCTGAAAAGGACAGGTACAAATCAAGGTAAGGTATACACAAAAAGTAGCACATATGAGTTTATCTTGTTGGGCAGACTGGATGGACCATGCAGGTCTTTTTCTGCCGTCATTTACTATGTTACTATGATACTATGTGTGTTAAAGCACAAAACAGTTGTTTTTAATGTTTGTTTTGATCATCATCAATTTTTTGCGTTGGAGGCAAAAACACATAGTAAAAATTTTTTTAAGTATATTAAAAGCAGGAAGCTGGCAAAAGAATTGGTTGGACCGCTAGATGACCGAGGAGTAAAAGGGGTGATCAGGGAAGACAAAACCGTAGCGGAGAGATTAAATGAATTCTTTGTTTCGGTCTTCACCGAGAAAGATTTGGGTGAGATACTGGTCCCGGAAATGGTATTCGAAGCTGACGAGTCGGAGAAACTTAATGAATTCTCTGTAAACCTGGAGGATGTAATGGGGCAGTTCTACAAACTGAAGAGTAGCAAATCTCCTGGACTGAATGGTATTCATCCCAGAGTACTGACAGAACTGAAAAATGAGCTTGCGGAGCTATTGTTAGAAATATGTAATTTATCCTTAAAATCGAGCGTGGTACCGGAAGATTGGAGGGTGGCCAATGCAACGCCCATTTTTAAAAAAGGTTCCAGAGGAGATCCGGGAAATTATAGACCTGTGAGTCTGATGTCGGTGCTGGGCAAAATGGTAGAGACTATTATTAAGAACAAAATTACAGAGCATATTCAAAAGCATGGATTAATGAGACAAAGTCAACATGGATTTAGTGAAGGAAAATCTTGCCTCACCAATCTACTACATTTCTTTGAAGGGGTGAACAAACATATGGATAAAGGGGAGCCAGATGATATTTTGTATCTGGATTTTCAGAAGGCGTTTGACAAAGTACCTCATGAAAGACTCCAGAGAAAATTGGAAAGTCATGGGATAGGAGGTAGAGTTCTATTATGGATTAAAAACCGGGTAAAAGACAGAAAACAGACAGTAGGGTTAAATGGTCAGTATTCTCAATGGAGAAGGGTAGTTAGTGGGGTTCCCCAGGGGTCTGTGCTGGGACCGCTGCTTTTTAACATATTTATAAATGACCTAGAGATGGGAGTAACTAGTGAGGTAATTAAATTTGCTGATGACACAAAGTTATTCAAAGTCATTAAATCGCGGGAGGATTGTGAAAAATTACAAGAGGACCTTACGAGACTGGGAGACTGGGCGTCTAAATGGCAGATGACGTTTAATGTGAGCAAGTGCAAAGTGATGCATGTGGGAAAGAGGAACCCGAATTATAGCTACGTCATGCGAGGTTCCACGTTAGGAGTCACGGACCAAGAAAGGGATCTAGGTGTCGTTGTTGATGATATGTTGAAACCTTCTGCTCAGTGTGCTGCTGCAGCTAAGAAAGCAAATAGAATGTTAGGTATTATTAGGAAAGGAATGGAAAACAAAAATGAGGATGTTATAATGCCTTTGTATCACTCCATGGTTAAGACCGCACCTCGAATACTGTGTTCAATTCTGGTCACTGCATCTCAAAAAGATATAGTGGAAATAGAAAAGGTGCAGAGAAGGGCGATGAAAATGATAAAGGGGATGGGACGACTTCCCTATGAGGAAAGGCTAAAGCGGCTAGGGCTCTTCAGCTTGGAGAAAAGGCAGCTGAGGGGAGATATGATAGAGGTCTATAAAATAATGAGTGGAGTTGAACGGGTAGATGTGAAGCATCTGTTTACGCTTTCCAAAAATACTAGGACTAGGGGGCATGCGATGAAGCTACAATGTAGTAAATTTAAAACGAATCAGAGAAAATGTTTCTTCACCCCACCCCTAGCTGTCTGTTTGTCTGTCCAATTTAGATTGTAAGGTCTGTTGAGCAGGGACTGTCTTTTCATGTTAATTTGTACAGCGCTGCGTAAGTCTAGTAGCGCTATAGAAATGTTTAATAGTAGTAGTAATAGTAATTAAACTCTGGAATTCGTTGCCAGAGAATGTGGTGAAGGCGGTTAGCTTAGTGGAGTTTAAAAAAGGTTTGGACGGCTTCCTAAAGGAAAAGTCCATAGACCGTTATTAAATGGACTTGGGGAAAATCCACTATTTCTGGGATAAGCAATATAAAACGTTTTGTACTTTTTGGGATCTTGCCAGGTATTTGTGACCTGGATTGGCCACTGTTGGAAACAGGATGCTGGGCTTGATGGACCTTTGCTCTTTCCCAATATGGCAATACTTATGTACTTTTATAATGTTCATTTGGAAACACTCACCTTTCTCAGTCTCTCTATTTGCAGGTTCTTCTTGATTTTCACTATTAGTCTCTATAGCCTCTGCCACTTCTTGTGCCTTCTCTTTCTTGTTGACCTCTGGTACGGCTTGCTCCTGGTCATCAGTTTCTCTTACTTCTGATGCTACTTGATCTTCATTAGTATTTCTAATCCCTGGAACTGTTTTCTCTGCTGTGAGTTCCATATTCAGTTTGCACTGCAAACCATCTTCTTTTGATAGCTCTGTGCAAACAGAGCCTGGCGTCAATCTGGAGTTCTGCAAAGACACTTTCACCTGTTTTGTCACACTCACATCTGGTGTACTTTGGCTAGCTCTTTTAAGCTTAGCTGGCGCTCTCCTTAGAGAGCGCCTGCAATCTGTGGGTGGAACCATGTTAGAGGAATCCGACTCTTCCCTCACCTTAGGCTGTAATTCACTCTGGTATGATGAACCAGCTCCCTCAATAACTTTCTTGCATGCTGTCTCTCCTGCATCCCTCACAACAGCTTCTGATATACAGGCGATCTCTCTGACTGCACCATTGCCTATTTGATTATCACCTTCTCTCTTCTTTTTCTCATTCCAGGTTCTTTGCAAGTTTTCCTTCTGCTTTGTGTTTGCACACTGCCCTGGTAAGACTCGTGATGGACATGGAAGTCTCAAGTGTGCAGCACTGATGTCACTTCCTGTGCTCTTAGTAGTTTCAGTCTCTCTTTGATGGGATGAGGAAACCTCATCCAGACTCCTATGAAGCGAAAAAGACCAGGAGAAGGTATGTCCAGCCAGGCATTCCCAGAGCAGAGTGCCAGCCTCTTTCTTGTCTCCAACAGGCACAGTATGGATCAGGTTTGGAATGAACCCACACTCCTGACTGTGATCATGGCAAAGGACAGCTAGCTGTTGCAAAGCATCACTGGAAACACACAGACCAGTATCCAAGTGTTCTGAAATGAGATGAAACAAAAAAACAAAATATAATTTTATTAACTGCAACAAATTTGAAAACATGAATGAGATGGCCTACATAGAAAGACAAAAATAGATATAAAAAGACAAGGGGGTGGGTGGGGGAAGAGAGAGAGAACCATCCTCTTAACCCTAAAGTTCTTTTACCTGTGGGACTAGCTGGGACTTTTTGTTCAGCACTCTCTACTGGAAAGTGTTAGACAATCACCATGGCACAGTCCTTCTCCAGATCCTCACAAATTTGCATGAATTTTAAATATTTTGAATAATTTAAGTATCAACTGCAAATCTGACCTATTCAAATGTTGTTATGTTTTCCAGATCATTAATGAATAAGTTGCACATTGGGCCCAGCATAGATCCCTGAGGGATTTCATTTTTTTTAATCTCTTTATATTAGGAAAACTGACTGTTCAATCCCCCTTTTTCCTTCCAATCATTTGAACAGTTACTAATCCACAGTAAGAATCGCCTCCTCTCCCATGACCTTTTTTTTGACTTTTGATTAATCATCAAAACAAAAGAATCTCTCATGAGGAACATGAACAAAACCCTTCTGGAAATCCACATATAGTACAATGACTAGTCCTCCTTTACCTACAGTGATGTGAAAAAGTTTTAACCTCCCTTCTTACTTTCCATGTTATTGCATATATGTCAAAAAGAATGGTTTCTAATCTGTAAGGAGTACCCTAGTGGTTAGGGTGGTGGACTTTGGTCCTGAGGAACTGAGTTCGATTCCCACTTCAGGCACAGGCAGCTCCTTGTGACTCTGGGCAAGTCACTTAACCCTCCATTGCCCCATGTAAGCCGCATTGAGCCTGCCATGAGTGGGAAAGTGTGGGGTACAAATGTAACAAAACAAATTGCTCAAAGATCAGAAATATTCAGTGTATATAAGTTATAGATTTGACTACTATGACACATACTTGAGTTCTTATGTTAAAAATCCAATAAAAAGTTAATTGTTAAAAAAAAAATAGAAACCATTCAATGTGACATATGTAATATTAGACAAAATCAGGAGGGAGATTATAACTTTTTCACATCCCTCTGCTACATTCACTGAGCTCTTCTTCATTAAGTCATATTCATCCTTATGACTAGTAATAATTCTATAGTTTATTAATTTATTACAAATCATTGTCTTATTTTAGCAGTTTACAATAAATTGGTTCCAAAAAATATGTAATACAATTATGTTAATATTTATTTATTGAAATTTTTCAAATAATTACAAGCATTACAATACTTGCATAAGAAAGTTGCTTAATTAGAAACTTTTACCAAAGGAAATATTTCTCTCTACATAAATTCCTTAATTAAATCAACAAACGTCCACAGGGGGAGTTCAAAATAGGTTAATGTTGAAGTTTAAACAAAGAAAAATATACACTTAGAGAGATTAGACGTTCGTGTGTTTAGTCCTTTATATACTTTTCAAGCACTGCTACTGCTCCAACTACCCTTCTTGTTGCAATAAATGACTCAAGTTGGGAGGGATCATAAAACACAAATTTTGCAGAGTGGTAGGAAACCAAGCATTTGCGTGGAAACTTTAGAAAAAAAGATGCTCCCAATTGAAGTGTTTCTTGGTTTTTTTGAAGAAATCTTTTCCGATGTACTTGCGCCTCCCTCGAGACATCTGGGTAAATAGAAATTCTCAGTCCCTTAAAGGATTTTCTACAATTTTTGTACAACATTTTAAGTAGAGAGGTGTGGTAGCCATGTTAGTCCACTCTTAAAGGTTATCAATAGAAATCAAACAAAATAAAACATGGAAAAGAAAATAAGATGATACCTTTTTTATTGGACATAACTTAATACATTTCTTGATTAGCTTTCGAAGGTTGCCCTTCTTCCTCAGATCGGAAATAAGCAAATGTGGTAGCAGATAGTATATGTAAGAGAAACATCAAAGCATTACTTTGACTGTCTGACAGAGTGGGAGGGTGGGGGTATGCATGGGGACATCAATATAATATCCAATAATATCCAAACTTTATCTGGTGACAGAGCAACTGTCGCTTCCAAAGTAGCTGATATTATTTGTTCAGTATCACATGTCTCTAACAGATGTAATACAATTATAATACATTAATTTTTAAAATACTTAACACAGACTCAAGAACTGCATCTTCAGAGTCATAAAATGTGGTTTCTGAGGTCAAAATGTTCAGAACATAGGAAGGAGCTTGTTTATCTTCAATAAGACTTCCACCAGAACCATATAAAGAAGATGTAGTGGAATTAGAAAAGGTACAGAGAAGGGCAACAAAAATGATAAAGGGGATGGGACGACTTCCCTAGGAGGAAAGGCTGAAGCGTCTAGGGCTCTTCAGCTTGGAGAAAAGACGGCTGAGGGGAGATATGATAGAGCTCTAGAAAATAATGAGTGGAGCGGAAAGGGTAAACGTGAATAATTTGTTTACTCTTTCCAAAAATACTAGGACTAGGGGGGGCATACGATGAAGCTACAAAGTAGTAAATTTAAAACGAATCAGAGAAAATGTTTGTTCACTCAACGTGTAATTAAACTCTGGAATTCACTGCCACAGAATGTGGTAAAGGCGGTTAGCTTAGTGGGGTTTAAAAAAGGTTTGGACGGCTTCCTAAAGGAAAAGTCCATAGACCATTATTAAAATAACTTGGGGAAAATCCACTGCTTATTTCTGGGCTAAGCAGCATAGAATCAAGAGTTTTGGAAGTGATACTTGATTCTGCTCTTACTTATGATTCAAAGATTAAAGTTTGTGGAAGCGTACTTTTTTTTTTGCATGAGCCAACTGCGCTTATTGTGTTTTTCATCATCACATTTTGCTGTAATCATTCAGATGTTGGTTGTAATGCCTTGTATATTGGGCTAAATGCCAAGCTACTATACAAAATGCAGCTGATTCAAAATACAGCAATACACTTGACTACCAAAAGCTCCACTGGCTTCCTGTAAAGGCACGTATTGTTTTCAAATCAGTTTGTTTAATGTTTCAAGTTTTATGTGGTAATACTTCTATTTTATTCATCCAAACATTTCCCAATATGTACTTTTTTTCTTCCAGATTATGTAATTGTTTTCTATTGAAATTTCCATCAATCAAGGGAATTCGTCTTAAACACCAGTTCGAGGAACTGTTTTCGTATCGTGTAAGCTCTAATTGGAACACTCTTTCCCTGCAAATTTGTTCTGAGACAAATTATATGAATTTATGTAAAAAAACCTAAGACTTATTTTGTTTGATAAATTCTAATGTGTATCATTTGTATTTACTTTGCTGTAATTCCTCATATTGTCTGAGTTATTCTTTTGTTATCCACCTTGAACCTCTTGATGGGACTGCAGTCTACAAATTCATGATCGTATGAGATTAGCTAAAGGTAGGCCCGGGATGTGGGTGGGGGGGCGTGAGGGAAGGGAAGTGTTTCCCTGCTGTTTGGGGGGAAGGGTGTTGGGAGAGGGAGAAATTACTGATCTCCTGATGTGCATCCCGGCCGATATTCAGCCAGGGCCTGTATAAGTATCTTGGATGTTTCTTGGCCAGTCAAACTCAGATATTCAATACCAGTGCCCAGACATATCCCTGCATTGAATATCAGGCCTAAGGCTGACCTCCACCAGCTGAATATTGGCTGGATAGTGGCTTTCACCTATAGAAAATATCATGACCATGACTGTCCATAACTTATAAAATTAGGCAAGTTTTTGAAGCATAAACAAATCAGCTAATCTCATGAGGATTCCAGAAAAAAAAAAGGAATGCTACAGAAACTTATTAATTATCAGACTTTAGGTATAGGAAGGAATATTTTTCATCTGGTTTCTGAATTGTGGTATACCAAAACCTCAACCCATACATTTACGCCGATGATGTAACGATCTACATCCCATTCAATCAAGACCTAAAAGAAATTTCCAATGACATCAACCAAAGCCTACACATCATGCACTCCTGGGCAGATGCCTTTCAGTTAAAACCCAATGCCTAGTACTTACACCTCAACACAACATGAGCAAATTCACCACCATTAGCACACCAAAATTAAACCTACCCGTCTCGGAGACCTTGAAAATTCTTGGTGTTACCATTGATCGGCACCTAACACTTGAGAATCACACGAAAAACACAACCAAAAAGATGTTCCAATCAATGTGGAAATTAAAAAGAGTAAGACCATTCTTCCCGAGGACCATCTTCCGTAATCTGGTACAATCATTAGTACTCAGTCATCTAGATTACTGCAACTCACTCTACGCTGGCTGCAAAGAGCAAATACTCAAAAAACTCCAAACAGCCCAGAACACAGCAGCCAGACTCATATTTGGAAAATCAAAATACGAGAGTGCAAAACCCCTATGAGAGAAGCTACACTGGCTCCCACTCAAAGAACGTATCACGTTCAAAGTATGTACCCTAGTACATAAGATCATCCAGCCTATATGTCAGACTTGATAGACCTACCATCCAGGAATGCTATAAAATCTTCTTGCACATTCCTTAATCTTCACTTCCCCAACTGTAAAGGTCTAAAGTACAAATTAATGCACGCATCAACTTTTTCTTATACGAGCTCACAGTTCTGGAACGCATTGCCACGTAACCTGAAAGCGGTCTATGAACTGACCAACTTCCGGAAACTACTAAAGACCCATCTCTTCGACAAGACCTATCACAAAGACCAAGTCATGTGAAACTCCTACATATACCCTGAATGTAAAATTAATGCCTTCTGTCTTCACTATTATGTATTCTATTACCATACAACCCAAATCCTTCTGTAACACCAAATGTCTACTCTCTTCTCATTTCCACTATCTGTGAATGTATTGTAAGCCACATTGAGCCTGCAAAGTGGTGGGAAAACGTGGGATACAAATGCAATAAATAAATAAATAAATATCAAACACAAATAATAAATGAAGGACTTTTTTTGCCTTCTACTGGATTTTCATATAGCGACTACCGAAAAGAGAATTAGAATAAACCAAATGGCCTCAGATTCATTCAACCAAGAGAATAATGCAATTACATTAACCAACAACCACTCATACTTTACCTGTATATGTGATTCCAGCCGAACAGCTGTATCTGTGGAGACAGTGAGAGACATTTAGGTGAAATTAGGTATTATAGATAATCCTGATTGGCTCTAAGTACTTGCTACTTTGCAAAGATTATATTATAGTTTAGTTTATTGAGTCTGATATACCATCTTTACATCAACACCAGGCAATTCACATTATAAGAACAAAAAAATAAAAATAAAAGACAGACACAAAGCAAGTAGGTACAGAGTTACATACTAGAAATATCAGAGAAGAGGCTCCAGGGAGAAGCACCTATTGATGTCTCCTCCAAAAAATCTGATGCTCTAGGATAAGATCAGTACTGGACTGCAATCATTATCACATTAACTTTAATGCTGCATCCAAGGGGATAAATCCCAAATATGCAGAGAACAGCCAGAAAAATAAATATCAAATGTTGTCTGCTACGCTGTGACAATTTTCTCTCTGCTCAACGTTCCCCAAGTTTCCAGATCTTGACAATTTTTTGTATTTTTATATTTTCACTGAATTAAAAAAAAGTTTTGTGACATCTATTTACCAAATGTGGAGCCCCATCTTAGAAAGGAGATGAAGAGGGAACTCAAACATCCAGAATTCTCTCATAAAACAGGTGCAGGGCTGCATATTGATGATTCCCCATTGCCAGCAGAAGCAACGATTTCAAAAAGCTGCACGTGAGGAAAACAAACATGCAACCCCCCCTCCTCCCCAAATACACACATTTACATGGAAACAGCTTTTCAAAATCAATGCTCCCGCTCTCCATATGTCCTGATCCTGCAGTACATATCCATTCCTCTCCCCAATCACCAACTCCACCCAGAAGGATTCAGACTCCCATGCTTGGAATCTCCCTCCCCTGACAACAATTTCCATTCAAGGTCCTCCCCTAATAGACCCCACCTAACCCCCAATTTCTATCCCAACCTTACTATGGTCCCTGGTGTCTAATGGTAGCAGCAATGATGCTCACTCGCTCCTGCTCATAAAGCCCTGGGTTCTGTAATGGCCACAGCAACCCCTAGCTGGTATTACTATTAGGGGTCAGGTAGCCAAATAAGGACAATATTGCCCATTAGACATCAAGGACCCTGGTAATGCTGCAGATGAGGGGGGGGGGGGGTGGAATCAGAGATCGGAAGGCATGAAAGGGGTAGGGAGGATCTGGGCACTGCCCCTATAGCTGGCACTTATGCATGCCTGAAGGCAGGTGTGAAGGCCAACATCTAGAATTTTTTTCATCAAATGGATTCCCCCTGTAAGATGAAGAATCCACATTTATATGTTAGACCTACCCAAACCACTTCCTTTCCCTCTCCTACCAAGGTTCCTGACAAAGTAAATGTGGTGAGCATCACTAAATGTAAATACTGTATATACTTTATTTTTTTTTTAAACTTTTTTATTAGGATTTATTTACTGCCTTTTTTGAAGGAATTCACTCAAGGCAGTGTACAGCAAGAATAAGTCAAACACAGGGTAATAGACAATTAGAATAGTAAAATTATTCAAATAACAATAATGCTGTACAGTGCCTTGGGTGAATCTCTTCATAAAGGCAATTAATAAATACCTATCAACAAATAAATACATATAATGTATGGCGTGGAGGGGCATTTTTGAAAGAAATGTCCATGAATTTTTGAACTTTTACAAAGAAGTCCAAATTCTGAAGAGGGGAGAAGGTTATTTTCGAAAAAGATGGACATCCATCTTTTGTGTTCGAAAATACCACGGTCGTCCTGCAATTTGGACGTCTTTGTGTTCGAAAACGGCCAAAAATCAAAGACATTAGACTTTATGAAAAAGGTAGCAGATACTCTAGCTTCTATGTCATCTTTGAACTCTCTTGATATCTTTTTTAGTTTCTGCTGAGGGTCGTGATGGCTACAGTAGTGTTTTTACGTTTAAATTACCTATCCATGTTACTCAACAAAATGCTTTCCATTTCTAATTCCACTGTAGCCCCAACTGATCCCCTTCCAATTTACTTTCTAAAACAAATCTCCGATTCATGTTTACCAATTTTACATTCCATAATTACTACCAGTCTTTCTGTAGAACCATTTCCTACCTCCTGGAAGCAGGTTTCTGTTTTTCTGTGTTTGAAGGACCCCTGAACTAGACTTATGGACCCTCCAATTATCATCCTGTTTCTCAATTGCCATTTCTCTCTAAAATTATCAAAACAAATTGTTGCACAATAGTTAACAAAGTTCTTTCATGCCTTGCACCCCTCTCAGACTGGCTACTGCCAATTCTCTACTCACTCTAACCGACTACATTTACCTATTCCTTGATGGAGGAAAAGAACTTTTGCTTGCCTCCTTGGATCTCAGCGCTGAATTCGACTTGGTAAACCATAGTATTCTTATTATTCAATTGGTGGTTAGGAATATCAGAAGCAGCATTGTCATGGCTCATATTCCACTTGCCAAATAGAAAATTTTCAGTTTGTTGGCTAATACTGTATCCACAACACAGCGCTTTTCTTGAGGAGTTCCCCATCTAGCCTGGGCCCCATTCTCTTTAATATACTCTTAGCATTATTGCTTCAAACACTTGGGATCATTTACATGGATGACATCTAGCTGTTGGTCCCCTTAGAAGTTAGGACTATATCATTTGTTACAGATATATCTAATAAACTAGATGTTATTGCAGAATGGTTCAAAGACAATAGCCTTAAATTAAACCCTTCCAAGAAAGTCACCCTTTTCATCCCGTTAATGGGGACAGCAACAGGATGCTGGGGTTGATGGACCTTCGGTCTGTCCCAGTATGACAACACTAATGTTCTTATAACTCCCAAATCTAAGCAAATTAACTTCTGCTTGCAACTCTTGTGGAAGGGAATTCCACATCTGCAGGCCTGCAACCAAAATAACTGTCTCCATATTGAAACTACAGGGTTGCTCTGGACATAGAGAGCTAGAGAAAAGAAACAGGGAGAAGCTATAGATGGTGGTGAGGTACATACCTGTCCAGCAGGAACTTTGCAAGTTGTGAGTGTAATGAGAATCCCAGCTTCTCCTTTAATTCACACCATTGATCCAGGTGAGCTCCAATCCGGATTCGGCACTTACCACGCCGTGCATCTAGCTCTTTACGTTTCTGCTTTCGCAACTCTTCTGAAGTATGCCGCTGACTATGACAGCTACCAGGGTCCATGGTGAAGCTGCAGAGAGAAACACTTCAGTGACTGATCCTTCTTGGGGTCTGAAGGAAATCGATGGGGGTATTCACTATCATTAACTAAGCAAACAAAGGATATGTCCTTTCTGAACATGGGGGAGATATAGTCAAACCTCCTGGCTACTATTTCATTCACTTTTCTGTCCTTTTAAACTATACCTGTTCTCTATCATTTCCCTTTCGGGTTAGCATATGCTAAGGAAATAAAGATAAAAAAACCTTTTTTGATGTAATCCCTCTAGGACTTGGAAAGGATATTGACAACACATTGCGAACATTACAGAATTTACCTGCAGATGACCGACTTATAAGAAGACTTATATACTGAGGTACTAGGCCATTTAAGATTTTAAAGACCAAGATCAGACGTATTGTCACATTTTGGACTGTTTGAAGTCTCTTCAACAGGACATAAGAAATTCCTACATACACAATGTTGCAAAAGTCTAATTTACTTAAGATCAATAATTGCACCACCAGGCTAAATTGGTCCTGACATACTTTTTTTTATAATCTTCAAGATCAAGAAGGAATTTTTTTTTTTTTTTTTTTACTAGATTGTTAACCTGATTCCCCCTGGATAATTTGTGATCCAAAGTAACACCCAATAATTTCAAGGCCCGTTCTAATGTATAATCTATTCCATCTATTCTGAGAAGCGAATTCTCATTTGATTTAGAATTCAAGACTATTAATAAAAATTTGGTTTTATCCTTGTTCAGCTTCAAATAATGAAAGAAAAACAATAAGGAATCTTTTGGAGTACATCTTGCAATTTGCAGTCAACTTTAAACAGCACAGAGATACCATCTGCATAGATGGAAACTTGATAGCCTGCTAATTCCAACTTTCTCCCAAGGGAAGCCAACAGTACATTGAGCAATGTTGGTGATATGGGAAAACCTTGCAGCACTCCGGGCAATGAAGAACACTTCTGAGAAAGAACTCCCTAAATCATAACTTTATATATTCTGAATGATAGAAATCCCCTAAACCAACTCAATACTGCACTACATATTCCTATATCATCCAGAACCATAAGTAGTACCTCATGATCAATGAGATCAAATACAATGGAAAGATCCAATTGTATAAGAAAGGTCTGTTGTCCCTTACTCATAAATTGCCTACATTGATAAAAAAAAAACAGTCAACAATGTCTCAGTACTGTGAGCTGAACATAAGCCAGATTGAGACGTATGCAGTATATCAAAACGCTCTAGATGATCTACCAGTTGATTTGTAGGCAAGTGACCAAGGGCTATCAGCACTTACGAAAGAGCCATGGGAGAAGGCAAGAGGAAGAAAGCCAGTGAAGAAGTTCTGGGGGGAAAGGGAAGGAAAGCAGATATGTAGTAAGGGGGAAAGGGGAAGAGGAATGACACTCAAGAAGGGGCCCTGGGGGAAGAGCAGGAGGCAAATAATTGGGGGTGGCAGCGAAAAAGAAACAGAGGTGGGGGATCAAGCATAGGGGAAAGCAGGGTACTGAGCCATAGCGTTGGGCTACAGGAAAGGGCAATGTGGGAGGTCAGTAGGGAAAACTGACTGCCTGAGATTATGAGGAAAGAGGGCAGAGATGGAGACCAAGGATCAAAGCAGTTATGGGAGGTGGAGAGAGTAGAGGACAGGGGAAAGGCAGTTTGAAAGGAGGAATTCCCTGCTACATTTCACTGTAATTAAGTTTCTATGCTGCAGAAACTGGAATGGCTTCTCCCATGGAAACACACTGGACCGTTTATTGGGGTGGGGGATAATTTCTCTAGAATCTCAGTCCAATCTGGCCCATTTTATGGTTCAAAGTGTTTAGTCAGAAAAGCCACAAAGAAATTACAACAAGAAGCAACTACGTTATTAGTGCTATTTCTTAGAAAAACTCTCACACCTAATGTCCAATCCCAACTCCCCCCTCCCAAATCCCCGCCATCCCCCAAACCCCTTCAGGTACCTTCCCGCACCCCTACTTGCAAAAAAACCCCACCCCATTTCCCCCGATTCCACTACAAGTTCAATGTATTTAAAACAAAGCTCCGAGCTTTTTGATGCAAGGAGTAAATATAATTATTCCATACAGAAATGACTTCCTTCGTTTAAAAGTGCGATGAGCATCCCTTAGTTCTAGAAGTATGACACTGTGAAGTTGACTTCTGCTTTGCCAAAAAGATGGGGAGCCTGCCCAACCCAATGTTGAAAGATACATTTTTTTCACCAGAGTACATGCCTTCCAAACAAATAAGCGAGCACCCACTCCCGCAACATGAAAGGCGGCACCTAAGAGGGAGCATGAGATAGATTGACCCACTATTCTCATTAGATAACTAAAGAGCCTTTTCCAAAAGACCAGGATAGGAGGACATATAGTATGAAAAAAATAATCTGGGAACCCTGGCATTTAAGACAAAAGTGAGACAGGCTGTATACCAATGTGATATGCTTGTCGTTGTGCAACACAGTCATGGAAAAGCGCCTTAAATTGGCATTCTCTCAAATCAGCAGCAAAGATGACGGATGGAATATTAGCGATATGCGGTGCAGATCCATGGTCAGTATCTCATCCAAATCTTCTTCCCATTTACGAACCAGAGCCCCCAGATTTACCCGACCGCGCTTCTGAATCAATCGATTATGCAGCTCAGAAACTGACAGCCAATCATCCGATGGCGATTCTAGCCAGGATCGTAAAGTTTTGCCAGATTGTATGACAAGGGAGAGAGACTGAATATAGTGCTGTAATTGAGTACAGGCAAATTAATCAAATGATCGGACAAAAGAGGTCTGAAGCAGACTCTGGGCAAGTCACTTAACCCTCCATTGCCTCATGTAAGCCGCATTGAGCCTGCCATGAGTGGGAAAGCGCAGGGTACAAATGTAACAAAAATAAAATAGATACTATTGGAGATTCTACATGGAATTTTGCTACTATTGGAGATTTGGAGATTCTACATGGAATGTTGCTATTCCACTAGCAACATTCCAACATTCCATGTAGAAGGCTGCGCAGGCTTCTGTTTCTGTGAGTCTGACGTCCTGCACGTACGTGCAGGACGTCAGACTCGCAAAAGCCTGCGCGGCCACATTGGTGATCTGCAAGGGCCGAATTCTACATGGAATGTTGCTAGTGGAATAGCAACATTTCATGTAGAATCTCAAATAGAAGCAACAGTGGAGGAGTGGCCTAGTGGTTAGGGTGGTGGACTTTGGTCCTGAGGAACTGAGTTCAATTACCACTTCAGGCACAGGGAGCTCCTTGTGACTCTGGGCAAGTCACTTAACCCTTCATTGTCCCCATGTAAGCCGCATTGAGCCTGCCATTTGTGGGAAAGCGCGGGGTACAAATGGAACAAAAATAAATAAATCATTAAAGTTCACTAATGTATCCCTTGTTGTCAATACATGGTTCAACAACGGATCCCTCCCCTTTCCCAACGGATAAACACAGCAGAGAACAAACCGGGGAGGAAATACAGATTGCCGCGTATAGGGATCAGGTCAGAACTGTGGGAGATCTTGTGTCCAGAGTCTCACCAAATCTTTCCCAACTGAATGCAAGGGGCCCAAAATTAGACTTTTCTTTAGGTGTTGGGGAACAGACTGCGCATGCACATGTAACAGGGACAGGGGAGCCCAAGGGGCCAAGAAGTCCCATTCAAAAGAAATAGGTGTATAATCAGAGGGGTCAAGAATCCAATCTTTTAAGTGATGTAAAAGACATGCTTTATTATAGCACCCCAAATCTGGCCCATTTTAAAACAATGCTTGTCACCTTTTTTCCCCAGCCCAAAATTGATCAAGCTCCATTACATTTTTTGGAATGCTATTTTGCCTCACACACTTTCGACCCCTTATATATAATTCTTTCCATGTTCCGCTGGGTTGCAAAGAACAAAAGGTGGGTTATTAGACTAGACTGGAATATGGAAAAGAGTTGGAGCTTGACACAAGAAGTCTATTCCAGGCATAGAAAGAGAAAAGCTGGAGTCAAGAATTAACAATGGAGACGGGAACATATAAAGAGTGACTTGCGTGATGGATGGAAATCCACACGGGAGGATGTAAAGAGTGATAAGAGAGGAGTGGTAAAGTAGCAAGGAGCTGCAGAATTAATGTACTTAAGACTGTCTGCCCACTAGAGCCAGAGGAAGTACCTGAATTTACTGTGTAAAGCACTTCAGTTGTAGCGCAGAAAAGCGGTATATCAAATCTATTACCCTTTACTTTTGCATAAGAGAAGTTTGAATTGTATGTGGAAAAAGATGAGACAATCTACATTGAGGGAAAAAGATTATAGAGTCATAGTGGCCTGCAGCATTTAGCAAAGAAAGCATTTACATACTTTCCTCTTATTTCCTACATAACTTTTCACTCATTTCTTTATAACATAAGTTACTTACGATTCCATCTCACTTATATATCAAATCACATGCTGCAAAATCTTTTTGCTTCTCTTTGGTAGCATCTACATTATGGAACTCTCTTCCTAAGGAGTTTAGATTTGAACTTTCAATTACTAAATTTAAAGCACTTTTATGGATTTTATAATAATGTGAACTGCTTAGTTGTAATGATTTGTGATATATTAAATAAAAGTTAACTGTGAACAACAATGGTTACAACTACTCAGATCGTTCTGATTCCTAATGAAGACAGTTGCACCGAAACAAAGTACCATGTTGAGTCCTTCTGAGCTTCCACTGTTTTGGGGAATTGCTCTTATAAAGACCTGACTGTCTAGGTTTTATTATAATAAACTTTATGTTTGTTATGTTTTTACTCCTAGGTTCCTTTTTATAATTATAATTATTTTTTTATTGGTCCTCTTCTACTTCTTTTTCGATTGTATTCTGTCATGGGGAATTGTTTTCTCCTTTTTTGATGTTTTGCTGAAGAAAGAGATATCATGTAGGAGAATTTTACTAAATAGAGAAAGATGGTTCAGTGGGAGACCCATAAAGAACAGTTTGCAGTAGCCTAAGCAGGATGAGCATTTTGCTAGCATATTCAGAAAGGATGGAACACTCTTTAAACAATGATAAAAAGGAAACAAAGACAAATTTTTAGCAGTGTTTTAGATGTGTGTAGGGAAGGAGAAAATGAGGGAGAGGGCTGTCCACAGAGACAGGGAAGAGGAAAAGTGGATTTGGGATGAGAGATAAGATGGTTCATCTTTTGTTAAATATGAAGTACTGGTGGAACATCCAAGGCCACAAAGTCAGGCAAGCAGGTGAAAGTAAGAACTGGATTTCTGGTAAAATCTTTGGTATGATGAGGTTGATTTTGGCATTAGTAGCATAAAAACGGTCTTGAAAGACCTGGGAGCAGATCAGTGTGCTAAGGAAATAAGGGTAGAAAGAGAAGGAAGGTTACAGAATAATAGTGGTGGACAACTATCAGAGAATAGCTAAAAACTAGGGTTACCATATTTGTGGAAACAAAAAAAGAGAGGACAGAAAACATAAAAATGGTTGCTACCTTTGCTAAAGATATATTTAATTGTAGTTAATGAACACACATCAGACAGTGACTTACTCACATTATAGCAGTAGACATTCTACTTTTCAAGAACTTCTGGATTTGAGTTTGACTCAGTCTTAGCTTAAGCGTAATTATCATAAGGGCGTGTATCCCTTTGGCTGGCTTCTGAGATACGTGTGAAAGTCTTTGCATGACATATGCTTAAAATCGTGCTGCACAAACAAAATTGCTTTGACAGATTCAACCAGCAGGGAAGCAGAGAGGGGATCAGCATTGCCTTTTTCTCTCTTTAACACTCCCATGTATCCAGTTTGACTAATAAGCCAGAGACGGTTTCTCTCATTACTAGCCGTTAAGCCCGTTAAAACGGGCGAGATTTCCAGCTACCCTCCTCGCCGCCGCTCCCTCCCCCCTCCGTGCCGGTGCCCCTGCACTGACCTGACAGCACCTCTCACTGAGATCAGAGGCGCTGTCAGGTCAGTGCAGGGGGCCCGATATGGAGACGGGGGGGGGGGGGGGGGGGAGCGGCGGCGGGGATGGGGGGTGGAGGTTGGTGCGCGCGATGTTCGTTTCCAGGCTCCAGCGGCAGTGTCCGACAGTCCGACTCCATTTCCCTCTCTGTTCCGCCCTCTGACATCATCACGTCTTGACGCGACGGCGGGACAGAGAGGGAAGTCTCTACTGTGCATTTGCAGGTGAGTCCATCACTTGCCATTTATATGTTTGATGTGAGTAGGTGTATTGGTCATAGGCACATAAAAGAAAAAGAGGACATTTGCCTAAAAATTAAAAATCCTGTAGGACATATCTGAAGGTGTCCAAAACGAGGACATATGGTAACCCTACTAAAAACAGCATTGGAGAGGCAGGAAGTAAGCCAAGATAGTGCAGAGTCTTAAAATCCAGATGACTACAATATGTGTAGGTGGAGATGGTTAGCAGCTGTGTGAAAAGCAATGGATAAGTAAAGGAGGAAGGCGGCTGAGGAAAGCCCCTTGCACATGAAAAAGCCAGTAGAGATTCATCCAATGCAACACTCAATCTCAGGACACTCAGTTCTCAGTCCCCCCCAACACCACTCCAATTAACATCACCCTTTCTAGTAGCAGTCAATCAGTGCACCCCATCCCTGGCTGCATTAAACTGCTGCAAGATACCCAGTCACACACATTGGGCTCCCTCAAGCATCCTGGGACCAGGGACCCCTCCTCACATGATGAAATTCAGAGAATATGGACCCTCCTCAGTAGCATCCAAGGACCTGACCTCCTCCCCCGTGGTTTGGCATCTCTGCGTCTCTCTCTCTCTCCCCGGTCTGGCATTTACCCGCCCCGCCCCCTTCCTACCTTTAAACTTACCTTTGAGGTCTCCCACGGTTCACCCAGGCAGCCTGCTGTGACCGGTCCGCCGGAAACAGGAAGTTGCGTCAGAGGGGAGGACTCTGCCGGGTCTATCGGTCACAGCATCGCCGGTGAAGGCGGAAACCTGAAAAACATAAGTTGAAGGGTGGGACGGGGAAATTGAGAAACAGGGAGCGATGGCGGACTTTGAGCATCTGCCTCATAGATCATTTGGGTACGTTGATCCCTGGAGTCGGGCCGGCTTCGACGTCATTGAACGCTGGGTTTGAGTTGTGCGGGTGCTCCTGGAGGAAGGGCGCAGGAAATCCCAAAGGACAGACCTCTAGCATTTCTATAGCGCTACAAGGCGTACGCAGCGCAGCACAAACATAGAAGAAAGACAGTCCCTGCTCAAAGAGCTTACAATCTAATAGACAAAAAATAAAGTAAGCAAATCAATTAATGTGAACGGGAAGGAAGAGAGGAGGGTAGGTGGAGGCGAGTGGTTACAAGTGGTTATGAGTGAAAAGCAATGTTAAAGAGGTGGGCTTGTTAAATACAGGATTTGTATATATTTCTCATGGTCTTGCAGGTTGCATAAAATTCAATTGTAGGTTGCTCACCCCTGTTGTAGTTGTGTTCCTAGGGTCTGCATTTGGGCAGAGCTGTTGCATAAATGTGAATCAGTTATTTTGGGCAAAAGGTAAAAAAAAAAAAAAAGGATACAGCGGGATCCTCCCGGATTCGAATTAAAAACCTTTAAAAGTTAATTTTTTTTTAATGCCGCAGATCTGGCTTTTACACCGTCCCGTTATTTTGTGTGAGAGCATGTGTATGCTGCTAGCGATTACTGCAGGAGCCTGTTGTATAAAGGTACTTAAAACTAAAAGCATAACTTTTCTTTACAAAATAAGTGTGGGTTGACTTGCACTGTGTTGGCAAATTGAGATACTTTTACTGGCTTAATATGCAGAAAGCAATCTATAAAGGATGTGCCTCCCTTCTCAATGAGAGATTTATTTATTTATTATTTATTGCATTTGTATCCCACATTTTCCGGCCTATTTGCAGGCTCAATGTGGCTTACATAATAACCGTGGTGGCGATCGCCAGTCCCGTATAGCAGATATAGAGTGACAATGTAGAGTTCATGTAGGATAAACACATCAGGGAATAAGGAGGACGGGTTGAGTTGTGATCAATTTGAGTCGTAGTTTCATTGTGATTGTGAGATCCAGGCATTTAAGTTGGGTCATCAGGGTATGCCTGTTTGAATAAGTAAGTTTTTAGTGATTTCCGAAAGTTTGATAGGTCGTGAGTTGTTTTCAAAGTATTTGGTAGTGCGTTCCATAATTGCGTGCTTGTAAAGGAGAAGCTGGATGCATAGGTTGATTTGTATTTAATTCTTTTGCAGCTTGGATAGTGTAGGTTTAGGTATGTGGGTGTTGATCTTGTGGTGTTTCTGGCTGGAAGGTCAGTGAGGTCTATCATGTATCCCGGGGTCTCACCATAGATGATTTTATGCACAAGGATGAACTCCATAACTGTATT
Organism: Microcaecilia unicolor; assembly: GCF_901765095.1. Lineage (NCBI taxonomy): Eukaryota > Metazoa > Chordata > Amphibia > Gymnophiona > Siphonopidae > Microcaecilia > Microcaecilia unicolor. Next base: position 84,740,758 of record NC_044042.1, on the reverse strand, counting down.
AACAGCTGCCCTAGTCATGTGGCTGTGACATGGTGAACTAGGCAAAGTACCTGAAATGGAACATCTGTACATCTAATAAAACTAGGCAAAATCTTTGAACCTTAAATAACTGAACACAAAGATGAATTTAAAGAAATCTGACACGTTTATTTTTGTGGAAAAAAATTCTTTCTCCCCCCCCCCCCCCCTGTTGGGTGAATACAGACCCTAATTTATTATGTGGTGATGGTCAGGCCTTAAATCTCTCTTGGTTGATTTACCTTGTTGTGTTCTTAAACTTGCTGTTATTGAGTTTGTTGCAGACAGTGAAATACCTTTTTATTGGACCAGTGTAAGAATTTTGCAAAAGTTTACTGAAATAAGAATTTTTCAAACAAGCATTGTGTTTACTTTCCAAGGTGCCAATTTTTCATCCTTACTCATAAAAAAAACCCCAACAAAATTTAGTTTTATTTTAAAATTGAATTTCTTACTCTTTATCTAATTTACAGAACAAGTCTGTCAAGAGGGAAGGTCCCCTGAGTGCAATATCAAAATAAATTGTTGGTAAGAAGTGCTGCAGATGTAAGTGGTAGGTTGCCAGATGCTTACTTTGCTTCACACCATCCTTATGCACTGGGTAATTCCACTACAAGAAGGAAGGGCCCTATTCCATTGATTAGTGGGAGCACAAGACATTGCATGAGAGTTTGCTTATTACCCTTTGGAGAATTATTATGCACAACTGTGTGATGCAGAATTCTCCCCATATAATTTTGGAGTGGTATACAGAATTTGGGCAGCTGGTGGGATCAAAGAACTTAACAGCGGGACTCCTCAGTTTGTTTTTTCCCAATTTCCTCTTTGCAGTGTCTTCATTTTAGTGCAGGGAGTGACTCGGATTCTGGGATAGCAGTGTTCCGTTTGAGCTTTGCAGTTCATGTAATCTGCTATTCTTGTGAGAATGAAACAAGAACTCAGCTGGAGAATACAGGCATCCTATGAATGTAACACAGGGTGAGCTCTGTAGTGCCTGAATGTGAGCCATTCTGTGCACTAAAGAGGATATGCTGCAGAGAGAGAAAAGCAACTGAACTGTTGGGGCGGAGCCAGCTCCTGGCTGTTTCAGCTGAGAACTGTCCACTTCTTGGGGGAGGGCAGAAGAGCCCACTGGCTAACTGTGGGCCAGAGGTGGGAGAGGGGAGCCAGGCTCATAAGCACCGCCATACTGGGAAAAGACCAAGGGTCCATCAAGCCCAGCATCCTGTCTCTGACTGCGGCCAATCCAGGCTTCAAGAACCAGGCAACCCCCCCCCCCCCCAAAAAAAAAAATGATTTTTTTAAAATAATGTTCAATGGACTCTTCCCTCAGGAATCTGTCCAAACCCCCCTTAAATTCCGTAAGGCCAGCTGTTGTCACTACATTCTCCAGAGTCCAACTACACACTGAGTAAAGAAAAACTTTCTCCTATTTGTTTTAAATCTACCATATTCTAGCTTCATCTTGTGTTCCCTGGTTCTATTGTTGTTTGAAAGTGTAAAAAACGCTTCACATCTGTCCGCTCTACTCTACTCATTATCTTGTAGACTTCTATCATATCACTCCTCAGCCGCCTTTTCTCCAAGCTGAAGAGCCCCCTAACCTTCTTAGCTTTTCCTCATAGGGGAGTCATTCCATCCCTTTTATCATTTCTGTCACCCTTCTCTGCACCTTCTCCAATTCCTTTATATCTTTTTTGAGATGCGGCAACCAGAATTGGACACAATATTCAAGGTGCGGTCGCACCATGGAGCAATACAACGCCATTATAACATCCTCGTGTTTGTTTTCCATCCCTTTTCTAATCTAATAATACTCAACATTCTGTGCGCTTTCTTAGCCGCCACAGCACACTGAGCAGAAGTTTTCAACATCTTATCAACGATGACTCCCAGATCCCTTTCTAGGTCTGTGACTCCTAACGCAGAACCTTGCATGACATAGCTGTAATTCGGGTTCCTCTTACAACTAGAGCTGCCTAAGGGAGAGGAGCCAGCTACTATGGAATGGGAGAATTCAAAGGTTGCCCTGCCCAGCACTTGAAGGCAGTGGGGGAGGCCACACTGGGGCATGGTGCTGAGAGGTGGGAGAAACTGCCAACCCTGCTCCTTACAGGGTTCCCTCTGTGCTGTGAAAAGGCAGGTGATTTGTGGTATTGGTTTGATATGCAAAGACTGTCCATGAAGATTTGTTCTGAACTGTTGTGCTATATTGGAAGTGTGATGAACTCTTACTAATCCCTTCTGAAGTAGGGGGAAGGGAAAGCTAATGCCCTAATAGAAGACCTGAGGTCTTGAGGAGCTGAGCGTTTGCTGAGGGATTTTGGGACCTGGACTGTACCTTTTTCTTTTGAAGACTATATTAAGAGGGCTGTACCTTTTGTTTTGAAGAGTATATTATGATTTTTGGTAAAAAAAATTGCCTTGATAATGAAATACTTTGGCCCTGAGTCCCAGTATCAGCAGCATTCTGTCTGGGAGCCCTGCAGGCTTGCTGGCTCCACCCAAGAGGAGGAAGCGGACCCCCCCCCCCCCCCCTTTACAGTATTCACCAACATCCAAGACACAAAACACAACCACAAAAGGTGAAGAAATAGGTATTTTTATGTTGTCAAGGAAAATGTGTTTCAATTAATTAATTCAGAATAAACACAGTTTATATCTAATTGCTCAACCACCCTTAGAATTCACCTTTGGGTTTAAAAAGCAAAACCATGTGCATGCAAGGGCTGGATAAATGAATTAAAACAAAGTTTAAAGTAAATGCCCTTAATATGGAATACTTGGTAACAATAATAATGGAATATTCACATAGCAGGCAGCCTGAGCCAACAGATTTATTTTCGACTGAACATAATTCACTTTGTATGAACTTGGTGGCTAACAGTGTGCTGAACTGGACAATGGTGGCACATTTAGACTGCCTCTGGACAGAACTTCTGCATGAAGGCAGCCCCTACCTCATTATTCAATATCTCTCTGTAAAATAGCAGTAATAAAAAAGGCAAGTGCGTTTTTATAATAAACTGCATTCCATAAAATAAAAAGGAGCAAGTTCCCACATGTCATCTTCTTCTTTTGATGTAGGCATAGGAAAAAAAGACATTGTGTTCCCAAGTCTCACCCTAATTAATGTTTTGTATTTTATTATAATTGTATTATAAATAGTAAGTCTGATTTGTAAGCACCTGATTCTTATAACATGATATCTGTTTTGGTGTCCCTTTACTAGATGAAAACATCTCTGCACGAATACAGAGAGTCCCTATAACCTGCCCCCCCCCCCCCCCCCCCCCCAATGACACAGTGATTTACAATTTAGAATTAATTACTCAATAATTCCCCTGCCCTGTGTACATCCGTATGCTGCAAAATTGGTATGTTTGAAAAAATGAGCGAGATCAAATAAAAATGTTACCAGCAATAAAGAACAACAATGTGGATATGGCGGTGGCTCATAGATTTGCTTGCTTTGACCGACAGCTGAGCGGAAGAGAGGGAAAAGTAGAGTTACCTAATTGGCTTCAGGTTTTTATTTATTTATTTATTTATTTATTTATTTATTTATACTTTTTCAAACTTTACAATTCAAGACTAGCTTGCTAAGTAAATCAGACATAATATTATGAAATTATCACATTCATCTTACAAAGATACATTAATGCCCTTTTTATATCACAAAATAAAAGCAAGGCGTTACTAAGAATAAATGGGGAAAAATAAGTAAATATAACAAAGAACAGACTTTGCACGTAACATTCTTCCTTAATTTCTTATAGCTTTAGATATTAGTTAGAATGTGGAAAAATCATAACTTCCTAGAGTCAATGAATACTCTTAACTGCTCTGGCTGGAAGAATATATATTTTAAACCTTGATGTTTCACCACGCATTTGCTTGGGTAGTTCAAGAAGAAAGAGGCTCCCAATTCCTGGGTCTCTTTCCTCATGCTCAAAAAGGATTTCCTAATATCCTGCGTTTGTTTCGTTACATCCTGAAATATACGAACTGTTTTACCATAAAACAAGTCATTTATTCGACGAAAGTATAGTCTTTTTATAGCTTCAACATCTTGCAAGAAAACAAATTGAACCATTAAAGTCATTCTTTCTGATTGATCCGATATAGTAGCTTCCAAGAGTTCAGATAGATTTAAATTTGTTTGTTCCATTAAATTTAAGGGTTTATCAGTTAAGGATCCTGCTTCCAAGGAGATCTTATTCATTATGTAGTAAATTTTGTTAACTGGAGGTAAAGTTTCTGGGGTATATTTCAAAATTTCAATTAGATATTTTTTAAAGGCATCCAACGGTGTTACTCCTTTTTCTCTTGTAAAATTCAGAATCCTCAGATTGAGTCTTCGATTATAATTTTCAATTTGATCAATCTTTCTTGCTATAATATTTTTGTCTTTTATCATTTCTGAAGATAAATCTTGAAGTTTTTTTACATCTTGATTGAGCTTTAAAGTTTGAGCTGTACTCCTTTTTTTATGCCAGTCAGAGATTCAGAAAAGACATTCATTGTACTTACAAGAGTAGATAGTTCTTTTGTAGATTTATCCACATTCACCGCTAATTGTTGGAGAACACTCCAAATGTTCTCCAACGACACCGACCCAGGTGCAGATTTCAAAAGCTTTCCTTCTAGGCTCAGGCCCTCAGGCCTTTACGACCCGTCTGGTATCGCCGCTCCAGCCCCTTCGATTAGGGGTTCACCGTCGACACCCTCTTCGGATTCGAGGGAACCTCTCTGGTTCTGGCGTCCTTCTGGGTGGGGCGGTGGTCTAAGCGCCGGAGGAGAAAGAGTGACATCGAATCCCAAGTCCTCCATAGCTCCCCCGCTATGGGGAACAGCGGGAACACTCACGGCGTCTTGGGAAGAAGTTCGCGAGATGAACTGCTCGATCGAAAGCTGTTGCGGGGATGAGGTCCGGGGCATCGAAGCTTTACCCCGGACCGTACCCTTCCGTTTGGTATGAGGCATAAACAAAGAAATTTAATTTTTAAAACGCGATCAAATCGAGGAGTTCGGAGCTCACTCAACTACGTGCCGCCATCTTGGAACGCCTCTCCAAAATCTGGCTTCAGGTTTTTAATGTTGTCTGTTCTGGCTCCCTTCCCTGTACTGGCTGTGCCCTTCTTCAATTTTCCGGGCCACCGGCAGCGTCAGTGAGGTAAGCACACTGCCTTTATTGGCCCTGGAAGCTCTCCCTCTGTCGCAGCGTCCCGCCTATGCGGGACAGGAAATTGTAGCAGAGGGAAAGCTTCCGAGCCACCGATGGCAGTGTGTTTACCTCATTGGCGCTGCTGGCGGCTCGTAAAATTGAAGGACAGCGGGGCAGGGAGCGGGACGGCAGCCAGAAGCACCTAAACACAGGCACTTTATGACACTGCCCCAAATTACTGGCCTGTATCACACAAAAGAAAGGTATTTGCTGATCACCTGTTTTCAAATGCCTACTTGATTATGTAAAATACTGTTCCACATGTTCAAGCTGGGTTATAAAATTACCCTCCATGGAGGGATTTCATTGCGTGTGCAGCCTGGTAAAATTGTTTGATCGCATACAAGCATATAAAGTAGGTATGGAAAGAATGCCTCTACGTCTCGGTATTCCTGGAGGTATAGTTTTGGTGGAGCACAGGCAGATTTGCATTGTATTCATGTATTTTATAAAATGCATAGGTCCACCTGCACATATTGACTGACACCTGTTTTGAAACAGGGGTGCATTTATGCCCTGTTGGGGTTGGTTCTCTGAATGCATTTTAAATAAAGAGAGAAAGGTACCTATTTTGTCTTTATAAAATAGACTCAAAATAGGTGCCATTTTATATAATTATCCTCTATATGTATAACTTCTAGCCATATTAAAAAAGGGGGGGTTCCTTTTATGTCAGGGAGGAAATAGTGCATGTAAAGTACACATACTGATTTAATATCTCTCAGCCAGTCATACAGAATTACAGGGGCACCTGCTGTCCCTTTCAATGTTCATGTAAAGTACATGTGTTAGAAACACCTGCATAGTTTGCAAGTAGGTGGGACATTTTAAAATTGCCCCGAAAAGGGAAGTGAATTGTTTTTACATTAATTCAGGTTCTTTTGTACAGAGTTTTAATATTGGTTCTTGAAAAAGCAGGATTTTCTGTAGTAACCTTTCATTAGCCCAATATAAACACCAGGACAAAGAGGACATTGAAACCACACCAATGCCTTCATCAGATGGAAGACCGGATTAAGACAGAATCTATGTAGTCTTGAAAGATCATGGATTAATCAAAGTTTTCCCCTATGTCATGCTGAGGGATCAAGGCCAGTCTCCAGCTTGGTAAGTCGGGCAGAGAAACCTACATACCTCAGCTTTGTGAGCGGCTTAATCGTTGTTAATTGTGAAAATAAACAATAAATGGTGGAGCAGGAAGTAGAGCCTCACTGCTGTAAACAGGACAGTTTTTATATTCACAAGGCCAATCTGTCCAGGCGTAGCGAAGCCCGGTGACCTGGCCCTCACAGAATCCTTTGAAGGAAACAGTGACTGTATAATCTGTCGTGGAGATGATGGCTGCAGGCAACCATTTCATGGCAGTGATTCCATCTTTATTCAGCTGACTAGAGCAGCACACCTGCAAGAAAAAAAATTATCTGCACTGAAAGAAGTGTTTCAGCAGGACACAAAAATATCAGTACATGTTATGTGGATATATTTATGTGTATGTTTAGTTAAATGATGACCACTGAATATGAACATACAAACAAGGTAGAACTGCTGTTTCTGTGATTTATTTATACATATAAAGTTATAAGAATACCCCTGGATTCTATACATGGCAACTAAAGTTGTGCGTGCTTTGCTGATTTGCACACGCAACTTAATTGATTAATGAGCCAATCAGTGCTAATTGGCTGCTAACCAATTATTGACCTTAATTGGGATTTACATGGATCATCTATATTAATAATTCTCACCTCAAACATTCTGAAGCTCACTCTGTGGCAGGGAAACCCTGGAGCCCTGCACTTAGGCTGTCACCAGTCACCACTCACTGTCACTCATGCACCACTCTCACTGATAGACCCACCCACAGCCACGCCCCTTCCGCACATAATTGCCTACCTCAACGTTCTAATGAAAATCCAACTTCCGGTTTGTGAGGTGCCAGAGATCGGAATTTTGCCCCATTACTATTTGCCCCGCCCTCGCATCAAACGTGATGATGTTCAGGGCGGACCTATGACACGACCAATCGCATCGCTCCGCCCTCAATGTCATCACGTTTGACGCGAGGGCGGGGCATACATCGATCTACTAGGCGACGACGATTGCAGGGAGTGAGCCAGGCAGGCTGTACGTCACAGGCAGCGAGGGAGCCAGCCAGCCACTCACTATGTCACGGGGCGGGGCACCCACGACCACCCTGAAGCACGGAGGGTAAGTCCACCATCAAGGGGAGGGGGATGGGAACAAAAGCGCCTTGCTAGCGCCCGTTTCATTGGCCTCAGAAACGGGCCTTTCTTACTAGTATTCTATAATGATCTGCACATAATTGTAGGACGTGCACTTTTTGGGGGGGGGCATCTTTTGGAGGTGTTTCTATGAATTACACACATTCTTAAAGAATTTGCCCAATCCGTGGCTAATTTAGGTGCCTGCATTGACACCTTTCAGCAGGTATAAATGCAGGTGACAAGTTAGGTGTGAATTAGGCGCTATTCTATAAACTGTGGATACCCATTACAGAATACCAATCAATGCATAATTTTGTGGCACAATTTACTGAATCTAGTCCATAGCGACTCCATATAAAAACTTTCAACCCTGCTTTTTGGAATATCCATGGCTACTTTTCTAGATCTATGGATAATTTTGGCCATAAATTGACTTATATGGCAAAATATATCTGGTCAGCAGCATGGACGATTTAATGAAAAGCATTTATTTTGCTGGTAACCAGTGCTTGCCTGATAAGTGCTTTTCAATCTGATATTTCTACCAACAAGGTCCCAGTCAAAACATGGCTTTAGAGAGCACACAACTACTCCTGTTTTGTATAGGGTTGCCAACTGGCAGGTTTTTCAATGGCCGGGCTGGCTGCCAGCAGACCCTTAAAACAGGCAATAGAAAAGTCATTTTTAGGTCACTGATGGCTCCTGCCTCCCCTCCCCAGTGGTTTAGCATCATTCTCTCTCTCTCTCCTTAGTTTTGATTAAACTGAAAGATGGACATTAGGCATACACTGAAACTGTGGGCTATGTCAGGGAACAACCTGCAGGAAGATGAATTCCAAAAGACTATGGGCCCCTTTTACCAAGCTGCAGCAAAAGGGGGCCTGCGCTGGCATCTGTGTGTTTTTCACATGCGCCAAGGCCCCCTTTTACCTCAGCGGGTAAAAGGGAAGTCTTTCTTTCCTGCAGGAAATGGCTGTGCAGCAAGTAAAGCATTTGGCGTGCGGCCATTTCAGGGGACAGCCCTTGTTGCCACCCATTGTACATACTGGCCTTCTTTTCACAATATAAAGTGACATCTGCTAACCTAGCATTTGTCAGTAACTCAGTTAAGACAATTGCTAACATTTTTTTCCAGACAAAAATGTTAACGCTAACTTTTCGAGTTCCACAGGAGCTGGCATGGGTAGAAATAACAAATGTCCTGATTAAGCCACTAGACCACCAATGCTTCCAAGGTTAGCCAGAGGAGGGTCTATGGGTGGTAAGAGGGAAGTGCTTTTGGTTGGGGGGGCCAGAGTAGCATGTGGCCCGTTTTTGGTTGAGGGAAGCAATGCAATACTGGTTTTGGCTTCAGCTTAAACAGTGTGGCGAATTTCAGCCACGGCTTCGGTTTTGGCTTAAACCAAAAAACTCAGTTTTGGTCACCCTTTATATGTCATATTTATGGTGAATATGGTTCTAAAGTTCAAGACTAATTTGTAATAATTTTACTTTAGCAGACATGTTCCATGAGATAGTGTATCTCTTCATTGGACTATGATAATGTTTTGTTTTCAGGTTAGTTCAAACTCAATTGGATAAGCATCTCCAGCATAGGAACACAGTGCATACAATAAAATGCCGAGATATAATCCTACTAAATGTTTTTTTCAAAACCTACCTTCTCAATAAGAAGGAAGGGCATCAAAAATCTGGGAGAGAGCAGCTGTGACCTACAGAGATGCATTGTTGGGAGCAGAAAAAAGGCACATGTCTCTGAAGGAAGAAGTGAGTCAATGACACGTGGGGGGGTGGGGGGGGATATCAGTTTCAGCCGAAAATGCACCGGCCTTTTCGAGCAAAACCAAAACATGGCTGAATCTGAATTTCGGGTCCTAAAACACAAATTTAATTGGCCTCTAATGGTGTATGCTTTTAGACAAATGAGTCAAAACAATTTTATTCCTCCCAAGAAGTCATCAAACAGGAGAGACCTTGCTAGAGACAGCTCAAGGGTCCCACAAACAACTTCTCTCTTTACATCAATGTGAGACACAATTTCTCAAAATCTTTTGCTCAACATTCTCCAAGAGATTTTCTTACCTCAAATGTGGTGTTCACCAGATTGTGAAGAAGTTTCTGGTCATATGTAATATTGAAAGATGTATCTGTTTCTATGGTTACTTTCTTCGGGAATGGACCCTGGAAGTTGATATCTTTCTCTCCATATGCTACAGCTCTTGCACCCAAAAATAACCTGTATGCAACCTGTCGCTTGTATCGTGGATGAATGCTGCATGGAAAACACACATATTCTAAACATTAACAAAAGACTTTCTGTCAAAGACTTGAGTAAAGTGATGTAGTAGCTGTGTTAGTCCACTTTTAAAGGTAATAAATGGAAATAAAACAAAAAGAAAAAATAAGATGATACCTTTTTATTGGACTAAATACATTTTTGATTAGCTCTCGAAAGTGACCCTTCTTCTTCAGATCATAAATAAGCAAATGTTGATAAAAATCAGTATATATAAGTGAAACATAAAAGCATCCCAATGACAGTCTCACAGGAAGAGGGTGGGGTGGGTTAGGTGAGAAACAGGGAGCTGGGTGGAAGAGAGGAAGAGATGGACTGTAGATAAGGGTTACAAAGAAGTAGAATTTTAGGATTTATAATGGGCTAGAAAACCCAGATCTTTGTTAAGTCCTGTCTGGTGGGTGTCAAAATATTTAATCATTTTGACTTCAAAGGTCTTACGTTCCTGGATTGTCTTAAAGTTTCCTTTTAGTATTGTTACTATAAAATCATTGCTGCAGTGTTCTGGTTTTGTAAAGTGTTGTCCCAAAGAGGTGACATCCTGGTTGGCACTGGCATTCTTGTGCGTGAAGTGTGGAAGCTGCAGTTGTTGAGATAACTGCATCTATCTGTAGGTTTCCAGTATATAGATGCTTGTATGTAGCTATTGCTGATGGAAACTGTGGTGTCCAAAAATTGACTGAACAGCTGACTTACAATATAAGAACATAGCCATACTGGGTCAGACTAATGGTCCATCTAGGCCAGTATCCTGTTTCCAACAGTGGTCAAGCCAGGTCACAAGTACCTGCAGAAACCCAAGTCATGGTAACATTCCATGCTACCAATCCTGGGGCAAGCAGTTGCTTCCCCATGTCTGTCTCAATAGCAGATTATGGACTTTTCCTCCAGGAACTTCTCCAAACCTTTTTAAAACCCAGATACGCTAACTGCTGTTATCACATCCTCCAGCAAAGAGTTCCAGAGCTGATGTTATAAAGATGGAATATATTGAATTTAATTGGAAGTAAAATTAAATTCCTTTCATTGGAGCACATGGAATCACATCTTAATCTGTTTTGTAGAAGTTTACATTGTAGATACACAAATGGATTATTCTGTTTTGAGGCATGTTTCAGGGACAAACGGTTTTATAAGTCAAAATAAATATTTTGTTTCATGCAGATTTCTTCTGTTTAAACATAACTAGACGGGCTATAAGCCCCTAATGCAGGCCATTGGTTTTTTTCTATGTTGTTCTTGTGATGACTTATACTGTGCCAAAGCTGAAAACTCTTCTATCTGGTCAATAATAAAAGAGCTCATTGTGAACATTATCCATCCTTAAAGGTTGTTTTATGGCTGTACATGAGGAATTGTAATGTTTAATAAGTATATGTTTGTGTCCCTAGTCATGCATCTAAAGTTTATATAATCCTTTCAAGAAAGTCAGTTAATCGTTTAACATATAACATATTAGTGGAACATAACTACAGAGGCATGGAATGGTCGCATTTTCACTATGGTAATACTAGAGCCCAACTGAGGAACAGGTTATTTTTGAGTTAGTCTTCACTGGACCAAACTTGCTTTCCTTGTGCCATCACCATAGAATTCAGTTATATCATGGGAGCAAGTACATGGACGTCTGAAACATTTGACAAAGTTGAGATTAGCAAATATACCCAACTGGGATTTAAAAGTCTGTCCCATAATGATGCCGCATGTTCAGAAATCATAGCCATAAGTATAGACAGTTATTCAAATATTACCACATGCACATACCAGAACAGGCATCCATTCACACACTGCAAAAGAACAACTTCTACAGAGTACATCCAAAACTATTTTTTTATTTTCTCATTTCCATCTTCCAAAATTCTAGACAGCAGATGTACGGATCAGCAGGACCCAAAGCAGTCCAAATCAAGTAAATTCAGAAACAACAGTTTATACCTAATTGTTCAACTGCCATTAGGATTTACCTTTGGGTTTAAAAAGCAAAACCATGTGCATGTAAGGACTGAACAAATTAAAACAAAGTTTAAAGCAAATGCCCTTAATATGTAATACTTAGTAGCAATAATGAAACAATGATGGAATATTCAGTAGTAAGCAGCCTGAGCCAACAGATTTATTTTCCACTAAACATAATTAACTTCGTATGAACTTGATGGCTAATAGTGTGCTGAACTGGACAATGTTGGCACATTTAGACTGACTGGACAGAATTTCTGCATGCAGGACGCCCTCCCCTCATTATTCAATACCTCTCTGTGAAACAGTAGTAATAAAAAAGACAAGTGCATATTTATAATATACCACTGCAATCCACAAAACAAAAGAAGCAAGTTCCCACATGCCATCTTTATTTTTTGATGTAGGCACAGGAAAAAAAAAAAAGATATTAAATGGTCCCAGGTTTCAACCTAATTAATGTTTTTGAAACAATTATGCTTCTAAAAAGTAAGTCTGATTGTTAAGCACCTGAAAACATCTCTGCATGAATACAGGGAGTCCCTATAACCAGCCCCTCCAAATGACACAATTTACAATTTAGAACAAAGTAGTACTCTAACCAATGAAACCAATACTTCCTCTGCATCCCTATGCTGCACAAGCCGGCATGTTAAAAATATAAGCAAGAAGAAAATGCTACCAACAATTTAAAAAACGACAACGTGGCTAAAGAAGCTCCTACATTTGCTTACTTTGAGGTTAACGGATGCGCGGAGGAAAGGGAGGGAGACAATACATACCTAATGGCTTTCAATGTTTTGACTTCAGCTTCCTTGTTCATGCCGCTGCCTCCCCAACTTGACTGCAACAAAAATGAAGCCGCGCGTATGGGGCCATAGCCCTATGCGCAGCACTGGTGCCTCTGCTGGTTTACTTCCTCAGCTCCCTTCTAAACAGGAAGTTATATCTTGGGGGGGGGGGGGGGGGGGGAGGTGGAGGAGAAGGGAAATTGGCAAAGACAGCAGTAACACACATAGGGCTATGGACCAGTGCACGACTTCATTTTGTTACAGCCAAGTCAGCTGGGGAGGCAGCAGCTCGAGTGACCCAATCAATGAGGGGCAGTTCCTCCAGGCTGTCGCGGACTCAAAAGGCAGCGGCCGGCAGGAAAATTTAATAGTATGAGGCGGCAGGCGCCTTTTGTGAATAGGAGCCATTTTTTCTAAAGATATGGAGAAGCAACAGCTCCCTCTATGCCCCCCCCCCCCCCCCCAGCTATGCCATTGTTTACACTAGAAGGCCCAAATTTTCAAAGGAAACTCTGTTGGGAGTTTTCCTTTCAAAATTTGCTTACAAGCCTGCAGGTCCAAAGCACCCATAAGCCTACAAGCAATGCACCTCTTTTGAGAATTAGGTCCTTGATGTTAGCTGAGACATGGGGGAATGCATTGCAAGCCTCTGAGGTTGGGGGTGGGGGGAGCTCCATATTGTACTAAAAGACTGACTCTCAACATCATCAAAATAAAAAAAAAAAAAAATCTAAAATACAATCAGATTTCTGCATCTGTGTCTTAACATGCCAGTAAGAAACAGAGAAAAACAGGAATTGGTCGAGTCATGGGTTGAGAAACGGGATCAGGATGAAAATTCTGCTTTTCCCAATGACATGCCTGTTGACCTTGGACACTGCACTGTCTCAGGTCTCAGGAACTTATTTGGCTAAGTTCCTTGAGGAACATATACATATACACTGATGATGTAACGATCTACATCCCATTCAAACAAGACTTAAAAGAAATTTCCAATGAAATCAACCAAAGTCTACATATCATGCACTCCTGGGCAGATGCATTTCAGTTAAAACTTAATGCAGAAAAAACCCAATGCCTAATACTCACCTCTCAACACAATACGAACAAATTTACCACCATCAATACACCAAAACTAAACCTACCAATCTCAGAAACACTAAAAATCCTTGGAGTTACCATCGATCAGAATCTAACACTTGAAAATCACATGAAAAACACAACCAAAAAGATGTTCCAGTCAATGTCGAAATTAAAAAGAGTAAGACCATTCTTCCCAAGGACCGTCTTCCGTAATCTGGTACAGTCATTAGTACTCACTCATCTAGATTACTGCAACTCACTCTACGCAAGCTGCAAAGAGCATATACTCAAAAAAACTCCAAACAGCCCAGAACACGGCAGCCAGACTCATATTCAGAAAACCAAAATACGAAAGTGCAAAACCCCTACGAGAGAAGCTACACTGGCTCCCACTCAAAGAACGCATCACGTTTAAAGTATGTACCCTAGTTCACAAAATCATCCATGGTGATGCCCCAGCCTACATGTCAAACCTGATAGACCTACCACCCAGGAATGCTAAAAAAAACATCTTGCACATTCCTTAATCTCCATTTCCTCAACTGTAAAGGTCTAAAATACAAATTAATGCACGCATCAACCTTTTCCTATATGAGCACGCAATTCTGGAACGCGCTACCACGCAACCTAAAAGCGATCTATGAACTGACCAACTTCCGAAAACAACTGAAGACCCATCTCTTTGACAAAAGATACCACAGAGATTAACACATGTGAAACTCCCCACATATATCCAGAAATGTTTAACAATGCCTACCTTTATATTACTATCATGTATTCTATTACCATGCAACCCAAATCTTTCTGTAATACCAAATATCTAATCTCTTCTTACTTCCATTATCCATGATGTATTGTAAGCCACATTGAGCCTGCAAAGAGGTGGGAAAACGTGGGATACAAAATAAATAATAGTGCACCATGATTTGGGGTACTATGTTATTATCATCATTATTATTTGCAGCAGCGTGAGGGCAGTCCTGGAGCCTTGATAAATGCAGCCACACAGGAGGTTCAAAAGCCATTTATTAATGAGTAGGGAATGGGTAACCCGTTCCTTTCACGTGTGAAGAAATAAACACAAAACGCCAGTCCATGTACCCAAGAATTCTCTCCCACAGCCTGCGCCTGCAGAGCCACGGTACCGTCTCATAGGCTACACAAACGGCTTGGCTCTGGCCTGGGTCCTACAGTTAATGTTCTGTCTTTCTCAAAGTGCAGCATCACCAGGCCCAGCTTGGCCTGGTCTCCAGTTTCTACAGGAGTCAAAAATAAACTTGGCCTACCTTAGTGGAGCTTCGTGGTAAAGGTATATGTTGAACGGCTACTTTTCTCTTCCTGGGTGTCCCTTCAGATACTGCACTCCAGCTTGGAGTAACCATGGAGCTTTCCTGACTGAGCTGTGCTGAGGGTTTTTATCCTACCTGGACCACATCCTCCCTGCTCTGCATTATGGCCCTAAGATTCAGACCGCAGGAAATAGCCAGGCTGTCTCCCACGGTCTGCGCTGAACCTGGATATTCAGTGCAGGGCTGTTTCTGGTGATCCGCATTGAATATTTGGTATAACTTTGGTGGGTTTCACCTTAATGGGCCAAGCCAATTTTCAGCGTTGGCCGTTTAAGTTGGAGCTGGCCAAAGTTATTCCACCTATTGTGGTGGCCACATATTTTATTTATTTATTTATTTAATACATTTATACCCCACATTTCCCCACTAGATGCAGGCTCAATGTGGCTAACACAAAACTGTATGAAGGCTACAGTAAAGAAAAGTATCATCAAACAGTATTAAAGTAAGATAATGAACATATAGACATCATTTAAACAGCAATATGTAGATGATGATCAAGAATAATTAGTGTCTAAGAGTCTTATTGAATCAGGAGTTAAACAGATTATGTTAGACCTGGAGAATAAGCCTTCTTGAACAGGACGGACTTCAATAATGTTCTGAATTTCCTACCTGAGCACACAATTCTGGAATGCGCTGCCGCGCAACTTAAAAACGATCTATGAACTAACTAACTTCTGCAAACTACTGAAGACCCATCTCTTCAACAAGGCATACCACAAAGATCAATAAATGTGAACTCCTAACAAACATATAAAGGGCGAGTGACCGTACTCACTCGCAAATGCGCAGTAGAGACTTCCCTCTCTGCCCCGCCCCCGCTTTAATACGTGATGATGGGGGCGGGACAGAGAGGGAAGTCTCTACTGGCATGCTGCAGACGTCAGAACCGCTCCCCCTCCCCCCTCCCCCGGAGTCGCCGCCGCCCCTCCATCTGGCCCAAGCACTGTGAACTTATATCAGCACGCAGCAGCAGGCACATCAGCAAAGCTGCCTTCGGCCTTCCTTCTCTGCCTTTGTCCCGCCCTCGCCGACGTTACGTCACACGAGGGCGGGACACAGGCAGAGAAGGAAGCCCGTCCCGACGGCAGCTTTGCTGATGTGCCTGCTGCTGCGTGCTGATATAAGTTCACAGTGCTCGGGCCAGATGGAGGGGCGGCAGCAGTGACTCTGGGGGGGGGGGGGGGCTCAGAACCCCCCCATTCCAAAAGTAGCACGGCTAGTACATATATATCCAGAACTGTCTTACAATGTTTGCTTGTTAATCTATTATCATGTTACTCAAGATCCTTCTGTAATACTAAATGTATATTTTATCATGTTGCCACCATTCATGATGTATTGTAAGCCACATTGAGCCTGCAAAATGTGGGATACAAATGCAATAAATAAATAAATAAATAGATTTAACTGATTTGGGTAAAGCATTCCACAGTTGTGTGCCCATGAAGGTGAAGTTGGAGGCATAAGTAGATTTGTACTTAAGTCCACTACAGTCTGGGTAGTGTCAATTTAAATAGGATCATGAGAGACTGAATCTGTTTCTGAGTGGTAAGTCAACCAATTCAAGCATATAATCTGGAACTTCCCCTTATATGATCCTGTGAATCAAGGTGCATACCTTAAAGGCAACCCATTCTCTAATGGGAAGCCAATGCAGTTTTTCGCGACCACCAAACTTAGCCAGTGCCGCAATGAAAATCTTGGGATAGCCGGCTATATCCCGTGATATAACCGGCTGTCTTTAAGCTGCTAAACGGTGATATTCAGCGCTGGATAGCTGGTTATTCGGTGCTGAATATCGCCAGATAGCCGGTTAGGTGCCGTTTCAGTGGTCATTTCCCTTTAAATATTGGGCGGGATGTTCTTTTTAAGGTGTCTCTGTGACTGTGAGGGAGTGCGGTTAAAGGGGAGCAGTAACTTCCTATAGGGACCCTCACATTATGATGAACATGAAAATGAAGACGATTTTTGTATCTTATACACTTTTAGGCAAGTTACAAAACGGACAATAAAATTTCAATAGACAATACATGTAAAATACACTACCAAAATATAAAAGATTTTAATCCTTTTCCTAAAGCTTAAGAAATTCAGACAAAAATATACACATGAAAATAACCACCATATGCATCTATTATCCATTCAGTGTACCTGCCATATGGAGAATTTTCATCACATAGATCCATTGCAACAGCCATGAATGTGTTTTGCATTTTGGGGTTAGGAACATAGCCATAATCATCTGTCTGATGCCATCTTATCCGTGGAAAACAGTCAGTGAATTCCTTTCGAAGGTATGTGGATAGCTGAAATACAAGAACATTTCTGTAGTATGCATGCGTACAAGGAGGAAGAAAAGCTAGAGCAGGTGATGTAGACTGGGGCTTGAGGGGACCCAACCTTGGACAATGATTAATTTTTACTTCTACAGAGTTTACCAATCTATCTCATAAGAACATAAGAGTAGCCGTACTGGGTCAGACCAATGGTCCATCTAGCCCAATATCTTGTTTTCCAAACAGTGGCCAAGCCAAGTCACAAGAACCTGGCAAAAACCCAAATCGTGACAACACTCTATACTACAAATCCCAGGGCAAGCAGTTGCTTCCCATGTCTGTCTCAATAGCAAGTCTTAAGTCACGTGGAGGGGCATTTTCGATATGACGTCTAAATCCGATTTTGGACATCTTGCGGAAAACATCCAAAAATCCAGTAGTGAACATGGCCATTTTCAAAGCAAAAAAACGTTCAACTTTTGGTTTCAAAAATGGCCATTTACTAGATGTTTTAGTGCTCAGTGCACCTATCTTTTTGGCCCATGTTAAAAACCCCCCAAAAAACATCCCAAGGGAAAAATGCACAAAAACAAGCCACTGGGTAGCATTCTTAGTAGACTGGTCACACAGACATCCCAGCAGAGCAGTGGGGTACCCTAGGGGACACTGCAGTGGACTTGACATAAAAGGTCACCGGTACACATCTCACCGTTACCCCCTTATATTGTATGGTGAGTCCTCCAAAATCCTACTGTACCCAACTGTACACCACTACAATAGCCCTTATACCTGCAAGTGTCACCTATAAGTGGGCACAGTAGATTTTGGGTGGGTTTTGGAGGACTCACACTTTCCATCACAAGTGTAACAGTTAAAGTCAGATATGGGCCTGGGTCCTCTTCTCTACAGTGCTTTGCAACGACCACTAGGCTACTTCAGGGACCTGCTTGCTGCTCTAATAGGACTGGCAATAATATCTGACGCTGTCATAGAGACTGACATGTACATCTTTGGGGGGGGGGGGGGGGGATCATGCCTTAATCCCTCCAGTGTTTTGTTCCATTATGTGTTACGTCTGGGGAAGTGAGCCCTTGTGCCCCGGCTGAGCACGGCGAAGATGGAGCAGCACCGCACTCAGTCAGGCAGCCAGACAACCCCTAGCTTCACCTGGGAAGCGACCGCCGTTCCCCAAGAGTTGAGCCCCCAGGTGCAGGCGGCCACCAGGACTTCCGGAACTGGCTGGGTGTACGGCCACCAACCAGACAGGCGGGGAAGCTGACACAGTCCAGAGACCAGGGAGACAGCAACACAGCAGAAGAGCCCAGAGTCAGCCCAAAGTCTGGGCAGGCAGCAACACAGCAGAGTAGTCAGGAAACAGTCCAAGGTCTGGGCAGGCAGCAACACAGCAGAGTAGTCAGGAAACAATCCAAGGGTCAGAACACAGGATCATAAGATAACCGGCAGTAGAACACAGACTAGGACTGCGACCTCTACAGCAATAGAAGCGGAAGCATGGAAGGACTGGTGGCAGCAGGGGCGTATCTGCGTGGGGCCACAGGGGCCTGGGCCCCCTCCCCGCCGTCAACCCTCCCCCGCTGCTTACTTTTGCTGGCGGGGGGCCCCAACCCCCGCCAGCCGAGGTCCGACCCGCAGTCTTCATATTTCGTCTTCCTCCGTGGCCATGCTGCAAGGAAGTAACGCTGCAGTGCTGCTTCGTTGAATCCAGTTCGGAGTCTGACGTCGCAGCACGTTGTACGCGCGTACAACGTGCTGCGACGTCAGACTCTGAACTGGCGCATACAACGTGCTGCGACGTCAGACTCCGAGCTGGATTCAACGAAGCAGCACTGCAGCGTTACTTCCTTGCAGCATGGCCACGGAGGAAGACGAAATATGATGACTGCAGGTCAGACCTCGGCTGGCGGGGGTTGGGGCCCCCCGCCAGCAAAAGTAAGCAGCGGGGGAGGATTGACGGCGGGGAAGGGGGGTGGAGAGAGGAGGCGGCGGCGGCGGGGGGGGGGGGGGGAAAGGAGGCAAAAATGTGCCCCCCCTCTGGCTCTGGCCCCCCCCCTACCGCCGGATTCCAGATACGCCCCTGGGTGGCAGGGCTTTAAATAGTATAGGAATTAAGCTCAAACATGTGCAGCTGTTCCAAGATGGCTGCCCCCATCAGAGGAGATGCTCTACGCCCAAATATGGGCTTCCTTCCTGAAGCTGCCACAACCTGAGACGCCCATCTCCAAGATGGCCGCCCTATCCTGGAGATACCCACATCCAAGATGGCCGCCACATCCTCGAATGCGCATACCCTGTGCAAGCAGGCTGCACCTCAGGAGGAGTGTAACAGAGTGTAACATTATGGCAGAAAAATGTCCAAGTTTTGGGAACGTCCAAGTCCCGCCCCTAACATATCCCTTGTGATGGATGCACTGTGTACATACTGCATAGAAAACTGTCTTACAAATGAGTTTTGAAAATAGCCAGCGCCGTACCAAGGGTGGGGTGGTCCGCCCCGGGTGCATGCTACTGGGGGGGTGCCGTGTGCCTGTCGGCTCCGCTGGTTCCCTACTCCCTCTGCCCCGGAACAGGTTACTTCCTGTTCCGGGGCAGAGGGAGCCAGCAGAACCGAGAGCCTCGCGGCTGCTCCCCGCAGGGAAAGATGCACCCGGGGGGGGGGGGGGGGGGGGCTGATGCGCCGGGGGGGAGGGGTGTGTCATTTCGCCAGGGGGGGGGGTCGTGCTTAGGGTTACCATACGTCCGGATTTACCCAGACATGTCCTCTTTTTGGGGACATGGCCGGGCTTCCGGACGGATTTGGCCAGCCTGCCCGTTTGTCCGGATTTCTGGACAAACGGGCTGGCTGGCGGGGGCGGGACTCCCCTACTCTACTCTACTATTCCTGGTGGTCTAGAGGTACCTCTTCGGGGCAGGAAAGAGCCCCCTCTTTCCTGCCCGGAGCGCTGCTGCTAGCTACCCTGCATCCTGTGAGTCCAGCTCTCGGAGTTTCAAAATGGCCGCCGAGAGTTTAAGCAGACTCGCAAGACTTCAACTCTGGGCGGCCATTTTGAAACGCCGAGAGCCGGACTCACAGGATGCAGGGCAGCTGGAAGCAGCGCTCTGGACAGGAAAGAGGGGGCTCTTTCCTGCCCCGAAGAGGTACCTCTAAACCACCAGGGATAGTAGAGTAAGGGGAGGGGAGGTGACAGGGGGTGGGGAGTGGAGATGACAGGGGGGAGGAGGGGGTGACCGGGGGAGGGGAATATGCGTCAGGGGCAGGGCGAGGATGTGAAAGTGGCGGGGCAGGGGGCGTGAAAAGGGCGGGGCAAGTGTCCTCTTTTTATGAGAACAAAAAATGGTAACCCTAGTTGTGCTGCACCTGGGGGAGGGGGGTGCGCATCAGCGATCCGCCCCAGGTGGCAGCCGACCTAGGATCGTCACTGAAAATAGTGATTTGAATGTTTTGGGAAAAAAAGTCCATCTGCCACTTTCTGCCATATTTTGGTATTTTGGATGTTTTTTTGTTATGAAAATGAGCCCCCAGGGGGGCAAAACCTGACTGCCGATCTGAACAGACGCCATGGGATGAGAGCTCCTAAGTATTAAGCCACAATTTTCAAGAATGTCGTATAGTCTCCCGATTCTTCTGGACAAGAAACTTCACTAATCTATTATTCAACATTTTTATTGATGACAATCACAATAAGATACATTCCACATCTGGCATAAATAACATATCAACATCATAACATACATAACAAAAAGCCAGTGATTGAGTCCGTCATCAATTTTTGTTTTCACATTTTCACCCCCCCCACCCTCCCATCCTCCCACATCCTTACCCCTTTCCCCTCCCGTTACCCTCTCCCCTCCCTCGCGTGCCCTAGGACTTGGACTCTGATAGTCCTAGGGTACCCCACCCCCTCCCCTAGTGGAGCCATATATGTCTCATGGACACTCGCTGGGGCTCCTGACAATGTCATCCTACCCCTTATTCAGAAGCAAACTTCGCCCCTTTGGACTCAATGTCTGTAAATAAGGGCCCCAAATCTGTGTAAAACGTGCTAAACACTGCGGGGAACTTCACTAATCTAATAAATACTTGTTCCGATGGCCTTAAATAAAAATCTTAAACAAGATTCACTTAACTCTGCGGCCCTGAGCGGAAAAAGGCTTAAGCCACAACCCTCCATGCCAGAGAAAATGGTGCCAAAAACCTCTGAGATGCAACTCGACCTCCTCATTGCTGAAATGCGATCCTTTAAATCCAATCCATTATGTTTGAGCAAGTGGAAGCTACTAAAGCAGTTCGCACCGAAACTGAATCCTTAAATTCTCAATTTGTAGAAGTCAGATCTCGCTTGGATGCGATGGAAATACAATCTCACGAATTTTCTGAAAAGCTCATGTTTATTGAGAAACATGACCGAGACATCCGCTTGCTTCAGAAGGATTTGAAGGACCTATCTAATTGCCAACGCAGATCTAATGTTAGAATACTAGTAAAAAAGGCCAGTTTCTGAAAGAAATGAAACGGGCGCTAGCAAGGTTGTCCTCTAATGGCAATTATGTTTTTAAGGGAAATTTTAGAAGAGAGTATGTGTGAGAGAGAGTAAGTGAGTATGTGTAAGACAGTGAATGAGTATGTGTCAGAGAGTATGTGTGAGAGAGAAAGTGTGTGTCAGAGAAAAAGACAGAATGTGTGTGTCTGTCTGTGTGAGTGAGAGAGTGTAGTGTGTGTCCTGTGTGCACCAATTATGCTCTTTCCTCTGCATTCATCCATATGCAGCAAACGTCCTCTGTGCTGCATCCATGTGCAGCATCTCTCCCCTGCCCCCTCCATCCATCGTGATGTAGCAATTCTCCTCTGTCCGTTGCCCTCCCCCCCTACATGTGCATCAACTCTGCATTCTCCTCTGGCCTCCTCACCCCTTCCCTCCTCTCCCCCTGCCCCCCTCCATCCACCCATGTCCAGTGACTCTCTTCTCTCCCCTGACCCCCCTCCATCCACCCATGTCCAGCGACTCTCTTTTCTCCTCTGCCCCCCCTCCATCCACCCACCCATGCCCAGCGACTCTCCTCTCCTCTGACCCCCTCCATCCACCCATGCCCAGCAACACTCCTCTCTCCCCTGCCCCCCTTCCATCCACCCATGTCCAGTGACCCTCCTCTCTCCCCTTCCCCCCTCCATCCACCCATGTCCAGCGACTCTTCTCTCCCCTGCCCCCTCCATCCACCCATGCCAAGCGACACTCCTCTCTCTCCCCTGCCCCCCTCCATCCATCCATCCATGTCCAGTGACCCTCCACTCTCCCCTGTCCCCCCTCCATCCACCCATGTCCAGCAACCCTCCTCTCTCCCCTGCCCCCCCTCCATCCACCCATGGCCAGCGACCCTCCTCTCTCCCCTGCCCCTCCTCCAGCAACCCATGGCCAGTGACCCTCCTCTCCCCCTGCCCCCCCTTCAGCCACCCATGTCCAGCGACTCTCCTCTCTCCCCTGTCTCCCCTCCAGCCACCCAGGTTGTCCAGCGAATTCTTCGGGGCAGGCAGGAAAGATCCCCAGTCTTGCCTGCCCGCTGCTGGCGCTGACCCTCCCCCGCAGTCGGATCGTTCAAAATGGCCGCTGAGACTTCTGCTGAAGTCTTGGAGGCCACCCTTGTAAGTCTCAGCGGCCTCCATTTGCTGGACATGGGTGGCTGGAGGGGGGCTGGGGGAGAGGAGGGTCGCTGGACATGGGTGGCTTTCAGTCTTGCAATTCCATTCCTATCTCTTCTCCTTTCTCCAATATATCTGAAAAAGTCTTGTCACCTCTCTTTACATCTTTAGCCATTTTTCTTCTGTTCGCGCTTTCGCTAGCCATATTTCCCTCTTCGCTTCTTTCAGTTTAATCCGATAATCTTTTCTGTGATCCTCTCGTTGCGTTCTTTTGTATTTCTTGAATAAAGCCTCTTTTGCTCTTATTTTTTCAGCTACTTGTTTGGAGAACCATATAGGCTTCCTGCTTCTCTTGTTTTGTTTACTTTCCTCACAAAAAGATCAGTCGCCATATTTATAGCAACCTTTAGCTTGGACCACTGTTTTTCTACTTCTCCTATGCCTTCCCATGCCAACAGCTCCTTCTTCAGGTATTCCCCCATTTTATCAGAATCAGTATGTCTGAAATCCAGTACTTTGAGTTTTGTGCGTCCGCACTCCGCCTTCGCTCTTATATCAAACCATGCGGGGTGATGATCACTATTACATAGGTGGGCACCCACCCAGATATCAGAAACACTATCTCCATTAGTGAGCACTAGATCTAGCATTGACCCTTCCCTCGTGGGTTCCGTCACCATTTGTCTGAGCAAGGCACTTTGACAGGCATCCACAATCTCCCTACTTCTTTCCAATTCCGCAGATGGGACGTTCTAATCCACGTCAGACAAATTGAAATCTCCCAAAAGTAGCACCTCCCCTTTCATACCAATCTTTTGAATATCTTCTATCAGATCCTTGTCTAACTTCTCCGTTTGCGCAGGAGGTCTGTAGATAACTCCCATGTGGATACAGGTTCCGTCTTCTCTTTCCAGGATGATCCATAAAGCTTCTTCTTTTCCCCAGGTTCCTCGCATTTCAGTCGCTCTGATATTCTCTCTCACATACAGAGCCACTCCTCCACCTCTTCGGCCCTCTCTATCCTTTCTAAAAAGATTATAGCCCAGTACGGTCACATCCCATTCATGAGAATTGTTGAACCACGTCTCCGTAATAGCAACAATTCAAATTAATTATTTAATACTCAACTTATCCTATTATATGGGAGTGAGGTACAGGGTCTGACATTAACCCACAACTGTGCAGAATAAAGGCAATTCTATAACTAAACACCTACACTTAGAGGCCCTATTACAAAGCAGTGATAGGGCTACCGCACAGGCAGCACATGCAGAATCAGCCCTACCAGGGTGTCCTGAGGCATCCCACTGTATTTCTGAGATCAGTGTGTGCCATTTCCCTCACTAGAAAATAGGGGGCAGGGAGTAGGCATTCCCAGAGGTAATCAGGCTGCCCGATTACCGCATAAGTAGTGCGTGAGCCCTTACTGCCTACTAAATAGGAGGCGGCAAGGGCTACTACTACTACTACTACTTATCATTTCTATAGCGCTACTAGACGTACGTAGCACTGTACACTTGAACTTGAAGAGACAATCCCTGCTCGACAGAGCTTACAATCTAATTAGGACAGACAAAGAGGACAAACAAGAGATAAGGGAATATTAAAGTGAGGATGATAAAATAAGGGTTCTGAACAAGTGAATAAGGGTTAGGAGTTAAAAGCAGCATCAAAAAGGTGGGCTTTTATCCTAGATTTGAAGATGGCCAGAGATGGAGCTTGATGTACCGGCTCAGGAAGTCTATTCCAGGCATAAGGTGCAGCAAGATAAAAGGAACGGAGTCTGGAGTTAGCAGTGGAGGAGAACAGAGTTCCCGGGGAGGAATGTAGGGAGAGATGAGAGTGGAGAGGTACTGAGGAGCTGCAGAGTGAAAGCACTTATAGATCAATAAGAGGAGTTTCATATCCAGTAAATGTCATTGACTTTCAAACATTTATCTCACAGGCCAAATTTAAGAATCAGATGAAAGGCCCACAGCACTTCTTGCAAAATTTTGCTTGCATGATTTTCACTGTGGATTTATTTTTATTTTTTACTTGCCTGAATTTGCAGGAAAAGACACAGCAGACACCACCAGGGCTCAAACTGGGCAAGGAATGTTTAATGAAACGTAGCATGTGAAATAAGAGTGCTATAAGTAATGACAATTCTTGTTTAAAATTACCTGCACAAATCCAAAAGGAAAGTTCTCATCAGTTTGTCCGTGCGACCCTTCATGGAAAGCCCTGCGCCAGTCCTCAATCATGGCTGGGAAAGTGCAGTTATACAGATCGGTGTTCAGTTCTGTGTTTGCCTCACCTACAAAAAGAACCAAAATGTATCACATTTAAGACCGGAAGGGGTGTCCTATTGTAATGGAGGATAGTGATCAAAGAAACCTCTTCTGGTCCTCACTGGCTCCAGCCACTGGGTTCATCTTTCTGTACATCTGCTCTGTTTTTGCACCATCAACTTTCCCTTCACCTCTCTGACCCTATCACCCAGACAATTTAAAAGCAAATTACTTGCCTTCCAAGTCCTGGAGCATAATCCATCCTCACCTCTCAAACATGTTTCTGAGTCACTAACTGCCTCTTTCCTCTACCCACAATCTTGGTCTCTAGGTTCATAGTGTAAAGCTAGGATCCTTAAACCTCTGTTATTTAGACAAGGACTGTACTACAATTCTATAAGATACTTCTGTTTAGCTAACAGCATCTCATGGCCTGGATACTCTGACTGGATGTGATCAAATAGTGTAGCTGGATGATCTCTCCACATTCTGAAGAATCGAGGGAGACCTGCTCAGACTGGGAATCTCTTGCCTTCTTTTAAGGTCAACTGCAGTCAGTGCACTCTTCTCATACTGAATTACCAGAAGCACGACTCACTGATGGACATAAGAAGAGTTTGTCCCATTTGATAGACCACCGATCACCCCTTACCTTGGTACCAAATAGCTCCTTTAATAGTCATGTTCAGAAGTGGATGAATCATTGCATTCCAGAGAACAGAGTGCACGTCAGGTCCATACATGTCTTCCAGAACACTAAAATTTGGGTAACTTTAAAACAAGTGGAAAAAAAAATAACTGATGATGTTACAGTAAATTATTTTTCAGTATTATGGAAAGCAGAACTACAATTGTTGATATGTTTATAGATTTTCTCTTAGGCTTTCTATTTTGTCTAACATGAGTAGTCTGTAAGTTGCTAAGTCATCTTCTTTTGAAGTATTGTCAGGCCAATTTTCAGCCAAGGTAGAGCACCTCATCTATGTGACGACATTTTGACTGCTTATATATTTAAGAAAATGTTATCCAAAAATCTAGGCACCTATATGTGGCTGAAAAGTTTCCAAAACCAAGTCCGTTAACATTTGCCACTAGATTCAGGTTGCTCAGCCCTGGCTGAAAACTAAACTCAGCCAAGCCAGTCCTCTCTGCTCGAGCCACAATCCTCTTCCTTTTGAACCCTGAGACTTAAAAGACCAGTTGCCCCAAGCTACTACTCTCTCCCTCCCTCCTGAAGAATCATGATAAACAACCCACCCCATGGGTCAGAATCCTCTCCTCCACCCCTGGAATGGTGATGTTCTGCAGCATGCCCTCCCCAAGAAGACTCTACAATCATCTATGCTCCTCTGAAATCTTACCTCATGATTTCTATGGGTCTTTCATCTTCATGGCAGGAGGGATGCAATTTGCCCCTTCCCTGCACTGAATGATGCACTTGTTGCTAGGTGTTACAGTGGCAGTGGCAACAGGAAGGAGATCATGTCCCTTCTCTCTGTTAGGTAGAAAACCCTCAGGAATCATGATGTGAGATTTCAGAGAAGTGCAAGTGGTTTCACAGATCTATTTTTGGAGGGAAGGGAGTGCACTCAGAAGGATTTTGTATGAACATCCCGTTCATTCCTTAATCTCCATTATCCTACCTGCAGCGGCCTCAAATATAAATCCACCTACGCTTCCTACTTTTCCTTTATCAGCACCCAATTATGGAACGCAATGCCTAAAGCTGTCAAAACTACTCGAAACCATCTCAACTTCAAGAAATTACTCAAGACCAGCCTATTCGGGAAGGCCTACCCCCAGGCTCCAATATAAACCATAAAGCCCCTCAAAACAGAATATAAATGGACCATTTTGGACTCTCTTACTTTTCCCCTTTTTACCTTTTCTATCTATCCTCTCTGATTTTCACACTATATTGTAAGTGTATAAATGCTGGACTGGCGATAGCCTTTTCGGCTTATTGTAAGCCACATTGAGCCTGCAAACATGTGGGAAAATGTGGGATATAAATGTGATAGATAAATAAATAAATGGGAGCATGGGATCACAACTCAAATGAATGGAGGGAGGGTACGTAAGCTATCAGAATCATTCATTGTTTATCAAGGGATAAGACTCAGTTCGTAGTACTCACTTCCAGCATCACTCTCGATGGGACCACCTACCCCATAGCAGACAACCTGAAAATCCTAGGAATCGCACTAGACTGAGGCCTGTCCTTCAAAGCACAAGCAAAGAATACTGTGACCAAAATATTCCACACACTGTGGAAATTGAGGCACATCAGAAGCTGCTTTCCAAGAGAAGTTTTCCGGATGCTTGTACAAACCCTAACCCTTGTACACATTGACTACTGTAACGGCATCTATGCCGGCTGCAAAGAGTCTATTATTAAAAAACAAATGGCACAAAACACCACTGCTCACCTGATCTTCAGAAAATCGCACTTTGAAAGAGCCAGCCCACCAGCGCAGCTTAGTAAATAAGGGGGGGGGGGGGGGATTTATAAAACCAGAAAAAAAGAAAGGAACTCCAATAAACAATAAAAAAAGACACAATCTTACGGAAAGAGGATCCATTCAAGTGCTGAGAATAAGAATACAGTATCCTATCTAAATTATAGATCACTCAAATGTAATAGGATTTGGCAACGGACGATCACATTTTGGGGGAAGAGTATTTTAAGTATCAGGATGCAGAAAAGAAGGAGGGGATGATTTTCTAGATCTGAGATCATTAGCTCTAAGCACAGGAATAGCACTTAAATTTAGGCTTAGACTAAGCATCCCCCTGTCTAATTTTGAAGCACAGGAGTGGCCGAGGGAATGGAGCAGTAATCTGAAGACCAAATCTGACACATGGCACCGAAAATCCACATCGGTGCCTGAATTCCCTCCCCTGAACTAAGTTTGCCTAGCTGCTCACCTATTTGTTTTAGGTGCTGAGCAGGGCAAGTTTCCTTTCACAAGATCTAAGCACATACCCCCCAGATTCTATATACTGCGACTAGATTTGCACACACAACTCAATTGGTTAACTAGCTAATCAGCATTGATAATTGGATGTTAATGTTAACATGCAATTATCAGTACTAATTGAGATTTACGTGCATAACTCAATAAGGGCCCTATTTACTAAGCCGTACTGTAGGCACGCAAACATTTTAGCGCAAGCTAAAAATTAGCACATGCTAACACTAGAGACACCTATTGGAATATAATGGGTGTCTCTATTGTTAGCACACACTAATTTTTAGCGCATGCTAAAAAGTTAGTGCGCCTACGACGCAGCTTAGTAAACGGGGCCCTAGGTGTATTCTATAAGGCAATGCACATAAATCGTACCGCGTGGATCCCATAAGTAGGCATGGTCATGGGAGGAGCATGGGCAGGTGGTGGACATTCCTAAAATGTATGCCTAGTGTTGTAGAATAACCTGTTCTGTGCCTAAAGTTAGGAATGGGCATTTACACCAGCTTTTCATTGGTGTAATTTGCTGCACCTAAATTTTAGTCGTGTGGATGGCGTTAGGCATATTCTGTAAATCACGCCTAAAGGACTTGTGCCAGTTGTGCATCCAATAACACAAGTCTTGGAGTGGAGGAGTGGCCTAGTGGTTATGTTGGAATGTAATTGTATTTTTACATGCATTGCCTGTCACCTATTATTTCTCTGTGATTACTCTGTGACCTCTGATGTGAATTACTTAGAGAGGTCACATAGCTATGCAACTTCCTGTGGGGGTTTAGACACAGCACATGCAGCACATGGAGCACATGGAGCTTATGATCTCTCCTAACCTGAGAGGATCTATGGTGGTGTGAGCATCCATTACCATCTAAGCACATGGAAGGAGCTGATAATACAAATGTATAGTAATATGTATATATAAGCCTGTCTGATTATAATCTAACTACAAACTGTGAGTAAACAGATGTTTTGTTACTTCAACTTTAAAGTGACTCAGCAGTGACTTATTCAGGGGTGAATGAGAGAGAGATGAAGAAAGAAATTAACATTTCTAAAGCTGAAGCTGTGTGTACTAAAATCTGCTAATTATTTACTACAAATAATCCAACAAAAGGGTTACGGGCCCAGGGCTCAGGAATTGAAAAAGAAGAGAAATATTACCAGGCAGAAAAAAAGGCCACATTTTTCTCTTAAGTTTTAAAGGAAAGATTCAGTCTGTCTCTCTCTCCCCCCCCACACCAGACAGAAGGCTAAGAAAATGGCTGAGGGAAGAAATTCACCATTTTTCTATTCTCTCAAGGTGCCTAAATTAACTGAGTTTAATTATCGGCAGTGGGAACTAAGATTCATATGTCTCCTTCGAGCAAAAAGATTAAATATATGCTTAGATCAAGACAGAACAGCTGAAAATATGGCTGAATGGGACAATGCAAACTATTATGTGAAGTGCATGCTTTTGGAAGCTCTCTCAGAGAAACAAGCCATATTAGTGGAGGGAAAAGATACACCAAAGGACATTTTATATAAACTGAGAACTATGTATGCAACTACATATGCAAAGCAGCAACCAATTTGGCTGGCAGAGTTGAATGAAACCAAATTAAGGGATAAAAGTAAATGTAATGATCACATTATGCATCTTATGTCTTCATTTCAAAAGTTAGAACTTTCTGGAATTCCCATGTGTGATGCATTGAAAAGAGCATTTCTTTTTACCTCACTATCAAAGAAGTTTGATGTTTTTAGGTCTGTAAATGAGGCCATTGAAGGGCAATCTTTTGAACAGGCAACATCAAAACTAAGGCAGGAATGCATAATAAATGATTCTGAGGAGATGTGTTCTCAAAGTCAGTCAGAGAGAAATGAAACAAATTTCTTGGCAAAGAACAGAGGAAGGCGGAGCTATGGGAAAACTCCACCCAAGGGCAAGCTGATTTGCTACTCATGTGGAAAGGAGGGACATGTATCTAAATGGTGTAAGGAAACACAAAACACTCCCTCTAGCTCACCTAAGCCAATGGAACTAAAGAATTTTCAAACCAGGAAATGTATGAAGGACAAAGGTAAACACAAGGGCTTTCTAATGGCAGAAAAATCTTTGACTATGGTAAATAATAATTCAAATGAAAGTACTTGGATTTTGGATTCGGGGAGCACATGCCATTTAACCAATTGTAAGGATTTCTTTCAGGAAATGTGTCCAGAGGAAGGTATTCTTAAAACTGCAAACGCAGGGACTGCTAAGATCCAAGCAAAAGGTATTGGATTCTTAAAATGCAAAGTGTCTAATGAAGTTAAAGAAATTCCTGTAAGTGATGTCTTGTATATTCCCCAAGCAGTTTGCAATATGCTTAGTGTATCTACATTAGATAAGAAGGGATTTGTGATTCATTTTGAAAACAGTAAGTGCACAATCTCTAAAAATGATGAAGTGTATGCTGAAGCTTTTATGCATAATGATGTTTATAAGCTGAACATTTCAGGTGAAGCCTCACATATGGCGCAAGTAAGGAAGAATGATGGTAAATGTAGTCTGGAAATCTGGCACCGCCGCCTGGGACATCGTGATTTTAAGGTGATCCAGGATCTTCACAGTAAGCAACTGGCCACTGGCATTCAGATAAGTGCAGATGCTGGTAAAATGGAGAAATGCATAGACTGTGTTACTCAAAAAGGTGTGAGACCCTCATTTCCTGCATACACAGGAAATAGGAGTAATAAAGTGCTGGACTTAATACACAGTGACTTATGTGGACCGTTTAATATCCCATCATTGGGAAATAACAGATTTGTGCTAATATTCTTGGATGATTTCTCTAGATATTGTGTGGCCTATTTGCTGAAAGAAAAAAGTCAAGTCACAGACATGCTGAAGAAATACGTAGCCATGGTGAGCAATAAATTTGAAAGAAAACCAAAGGTTCTTCAGACCGACAATGGTGGTGAGTTCATTTCACAAAGCATGCGCACATTTCTAGAACAAGAAGGCATTCAACATATCACAACAGTAGCTTATACACCAGAGCAAAATTCTGTTGCAGAGAGAAAATTTAGGTCAATTGTGGAAATGACCAGATGTATGCTGTCAGATAGCAATCTCCCTAAAAGACTATGGGGGGAAGCCATTCTCACAGCAGTGTACCTACAAAACAGAATGCCAACGAAAGGCGCTGAGCGCACACCACATGAGACATGGCATGGTAGGAAGCCAAACCTGTCACACATAAGAACATTTGGAAGTACAGCATATGCTCATGTACCAAAGCAAAGAAGGCATAAGCTGGATTCCACAACAGAAAGGGGCATTTTAGTTGGCTATGCTCCAGGACACAAAGGATATAGAATTTTGAATCTGAAAACTGGCATTGTTGGCATAAGACATGTTACATATTTTGATGAAAACAAAAGGGTTGATAAAGGCTGGATTATCCCAGATGAGCCTTATCATCCAGAATATGAAACTAGAACCATAATAGACATGCCAGTGTATATAAATGCCATACCAAGGCAGATGTCTGAAAGCAACTCACCTGTATCTAACGAGGAACAGGCAGAGGAAGCAGACACAGAAAGGATCATTGAAGAAGACAGTACAGTTGGAGAAGGGGAATCAATTGGAGAAGGACTCTCAGATTTAGAGGATGCGGAAAGGTCAGACCAACCTGTTGTCAGACGCTCATCCAGGGAAAACAAAGGTGTTCCACCCCCAAGACTGTCTTACCTAACAAAGTCAGCAGAAGCTCAAGAGCCCTTAACATGGGATGAGATTGAGAAAATGCCAGCAGAAGAAGCTGCTGAATGGCATAAAGCTGCACAAGAAGAAATTGATGCATTGGATAAAAATAATAAATTTGGGATTTAAGCAAGGTGAAGCAGACAAATGCTTGTACACTAGGTGCAGAAATGGACAATATGCATACATTTTAGCTTTTGTTGATGATCTGCTCATTGCAAGCGAAAGTGAGCAAGAGTACAAGGACATTGTAAAATGTTTAAACCTCAATGTTGAGATAAAAGAACTGGGTAATGTGTCATACTATCTTGGCATAGAAATTGAGAAACAAAATGATGGTTCTTATCTTCTAAGCCAGAAGCAGAAAATAAATGAGCTTATTGAAAGTTTAGGTATGCAAGATGCCCAAGTTGTAAGCACTCCCATGATCACTGATTTTCTGAAGGATGAAACAGTAAGAGAACCTTTACCAGATAACATCCAATATAGATCAGCCATAGGTAAGCTTTTATATCTAGCTACCACATACAGGGCTGATATAGCAAATGCAGTAGGAATTTTGAGCAGAAGGGTCAGCTCACCTACCAAATCAGATTGGACTGCAGTTAAAAGGATGGTAAGGTATTTAAAGGGTACCATTGATTGTAAATTAAAGATTTCAGCCAATAGTAATCCAAAACTAATATGTTACTGTGATTCAGATTGGGCAGGGGATCATTCTGATTATAAATCCACAAGTGGATATGTGTTTATGTATGGAAATGTACAAATTTCATGGGCCAGTCATAAACAAAGTATTGTGAGTTTGTCTTCTACAGAAGCTGAATACGTGGCCGTATCGGAAGCGTGCAGAGAACTGATGTGGATTGAAAAACTTATGCTGGATTTCGGTATAGCTGAAAAGAGACCAATCCAGATAATGGAAGATAATCAGAGCTGCATCCGACTGTCACAGAATGACAAGGTTCAGTCACGCACCAAGCACATCGCAACGAAATACCACAACGTGCGAGAGTTGGCGAAAGAAGGGGTCATCAGTCTACACTATTGTCACACCAGTGAGATGACAGCTGACATCATGACCAAACCGTTACCCAGAGAACATTTTGTGAATCTGCGTATAAAGCTTGGACTTTGTATGAATAAATAATTGCATGACAGTTATGCATGAGAAGGGGTTTGTTGGAATGTAATTGTATTTTTACATGCATTGCCTGTCACCTATTATTTCTCTGTGATTACTCTGTGACCTCTGATGTGAATTACTTAGAGAGGTCACATAGCTATGCAACTTCCTGTGGGGGTTTAGACACAGCACATGCAGCACATGGAGCACATGGAGCTTATGATCTCTCCTAACCTGAGAGGATCTATGGTGGTGTGAGCATCCATTACCATCTAAGCACATGGAAGGAGCTGATAATACAAATGTATAGTAATATGTATATATAAGCCTGTCTGATTATAATCTAACTACAAACTGTGAGTAAACAGATGTTTTGTTACTTCAACTTTAAAGTGACTCAGCAGTGACTTATTCAGGGGTGAATGAGAGAGAGATGAAGAAAGAAATTAACATTTCTAAAGCTGAAGCTGTGTGTACTAAAATCTGCTAATTATTTACTACAAATAATCCAACAGGTTAGAGCACCGGTCTTGAAATCCAGAGGTGGCCAAATCCCACTGCTGTTCCTTGTGATCTTGGGCAAGTCACTTAACCCTCCATTGTCTCAGGTAGAAAAGTTAGTATCACGTTTGTGACTATGTCGATGCCTGTGCTCACCTCACCCCCCCCCCCCCCCCCCCCCCGGTGGCCAGGCTCGGTGGCTGCTATGGACTACTTTCCTTATGTTCCAGAAGTCATTCTAGTCCGGTCCGGATCTTCCAATCTGCTGGACTTGCTTGGGTGGTTTGGAACTAAGCAGCACCCTTACCTGTGGCTTCATCAGTGATTGCCTTTATTAGGCAAATGGAAACCCTTCAGCTTTGCCTTTGCAAATGCCTAAGGTCCAGGTTAGTGTTGGTGCAGTTTGCACTTCTGCGTTGTCTTGCTTAGCCTTGCTTTATAGTCTATGTCCCTAGTAGGTATTCCTTGTTTGTTTGTCTCCTGATTCCTTTCTGGAATCCAGTTCTGTTGGTTCCCTTTCCTTCCTGTCAGAGTACCCTGAACCCTTTGTGCAGTTAGCACTGCAGCCCTGCTTTTGCCTAGGTGCCTGTGGGCACTTCTGAACCCTGCCTGCTTTTGGCTTCCTTTCCCTCCTGTTTGAACCCCTTGTGCAGTTAGCACTGCAGCTCTGCTTTTGCCTAAGTGCCTGTGGGCATTTTTGAACCCTGTCTGCGTTTGGCTTCCTTTCCCTTCTGTCTGAGAACCTGTTTCCCCAGTGCAGTTTGTACTGCAGTCTTGCTTTTGTCTGGGTGCCTGCGGGCACTTCTGTATCCTGGTTCCCTGTTCACCTTGGGCTTCTGCCCTACCCTAGTTAGTCGAGCTTGTCTGAAAGTCCTTCACCCTGTAGGGGTATTTTTTTTTTTGTTACATTTGTACCCCGCGCTATCCCACTCATGGCAGGCTCAATGCGGCTTACATGGGGCAATGGAGGGTTAAGTGACTTGCCCAGAGTCACAAGGAGCTGCCTGTGCCGGGAATCAAACTCAGTTCCTCAGTTCCCCAGGACCAAAGTCCACCACCCTAACCACTAGGCCACTCCTCCACTCTGTACTTCCTCTGTTTGTGGCTGGCTGTCTTCAGCTTCAGTTCCCCTCCTGCTTGTGTCTGCCCTGCTTGCTTTCAGTTTCCTTCCAGTCCGGTCTGTTTGGAAATCCTGAATCCTGATTCCTTTCCTGAACCCTGTTTTGGCCAAGCTTGTTTAGTGTACCTTCTAGTGTGAGTTTCCTGGTGTTCCAGCCTGCTAGTTCCAGTTCCAGTTTTCATCCAAGTCCTGTCGGCTGCCTGCACCCAGGGGCTCAACCCCTGGGGAATGGCAGTCAAGTGTAGGTGAAGCCTGGTTCCAGTCCCGTGTGTTCCAGTCCAGGGTGATCCAGACCAGTGAGTTCCTGTCCAGTACGTTCCAGTCCAGTGTGTTCCAGTCCAGTGCATACCAGTCCGGTGTGTTCCAGTCCAGTGTGTACCAGTCCAATGTGTTCCGACTTGCTTGTCTGCGTCTGCAGTCCTTGCCTTTGCCAGTGTGCTAGCCCAGTGTTGGTTGGTGGGTTTTGCCTGCTGCTGCCGCTCCTCGTCAGCAGCCCAAGGGCTCACGATTGCTCCAGAGTTCGTGCCTACATGCTCCGAACCTGAGAACCTGACAGATTGTGAGCCCACCTGAGACAGAGAAATATCCAGAGTCCTTGAGCTACTACTGAAAAAGGTGTGAACAAAATCCAAATAAATAAATAATAAAAATAACAACAACAACTTCAGACACGGCTCCTAGAGTACGTCAAAGCGTGTGTTCAAATCGGCACTGATTTTTTTCAGCACTATATATAGAATCAGATCCATAACTCCTTAAGTTAGGCACCTAGGGAGTAAAATTCAGCCTGCAGCAATCAGTGCTTTTTAAGCTGCTGACCACCACGGGCTGAACTGAGCTTGGATGTTCAATGTGGAGTGGAGTAGTGGCCTAGTGGTTAGAGTGGTGGACTTTGGTCCTGGGGAACTGGGTTCGATTCCCACTGCACACCCATAACCGAACTGCTTACTGGTCGATCCAGACTGGTGCACAGTTAACTTGGCAGATAAGGTTAGGACAGCCAGGCATTGGGAACAGACAGTCTTCCCATCCCAAGAAGAGCCTGACCAGGAAAAGGGTGTTTGCAGCCTTGAAGTTCTGCTTTCTCCCATGTGCTGCCATTTTGGGTATGTCCCTGAGTCTGCATGGCACGAACAACCACGAGCACATGCAGAGATGCACACATCCACATTCATCCACCCTACCACAGATGTATATAAAACACAATAGGCTGGAATAATCGAGGTCTGTTCCCATAGAAACAGAATAAAAGAAACATCTTCATGAACTAGATGCTAAACGTGTGCAGTAATTCACACGATTACTCAACATCTTTGATTCTTCGCTACTCCTAAAAGGGTAAGAGGGGCCTAATTAAAATGTATCTGCTCAATATTCAGCTGCTGGTGGTCAGCATTTTGTTAAGCATTTAACTGCTGCTGACTAAATAGGACCCATCTCTAGGCATCGGTATTGAATATCCAGGCTTACCTGGGCATGTCCTGGCCAACGGCACTTATACGGGTTCCAGCTGACAACAGTCAAAGTACACCAGGAAAGAAGCATGTAGAAGGAGGCCAGAGAGGACAGAAAGAGGCCACATAAGTAAAGGGAAAGGGAAATGGAACTTAATATACCGCCTTTCTGATTTTTATTGCAACTACATTCAAAGCGGTTTACATACATTCAGGTACTTATTGTGTACTGGGGGCAATGGAGGGTTAAGTGACTTGCCCACAGTCACAAGAAGCTGCAGTGGGAATTGAACTCACTTCCTCAGGATCAAAGTCCGCTGCACTAATCACTAGGCTACTCCTCCACTAGCAACATTCCATGTAGAAGCCTGCCCTTGCAGATCACCAATGCGGCCGTGCAGGCTTCTGTTTCTGTGAGTCTGACGTGCAGGACGTCAGACTCACAGAAACAGAAGCCTGCGCGGCTGATCTGCAAGGGCAGGCTTCTACATGGAATGTTGCTAGTGGAATAGCAACATTCCCTGTAGAATCTCAAATAGTAGCAACATTCCATGTAGAATCTCAAATAGGGAAAGGGAAATGGGTCTTGATATACCGCCTTTCTGAGATTTTTGCAACTACAGTCAAAGTGGTTTACATATATTCAGGTACTTACTTTGTACCAGGGGAGTGCGGGAGGCCGGCCTGGTGCTGTCTTGTGTGCTGCTGGGTGGGAGGGAGGCCTGATGGTGGGTGCTGGGTGGGAGGGAAGCCTGATGGTGGATGCTGGGTGGGAGGGAGGCCTGATGGTGGGTGCTGGGTGGGAGGGAAGCCTGATGGTGGATGCTGGGTGGGAGGGAGGCCTGCTGCTGCTGCTGCGTGCTGGGTGGGAGGGAGACCTGATGGTGGGTGCTGGGTGGGAGGGAAGCCTGATGGTGGATGCTGGGTGGGAGGGAGGCCTGATGGTGGGTGCTGGGTGGGAGGGAAGCCTGATGGTGGATGCTGGGTGGGAGGGAGGCCTGCTGCTGCTGCGTGCTGGGTGGGAGGGAGGCCTGATGGTGGGTGCTGGGTGGGAGGGAGGCCTGGTGCTGGGTGCTGCTGGGTGCTGGGAGGTAGGGCAGGGGGGAGAGGAGGGCTGCTGGACATTTGTGGCTGGAGGGGAGAGGATGGTTGCTGGACATGGATGGAGGGCAAGAAATGAAGAAGAAAGGAGGAAAGTAAAGAAATCAATGGAAAGGAAGCCCTGGAAACGGAGTTAAGAGAACAGATAGAGAGCAGCAGAATCAGCGACTAGGACCAATATGGATAGAAAAACAAAATCACCAGACAACAAAGGTAGGAAAAATCATTTTATTTTCATTTTACTGTTTGGAATATGTCGAATTGGAGAATTTACATCTGCTGTCTTATTTTGCACTGGGCATACTGGAGCTGTAACAGCTTACAGAAATGATTTATAATGGAAGAAAGTCATGTTATTTTTTTCTCCTACACTAGTATAATATTTTCAATGATGTCTGTTTATATGCGCCATGGCTGGTGTAAGGGGTGTGGCTATCATAGGGGTGGAGTCATATGTGGTGACCCCGCCCATAATGACTACCGGCACTTTGCGATAAATAATTCGGTTTTGGGTTGCTGTTTGGGCACTCGGTCTCTAAAAGGTTCGCCATCACTGCACTAGGCTATTCCTCCACAGAGATAGTAAGCAGCCTCTAAGCCGCTCACAGGCATGTGCTGACTTAACCCTGGATATTCAATGCCGGGGCACATTAGACCTCTGGAATTAAAATATTTGGCTTAGTGTGGAATCCAGAAGTTAACTGGGCGTCAGCTGATATTCAGACCGGTGCCTGGTTAACTCGGGAGATAAAGTTAGGACATCATATTTGCTCTCCTTATTTTATTTGCCTGCTTAGCCACTTAACAGACTGAATATTGCCTCCAACCAGCTAAATAGCAGCTCAACCTAAATTTCACCCTGGACTGCTCATGGCTGCTGAGAGGTGGGTGGGGGGCAAGATTCCCTGGACCTGGCCTCCAAAGGGGGCCTGGCACCAGGGTTTGTGTCTCTCTCCTGCTCATGCTTGTTGGGACCCGGGTGATTGCGTTAATGTGATTACCCAGGTCCTTGCACACAAGAGCAGAAGAGTGACAGACCGAGGGAGGAACAGATGCAAGAAGGTAAGGGGACAGGGGCAGCGGCCCGAGTGGAGGGGCGTCAGTGGCAGCTGCAGCGGCCCTACCTGGGGCCCGGCTCCGTCTCTCGGCTGCCCTGGGACTGCCCCTAACTAGCCGGTTAGGAAATGGCTGGTTAGAACAGATAACCAGCAACACTACTTAGTTAGTGCCACCAAGTAATTGGCAGCTGGCCAGCTCAGTGGGGTTTAACCAGGCAGGTTCCTCTCCTGCCCGCTTAAATTCTTTTGAATATTGACCCCACAGAATAATACAAGGAAAATATCACATTTCCCCCAAAACTTTTGTGTGGCCCCCAAGACTTTCTAAATGTTTTCTACCTATGCCTGCAGCAATGTCATAAAACCTTTTAGAAACTGATTTAACTTTAGAAAGGAAAATTATTTTGTTCTTTATGTTTGTCATCTTCTCAGCCTCTTACCTTTTTACCGAGTTTGATAAGCCACACATTTCCAAAGCACGTTTGGAAGACCAAGCTTCAACAGGGGTACCACCCCAACATGATTCCACCAGTCCTATGGGATACTGTAGCTGGTCATACAAGTAACGGCCAAAAATCCAGCAGACCGCAGAGAAATATGTGAAATCACCATGTCCAATGTTTTCTGTTGAACAAGAAAAATAAATACAAAGTCTTAAAATTTGGAAAATCTGCATGATGTATGGCCCTATATTAAACAAAATGGGTTCCTCATATAAAGAATTTGCAGAACCAAAAGCTGATAAAACTGGGATTTTAATAAACTCATGGCTACTCACAGCAGGAGTCAGAAGATGTCCTGGGATAGATGCACTGGAGCTGATGGGGGATAGGAAGAGAGGAATGAAGAGACCAACCAACAGACTGAAGTATGTGGGAGCAGGTAAATGACAGAAACACCAAGGTATAAGAGAGGCAGGATTACAAACTGAGGTGCATGAGAGCTGTGGGGAGCTACTAAAAATGAGCTGAAATGAATTCACACAACATTATTTCAACATCTACCATTTATTAAACTTAATATACCACTCTTTTTATCAAACAGGTTAGAGAGGTGTAGAATAAAATATTATAAAAGAAATAAAATCAGAACTCCATAATATAATTGGAAAGTATCAAACATCCCAAGAAGAAGAAGGCATTCATTCATACACTGTGACCCCACTATTCTCTACCACCACGCCCACTACCCCACAAGCAGGGAGATAATCATACAGAGGCTCAAACCAGGGGACTTGAGAAAAGTTGTACGAAAGAGCAAAACCTCTAAAATGTTTAAATAAGGCAAATTTATTTAAAATACACTTCAGGACCACAGGCTGCAGCAGGGGTGAAAAACTAAAATAAACTCACAATAAAATTAATTAGTATAATAAAGATAAACATTTACAAAATTAACAAAATACTTTGAAAAACCCCATATAATTAAAGATGCTCTTTTAACTGTAAAGCAGCTGATAGCATAGTATAAACCATTTTAAAAAGCAATGGGGGAAATATTCAGCACACGACAGTCAGGATTTGTTTAATTGCTGGCAGCAGTGGGCAAATTAGCTCTGGATGTTCAGTGCCAGGCCATGTCTGGGCACCAGCACTGAACATCTAGGGTTAATTTAAGAAGGGGGAGACTGCCAGAGCTTATTTGGGTCCCAGCCAATATTCAGCCAGGACCTGCATAACTATTGAAAAGATCTACGGAGCCCTAGGACTTTATCCATGGAAAAAGGCTTACTGCAAAACATGTAAAAGCGTTTTGCAGTAATTTGCTATCATTGCGCACTAATCACGCAGTATTTTTGAAAATTTTCAGGAAGGGGCACGTCATGGGCAGGGCTGGTGTTAGACATTCAGGGCCCCGGGGCAGAAACCGGAGAGAGGGCCCAAAGGCTGGCCAGCCTATGCCTCCTTTAGCTTGAGTCAGGTTTGGGGCCCCCTATGGAATGAGGGCCCAAGGCCACTGCCATGCTTCCCACCCCCTAACACCCCCTGGTCATTGGCGTGGAAGTATTATCCAGCTAGCGCATTCACATTTAGTGTGCGTTATCTGGATAATGCAGACTAATGTGGGAGCACTTAGCACTTCCTACATAGGAGGTGTAAGTGCTCTAGCGTTAATATTTTTGCAGGTTTCGCATGCTAATAGAATAATTAGCACAGGACTTGCAAAAGGAAAAAAAAAGCCCCATTTTTGGGCTGCATTAGAAATGGGTTTAGTGCACAGGAAAGCCCTGCGTTAAAATGCACTAAGCCCATTTCTTTACAGTAAAAGGGCCCCTCTGTTCCTAAGGAGTGGAGGAGTGTCCTAGTGGTTAGTGTTGGAATGTAATTGTATTTTACATGCATTGCCTGTCAGATATTATTTCTCTGTGATTACTCTGTGACCTCTGATGTGAATTACTTAGAGAGGTCACACAGCTATGCAACTTCCTGTGGGGGTTAGACACTGCAGATGCAGCACATGGAGCACATGGAGCTCATGATCTCTCCTAACCTGAGAGGATCTATGGTGGTGTGAGCATCCATTACCATCTAAGCACATGGAAGGAGCTGATAATACAAATGTATAGTAATATGTATATATAAGCCTGTCTGATTATAATCTAACTACAAACTGTGAGTAAACAGATGTTTTGTTACTTCAACTTTAAAGTGACTCAGCAGTGAATTATTCAGGGGTGAATGAGAGAGAGATGAAGAAAGAAATTAACATTTCTAAAGCTGAAGCTGTGTGTACTAAAATCTGCTAATTATTTACTACAAATAATCCAACAAAAGGGTTATGGGCCCAGGGCTCAGGAATTGAAAAAGAAGAGAAATATTACCAGGCAGAAAAAAAGGCCACATTTTTCTCTTAAGTTTTAAAGGAAAGATTCAGTCTGTCTCTCTCTCCCCCCACACAGCAGACAGAAGGCTAAGAAAATGGCTGAGGGAAGAAATTCACCATTGTTCTATTCTCTCAAGGTGCCCAGATTAACTGAGTTTAATTATCAGCAGTGGGAACTAAGATTCATATGTCTCCTTCGAGCAAAAAGATTAGATATATGCTTAGACCAAGACAGAACAGCTGAAAATATGGCTGAATGGGACAATGCAAACTATTATGTGAAGTGCATGCTTTTGGAAGCTCTCTCAGAGAAACAAGCCATATTAGTGGAGGGAAAAGATACACCAAAGGACATTTTATATAAACTGAGAACTATGTATGCAACTACATATGCAAAGCAGCAACCAATTTGGTTGGCAGAGTTGAATGAAACCAAATTAAGGGATAAAAGTAAATGTAATGATCACATTATGCATCTTATGTCTTCATTTCAAAAGCTAGAACTTTCTGGAATTCCCATGTGTGATGCATTGAAAAGAGCATTTCTTTTTACCTCACTATCAAAGAAGTTTGATGTTTTTAGGTCTGTAAATGAGGCCATTGAAGGGCAATCTTTTGAACAGGCAACATCAAAACTAAGGCAGGAATGCATAATAAATGATTCTGAGGAGATGTGTTCTCAAAGTCAGTCAGAGAGAAATGAAACAAATTTCTTGGCAAAGAACAGAGGAAGGCGGAGCTATGGGAAAACTCCACCCAAGGGCAAGCTGATTTGCTACTCATGTGGAAAGGAGGGACATGTATCTAAATGGTGTAAGGAAACACAAAACACTCCCTCTAGCTCACCTAAGCCAATGGAACTAAAGAATTTTCAAACCAGGAAATGTATGAAGGACAAAGATAAACACAAGGGCTTTCTAATGGCAGAAAAATCTTTGACTATGGTAAATAATAATTCAAATGAAAGTACTTGGATTTTGGATTCGGGGAGCACATGCCATTTAGCCAATTGTAAGGATTTCTTTCAGGAAATGTGTCCAGAGGAAGGTATTCTTAAAACTGCAAACGCAGGGACTGCTAAGATCCAAGCAAAAGGTATTGGATTCTTAAAATGCAAAGTGTCTAATGAAGTTAAAGAAATTCCTGTAAGTGATGTCTTGTATATTCCCCAAGCAGTTTGCAATATGCTTAGTGTATCTACATTAGATAAGAAGGGATTTGTGATTCATTTTGAAAACAGTAAGTGCACAATCTCTAAAAATGATGAAGTGTATGCTGAAGCTTTTATGCATAATGATGTTTATAAGCTGAACATTTCAGGTGAAGCCTCATATATGGCGCAAGTAAGGAAGAATGATGGTAAATGTAGTCTGGAAATCTGGCACCGCCGCCTGGGACATCGTGATTCTAAGGTGATCCAGGATCTTTACAGTAAGCAACTGGCCACCGGCATTCAGATAAGTGCAGATGCTGGTAAAATGGAGAAATGCATAGACTGTGTTACTCAAAAAGGTGTGAGACCCTCATTTCCTGCATACACAGGAAATAGGAGTAATAAAGTGCTGGACAATACACAGTGACTTATGTGGACCGTTTAATATCCCATCATTGGGAAATAACAGATTTGTGCTAATATTCTTGGATGATTTCTCTAGATATTGTGTGGCCTATTTGCTGAAAGAAAAAAGTCAAGTCACAGACATGCTGAAGAAATACGTAGCCATGGTGAGCAACAAATTTGAAAGAAAACCAAAGGTTCTTCAGACCGACAATGGTGGTGAGTTCACTTCACAAAGCATGCGCACATTTCTAGAACAAGAAGGCATTCAACATATCACAACAGTAGCTTATACACCAGAGCAAAATTCTGTTGCAGAGAGAAAATTTAGGTCACTTGTGGAAATGACCAGATGTATGCTGTCAGATAGCAATCTCCCTAAAAGACTATGGGGGGAAGCCATTCTCACAGCAGTGTACCTACAAAACAGAATGCCAACTAAAGGCGCTGAGCGCACACCACATGAGACATGGCATGGTAGGAAGCCAAACCTGTCACACATAAGAACATTTGGAAGTACAGCATATGCTCATGTACCAAAGCAAAGAAGGCATAAGCTGGATTCCACAACAGAAAGGGGCATTTTAGTTGGCTATGCTCCAGGACACAAAGGATATAGAATTTTGAATCTGAAAACTGGCATTGTTGGCATAAGACATGTTACATGTTTTGATGAAAACAAAAGGGTTGATAAAGGCTGGATTATCCCAGATGAGCCTTATCATCCAGAATATGAAACTAGAACCATAATAGACATGCCAGTGTATATAAATGCCATACCAAGGCAGATGTCTGAAAGCAACTCACCTGTATCTAACGAGGAACAGGCAGAGGAAACAGACACAGAAAGGATCATTGAAGAAGACAGTACAGTTGGAGAAGGGGAATCAATTGGAGAAGGACTCTCAGATTTAGAGGATGCAGAAAGGTCAGACCAACCTGTTGTCAGACGCTCATCCAGGGAAAACAAAGGTGTTCCACCCCCAAGACTGTCTTACCTAACAAAGTCAGCAGAAGCTCAAGAGCCCTTAACATGGGATGAGATTGAGAAAATGCCAGCAGAAGAAGCTGCTGAATGGCATAAAGCTGCACAAGAAGAAATTGATGCATTGGATAAAAATAATACTTGGATTCTTACAAAATTACCTCCTGGCAAGAAAGCTATAGGATGCAAATGGGTATTCAAGTTA
Source organism: Microcaecilia unicolor (assembly GCF_901765095.1). NCBI lineage: Eukaryota > Metazoa > Chordata > Amphibia > Gymnophiona > Siphonopidae > Microcaecilia > Microcaecilia unicolor. Next base: position 84,696,969 of record NC_044042.1, on the reverse strand, counting down.
AAAGGAATGCACAAGGAAAAGTGGAAAGGTATAAAGCCAGATTAGTGGCAAAGGGATATCTTCAAAATATGGAGAAGATTTTGATGAAGTGTTTGCACCTGTAGTGAAACACACGACAATTAGAACACTTCTGAGCATTGCAGTCTCAAAAGGCATGCAAGTCAACCACATTGATGTGAAAACAGCGTTTCTTCACGGAGATATAACTGAAGACTTGTACATGGAACAACCAACAGGTTTCATAAATACAAAACAAAGACAGCTAGTGTGTAAATTAAACAAAGGTCTTTATGGATTAAAGCAAAGTGCAAAATGTTGGAATGATAAATTGCATGAAATATTGACAAATTTAGGATTTAAGCAAGGTGAAGCAGATAAATGCTTGTACACTAGGTGCACAAATGGACAATATGCATACATTTTAGCTTTTGTTGATGATCTGCTCATTGCAAGCAAAAGTGAGCAAGAGTACAAGGACATTGTAAAGTGTTTAAACCTCAATGTTGAGATAAAAGAACTTGGTAATGTGTCATACTATCTTGGTATAGAAATTGAGAAACAAAATGATGGTTCTTATCTTCTAAGCCAGAAGCAGAAAATAAATGAGCTTATTGAAAGTTTAGGTATGCAAGATGCCCAAGTTGTAAGCACTCCCATGATCACTGATTTTCTGAAGGATGAAACAGTAAGAGAACCTTTACCAGATAACATCCAATATAGATCAGCCATAGGTAAGCTTTTATATCTAGCTACCACATACAGGGCTGATATAGCAAATGCAGTAGGAATTTTGAGCAGAAGGGTCAGCTCACCTACCAAATCAGATTGGACTGCAGTTAAAAGGATGGTAAGGTATTTAAAGGGTACCATTGATTGTAAATTAAAGATTTCAGCCAATAGTAATCCAAAACTAATATGTTACTGTGATTCAGATTGGGCAGGGGATCATTCTGATTATAAATCCACAAGTGGATATGTGTTTATGTATGGAAATGTACAAATTTCATGGGCCAGTCATAAACAAAGTATTGTGAGTTTGTCTTCTACAGAAGCTGAATACGTGGCTGTATCGGAAGCGTGCAGAGAACTGATGTGGATTGAAAAACTTTTGCTGGATTTTGGAATAGCTGAACAGAGACCAATCCAGATAATGGAAGATAATCAGAGCTGCATCCGACTGTCACAGAATGACAAGGTTCAGTCACGCACCAAGCACATCGCAACGAAATACCACAACGTGCGAGAGTTGGCGAAAGAAGGGGTCATCAGTCTACACTATTGTCACACCAGTGAGATGACAGCTGACATCATGACCAAACCGTTACCCAGAGAACATTTTGTGAATCTGCGTATAAAGCTTGGACTTTGTATGAATAAATAATTGCATGACAGTTATGCATGAGAAGGGGTTTGTTGGAATGTAATTGTATTTTACATGCATTGCCTGTCAGATATTATTTCTCTGTGATTACTCTGTGACCTCTGATGTGAATTACTTAGAGAGGTCACACAGCTATGCAACTTCCTGTGGGGGTTAGACACTGCAGATGCAGCACATGGAGCACATGGAGCTCATGATCTCTCCTAACCTGAGAGGATCTATGGTGGTGTGAGCATCCATTACCATCTAAGCACATGGAAGGAGCTGATAATACAAATGTATAGTAATATGTATATATAAGCCTGTCTGATTATAATCTAACTACAAACTGTGAGTAAACAGATGTTTTGTTACTTCAACTTTAAAGTGACTCAGCAGTGAATTATTCAGGGGTGAATGAGAGAGAGATGAAGAAAGAAATTAACATTTCTAAAGCTGAAGCTGTGTGTACTAAAATCTGCTAATTATTTACTACAAATAATCCAACAGTTAGAGCACCAGTCTTGCAATCCAGAGGTGGCCTGTTCAAATCCCACTGCTGCTCCTTGTGATCTTGGGCAAGTCACTTAACCCTCCATTGCCTCAGGTACAGACTTAGATTGTGAGCCCTCCTGGGACAGAGAAATATCCAGAGTAACTCACCTTGAGCTACTACTGAAAAAGGTGTGAGCAAAATCTAAATAAATAAATAAAAATTTGAGAGTCTACAAGGAATGTTGCTATTCCACTAGCAACATTCCATGTAGAAGCCTGCCCTTGCAGATCAGCAACGCGGCCGCGCAGGCTTCTGTTTCTGTGAGTCTGACGTCCTGCACATACGTGCAGGATGTCAGACTCACAGAAACAGAAGCCTGCGCGGCCGCGTTGCTGATCTGCAAGGGCAGGCTTCTGTTGCTAGTGGAGGAGTAGCCTAGTGGTTAGTGCAGTGGAACATGGAATGTTGCTACTATTGCTGATTCTACATGGAATGTTGCTGAGTGGAGGAGTGGCCTAGTGGTTAGAGCACTGGTCTTGCAATCCAGAGGTGGCTGGTTCAAATCCTGCTGCTGCTCCTTGTGATCTTGGGCAAGTCACTTAACCCTCCATTGCCTCAGGTACAAACTTAGATTGTGAGCCCTCCTGGGACAGAAAAATATCCAGTGTACCTGAATGTAACTCACCTTGAGCTACTACTGAAAAAGGTGTGAGCAAAATCTAAATAAATAAAGCATAATTCACAGTGCAATACGAACTTTAACTGCATGGCAGAGTTTGATTATTCCTATTTTAAGGTGCCATTTAGGAGCTCTTGAATATGTCAATGATTATTTAATTTATTTTTTGAAGACCGGTCTTATTGGCAATGGAAGATTTGTGCACAGATTCTTACCAGGAGTTGGCACAGACCACTGGAGGTCTATTTCTGCAAGATCTTCCAACTCTACTTCTGCCTGAATATGAGAAGCTGAGAACACACGAATATGTGGATAGAATACAACTTCAGACAATTCCTTTTTTGCATTCATTATCTGGTTAAAAAAAAACAGAGTTTAAAACACAGGGTTAAATATTTAAAAGGCACATGTCTGCTGATAATTTGTTAACTGGTCAGAGTTTGATAGCTTATGTCTGGTATAACAGATTTTGGATCACCTTTAGAACATATAGATTATGATTTTTAGAGTACCCTCAATGAATACTTATGAGACTTTTTGCATATACAAATGTGCAAATGTATCAAGTATATTCATAATGAAAATCCTGACAAACAAATCTCTGTAAACATGGAAGATGTAATAGGGTAATGTGACAAACTAAAGAGTAGCAAATCATCTGGACTGGATGATATACAGACCTAAAAAATGAACTTGCAGAGAGATTATTAGTAAGGCTGCACATCGATTAAAATTTTTAACACACGATTCATTGCATAAAACGCCCCCTCACATTTCCTCCTATATAGTGCAAAATATAGACAGCAAACGTAAATTCTCAAAACTAACCCATTTGAATTCCTAAACTAAAAATAAAATCATTTTTCTCACCTTTGTTGTCTGGTGATTTTATGTTTCTAATCATTTCATTCCCTGTGCTCCCAACATAGCTGGTCTCCAGTATTCATTATTCTTTTTTTCTCCTCCTTCACTTCCTGCCCTATATCCATCTTTCACATTCAATTTTCTTCCTTTTTTTTTCTTCCTCCTTCTCAAATTTATCTAGTTTCCATCTTTTTTCTTCCCTTCCCCTCCATTCATGGGCACCATCTCCTCCTGTTTCTCTTCTCTCCCCTTCCTCTCCATGCGCACCATCATTTTTATATTAACTCATGCTTTTGCCACTCCTTCCGATACTTTGATTAGGATATCATCCTGTATTCCTTTGCTTCAAAACTGAGCACTAGATAATATGTTAAAATTAATCCCACTAAAACTAAGATTTTGTGGTTTAGAAGTCCTGATGTCCAAGTCCCCTTTTCCATCTCTTTGTCATCATGCCTCTAGCCTCTTTTTACCTG